>NC_053398.1:126166095-126766095 GCF_905171765.1 Bufo bufo
TGATTGAGGGGTGCGATATACCTGCTTCCACAAAATACTGATTAAGGGATTTAATATACCTGTTTCCACAAAATATTGATTAAGGCCTACAATATACTTGCTTCAACAAAATACTGATTAAGGGGTTTGATATACCTGTTTTCACCAAATATTGATTGAGGCCTGCAATATACCTGTTTCACAAAATACTGATTAAGGGGTTTGATATACCTGCTTCCACAAAATACTGATTGAGGGCTATGATATAACTGCTTCCACAAAATACTGATTAAGGGGTTCAATATATCTGTTTCTACCAAATATTGATTGAGGCCTGCGATATACCTTATTTCACAAAATTCCTATTAAGAGTTTCGATATACCTGTTTCCACTAAATATTGATTGAGGGGTGCGATATACCTGTTTCCACCAAATATTGATTAAGGCCTGCGATATACCTGCTTCCACAAATACTGCTCTTATCTAGGGAATTAGGCACAGGGTCATTTTGAAAATGGCAGGCAGAGGAAGAGGCAGGCCGTTCCGCAGGGGTAGTAGAGGTCAGGTAGGTGCACCAGGCCAGAGCCTAAGTGGCAAGTTGGAGAAGGCGCGTGCAATTACTTCAAAAGGCGCACCAGAGTTGGATGAGTGGCTCACTCAGCCTTCCGCTTCTGCATCCTCCTCATCCTCTATATCTGTACCCTCCTCACTCTCTGCTGTGTGCACACCCAAATACACCACCAACACCACCACCTGCTTCCACAAAATACTGATTAAGGGTTTTGAAATACCTGTTTCCATCAAATATTAACTGAGGGGTGCAATATACCTGCTTCCACAAAATACTGATTAAGGGGTTTAATATACCTGCGTTAACAAAATATTGATTGAGGCCTGCGATATACCTGCTTCCACAAAATACTGATTAATGGATTTGATATACCTGTTTCTACCAAATATTGATTGAGGCCTGCAATATGCCAGCTTCCACAAAATACTGATTAAGGGGTTCGATATACCTGTTTCCACCAAATATTGATTGAGGCCTGCAATATACCTGCTTCCACAAAATATTGATTAAGGGCTTTGATATTCCTGCTTTCACAAAATAGTGATTGAGGGGTGCAATATTCCTGCTTCCACAAAATACTGATTAAGGGGTTTGGTATACCTGTTTCCACCAAATATTAATGGAGGGGTGCGATATACCTGCTTCCACAAATGCTTATTAAGAAGTTTGATATACCTGTTTACACCAATTATTGATTGAGGGGTGCAATATACCTGCTTCCACAAAATACTGATTAAGAGGTTCGATGTACCTGATTCAACCAATTATTGATTGAAGGGTGCAATATACCTGCTTCCACAAAATACTGATTAAGAGGTCTAATATACCTTTCTTCACCAAATATTGATTGAGGGGTGAAATATACCTGCTTCCACAAAATCCTGATTGAGGGGTTTGATATACCTGCTTCCACCAAATATTGATTGAGGCCTGCGATATGCCTGCTTCCACAAAACACCGATTAAGGGGTTCGATATACCTGCTTACACAAAATACTGATTAAGGGGTTCAATATACCTGCTTCTACAAAATACTGATTGAGGGCTGCAATATACCTGCTTCGACAAAATTATGATTAAGGGGTTTGATATACCTGTTTCCACCAAATATTTATTGAAGCCTGCGATATACCTGCTTCCTCAAAATACTGATGAAGGGGTTTGATATTCCTGCTTCCACAAAATACTGATTAAGGGGTTCGATATACCTGTTTCCACCAAATATTAATGGAGGGGTGTGATATACCTGCTACCACAAAATACTGATTAAGAAGCTTGATATACCTGTTTCCACAAAATACTGATTAAGGAGTTCGATATACCTGCTTCCACAAAAAATTGATTGAGACCTGCGATATACCTGCTTCCACAAATACTGCTCTTCTCTAGGAACTTAGGCACAGGGTCATTTTGAAAATGACAGGCAGAGGAAGAGGCAGGGGTGATAGGGGTTGGGCAGCTGCACCAGGCCAGAGCCTAAGTGGGAAGTTGGAAAAGGTGCATGCGAATACTTCAAAGGGCGCACCAGAGTTGGTTGAGTGGCTCACTCAGCCTTCCGCTTCTGCACCCTCCTCATCCTCTGTATCCGCACCCTCCTCACTCTCTGCTGTGTGCACCCCCAAATACACCACCACCACCACCATAGCCCCTCCACTCAAGTCAGAGGAATTATTTTCCCATCCATTCCCAGACCTTACAGATGTGCAGCCATTCTTGACATTGGATGAGGAAGAGGAGGTAGCATTGGCCGTCACCCAGCCGTCTGACGACAGTACCCAGATCAAATGTCAGTGGTGGTGAAGGTGATGATGATGACGTGTCGATGCCCACAAGAGAGAAAGAGGAGGGGAGTTAAGATGGAGAGACGGAGCAGCAGAGAGGGAGGAGAAGCAGGCAGACTTCACAGGGGACAGTAGGCAAAAAGCAGACTGCAAATGTATCTGCACCATGCACGGTTACTGCCACTCCCAAGATGTCGGCACATGGCCTTGCAGTGTGGGCTTTTTTTAACATGTCACCTGCTGCCAATAGTGCTGCCATCTGCAGCCTGTGCTGTCAACGTATAAGTCGCGGTAAGCCCAACACTCACCTAGGGATGGACCGCCTTAAGAAGGCACCTGGCCTCCCATCACTGAGCCCAGTGGGAGTAAGGACGTCAGAACCCACAAAGCCACACTCCCGGCGCTCCACGTCCTGCTTCTGCTCCTTCTCCTCTCTCCGTCCTATTTGTCCTGCACTCCACCTTCCACCGTGCCATCGTCAAGTTCATCTGGCAGAAGGCAGGCTTCCGTGGCCCAAATGTTAGAGCGTAGAAAGTTGATGACGCCAGACAACCCTCTTGCCCAATGGCTGACCGCTGGCTTATCGGAACTGCTAGCCCACCAACTACGGCAATATAACCTGGTGGACTCGAAAGCCTTTCGAAAATTTGTGGCCATTGGCACACCGCAATGGAAGGTCCCCGGAAGGAAAAATTTCTCCCAGAAGGGCATCCCAAAGCTATATGGCCACGTTCAGCGGCAAGTGAATATATCTCTGGCACACAGTGTTGGTGCCAAGATAAATCTGACCACAGACACATGATCTAGCAAACACGGGCAGAGAAGTTACATAACTTTTGCTGCCCACTGGGTGAACCTTCTGACGGCTGTCAAGCATGCAACCCATGGCTCCCGTGTGGATTTGGTGATACCGCGAAGGATTGCATGCAGGCCTGCCTCTTCTTCTCCTCCTACACCATCCTTTGTCTCTTCCTCGGCTGACTCCTCCTTTTCTTCTGCTGTTCCTCACAAGCTCCCCAGAACCTATTCGATGTGCCAGGTGAGACGTTGCCATGCTGTTCTGAGGCTGTTGTTCCTGGATGCCAAGAGTCACGCCGTTCCTGCACTGCTTTCAGCTTTGCGGTCACAGGCCGATCAGTGGCTAACCCCGCTCAATTTGACAGTTGGTAAAGTGGTGTGCGACAATGGTGGCAATCTGCTGAGCGCACTGAAACAGGGCGAAACGTACTGTGCATGGCACACGTCCTAAACTTAGTCGTGCAGTGATTCGTTGCCAAATACCCCGGGGTCCAGGAAGTCTTGCGGCAGGCCAGGAAAATCTCTGGCCATTTTAGAAGATCTTACACGGCCATGGTTCGCCTTGCTGACGTTCAGTGGCGACACAATTTGCATGTCAGACATCTGATTTGTGACTGCCCGACGCACTGGAACTCCACCTTGTATATGCTTGACAGGCTAGTCCAGCAAAAACATGCAGTTAACGACTACCTGTACGAACTCTGCAGCAGGACAGGTTCTGGGGATTTTGGTTTCTTTTCACCGCACCAGTGGCTGCTCATGTGCGACACATGCAGACTTCTGCAAACATTTGATGAGATCACCAAACTGGTCACCGCAGCCAGGGCGCCATCAGTCACATACCTTATGCCTTTTTTCTGGAGTGTGCATTACGTTGTGTCATTGATCAAGCCG
Source organism: Bufo bufo (assembly GCF_905171765.1). NCBI lineage: Eukaryota > Metazoa > Chordata > Amphibia > Anura > Bufonidae > Bufo > Bufo bufo. The sequence goes on from NC_053398.1 coordinate 126,170,119, forward strand.
TCGAGGAGCAGGAGCTGGAAGATGAGGAAGTCGCAATGCTTAATGAATTCCCAGGGGGGGCTACTCCATCTGAGTCAAGTCAGCAGGAGTCTGAAGAGAAGTCAGAGGAGGATGGTGGCTGTGGGGAGGAGGAGGAGGAAGAGCAAGAAGAGCAGGCTTTGAGGGGGAATTTCAACTTTTCGGGGATCCCTGGTGTTGTCCGTGGCTGGGGGGAGAAGACCGAGGATGATATTCTTATAGGCGATGAGCAGGAGCCAGGCCGCTCCACCGCTTCCAGTTTAGTGCAAATGTGGGCCTTCATGCTCCAGTGTTTGAAGAGGCAAATGGCTAGAATTAGATCATGGCTGGAATTAGATCATACCTCCACATTCCTCACAGTCCCAAATCAGTTAACAGGTTGCTTTAATAGAGAGGAGCCCCAATCAGAGGTATGGTCTGCATTTTGATTGACAGGGCCAGGCAGTGGAAATGTCATCATACCTGGCCCTGACTTTGCCTAAAGTCGATCAATGTGCAGAGGACGGGGAAACTGCAGAAGATTCAGAGCCTTTAGGTGTAATGTTGCCCCTAGAGGCTCATTTGCATATAATAAAATAAAAAATTTCTCAGCAATGCAGACACATATGAACATAGGACCAACACAGATACCTTCAGCTGCCAAGCGTACATGCAACAGGTCAGCCAGTATCATAGGTACAAATCTGCTGACAGATGCCCTTTAAGGCAAACGGGTGTCTCAAGATTTTTTGCCTTTTGGATATTTTCTGGCTTTTGGGATATTATATTATAATAAAGAAGTAGATGACCTAACTTCGCACCTACGGTCTAATCTGCTGCTATCTATAAATCCCTAAATATTCAGGGCCTGGATATCTGCTCCTGTCACCAGACATCATTAGATTCGTCTTCTTGACTAATGAATCTGTGTCACTCTGCAGAGTTCTAATGCCAATTTTGGATAGGAACAGCTGCCATGCCTTATCTATATCTCCCCAGTTATTGAGATGTACTGTACAATGCAAAGAACATTGCCGTACATTTATACTATATTTCCTCCAGCAGGAAATTAAATTACCTTGTCCCTATGAGTCTATTCTTAGTCTGCCTATTTAGCGGAAAAAAATACCTTGTTTTTTTATGTTTAGTCAATGATGTCTTGTGTGAGCTTAAAAAATGTTTTACAGTTGTTACCATTATTTATGAGAAATTTATATCTAAAAGGCATGCTTATGGACATATCTGAGGTCAAGGGAATGTGTCATCACTTCTAGGTTAAAAGGGGTTGTCCCAAGAAAAATATTCTACAGTTTTTCAAACCATCCCCTGGATCTGAATACTTTCGTAATTACAAGGAATTAAAAATTTAGCATAACCACTGAGTTATTCAATGAAATATATGTGGATAGCGCCATCTGCTATTTGCTATTTTTCTAATTTCTCTGTCCTGTTGACTGAGATCTAAGCTGATATTTTCAATTTTTACATCAATCACTGGATAACCCTTTTACCCTGTTACTAACTATATTTTGGGGGAAAAAAATCCTAAAATTGTGCAGTTGTCACACTGATTAGGCCTAATAATATGTAGAGACTGCCTTTTCTGTGTAGGTTGCTTTGCAGTAGTCATCTCATTATCATCACAGGCAGAATTACAATGACAGAGGAAGTGTTTCCTCAAAACGGCCATGGCCTGCTTATATACACACCACATCTTGTGACCTGTCTCCTCTTATGAATCTCTGATACTGGATGTGCATACAATTACAATGACAGATATCACTTTCATATAGATTAGACAGAATCCATCATTCACAATAGGTAATGTCACTGCAGTGCCCCAGAGGACTACTGCAAAAGCTTAACCAATGCTAAAATAGTTAAAGGGGTTGTCTGGGTTCAGAGCTGAACCCGGACATACCTCCATTGTCACCCAGGCAGCCCCCGTGACTTGAGCATCGTAGCAGTTCATGCTCCGATACTCTCCTTTGCCCTGCGCTATATCGCACAGGGCAAAGGCATTTTCGAGCGCTCCTGTGACGTACCGGGCTCTCCATGGGGCTGCCAGGAAGCCCAGTGACGTCACCAACACTGATGGGCAGGCTTTAGCTCTGCCCTAGCCAGTAAAACGACTAGGGCAGCGCTAAAGCAAGCCCATCAAAACCGGTGACGTCACCGAACACACTGCCGTGCGGAAGCTTCCGCCTAACAATCTGTTATTGTAAACAAAAGAGCCCGTGTGCTGAGGAGTTTAGTGTAGTCTAGTTCGAGGAGAAGCTACAGGCAGGGGTGGGATTCAAATTTTTAACAATAGGTTCCCTACTCAACAGCGGACACGCAGCGTCACGACACGCTTACATACACCATATATATGCAACACACATACACATAAATTCACCATATACATGGTACACATACAACAATACACCATATATACACTACACACAGATACCACCCAACTAAGGAGCTAAACTATCAGTGGCATGCAAAGCAATGGAGGTTAACATCTACAGCTTCCCTGCTGCTTCTAGAGTACCAGATTAGGACTCTGCCGGTAACACGGTTCTCCGATCCAGTTGTAATTTTAACAACCAGATCTGGAGAACTGGCTGAATCCCATGTATGGCTACAGGAGAGACGTGTGTGCTGAAAGTTTCCGCATGGACTAGGCCCAAGCTCAGAGAACCTCTGTCTCTAAAAACTATAGCTGTCAAGGAAGCATCACTGCTACCCCTGAAAGGAAAGAGACCAGACATCTTAGAAGGTCTAGGGCCAACAAGGCCGTGCATTGGATTTAGACAGTAAGATATTGTGCAGCTCTGTGGCAGAAAGAATTTGCTGCTTTGGCGAGGGAATACTCATAAAGCATCCCACATAGTTTGACATGGATTGGCCACCTGTATGTAAATTTCTGCAGGTGGCTTGGTGTTTGTTCACACACAAGGAAAGTCCATAAACAATAAAAGTCACCTTTTCTCCTGGGTTTTAATTCACATCCTGTTAACAGTTTAGCCTCATTAAGTCCATAGGCAGCCTGTTCGCCTTTAGAAAGGCCTGAGTCCTTCAGCCTGGCTCAAACCTCAAATCCCAGCACAGCCCTCAGTTCACAGCACACAGACTCCTAAGATACACTGTCAGAGGGAGGTAAATCTACCACACCTGGCAGTGCTGGCTGGGTTTTATGCCTGGCAAAACCCGGCCTGGAACATGGGGAGTAGTCACCCACCCAGCACTTTGACTACTCCCAGTAAGAGCTGTCCCGGATCAGCTATGACAGCCATGCTAAATCTCACGGTGTCAATTAGCAATAGCTGCTGCTGACACATAAAATACCGTCTCTTACTTCACCGAGGCCAGGAACCCCGGTGACACATACCTTCTATCCACGATGATTCCAGGTACCTTCATACATATGCCCCCTTTGTTCAACCCTGAGAGGGGGTGAACACCTGCCATACAGTATACCCGGGACAGTGCCCACTTGATATCCAGGCACTCTCTCTCCACTATACTATACCTGGTTTCGGCTGGGGTGAGCTTGCGGCTTAAAAAGACAACAGGATCCTCCTTCCCGTTGACTTCCTGAGAGAGTACAGCACTACTTCGGAGGCATCTGTCTGTACCACGAAAACCGGTGACCCGCACAGGGCCAACTTTAAAGTGGTAAAAGCCTCTTCCGCACGCTCATCCCAGTGAACCATCACTGATTTTCGTCCCTTCAAGAGCTCTTTCAAGGGTGCGGCTATAGTGGCAAAGTGGGGAACAAATCTCATGTAATAGCCTATCATTCCTAGGAACGAATTTACTTGTTTAGTGGTGACAGGTCGGGGCCAATTTCTTATCGCCTCTATTTTGTTTACTTGGGGTTTGATTACTCCGTGCCCAATGACATACCCCAGGTATTTTGTCTCCTCTAACCCTTTTGGATTAGCGGTTAGTCCAGCTTTTTGAAGGGAGTCTACTACAGCCTGCACTTTAGGCGGGTGACTTTCCTAGTCGGTACTGTGGATGACAATATCGTCCAGGTAAGCCGAAGCACACGACTATGTGGTCGCAGCACTATGTCCATTAGCCTTTGGAAAGTGGCGCCATGCAGACCAAAGAGTAACACCTTATACTGGTACAGCCCCTCCAGTGTGATGAAGGCCATTTTCTCTTTGGCAGCCTCCATTAAGGGTACCTGCCAGCCCAGTACCCTTTGGTGAGGTCCAAAACAGAAAAATACCGGGCTTGTCCTAACCTCTCAATCAGCTCGTCTACTCGGGGCATGGGATACGCGTCGAACTTAGATACCTCGTATAATTTTTGGAAAATCGTTACAAAACCGCAACGTCCCGTCCGTTTTGGGTATCAGTACTATAGGGCTGTCCCACTCACTTCTAGACTCCTCGATGATGTCTAGTTGCAGCATTAGTTGTACTTCCTCAGAGATGGCCTGTCGCTGAGCCTCGGGTACCCAGTATGGTTTCAACCGGATTTTGGCCTGAGGCTCAGTGACGATGTCATGCTGGATTATGGATGTGCGCCCAGGGAGGTCTGAGAATACATCCGTGTAAATCCACCACACCTGGCAGTGCTGGCTGGTTTTTATGCCTGGCAAAACCCGGCTTGGAACATGGGGAGTAGTCACCCACCCAGCACTTTGACTACTCCCAGTAAGAGCCATCCCAGATCAGCTATGACAGCCATGCTAAATCTCACAGTGTCAATTAGCAATAGCTGCTGCTGACACATAAAATACCAGCTCTTACTTCACCGAGGCCAGGAACCTCAGTGACACATACCCTTCCATCCACGACGATTCCAGGTACCTTCTTACAGCCTATAGTAGAAACTAATGTTTAAATATCATGAGGCCCCATAAATTAATTTCACTGTAAAATGACCCCCCTTAATGTGGACTTTTTTTTTAACCATGGGGAAACAATCACTAGTCAACACAAGTCCTTAAATTGTCTTCTTCTGTCAAAGAGCTAAGTGACAACTAGAGATGAGAGAATTAAAAAAAAAATTGATTCAGCCAGTTCGCCGAAATTTGCTTTGATCCGAATTTGTTTGTGGCGAATCTTGTTAAAAAAACTGCTATTTTCTGGCTGCTGAGAGCTTTTATAGTGGTGTAGAACACTGTACCTTGTAGTAAAACGCATAGGGAGTCTGCTTTGGTAGTGAAATAATACTGTCCGTATGACATGCAGATGACAGGCGTCGCTCTTAGAATCACTGCACACGTCACTTAGTAGGGCAGTCATGGGGCCAAAACTGACCAAATAACTCAAGTATGAACTCAGCCTTACAGGTCGTTGCTAGTGCCAAGAAGAAGCGCACTCCTTTTACACCGTCGCCAGCTGATTCCACATAGATGTTATCAGAACCTGTTCTATTGAACGCTTATACAAGTAGAGCCCCCGGACAGAGTCACTAATTAATTAGCCCTTCCTCTGATCCATCAGAACAATAACCCACAAAAAAACGGATCCTGTCTGTGGAGCATACGCCTTCACTCGGTCAGCATTTGCTCAATAATTCATCAGTATTGCTAATGCCCAAAAAAACAGGAGTGGATGTAAAACAGAGATGACACGTCAATGGAATATTTGTATTTCTTCTGTGTTTTCTACCAACTCCTGCTTTTGGTTACCAAATCATAAGCCAATTCTGATGGGACCATACAGACCTTACAGCTGCTACACAGACAGGATCCATTGTGCGTCTCATTTTTCCTTCCTTCTGACAGATCAGAAGAAAGGTTAAATAAATGATGATGTCACCCAGGGCAAAAGGCTAAATAGTGGACCAGTCATGAAGTGGGGAGGGTGGGAACAGCATGAGAAGTCCACAGAGGGAACCAATGACATAGTGGTGAGGTGGAAGCACCATGAGAGTGGTCTAATGAAGGTGTCTGGATTTGAGATATAGAAACTCAAATAATATAGAGCCTCAAATAAATCCTTGAGAAGACAGAGAGCAGAGTGAACAGCTACAGCCAGCATTAAAGACACTGCTGTGAGGTGAAGGACTACGTCTAAGACACCCATGACCCAGAACAGTAGTCTAGTACAACATAAGTGTTAAACTAAAGCGATCCAATTTGCCTCCATATTCCTTACTGGTGCCAGAAAACTGCATTTGAAATCAGCTGCTTATAAATGTATTTGAAGTTCTTGGTTGCCCTTAAAGAGACTTGTATACTTTTAATTCTGGCCTCCTTCATCAGTACTACATTTCCACTGCATTGATTCTCAGTGATCAACAGCCTAAGGAAGTACACAGTGACACAACACTTCATCAGAGCCACTACCACTTCTATCCTCTGCTCCGGCTCCTCAGGGGTTCGCTGCAGATATTATATATGGACTAAGCCCTCACTCTGATGTAATAAAATCTGAGACTCAGTACATAATAAACAAAAATCACAGAAAAAAGATAAACAAAGATAAAAACATCCTGCATGATGTAATAAAAAAATATGCGGATGTAGCTTGCTACATTCATGAAAAGAAATTACAGAAAAAAAGATAATATTGCACTAACAAAATAGATGCAAGCATTATATATGGACTAAGCCCTGGCTCTGATGTAATACGATCTGAGACTCTTAGCTAATATATTTTGATCAAAACACATCTGTGCCCGCCTACCAGCGCCAAGGTGGTCTCAGGTCTGGCAGGTCCTATGCTAAATCTACCTATGCCATTGGGCATCTATGTTCAGGAGCGCAGACTCTGCACATATGGTGTGCTGCTCCTAGTCACCTCTGTGTGCATCCAGCAACCAATGAGAGGAGCAGCATGCACACCTATATTTACCACCTAATCAAGGCAGCTTGTTTGATAGGAAGAGCAAAAGTGCACAGGAATGCTACTACCAAGATAAAATAGGAGCGCATTCGCACTTGAAGATGCCACTCCCTCAAGCATATAGTACATAATAAACATGCGACATCTACATATTTATTTATTACATCGTGCAGGATGTTTTTATCTTTGTTTATCTTTTCTCTGTGATTTTTGTTTATTATGTACTATATGCTTGAGGGAGTGGCACCTTCAAGTGTGAATGCGCTCCTATTTTATCTTGGGAGTAGCATATTTATTTATTACATCGTGCAGGATGTTTTTATGTTTGTTTATCTTTTCTCAGTGATTTTTGTTCGCTGCAGAGACCCTTTGCATCCTTCTGTTAGAGCCCCCAATATACAGTAGTGTACTGCCATACAGAGTACAAATACCATACCATAAAGCAAGGAGTTTAAAGGACAATGCTACACAATGGTCAAATAAAACATTTATACAGTTGATGAAAAAATAGTGCTATACAGTGCTGCCACCACTATATACTGTAAAATAATATACTGTACATCTAACTAAATGCCATCATCGAGCGAGATCAAATAATTCAAAATGACAGAGAATCTCTCAGCAGTTTTGACCATTCTAATCCTCCGAAAGCACTGGGTACTGGTCAGAGACCGTAGGACAAGCATGCATTTCATGGAGTTTTTATCAGGGGTAGTGTGACTATGAACTTTTATTTTGCAACGGTCTGGTCCTTCAGTGCAATGGCGGTGGAGCTTTACTGTGACGTGCTCTCTGCATTGAGCTGCTTCACAGCCCCTTCTCTATGTATGACAACTGAAGTGGTGTCTTTGTTGGATGATACAGGCACGACTCAGAGCTGAGGGGAAGGGCTGTAAGCAGCTGAATGCCAACTTTACGAACAGAATCTGGCAGAATAAAACTTCATATTCATACTACTCCTGATGATTAAAAGCTCCACAAAAGGTATGTTTATCTTACTCTCTCCGGCCACTAGCTTGTGCTGTCAGCAGTTTAGTATGGTCAAAACTGCTGACAGACTCCCTGTAAATGTATAAATAATACTGCCATTCAAGAATCATGACAGCCAAAAGCCTTGGATACCATACCATCTTTGGTGCCCCTTTCAGCAGGGGTGGCTGGTGCACACAGATTATACATCTCTAAGGCTGGCTCTGGACAGGTGATTTTTGGCACCAGGACCCAGGTATAAACTTTATAGTTATGCCTCTGGTTGTAGCACCTTGAGTTAGGTCTCTCGATTAATGGATAATCTGTTACTGTCCAGGCGTCAGTGCAGGAAATATAGCCAAATAATGAATATACAGTAATTGACACGTAAATAGAGTTGCTCATTATCATCCGCAGCGAATTCAGACTGTCATCGAAATATTTCTGCCCACAAAGATGATTGGGAAGACCTGCTGCAAATCTATTTCTTCCTAGGTAATTTTGTTTGACTATCCGCTTTGATTTGTTCATCAGCTCGGCTGCCGAGCGAACATTAGTTTAATGTTTCCTTGCCTTCAGCTCATTCACTGTGCTGATTTTGGAAACATGAACTGGAGAGAATACCATGGTCATTTGCCAGTGGGTACATAGTGATTGGTTTTTGTTCTGATGTTAAAAAAGCAAAAAAAAAATCTTGGCCTCGGAAAAAACATATGATTATGATGAATGTAAAAGTGTATTTACAGTGAAGATTGCAGTAAAGAGTAATTTGGACCATCAAAAAAACAAAAAAAAAATTATATTCGAATGCAGCACAATGATGGCATCAAAGGTCTGTCCAACATCAGAAAGGCGCACTGCACCATTTTGTTATCCAGGACCCTCACTGGGACGGATTTATTTAATTTCGCTATGTAAGACAATGTATAAAGAGATTGTGTCTTTCATTAAGATACTGATAATTAGGTGTATAAGGTGCGTGGTCCATAGCGTCATCTGAGCAACTCACTATCGGTGGTCACTTCCTGGACTGCAGGAGAAAATGGACTTCAATGATAACTGATCCAGCCACATATCTTCTTCTCTTTTAGAGGCAGTGTGGCTAGGACAGTTTTGAGGTTCATGATGATTGAGACTGGGTATAAGGACATTATGATTTAAACTGTTACGGGGTGATTATGATTGGCACAGTTATAGGGTTATTATGAGTGACACTACTTTGGAGTCATTATGATTGACAGTGTTATGGAGTCATTATGATTGACACTATTATAGGGTTATTATGAGTGACACTACTTTGGAGTCATTATGATTGACAATGTTATGGAGTCATTATGATTGACACTATTATAGGGTTATTATGATTGACACTATTTTGGAGTCATTATGATTGATACTGTTATGAGGACATTATGATTGACACTGTTATGAGGACATTATGATTGAGATTGTTATGGGGTCATTATGACTAGAGATGAGCGAATCGAAGCTGACAAAGTGGAATTCGATCTGAATTTCAGGAAAAATTGGATTCGCAACGAAAGTGAATTTCCTTGCGCTTCGTGGTAACGAATCGCATTTTTCCTAAAATGGCGGCTACATGTGTGAGGACTGAGGACATGGGGCAAGGAACTCTGGGAAGGTGGGATCACCAATATTGACATGCCTGTATGCAGGCTATCAGCAGCCAGCCAGCCCTGTGATTTCACAACCCTATAAATACGGCAGCCATTTTAGATTCTGCCATTTTCCAGCGTTCAGAGTGCAGGGACAGACGTGTGAAGGCGCTAGGGACAGCTATTGGAAAAACCTCTATATTAAAAAAAAAATATATGAAAAAAGGATTTATAAGTGCAGGGAAAGGATAGGGAGGAATCATTTTACAGCATCTTAGTGCAGAGAGAAACGTCAGAAGGCGCTAGGGACATTGATAGGAAAGTGATTTACAAGTGCAGGGAACGATTATTTGGGGATACAAATAGTCATTAGACAGCTCTGTCATTCCAGCTTTTTGTTATTGGGCTGCAAGTCTTATGATGGAAAGCCACATATATCTTAGTATCTTATTCAGTACGACAAGAAAAATATATACGCATTTCACTTCTGCAGTTATTTCTGTTGAAAGCGTATAGGGGTGTATTACAGTACAACAAGAAAAATATATACGTAGTGCACTGTTGCAGTTATTTCTGGTCAAAGCATATAGGGGCGTATTACAGTAAAAAAAGAAAAATATATATGCACTGCACTGTTGCAGTTATTTCTGGTGAAAGCGTATAGGGGCGTATATCAGTAAAAAAAATAGACAAATATATACGCACTGCACTATTTAATTGTTTTCTGGTTAAAGCATATAGCGGCCTATTTCATTCCAACAAGAAATATATATTCTCAGGTCACTTCTGCAGTTATTTCTGGTGAAAGCGTATAGCGGCGTATTTCAGTAAAAAAAGAAATATATATTCTCAATGCGTTTCTGCAGTTAATATTCGTGAAAGCGTATAGTGGCCTATTTCAGTCCAACAAGAAAAATATATGCTCAGTTTACTTCTGCAGATATTTCTATTGAAAGCGTATAGGGGCCTATTACAGCAAAAAATATATATATATATATATATACGCATTTCACTGGTGCCTTTATTTCTGGTGAAAGCGTTTACTGCCCTATTTCAGTACAAAAAGAAAAATACATTCTCAGTTCACGTCGGCGGCGGTAAAATGTGTTGAAAACATGGCTGGGAGTCAGCAGGGAGGCAGCAGTGGGACTTCGGGAGCCAAAACGTGCCCGGGGTAAAGCACCTGCTTCGGAGCAGCCTACCTACCCGGGAAGTAGCAGGGGTTTATGGAAGTAGCGGCGGTAGCAGTCAGTCAGTGCGGCGGTTACATGTGGTAAAATATTTATTTAAGTATTTTGGTCGAAAAACAAAATTTATTCAGCGGTCAGCGCTGCGGTTATATGCGGTTAAATCTCCATGATGTCTCCATGATAAATCTGCAGCGTGGGGGCCCCGTGTGGCTTCTACACACTTTCAAAATAATCATTTAGCGGAGCGAATAGATGCTGGATGGCCGGGACGCTCCATGACCTTCCCAGGAGCTGCTATCGGGAGCAGCAGTTCATTTCTGAGACGTCCGTATAGTGCGGGGGAAATCCGAAGACCATTTCCATCTCCGTGCTCCGTTATATGTGGTAAAATCTTTACTGAAGTATTTTGGTGGAAAAATAAATTTTATTCAGCATATAGCGCTACACTTATAAGCGTTAAAATCTTTTGTGAATTATTTCGGTGTAAAAACTAATTTTATTCAGTGTTCAGCGCTGCAGTTACGGTATATGTGTAAAATCTTTTGTAGCTTATTTCGGTGGAAAAAAATTGTATTCAGCGTTCAACGTTGCTCTTAAATGCGGTAAAATCTTTTGTGACATATTTCGGTGGAAAAATTGTTTTTTATTCAGCGTTAAGCTCTGCACTTATATGCAGTAAAATCTTTTGTGACTTACTTTGGTGGGAAAAAAAATTGTATTCAGCGTTAAGCGCTGCACTTATATGCGGTAAAATCTTTGTGACTTATTTTGGTGGAAAAACTAATTTCATGCAGCGTTCAGCGCTGCAGTTATATGTGGTAAAAGTCAGTTGGACGCTGCCTATCTGCGCCATCGTCCATCCTCTCACAGGTCTGACCGGGAGGAGGTCCTCTACGCTCACGTTCCACTGCCATGGCTGCTGGGGAGGGGTGGGGTGGCAGGAGCAGTACCAGTTCCATCAGCAGCAGTCTACAGTCGCTGATAAGTAGCTTTCTTCACCCGCATAGTGAAGAAACTACTCACCAGCAGCAGCAGGTGGACCTGGAACAGGACCTAAACCAGCAGGTGGTGGCATACTTGGACACCACTCTGCCACCCCACATTGAAGATCCGCTGGACTACTGGGTAGCCAAACTGGATTTGTGGCCGCAGCTAGCAGAGTTTGCCCTGGAAAGGGTGTCCTGCCTGGCCAGTAGTGTGGCATCAGAGCAGGTGTTTAGTGCGGCGGGGCCATAGTTACCCCGAGGAGAACTCACCTGTCCACTCAAAATGTGGAGAGACTGACCTTTGTCAAGATGAATCAGGCGTGGATCAGCCAGGTTTTCCAACCACCAATTCCTGATGCATCAGACTAGATCATCCATGGTGCCACACCAACACTTTGATAAAAGAGACTGATTTCTTCTGACTACCTGCCTCAGCTACTACTATGATGCTGCAACTCAACTGATGCCACGAATTGGATGACAAGTGCTCCTTCTTGCACCTACCTTCGTCAGTGGGTACTGGTATTGCCATCCACAGCCCCACTCTGTTACCGGGTCACTTTGTGGTTTCCTGATGCAGCTGCTGATGCTATCTCCAAACTATGTCACCTTGCCACTCTGTGGCCTCCTCATGCTGCTGCCATATCCACAGAATGTCACCTTGCCACTCTGTGGTCTCCGAATGCTGCTGCTGTCTCCACACTATGTCACCTTGCCACTCTGTGGTCTCCTCATGCTGCTGCCATCCCCAACACTGACACCTTGCCAGTCTGTGGTAGCCTGCTGCTAATGCTGATGCCACCTCCAAACTATGTCACCTTGCCACTCTGTGGCCTCCTCATGCTGCTGCCATATCCACACAATGTCACTTTGCCACTCTGTGGTCTCCTCATGCTGCTGCCATATCCACACTATGTCACTTTGCCCATCTGTGGTCTCCTAATGCTGCTGCTGCTACTGCCATCTCCACATTATGTCACCTTGCCACTCTGTGGCCTCCTCATGTTGCTGCCATCTCCACACTATGTCACCTTGCCACTCTGTGGTCTTCTCATGCTGCTGCCATATCCACACAATGTCACCTTGCCACTCTGTGGTCTCCTCATGCTGCTGCCATATCCACACTATCTCACCTTGCCACTCTGTGGTCTCCGAGTGCTGCTGCTGCTGCCATCTCCACAGTATGTCACCTTGCTACTCTGTGGCCTCCTCATGCTGCTGCCATCTCCACACTATGTCACCTTGCCACTCTGTAGTCTCCTCATGCTGCTGCCATCTCCACACTGTCACCTTGCCAGTCTGTGGTATCCTGCTGCTGATGCTGCCACCACCTCCAAACTATGTCACCTTGCCACTCTGTGGCCTCCTCATGCTGCTGCCATATCCACACAATGTCACCTGGCCCCTTTGTGGTCTCCTAATGCTGCTGCTGCTGCTGCTGCTACTGCCATCTCCACACTATGTCACCTTGCCAATCTGTGGTATCCTCATGCTGCTGCCATCTCCACACTATGTCACCTTGCCACTCTGTGGTATCCTGCTGCTGATGCTCCCGCCACCACCAAACTATGTCACCTTGCCACTCTGTGGCCTCTTCATGCTGCTGCCATCTCCACACTATGTCACCTTGCCACTCTGTGGTATCCTGATGCTGCTGCTGCCATATCCACACTATGTCACCTTGCCACTCTGTGGTATACTGATGCTGCTGCTGCCATAGCCACACTATGTCACCATGCCACTCTGTGGTCTCCTCTTGCTGCTGCCATCTCCACACTATGTCACCTTGCCACCTGTGGTATCCTGCTGTTGCTGCCATTTCCACACAACATCACCTTGCCACTCTGTGGCCTCCTGATGCTGCCATTACATCCAAACTATGTCACCTTGCCACTCTGTGGTCTCCTCATGCTGCTGCCATCTCCACACTATGTCATCTTGCCACTTTGTGGTATACTGCTGCTGCTGCAATCTCCACACTATGTCACCTTGCCACTCTGTGGTATCCTGCTTCTTCCATATCCATACTATGTCACCTTGCCACTCTGTGGCCTCCTGATGCTGCCGCCACCTCCGAACTATATCACCTTGCCACTCTGTGGCCTCCTCATGCTGCTGCCATCTCCACACTAAGTCACCTTTCCATTCTGTGGTATCCTGCTGCTACTGCCATCTCCACACTATGTCACCTTGCCACTCTGTGGTATCCTGCTGCTGCCATATCCACACTATGTCACCTTGCCACTCTGTGGCGACCTGATGCTGCCACCACCTCCAAACTATGTCACCTTGCCACTCTGTGGCCTCCTCATGCTGCTGCCATCTCCACACTATGTCACCTTGCCACTCAGTGGTCTCCTCATGCTGCTGCCATCTACAGACTGCCATTGTGCTACTTTTTCAAAGTGTTTTTTCCCCGGTAAAAACGTTGGGTGACTGACAGTATAGCACCCTATAGTATACAGCACCCCACAGTATGCAGTATAGCACCTTATAGTGTAGAGCACCCCACACTATACAGTATACAGCACCCTACAGTATACAGCACCCCACAGTATACAGTACTCCACAATATACAGCACCCCACAGTATATAGCACCTCACAGTATACAGCACCTCACAGTATACAGTATACAGCCCCCCAAACTATATAGAATACAGACCCCCCCGGTGTACAGTAGAGCAGTATAGCACCCCACAGTATACAGCACCCCACATTTACAGTAGAGCAATATAGCACCCCACAGTATACAGCACCGAACAGTATACAGCACCCCACAGTATGCAACACCCCACAGTATATAGCACCCCACAGTATACAGCACCCACAGTATACAGCACCCACAGTATACAGTAGAGCAGTATAGCACCCCACAGTATACAGCACCCCACAGTATACAGTAGAGCAGTATGGCACCCCACAGTATACAGCATCCAGAGTATACAGCACCCCATAGTATACAGTAGAGCAGTATAGCACATCACAATATACAGCACCCCACAGTATACAACACCCCACATTATACAGTAGAGCAGTATAGCCATTATACAGTAGAGCAGTATAGCACACCACAGTATACAGCACCCCACAGTATATAGCATCCCATAGTATACAGTAGATCAGTATAGCACACCACAATATACAGCATCCCACAGTATACAGTCCCCCACAGTATACAGCCCCCCACAGTATACAGCACCTCACAGTATACAGTAGAGCAGTATAGCACACCACACTATACAGCACCCCACATTATGCAGCCCCCCACAGTATACAGTGCCCCAAAGTATACAGCCCCCAACAGTATACAGTAGCTTACAGTAGCTTACAGTATATTAGTATAACAGCCCCTGTCACCTTTTCCTGATGTAATCTTCACAAAAAAAGCTCCACAGTTAAGGCAAACTTCTCCTGCAGCAACACTCCTGGTAGAAAGAAAGGACCTTTGATTACCTCATAGCCATGTGACCAGTAATATTTCTAGGTTACTGTAGGTCACATGGTGATGATGTCATCTAAGGTCCTTTACCTAAGAGAATCACAGCTCTCACAGTTCGCTGCCTGGAGTGTCGGCAGGCAGGCATGGCAGCACACCCCTGTGTAGCTAACAGTCTGACACCTGGGGCAGTGGCCAGCAGGGCTCAAGAGGCAGCTGCCTTGGGCCCCCCATGAGCAACTGGGTCCGGGGCAGCTGCCCCTTTTGCCCCTTGTTAAAGACGGCCCTGGGTCTGGGGCTGTTGTAGATTATTCTTGTTTTTCTCTTCCAGTTTCAAATTTTATTCATTTGGTAATCTATTATATCTCTCTCCAATTTTCTGCATTTGGTCCTGACCTCCCCATACTCAAATTTCCTAAGTAATTACCTTTTATTAACCATTGGGTTATAATTGTTTGGTTGGTGCACTCTAATAGATATATGATTTTTAAGGTACAGTAGGTTGACAGATCGGAACAGATCTTTTTCCTTTTTTTTATTACGGTATGTATCAATTGTCTAGAACAGTCATAACTGATCTTCAGCCAGTCTTTAGTAAAATCAGAGTCATTGTAAAACATGGGTTTCATGGTCAATCTTAGGCCCCTAGGGATTAGGCCTAGTCCAATGTACATCTCCAGAAATAACAAGTAAACTTAATTTCGGATATAATTTCTGGTTGTTTCAATGATGTTACCTCCAATATTCATGTTGGGTTTTTCTTTGGATGAAGCATCAGTAGTGAGCCACGTTCATGTTTTCATGCCTGGTGGTTATATCTTAATATAAGAGGATTAATTTCTCAGATGATTCTTTTGAATTGGTCCGGTAGGTCGTTTCTGAGATATGTTTCCCTGAGTCAGCCTCAGCATTTCTGACAGACTGTTGGTCATCCATCAGCCGGTCCGTGTAGAAAATAATAAATAGAGAAAATTTATGAAAAACTCACTTCAAAAAAGTAGAATCAAACAGTTACCTCGATTATACAAGTTGCCACCACCAAAAATGGAAGAGGAACAGTCAAATGAAAAGAATCAGAAGGAATTGAACGGATGAGGGAACGGCTAGACAACAACTCGAGATCCTAAAACAGCGGTTTAGAGAAAAGAACTATCCTAAAAAACTAATAACAGAATCAACTAAAAGAGCCCTTAAAATGAATCAAAGAGAGGCACTCCAACCAAAACAGGCAGAAACCATACAAACATAGGAAAATACCCTAAAAAAATTCTCCAAAAAAATCTCAATATAGCATGATAACAAGATTTAACTCAGAACATACAAAAATCCATCAGATATTAAATAAACATTGGAGCGTATCCAAGAAAGACCCAATTAAAAAAATAAATAAAAGATTTACCACCGTTTCCTATTGTAACCTATCAGAGAGCACAGACCCTGAAAAATCTAATTTCTCTCCCTAAAAACAAGATCACAAAAGATAATCCACAACCCACTTTTTTTTAAAGACAAAGAAAAAATAGATTCAGCCATAAATGGGGCATACAGATGCAAAAATACAAAATGTAAGTGCTGCCACATAATCACCCACAACAGGAAAGCTATAAACATCCCTTCTTCCAATGAAACATTCCAATTAAAACATAATATGAATTGTGGCACCAGTAACGTAATTTATTTATTGCAATGCCCGTGTAATTTATTATATGTTGGTAGGACCACACAGACTCTCCGCGAAAGAATGAAGGAACACCGCTCCAACATAAATAGAAAAGTCCTCACCCACAGTGTTTTAAGACATTTCTCCACCCATCATGACAGCGATCCCTCCCTGCTTCGTGTCACCCCCTTGGAATGGATCCCTCAATCCTACCAAGGCTTATGCAGGGAAGAGATGTTTTGAATCTTCCGCCTAAATACATTATCCCCCTTTGGGTTAAACAAGTCTCTCGAGTATGCAAATTATTAGCTTTCACCTTATAAGAGAATCATATCATAGCATCATGAAATCAAGCATATAAAGCCCAATGGTTAGTTATACCTTTATGACTGCTTTTAGCTGTTTCTACTTGCTTACACTGTTCCTGATGAAGGGGGTTTCTATCCTCCTAAAACGCGTTGAGCTCACCTGTGATTTTTTTAAGAACTAAAAATAGGAAAAACACCAGAAGTGTCGGACATGGCCGTGTTTATTTCCCACGATACTACAAACGATCCTGGCGGGGGAGGTTCGGTCCTTGGGTGTCTTGAGCTTCATCTCATTGACATCCTCCTCAGTGAAGTAAGTCATTTCTATTTTCATTTGATAAAGATTGATTTTATCAATTCTGCAAGAACATCACGATATTCTAATATTTCATTATTCATTAACCTTCCATTTTATTTTATTTTATTCCATTTTTAATACTTTTAGTCCTTGTTCAGGGTCTCCATTAGGTGTGGCGCCTTTTGGGTGGTGGACCCCGTTTTTTTAATGTTTTTACTCTCTATTTATGCAGTAGCTTGCTCTACGCATCCAACCACCTCAGGCAGCCTACCTCTACTTCTATCCTCCAATATTTTTCTGTTTTGAGTTGCTTTTTCCCTCTTGGCGCCCTGCTAGTTGCCTCAAGACCCCTCTTCTAGATCCCATAAGAGGGTGCCCTTGATCAACACTCTCTTTTTTCATAAATTTTCTCTATTCATTGTATCATGGGGTCATTATAATTGACACTGTTATGGGGTCATTATAATCAACACTATTATGGGGTCAAATATATAAAATATATATATATATATATATATATATATATATATATATATAAAAGTTCAAGTCACCTCCCTTTCCCCAAAGTACAAATAAAAAATAAACATCAGGCATCACCATGTCCAAAAACTTCTATACTATTAAAATATAACAATATATATCCCATATGACAAATGGCGCGATGGAAACAAAAATTAAATGGCCAATTCGCCATTTTTTTGTCCCTTTACCACCCCAAAAAAATTAAATACAAAGTGATCAAAAAGTCACACACACTCCAAAATGGTATCACTGAAAAGTATAGATCGCCCTGCAAAATATTATTCCTCACACGGCTCCATAGACATAAATGTAAAAACTTATAGGGGTTAGAAAATGGCAATAAAAAATAAAAATATATATATATATTTTTTTTTAAATTTAGGATTAAAACACAAGAAAAACTATATAGGTGCGGCATCGTTATAATCGTACTGACCTGGAGAATGAAAGTAACAGGTCAATTTTACAACATAGGTAATGCCGTAAAAACAAAACCCATAAAACTTTTGCGGAATTGGAGATTTTTTCCAATTCCGACCCATTTGAAACTTGTTTCCAGCTCCCTGCTACATCATATGCAACATTAAATGGTGCCATTATAAAGTACAAATTGTCCCACAAAAGCAATCCCTCATACGGCAATGTGAATGGAAAAGTAAAAAAGTTATGGTTCTGGGTAGGTGAGCAGTGAAAATCGAAAACGGAAAAATGGAAAATCGCGGGGTCCTCTAGGAGTTAAAACGTATTTTTTGAAGACATTTATCTATCCAGGTCTGAATCGTTCAGACAGAAGGATCTTATTATTCCTAATTTTGCTTGTTTGTTTTATGTACCATTTAACTGGCAGAATCGGAGAGGGAAGTTTACAGAATAAACATCTGGTAATTGTCAATTTTCTGCTTGTCAATATTTCTATAATGATTTTCTAAGCCTAATGGAGTGGGTGAGAAGCTGCATTGTCACTTGCCGAGAGCAGATTGCTCCACAGTAAAACATCAACCAGAGATTATTAGTTTGTGCATTTTCTTTGGAAATACCTTAATGATTGACCCTGAAAGACAGGGACAGATCCATTACCCATTACCAGGATTGTCACAATGGTGTGTTTTAGATTAGTGTTGATCACGAATATTCGAATTGCGAATTTTAATCGCGAATAGCGGCATTTCGAGAATTCGCGAATATTTAGAATATCGCTAAATATATTCGTAATTGCGAATATTCGATTTTTTTAAAAATACCAGTTCATGCGAATTTTTATGTGAATATTTTATGCGAAATATCCAAGAAAATAATGCCTGGAGATCATGAATTCGCGAATTCTCGAATATATGGCGAATATTCGCCCAAATATTTGCGAAATATCGCGAATTCGAATATTGCCCCTGCCGCTCATCACAATTTTAGATATGTTTTATGCATTTGTATGTATGTTTTATGATATATGTTGTTTTAGCTATGTTTTAGGCATATGTTGTATGTTGTTTTAGCTATACTATATGCCTTTGCATGTACAGGTGAAACTCGAAAAATTTGAATATCATGCAAAAGTCAGTTTATTTCAGAAATACAAATTAAAAGGAATTGCATTAATGCAGCTTAAAATTCGAATTTTGTGAAAAGGTTCAATATTCTAGGCTCAAAGTGTCACACTCTAGTCAGCTAAATAATCCATACCCCCTGAGCAAAGGGGACCTCAAAATTGTGACTTTTGGGGTTTCATAAGCTATAAGCCATAATCATCCAAATTATAACAAATAAAAGCTTGAAATATCTCGCTTTGCATGTAATGAGTCTATCTCATATATCAGTTCCACCTTTTAAGTTGCATTACTGAAATAAATGAACTTTGCACGATATTCTAATTTTTTCGATTTTCACCTGTATGTTTTATTTACTGTATGCATGTTTTACATCGTATGTTGTTTTAGTTATATTTTATGCATACGTATGTATGTTATTTTAGATATGTTTTATGTCTTTGTATGTATGTTTTATGTATGTATGTTTTATGTTGTTTTAGCAATGTTTTATGCATATGTATGTATGTTTTATGTTGCACTGTATGTTGTTTTAGGTATGTTTTATGCATATATTGTATGTTGTTCAGTATGTTAATAAAAATTAACCTGTTTCTGTACAGTGCAATATTACTTCCCCAGAGGAGTAGAATGACACAGAGTGAAGTGCTACTATCACACTGACATCTCATGACTAAAGGTGCTTTTCCCACACCCCTGTTTAATAACTGAGAACCCAGAAATCTCAGATTGTTACTTTTGTGCCACCACATATTTTTTATTTCAAGTCAGCATGAAAAACTAGTTTCATTTGTAACTTACTTTCGGTTACAAAAATGCTCCACTTGTGAGATATATCCTTTGCTATTATTATGGTGTCCCCTGGTGGTTTATCTGTATAGTAATGTGAATGTCCACTTTGCTTAGCTGGTCACATATGCTCCATCCGTGTCTACTGTTAGAAAGAGATAGAGAGCTGTAGCATAAGGAATACGTCCCCTGAGCTGTGATAGGGAGAGAGCAGTAAAAGAAAGGACACACCTTCTGAGAAAGGACTGATCTGCCCACCTGAAAAAAATCTAGCAGAGCAATGAATGGAGAGATCTCTGGATCCACGTGAGGTACAGGGCTGGTTCTAGCTTTGTTACAAAGAGATTGTCATGTACTAGATGATGTCTGATTTTCATCTTCTTCTTGCATCAATCATGAAATAACCCCTTTAATGGGAATGTGTTATCAGAAAATGACCTATTGTTTTTTTTTCCACTTTTTCTATGTCATGTATAAACTAACATAGTGGCATAGGCTGAAAAAAGAAATATGTCCATCCAGTTCAGCTTGTTATTCTGTATATCCTTGATCCAGGGTTAGAAGCCAATTTTTCTAATTTCCAGGGAAAAAATTCCTTCCTGACTCCAATCAAACTAACTGGATCAACAACGCTTCTCCAGAAATCTGGAATGTTATTTATGTTTAAAGAATCTAAAAGTCCTACAATTTTCACAGTGGCCTCGAAGCCTCACAATATATCAACATTTCCTGTTCCATATCCTAACCATACTGATAATTTTTCAGCAGTCATCATGTTATCATTACAAACAGGATTGCAATGACAGATATCACCTCTGTATACAGGTATAGTAGAGTTAACACACATGCTTTATGAGACGTGTTATCTAAACTAAATGTGTTAAGCAAACACCTTCAATTGCTTTACGATGGCTTTTGTTTCAAGATAACACGATGAGTTAAGAGTTTGAGTGTTAACTCTATACAATAGGTGATATCACAGATTATCTACTCCCTCTTCCTGAAAAATTACCCCTCCAGGTTATTGTGCCTATGGATATGGACCATGTGGATGCTGTAAAGCATTTTTAGATGCTGTTATCAATAGCTCAGGCAAGATGGCTGCCCCCCATTATCTTGGGCTCCAGAAACTTTAAGTTATGCCAAGTTATATTGTCCAGTAGCCATTACCATATGCATCAGCTTTCGGGTGAAGGTTTCCAGGAGATGGAAGATTGTGATGCCACCTCCTCTATGGGTGTTTGGTCTCTGGGGCTGAGTGTCACAACCAGACAGCTGAGAAGCTCTGACAGGAGCCGTCCAGATCCTCCTCCTTGAGTTTCTTTGTTTTGGTTTC
The DNA here is from genome assembly GCF_905171765.1 of Bufo bufo. Taxonomy (NCBI): domain Eukaryota; kingdom Metazoa; phylum Chordata; class Amphibia; order Anura; family Bufonidae; genus Bufo; species Bufo bufo. The sequence goes on from NC_053398.1 coordinate 126,191,565, forward strand.
TGTTTCTCACCTCGTTAGTCTATCTCAGCTGTCATGCAGTCAGACTGATTACCTCCCTTTAAATTCCTCCCCATAAGGCAGTAGTGTGCGGCTGATACTTCTTCCTGGAGTGTGTGTGCATGCTGTCCCAGTTCCCAGTTCCCAGTTCCCAGCTCCCAGTTCCCAGTTCCCTGTCCACAGTCGTCTGCAAGATAAGTTCTGTTTATGCATTTATGATTTTCTGTTTTCTGGATCCAGGTGACCCTGACTCCCTCCGTGTCTGTGTAGGGAGCCGGTGGTCTTGTCCCCTCACTATTGTAGGGCCTTCAGGTCTAAGATAGCCGAGGTACGTGGATATGCGCCCATCCACCTTTGGGGTGGTCTCATAGGCTGAGCAACAAGGGAGAGCGGCAGGTCGATTGCAGGGGTCTCCCTTTTGTTCCTTAGTTGTGGGTCCAGTGAGTCATTGTTTGTATTGTTTTATCTTGTTTCCTGTACACCATCCGTGACATTATCAGCCGCCAAAACCGTCTCAAGCATGGATCCGGTTACACTTTTGGCTGAACGCTTTCAGGGTCTTGCTTTGGAGGTAGCTGATCTCCGTAAGACTTTTTCTCAGTTTCAAGTGACCGGTTCAGCTTGCGTTCATGGAGTTTGTGATGAGCCTAAGATTTCGCTCCCGGATACGTTTTCCGGGGGTAGTGAGAATTTTGTACGTTTTAGAGAGGCTTGCAAACTCCATTTTCGCCTTCTTCCCCATTCTTCTGGTGATGAAGAACGAAGAGTGGGTATCATTATATCGCTGCTCAGGGGTAACGCTCAGTCCTGGGCCTTTTCGCTGCCGGAGGGGGCACGGCCCCTCCGTTCAGTGGATGAATTCTTTTTAGCCCTGGGTCAGATATATGATGATCCGGATCGTATTGCTCTGGCTGAGTCTAAACTTCGTCTGTTAAGCCAGGGTAAACAATCCGCAGAGAATTACTGCTCAGAATTTCGGAGATGGGCAGCAGATACGGGTTGGAATGATGCTGCACTCCGAAGTCAATTTTGCTATGGTCTTTCAGAGGGATTGAGAGATGCATTTGCCTTTCATGAAACACCTACCTCCTTGAATTCTGCTATGTCTCAGGCTGTTCGTATTGACAGGCGTCTTAGAGAGAGAGGAGAGATCTCTCCTTCCTGTCATACTCAGTCCCGGGACAGTGCAGCGGTCTCATTCTGTGCACAGGGGTCTCAGTCGTTGTCAGCCCCTTCTGAGCAGGAGCCCATGCAGCTGGGGTTGATTCCCTCGGACAATAGAAGATTCAGCCCGCAGGGGAGGGTTTGCTTTTGTTGTGGAGGTATAAATCATCTGGCAAATGTTTGTCCCTCTAGGAGATTCAGGCAGTTTTCTGGGAGAAATAAAGAGACAAAAAGGAAGAAATCTTTTAAGAATGTTCCGTCGGTTACTATTGGCAGGGTTGAGGCGGAAATTGAAGGTTTTCCTTTTGCTTGTAGTTCCCGTTTTGTCCTGCCTGCTAGGGTGGCGCTAGAGAGTAAGAGCATTTTTTGTGAGATTTTTGTGGATAGTGGAGCAGCTGTCAACCTCATTGATAATCAATTTGCAATAACTCATGGTTTCCAGGTATGCACTTTGGGAAGAGATATTCCTGTTTTTGCTATTGATTCAGCTCCACTTTCTCAGAAATCATTAAAGGGCATAGTTCACAATATCCGTTTAATTGTGAATGATGCTCATGTTGAGGATGTGTCATGTTTCGTCCTTAGCGGTTTGCCTACTCCTCTAGTGTTGGGGCTACCCTGGCTCACTAAACATAACCCCACCATTGATTGGCAAGCGAGGCAAATAAATGGTTGGAGTAACTTTTGCAGAGAGAATTGCCTCATAACATCTATTTCTGAGGTTTCTACTAAAACTGTACCACCTTTCCTCTCTGAATTTTTGGATGTCTTCTCTGAGAGTGGAGTTCAGGGTTTACCTCCGCACAGGGAGTATGATTGCCCTATTGATCTCATCCCAGGCGCCAAGCTGCCTAAATCTCGTTTATACAATCTTTCTCAACCTGAGAGGGTCGCTATGCGTGCTTATATCTCTGAGAGTCTGAGAAAAGGACACATACGACCCTCGAAGTCACCTGTTGCCGCTGGTTTTTTCTTTGTTAAGAAAAAAGATGGTTCTTTAAGACCTTGTCTGGATTTCAGGGAGCTGAACAGTATCACTATTCGTGATCCTTATCCGCTTCCTCTGATCCCGGACTTGTTTAACCAGGTTGTTGGGGCGAAAGTCTTTTCCAAATTAGACCTAAGAGGGGCATACAACCTGGTTAGGGTCAGAGAAGGAGACGAATGGAAGACGGCTTTCAATACCCCTGAGGGCCATTTTGAGAATTTAGTTATGCCTTTTGGTTTGATGAATGCCCCAGCCGTTTTTCAGCATTTCGTCAACAGCATTTTTTATCATTTAATGGGAAAATTTGTATTAGTGTATTTGGATGACATTTTGATTTTTTCTCCTGATTTCAAGACTCATAAGGAACACTTATGTCAGGTCTTACTCATCCTGCGGGAGAATAAATTATATGCGAAACTGGAAAAATGTGTGTTTGCGGTTCCAGAGATCCAATTTTTGTCTCCGCTTCTGGTTTTCGCATGGACCCCGAGAAGGTTCGCGCTGTGCTTGAGTGGGAGCTTCCTGAGAATCAGAAGGCGCTGATGCGTTTTTTGGGCTTTGCTAATTATTACAGGAAATTTATTTTGAATTATTCCTCTGTTGTTAAACCACTCACTGATATGACCAGAAAGGGGGTAGATTTTTCTTCCTGGTCGGTAGAGGCGCGTAAGGCCTTTTCTAATATCAAGGAGAGTTTTGCTTCCGCTCCCATCCTAGTACAACCTGATGTTTCGTTACCCTTCATAGTTGAGGTTGATGCTTCTGAGGTAGGGGTGGGTGCGGTCTTGTCTCAGGGTTCCTCTCCTGCCAAATGGCAACCGTGTGCCTTTTTCTCAAAGAAGCTCTCCTCCGCAGAGAGAAATTATGATGTGGGAGATAGGGAATTGTTGGCCATCAAGTTGGCTTTTGAGGAATGGCGCCATTGGCTAGAGGGAGCCAGACACCTTATTACCGTGTTTACTGACCATAAAAATCTGGCCTACTTGGAGTCAGCCAAGCGTCTGAACCCGAGACAGGCCAGATGGTCTTTGTTCTTTTCAAGGTTTAATTTTGTTGTTACGTTCCGCCCTGGGGTTAAGAATGTGAAGGCAGATGCCCTATCACGTTGTTTCCCGGGAGGTGGGAATTTTGAAGACCCGGGTCCCATTTTGGCTGAAGGTGTGGTGGTCTCTGCTCTTTTTCCTGAATTGGAGGCAGAGGTGCAGGCAGCCCAGTCAGAAGCTCCTGATCTTTGTCCTCCTGGGAGGTTGTTTGTGCCTCTCGCTTTGAGACACAAGATTTTTAAAGAACACCACGATATGGTCCTTGCTGGGCACCCGGGGACAAGAGCCACACTGGATCTCATTGCCCGGAGATTCTGGTGGCCTGCGCTTCGTAAGTCGGTTGAGGGTTTTGTGGCAGCTTGCGAGACTTGCGCTCGTGCCAAGGTCCCTCATTCACGGCCATCAGGTCCTCTCCTTCCTTTGCCCATTCCTTCCCGTCCTTGGACACATCTGTCCATGGACTTCATAACGGACTTGCCTCGTTCCTCGGGGAAGTCTGTGATTCTGGTGGTGGTGGACCGTTTTAGCAAAATGGTGCATTTTATCCCTTTTCCTGGTTTGCCCAATGCTAAGACGCTGGCGCAGGCATTTGTTGACCACATTGTCAAATTGCATGGGATTCCTTCAGACATAGTCTCTGATAGGGGCACGCAGTTTGTTTCCAGATTCTGGAAGGCCTTCTGTTCTCGCTTGGGGGTTCGCTTGTCATTCTCTTCTGCTTTCCATCCGCAGTCGAATGGCCAGACAGAGCGTGTCAATCAGAATCTGGAGACATATCTGCGCTGTTTTGTGGCGGAGAATCAGGAGGATTGGTGTTCTTTTTTGTCCCTTGCTGAGTTTGCTTTAAATAACCGTCGTCAGGAGTCCTCTGATAAGTCACCATTTTTTGGTGCATATGGGTTTCATCCGCAGTTTGGGACTTTCTCTGGAGAGGGCTCTTCTGGTTTGCCTGATGAGGACAGATTCTCCTCGTCTTTGTCATCTATTTGGCAAAAGATTCAGGATAATCTAAAGAACATGAGTGAGAGATATAAGCGTGTGGCGGATAGGAGACGTGTGCCTGGTCCGGACCTGAATGTTGGTGATTTGGTGTGGCTGTCTACCAAGAATATCAAATTGAAGGTTCCCTCCTGGAAGTTGGGTCCTAGGTTTATTGGGCCTTACAAGATCCTGTCTGTCATCAATCCTGTTGCCTACCGTCTTGATCTTCCTCAGACTTGGAAGATCCATAATGTTTTCCATAAGTCCTTATTGAAACCTTATGTTCAACCTATTGTACCCTCGCCTTTGCCTCCTCCTCCGATTATTGTTGATGGAAATCTTGAATTTCAGGTCTCTAGGATTGTGGATTCTCGTCTTGTCCGCGGTTCCCTCCAGTACCTCGTTCATTGGGAGGGTTATGGTCCTGAGGAGAGGATGTGGGTCCCAGTGACAGACATTAAGGCCTCTCGTCTCATCAGGGCTTTCCATAGGTCCCATCCTGAGAAGGTGGGCCCTGAGTGTCCGGAGTCCACTCCTAGAGGGAGGGGTACTGTCACAACCAGACAGCTGAGAAGCTCTGACAGGAGCCGTCCAGATCCTCCTCCTTGAGTTTCTTTGTTTTGGTTTCTGTTTCTCACCTCGTTAGTCTATCTCAGCTGTCATGCAGTCAGACTGATTACCTCCCTTTAAATTCCTCCCCATAAGGCAGTAGTGTGCGGCTGATACTTCTTCCTGGAGTGTGTGTGCATGCTGTCCCAGTTCCCAGTTCCCAGCTCCCAGTTCCCAGTTCCCTGTCCACAGTCGTCTGCAAGATAAGTTCTGTTTATGCATTTATGATTTTCTGTTTTCTGGATCCAGGTGACCCTGACTCCCTCCGTGTCTGTGTAGGGAGCCGGTGGTCGTGTCCCCTCACTATTGTAGGGCCTTCAGGTCTAAGATAGCCGAGGTACGTGGATATGCGCCCATCCACCTTTGGGGTGGTCGCATAGGCTGAGCAACAAGGGAGAGCGGCAGGTCGATTGCAGGGGTCTCCCTTTTGTTCCTTAGTTGTGGGTCCAGTGAGTCATTGTTTGTATTGTTTTATCTTGTTTCCTGTACACCATCCGTGACACTGAGATTGAGGACACAGCATCCCTGCACCAGACCCAGTTAGGACTGCTCTCAAGGAGATGCCAAAATGTTTTTAAGGCACCCAGGAGTTTATGAGCTTTCCTCTTTTACCGGCAGCTTTCTAGATGCTTCAGAACAGTTGGAAAGTATGGCCATTACTCTGCCCATATAGGTCTTCACTTACATTTAGGTAGACACAGAAAGGAACATAGGTATACATTACTATTTGAAGCGACATTCCCCTTTGCTACTTCTGCTAGTCCCTCTTTCTCCATTTCCAATTTTCTGCTTCTCTAAGCATCACAGTTGGTTTTTCAGTTTTGTACCCAGAGGTGTAACTAAAAATTCCAAATTCCTATGTACCAGTGCAAAATCTATAACAGGCCCTACTATGCACAATTTATAGTACTGGTGACTTCTTAAGAGGTAGTAGGGACTTTGGGCCCACTGATGCACCAGAACCTTGGTGCCTCTAGTGTTGATCACGAATATTCGAATTGCGAATTTTAATCGCGAATATCAGCACTTTGAGAATTCGCGAATATTTAGAGTATCGCTAAATATATTCATAATCGCGAATATTAGATTTTTTTTAAATACCAGTCCATGCAAATTTTTATGCGAAAATTTTATGCGAATTTTCGCAATCAAGAAAATAATATCTGGAGATCATGAATTCGCGAATTTTCGAATATATGGCGAATATTCACCCAAATATTCACGAAATATCGCGAATTCGAATATTGCCCCTGCCGCTCATCACTAGGTGCCTCTGCTATCTTTGCACCCTCTATAGCTACACTCCTGTTAGGATGATAGCTACAGAATTTTTTATTTTTTTTGCATAAACCAAGAAGTTTAGGTTGAGCAGTGCATTACGCCCTTTTGAAAAGGGATGGAATGAATGGAATAGAGGCAAGCGACTAGAATGGGATAATCATCTGTGAGAACTTTGTAGGGGACTCCTGGAATTGCTCTTTAGTAGAATTATTAATTGTTATAGTAATGGACAATACTCTGGCAGGAGAACATGTTGCTATGTAGCAAAGTAGAAAGTATATGATAAGTTTGGATGAGGGTCAGATCAAATATCTCATCAAAAATAATTGATTTTGGACTCACAGAACTCAAATCCCAGCATGAGACTGTATCCTCGCTCAAAACTCCAGTGCTTGGCTTGCTGTAGTATGTTTTTAATCTACAATCCTATTATCTGGTGATCATTTTCTTGGAGGACCTCTCCACTACGTGCGGTAAAACACTGACTGATCGCTGTAATTGCCAATAATATCACAAATGGGGTGCTGGTCTCTACACACCAAAAAATCTCTATGGGCCATTACAGCAAAATGTGTATTTCATTAAAAAGTGGGCTCAAGTGCAACATCAGATGCCTATTGTCAGCATCAGGTCCTTTTTAGTAAACAGGGGATGTGCTACTGACAAGAATGGAAGGTATATGTGAGGAGGGAATAATTGCAATATAGAAATGTGTGTTACAATTATAGAGGACCTTAAACAATGCAAACAGATACATATTACTTACACTAATACATTAAACCAAGACCCCCAGGTCAAGAGGTGTTCCCCCAGTTGATTAGCTGTACAGATGAACGAATTGTGAATTTATTAAAATTCAATTCATGTCCAATTTGACTCGAATCAAAAGTGTTCAATATTTCTCTCTCTTTATCAAAAAGTTAAAAATAGAGTAGAAAATAAAGTAGACCGGAGGCCCAGGGCTGATGACAAAACTTGTCCCACCTTTCCCCCACACACTTCCCCTAAATAAATACAGACTCTACACTAGACTTCCTAAAGTCAGACCCATATTAGACCTTCTAAACAAAGCCAACCCGCCTAAATACATATTCTATCAAAGGAAATCAGACCCCAGTCCAGACACCATAAACTAATGCACAACCCAGTCCACCTACATGCAGACTCTAGTCTCCATAAATTTACACTGCAGCTCAAGCTTTCCTCCTCTATGGAGTCTTCTTGTTGCTCCCCCATCTGGCTTGAAAGGGTCGGCCCATCTCAAACATTGGTGGCATATTGAGCTATGCTCTGCAACTATCTCTAGAATGGGGACCCCAAAGTGAACAAGGGCACACCATGCAAGTGCGACCATCCTCTATTCACTTTTATGGGAATGCTGAAAATAGTCAAAGGCAGGCTCGGCTATTTCAGAGACTCCTATATAGTTAAATGGAGAGGTGGCCGCTCTTGCGTGGTGCTCTCTCCAGTCACTTGCATGGGAGTTCCGGGAATAGCCAAGCACACTCCCTCTGCTCTTTTCAGAACTCTCATAGAAATGAATGGAGAGCATGCGTGGCATGCTCTCCTTTGCCTGGGGGCCCCACTTTAGATATAGGTGCAGGTCCATTTATCTAACATTGGTGTCGTATCTTAACGACCAATGCGTCAGATGGGCCAACCCCTTTTAGATATGTACAGATATGATCATCTGAGCTTATCTATGCAGGTCCTCTGACAAAACCACAATGCACATTAAATCTTTATGTACTTTGGGTGGCCACAGGACCCCAGGGTACTTAGGACTCAGGCAGCCATCCAAACTACCCCTATTATAATCCGCTACGGACTCCTACTTTGTGCGTGTATTGGCCTTCCTCTACAAAGAAGGTATAAACGAACTGGATGAAAGAGTTAGTTCACTTGACTAGGGAGGACTTGCAATACAAGACACAATGCATGGACAAGAGTGGGGCTGCTTCTGAAAAAAATAAAAAATAAAAAATGTCTTTCTAATCACATTCAACTCTTCTTACTGACTGGCATGTGGAAACATCGCTATTTTCACAGTAAGTGGTTACCCTGCGAGTCTCGGAATAATGCCAGTGGATTTCATTTGCATCAAGAGACCATTAAATAATTGCAGTTCCTCACACAAGCAGTAAAGGAAGCCTCCTGGACCGTATATGCTTCTCCTTCAAGTGTTCTACATTATACACTTCAGGAGCATAAATAAACATTTCATTCAGGACTCATCTCATCCGGGAGCATTGTCCCCAAACGACTCTGTTTAAGCTTCTGTTGATCAATAAATTAATCTCCAGTGTTTAGTTCGAGCTGAGATTAGACTCTGGACGGTGCACACATTTTATTCCTAAATCAAGTTTTTAGATTTTTTTTTGAGCAGATGGGTCCCTACCTGAGACAAAAATACAGCTCCCAGCAAGCCCTTATTATCTACAATGTAATGACTTCTGCTTATTTTGGTATATGTTCATAATTACTTTTAAAAACATAAAGTTCCCTTCATTCAGTAAGAGCCCTGATATTTAGTTGCAACCTGCTCCTAGTTTTAGACTTTTCTCATGAATGTGTCACTCCCAGTATTATATGCTGGGTCTGGTGTGTCTAGGTTGCTGCTTTCTTCTCTTTGCAAACTGCCTTTTGTGTACTTTCCTCCCTTTAACATCAACCTATGTGAGCTACTGTACAACCCTTTAGTGTTTCCCCCTCTCCACACTCTGGTCTGCTGTGCACAACCTCCTCCTCCTCCTTGCTGCTTTTTATAACACTATACAGAAAGAACCAGCATAGACGGAGCACCGCTTTGACAGATTTTTTTTGTTGGATGCAGCAGCATCACCAGCTATGTGGAGGAATTACATATACTGCAGAAACAAATGGTAGGGAGCTTTTAATGAAAACTAGTTAGAAAGTTGCTTAATTGAGCACCTAGAAAGAAAATAAACAATAAAAAGTCTTTATAGACTTCCAAGACTTAATTATTAATAATTGTAATAATTAACAACACTACCACAAATAATAATACACTTTAAACTTTTGTTACACGATTGTTGCGTCACATTAGCCTTGTTACCCTGACCACTATTATAGTTTCATGTCCAGTTGTTTGATAATGGAATAACTAATCAATGCGAACGTTCAAACAACATGCATAGCAAAAAAATACAGTAAGGGGGTTTAATGCTTCAACAGGTGTGAAAGATTTCAGTATACAGGCATAGACACAGGGATATGGTGGTCAGGTTTACTAATCATGGTAAGGCCTCATGCACACGACCGTTGTGTGCACCCGTGGCCGTTGTGCCGTTTTCCATTTTTTTTCGCTGACCCATTGACTTTCAATGGGTCCGTGGAAAAATCGGAAAAAGCACCGTTTTGCAGCCGCATCCGTGATCCGTGTTTCCTGGCCGTGAAAAAAATATGACCTGTCCTATTTTTTTCACGGCCAACGGTTCACGGACCCATTCAAGTCAATGGGTCCGTGAAAGAACACGGATGCACACAAGATTGGCATCCGTGTCCGTGATCCGTGGCCGTAGGTTAGTTTTTATACAGACGGATCCGAAGATCCGTCTGCATAAAAGCTTTTTCAAAGCTGAGTTTTCACTTTGTGAAAACTCAGAACCGACAGTATATTCTAACACAGAAGCGTTCCCATGGTGATGGGGACGCTTCTAGTTAGAATACACTACAAACTGTGTACAAGACTGCCCCCTGCTGCCTGGCAGCACCCGATCTCTTACAGGGGGCCGTGATCAGCACAATTAACCCCTTCAGGTGCGGCACCTGAAGGGGTTAATTGTGCTGATCACGGCCCCCTGTAAGAGATCAGGGCTGCCAGGCAGCAGGGGGCAGACCCTCCCCCCCCCCTCCCCAGTTTGAATATCATTGGTGGCCAGTGCAGCCCCCCCCTCCCTCTATTGTAATAATTCGTTGGTGGCACAGTGTGCGCCCCCCCCCTCCCTCCCTCTAATGTAATAATTTGTTGGTGGCACAGTGTGCGCCCCCCTCTCCCTCCCTCTATTGTAATAATTCGTTGGTGGCACAGTATGCGCCCCCCATCGGCCCCCCCTCCCTCTATAGCATTAACAACATTTGTGGCCAGTGTGCGGCCTCCCATCTCCCGCCCCCCCCCATCATTGGTGGCAGCGGAGTTCCGATCGGAGTCCCAGTTTAATCGCTGGGGCTCCGATCGGTAACCATGGCAACCAGGACGCTTCTACAGTCCTGGTTGCCATGGTTACTTAGCAATAGTACAATAGTAGAAGATTCATACTTACCGGCTGCTGCGATGTTCGTGTCCGGCCGGGAGCTCCACCTACTGTTAAGTGACAGGTCTGTGCGGCGCATTGCTAAATGAACTGTCATTTACCAGTAGGAGGAGCTCCCGGCCGGACACAGACATCGCAGCTCCCAGGTAAGTATGAATCTTTTACTATTGTACTATTGCTAGTAACCCGCTGCCACCAATGATCGGGGGGGGGGGGAGATGGGAGGCCGCACACTGGCCACCAATGTTGTTAATGCTATAGAGGGAGGGGGGGCCAATGGGGGGCGCACACTGTGCCACCAACGATTTATTACAATAGAGGGAGGAAGGGGGGGGCGCACACTGTGCCACCAACGAATTATTACAATAGAGGGAGGAAGGGGGGGGGGGCCGCACTGGCCACCAATGATATTCAAACTGGGGAGGGGGGGGTCTACCCCCTGCTGCCTGGCAGCCCTGATCTCTTAAAGGGGGATATGATAGTACAATTAACCCCTTCAGGTGCGGCACCTGAGGGGTTAATTGTGCTGATCACGGCCCCCTGTAAGAGATCGGATGCTGCTAGGCAGCAGGGGGCAGTCATGTACACAGTTTGTAGTATATTCTAACTAGGAGCGTCCCCATCACCATGGGAACGCCTCTGTGTTAGAATATACTGTCGGAAATGAGGTTTCACGATCTAACTCATATCCGACAGTATATTCTAACATAGAGGCGTTCCCATGGTGATGGGGACGCTTCAAGTTAAAATATACCATCGGATTGGAGAAAACTACGATCCGATGGTATAAAAGGGACTCCAGACTTTACATTGAAAGTCAATGGGGACGGATCCGTTTGAAATGGCACCATATTGTGTCAACGTCAAACGGATCCGTCCCCATTGACTTGCATTGTAATTCAGGACGGATCCGTTTGGCTCCGCACGGCCAGGCGGACACCAAAACGACCTTTTTTTCATGTCCGTGGATCCTCCAAAAATCAAGGAAGACCCACGGACGAAAAAACGGTCACGGATCACGGGAAAACGGAACCCCGTTTTGCGGACCGCAAAAAAATACAGTCGTGTGCATGAGGCCTAAAAATGTAGATAAGGTAAAGTATTGTGTGGGTCATCTTTGGGGTATACTGTATGCTGTTAGATGAGAGAGATAATAGAAATATAGATGAGTAGAGATACATGGATGGATGTATGAATAGATAGATAGATAGATAGATAGATAGATAGATAGATAGAAAGATAGATAATAGATAGATAGACCAACAGACAGATAGTGACAAGTGTTTTTGCTTTAGTTTTCTGTATGTTACCTTTACTACCACGTATGGAATACTTAATAATGTATAATAATAATAATAATAATAATAATAATAATAATAATAATAATAATAATATTACCATTTTATTTTTCCTAATTTCATACATCTCTAAGGCCCCTTTCACACGAGCGAGTATTCCCGCATGGGTGCAATGCGTAATGCGTACGCATTGCGCCCGCACAGAATCCGGACCCATTCATTTCAATGGGGCTGTGTACAAGTGCGTTGGTTTTCATGTATAACTTGTGCATTGCATGAAAATCGCAGCATGTTCTATATTCTGCGATTTTCACACAACGCTAGCCCCATAGAAGTGAATTGAGCTGTGTGAAAATCTCATCGCATCCGCAAGCAAGTGCGGATGCGATGCGTTTTTCACGGATGGTTGCTAAGAGATGTTGTTTGTGAACCTTCAGTTTTTTATCACGCACGTACAAAACGCATTAAATCGCATTGCACCAGTGAGATAAAAACTGAACAACTGAATGCAATCGCAGACAAAACTGAATGACTTTGCGAAATCGCGCATTCGCAACGCAACCGGACATAATTCGCACATGCTCGTCTGCAAGGGGCCTAAGAATCCCAAATGAGTACAATATGATTACATTGTTATGTAGTCCAGGTCATTTGAAAGATGTCAAGAAGCTCCCAAAATTTTTTGGGGTGCCCATATTTAAACCAAAAATAAGAGCCCTTTCAAGACTCCTTTTGCAGATTGAACTAGATATATCAGTTGGGCAGGGGCGTTGCTAGGGTCTCAGAAAATCTGGGGCCCAAGCACCAATGCATTTGGCCTAATTCTCTTAGTTGGACCCCCCCCCCTGAAAACACTAGCACTGAAGACATTTTCTGTACTTGCTATACAGCAGCACATACCTCTCACATCCAGGGCCTCCAGGTAACGTCTCCTCTGATGTAGATCTTCTCTCTCATCATCTTCTCCATTCGGTCCGTACAACTTCTCTCAGCCGCCTCGTCTCTGCAGAGTGTGACGCACAGACATCTTAGCTGCCTAACTTTTCTGTACCCCCAAATACTATCCTGAAAAAAATGAGTGCCCCCCATAGTAACAGTGCTCCTCATAGTCCCACCAATAGTAATTCACTTTTAGAATGCTCTCATTAGTAATACTGCCCCCTACTAGACCCAACAGTGATAATGCTCCACAAGAGTGCCCCCATTAGTAGAAGAGTTCTCCGGTATTAATAATACCCTCACATAGCCCCCAATAGAAATAAGGCCCCCCTATTGTTCCCCCAGTGGTAATAAAGCTCTCTACAGACCCCTCAGTAGTAATAAGGCCCCCCATAGTGCTCTGAGTAAAAATAATGCGGATCCCTCCTATAGAGCCCCCAGTAGTAATAAGAACGCCTAATGTCCCCTGGATTTAAAATGCCCCCACAGTGCCCCCAGTATTTATACTGCTCCCTACTGTTATAATGTTCGCCCTGAAGCGCCCCAAGTATTTATAATGCCGCCTGCAGTGCCCCCTGTAGTTATATTCCTTCGTTTAGTGTCCTTAGAAATTATAATTCCTCAGCATCTCCGCCATACAGTCCCATGTAAATAACACTATTTCCCTCCCTCCACAATAGAGTCCCATATAAATACCATCTCTCCAGCCCCCTTCAGTGTACAGTTCCATGTAAATAACATCCCTCTCTATCTACAACCCCCTCCAAAATACAGTCCCATGTAAATAACATCACACCATCTCTCCTGCCCCTTCCAACATACAGTCTCATGTAATCAACATCACCCCCTCCCCAGCTGCCTTCAACAAACAGTCCCATGTAAATAACATCACCTCCTAAATATTCAGTCCCATATAAATAACATCCCTCCCTCCCCCAGAAACCTTCAACATACAGTCCCATGTAAGTGAAATCACCCCCTCCCCAGCCACCTCCAACATGTAGTCTCATGTAAATAACATTACCCTACCCCAGCCACTTCCAAATTTTAGTCCCATGTAATTAACATCACCCCACCTCACTGCCCCATGTAAATAACTTCCCTCCCTTCAGCCCTAACATACAGTCCCAGTTAAATAACTACAACTCCCAACATTGCTCTGCCTCTCACACTGAGTAATCTTTACTTACCTCTCCTCGTGTAGCAGATCTCACCTCAGCCTCTCCCCAGGGCTTCTCTTCACTGCTGAGCCTTCCTCTCCTGCACTGGTCACATGATGGTGACATCATCCCAGGTCTTTTTCAGCTACTGCATTTAGAACTGATTACATGACCTGTGAGGTCATCACAGGTCCTTTAGCTCTTGCAGTGCATTAGATTCAATTGCATTGACGTCCTGAGGACAACAATACAGTTATATCTAACTGGCAGACAGTACATTTAGGGCCTGGGACAAAGCATCAGGGGCCCAGGCCCCGAATGTTTTGACCTAGCAACGCCTCTGCAGTTGGGTGTGTCTATTTGAAGATATACAGATAAATTGATATACAGGATAGATAGATAGATAAATATGAGATAGATAGAATCAGATCGAAGCTGCACAGACATTACCCTGTTATCTGAGATTCTGTTTATTTTTCTCCTTATAGATAGATCTAATGATCCATGGTAATCACTAGAGATGAGTGAATTTTTCAATGCAGTAACACGCATTGGGAGTATGCTATGGTAGTGAAACAATACTGTGAGTCCGTATGACATGTAGATGACAGGTGTCGCACTTAGAAACACTGCACACTTCACTTCACTTATTTGGGCAGTTACGGGGCCAAAACTTACCAAATAATTCAAGCATGAACTCAGCCTTACAGGTCGATGTTAGCGCCAAGAAGAAACGCACTCCTCTTACACTGTCGTCAGCTTATTCCACATCTACAGAACCTGTTCTATTAAACGCTTATACAAGTAGAGCCCCCCCGACAAAGTGGAGAGGGTGTCAGCACTAAGTTTGTGTTGACGTCACTGATTATTTTGCCCTTCCTCTAATCCGTCAGAACAATAACCCCCAAAAAACAGATCCTGTCTGTGGAGCATACGCCTTCACTCGGTCAACATTTGGTCAGTAATCCATCAGTATTGCTAATGCCAATAAAAAACAGGAATGGATCTAATACAGAGATGACACGTGAATGGAATATTTGCATGTCTTCTGTGTTTTGTACCAGCACCTGCTTTTGGCTACCAAATCATAAGCCAATTCTGATGGGACCATACAGGCCTTACAGCTTCTACACAGACAGGATCCGTTGTGCGTCTCATTTGACCTCCCGAAGAAAGGTCAAATAAATGATGATGTCAGCCAGACCGAAAGGCAAAATAGTGGACCAGTCATGAAGTGGGGAGGGTGGGAACAGCATGAGAAGTCCACAAAGTGGACCTATGACATAGTGGTGAGGTGGAAGCAGCATGAAGAGACCACAGAGTGGCCCAATGACAGGGTCTGGAGGTGGAAGCAGTATGAGGAGGCCACCGAGTGGCACAATAACAGAGTCTGTAGGTGGGGCAGCAACAACAGCATTAGGAGAAGGCCACCGAGTGGCACAATGAGCGAGTCTGGAGGTGGCGGCAGTATGAGGAGGCCACCAAGTGGCACAATGACCGAGTCTGTAGGTGGCGGCAGCATGAGGAGACCACAGAGTGGCAGAATGACAGAGTCTGGAGATAGCAGCTGCATGAGTAGGCCACAGAGTTGCACAATGACCGAGTCTGGAGGTGGCAGCAGCATAAGTAGGCCACAGAGTGGCACAACGAAATAGTCTGGAAGTGGTAGCAGCAGCATCAGGAGGAAGCCAGCGAGTGGCACAATGACCGAGTATGGAAGTGGCAGCAGCATGAGTAGGCCACAGAGTGGCACAATGGCAGAGTTTGGTGGTAGCAGCTGCATGAGTAGGCACAATGACCGAGTCTGGAGGTGGCAGCAGCATGAGTAGGCCACAGAGTCGCACAATGACCGAGTCTGGAGGTGGCAGCAGCATGTGGAAGCCACAGAATGGCACAACGACAGAGTGTGGAGGTGGCAGCAGCATGAGTAGAACAAAACATAAAATGCAACAGCTCTCTGCAAACCAAATAAAGTACAAAAATGCATTATAATTGCTAATGCTATGCTTACAAATTAGAGATGCTTTGCAAATACATTTTGTACAAAATTATTTGAGCCCCTCTGCCACACTTCAAGGCGATCTCTGTAAGACGGGAACCTAACACTAAATTCTACCTGTTATGTGCACAATCCATAGTCTGGAGGTGGCAGCAGCATCAGGAGGAGGCCACAGAGTGGCACAATGACCGAGTCTGGAAGTGGCAGCAGCATGAGGAAGCCACAGAATGGCACAATGAGTTGATCAACCAAGAAACTTCTGGGGTTACCTGCCTGGCATGAACAGGCCTCTATGAGAAGACAAAGCGCAAAGATAGCTTTGAGCCCGAAAGAGGCACGAAGTTCATCAAGATACGTTACTAAAGATTTTACTGCAGATAACCACAGTGCTGACCGCAGAATAAATTTTGTTTTTTGACCAAAATACCTCCAAAATACCTCCATAAATATTTTACCGCATATAACCGCAGCGCTGACCACTGAATTAATTTTATTTTTCAACCAACATACTTCAATAAAGATTTTACCACATATTACTACAGCGCTGAACGCTAAATAATTTATTTTTTTTCAATCAAAATAAGTCACAAAAGATTTTGCCGCATATGACTGCAGCGCTGAACGCTGAATACAATTAGTTTTTAAACCGAAATAAGTCACAAAAGATTTTACCGCATATAATGGAGCACGGAGATGGAAAGGGTCTTCGGATTTCCCCTGAACTAACGGACGTCTCAGAAATGAACCGCTGCTCCCGACAGCAGCTCCTGGGAAGATCATGGAGCGTCCCGGGCACCCGACATCTCTTCGCTCTGCTGCAGGATTATTTTAAAAGTATGTAGAAGCCACGCTGCAGATTTATCATGGAGACATCATGGAGATTTTACCGCATATAACTATAGCGCTGAACAATAAATAACATTTGTTTTTCATCCGCAATACCTCAATAAAGATTTTACCGCATATAACCGCAGTGCTGAACGCTGAATAAATTTTGTTTTTCGAACAAAATATGTCACAAAAGATTTTACCACATATAACTGCAGCGCTGAACGCGGAATATAATTTGTTTTTCCACTGAAATACGTCCCAAAAGGTTTTACCAGATATAACTTCGACCGAAATACATCAATAAATATTTTACCACATATAACGGAGATGGAGAGGGTATTCGGATTCTCCCCGCACTATACGGACGTCTCAGAAATGAACCGCTGCTCCCGACAGCAGCTCCTAGGAAGGTCATGGAGCGTCCCAGTCATCCAGCATTTATTCGCCCCGCTGAAGGATTATTCTGAAAGTGTGTACAAGCCACACGGGGCCCCTATGCTGCAGATTTATCATGGAGGTTTTACCGCATATAACCGCAGCGCTGAAAGCTGAATATATTTAGTTTTTTTCCCACCGAAATACGTCAATAAAGATTTTTCCACAAATATTACTGCAGCGCTAAACGCTTAATATATTTAGTTTTTCGACTGAAATACGTCACTAAAGGTTTTACCACATATAACTGCAAAAATGAACTCTGAATATATTTAGTTTTTGTACTGAAATAATAATAATTGCAGAAGTGAAATGCGTATATATTTTTCTTTTTGTACTGAAAAAGGCCAGTAAACGCTTTTAGCAGAAATAAATGCACCAGTGAAGTGGGTATATTTTTTTCCTTTTTGGACTGAAATAGGACACTGAACGCTTTCACCACATATAACTGCAGAAGAAGTGAAATGCGTATATATATATTTTTTATATAGGAAATAGGACACTGAACGCTTTCACCACATATAACTGCAGAAGAAGTGAAATGCGTATATATATATTTTTTTTGTACTGAAATAGGCCACTAAATGCTTTCAAGACATATAACCGCCGTGAACTGAGAATGTATTTTTCTTTTTGTACTGAAATAGGCCACTAAACGCTTTCAACACAAATAACCGACGAAGTGAATTGAGAATATATTTATCTTTTTGTACTGCTATACAAAATAACACATATAACCGCCAGACTGACTGACTGCTACCCCCGCTACTTCCGTGAACCCCTGCACCACTACTTCCCAGGTAGGTAGGCTGCTGACTCCCATGCTCTCAACACATATAACCGCCGACGTGAACTGAGAATATATTTTACTTTCTGTACTGAAATAGGCCACTAAACCCTTATGCAACAAATAACTGCACCAGTGAAGTGTGTATATTTTGTTCTTTCTATAATGAAATAGGCCACTAAATGCTTTTGCCACCAATAAGTGCACCAGTGAACTGCGTATATTTTTTTCTTTCTGTACGCTTTTAACATATATAACTGCCGACGTGAACTGAGAATATATTTTTCTTTTGTACTGAAATAGGCCAGTAAACGCTTTTAGCAGAAATAAATGCACCAGTGATGTGCG
The DNA here is from genome assembly GCF_905171765.1 of Bufo bufo. Taxonomy (NCBI): domain Eukaryota; kingdom Metazoa; phylum Chordata; class Amphibia; order Anura; family Bufonidae; genus Bufo; species Bufo bufo. The sequence continues at coordinate 126,209,699 of NC_053398.1, forward strand.
TATATATTTTTCTTTCTGTACTGAAATAGGCTACTAAAAGCTTTTGTCACAAATAACTGCACTAGTAAAGTGCGTATATATACAGTATATTTTTTCTATAATGAAATAGGGCACTAAACGCTTTTGCCAAAAAATAAGTGCACCAGTGAAGGGCGTATTTTTTTTTCTTTATGTGCGCTTTCAACACATATAACCGCCGATGTGAACTGAGAATATAGTTTTCTTGTTTTTCCACAGATATAAGCCACAAAAGGCTTTTCAACATAGCACTTGCACCACATGAACAAATAGCTGGAATGACAGAGCTGTATAATGACTATTTGAATCCCTAAATTATCTTTCCCTGCACTTGTAAATCGCTTTTCTAGCACTGTCCCTAGCGCCTTCTGACGTCTCTCCCTCTCCCTGTGAAATGATTCCTCCCTATCCTCTCCCTGCACTTATAAATCTTTTTTTTTCAGTTTTTTTTCACTATGAGGTTTTTCCAATTGCTGTCCCTAGCTCCTTCTCACGTCTGTCCCTGCACTCAGAACGCTTGAAAATGTCTGACTCTAAGATGGCCGCCGTATTTATAGGACTGTGACATCACAGGGCTGGCTGGCTGCTGATTGGCTGAATGCATGGCATCATGGATCAGCCCGCCTTCCCACAGTTCCTTGCCCCATGTCCTCACACGTGTAGTCGCCATTTTAGGAAAAATTGCGATTCATTACCACGAAGCGTGAGGAAATTCGCATTTGTTGCGAATCTAATTTTTCCTGAAATTCGGATCGAATTCCACTTCGTCTGATTCGATTCGCTCATCTCTAGTAATCACATTTAAAATTCTCGGACTTGATTAAATCTTTTCTCTGTGTATTGATAACACGTAATAACATTACTTTTCTGACCTTGTGATCATTATATATAAGCGTCTCATGGGCATGTAAGAGCTTTGGACTGTGTGAAGAAGTCCCTATGGTCCTGACAGTAGAACTGTAGGCACTGTGTGTGCTGCTGTGTTGCTTCTAGAGGAAATTACTTCCAAAGTACCAGGATTGTATGATTCCCACAGAACTACAAGGCACTTACTAATACTAATGTATTATGATTGTCATGCTTGCACACTACAGGAGAAAGCTCCAGTTTCTCTGGTGATTTGGACCGTGGGAGCTCACATAGGCACGCATGTGCAGCAGCTCCCATCCTGGCCACCTCATATCTGCGCTGCACCGATGGTCATAACCCCTGGATATCAGCAGTGTTGATAAATAAAAAATGAATCCAGCCAGCAAAGAAGGCAACATGGACAATCACAATACATTAGTTATTGCCTGGTATGGACACAACCCCTTTAACTACAGTATCTGCCATTGTTTTCACAGTTGAACAGCAGTAGTCCACAAATGTATTGAGACTCCCAAACATTACATCTACAAACAGGAGCGTTCATGACATCCCATTCTAAATCCATGCTAAAACAGCTTCCTCTCTTCTGGGAAGGCTTTCTACAAGATTCTGGATTGTGTCTGGATGGACGGACAGACAGATAGACAGACACAAACATATAGACAGACACACTGATGGACAGACCGACAGTTAAGGGTGTATAAGGCTCCTGGCGTTAGTCTTGTCCGGCAGGCTGTTGCGGCAGAGGAATGGCCTGTCGGATCCGTACAAAATTTTGCACACGTGTGCTGCCGAAAGTCCACCCCGGCCCCATCCACTATAATAGGGATGGGCTGGAGACCCGGCCACAGCACGGCAAACATGCCGAGAGGCGGCCGGACGAAAACCGCACAGTGCTTTAGTACGGATCCGGCAGTCTGTTCCTCTGCCGAAACAGCCTGCCAGACAAGCCTAATGCGAGTTTGAAAGTAGCCTTAGACAGAACGATTTAACAGGCGATTGTCGAGAAGGAAGCGATATTTACATTGTCTGGGGTTCTAGGTACAAACCTTTGCTTTGGTACATTATACTATACTTCTTTTACCTTCTGACCTCACCCGTTCCTGACCTTGTCCTGAACTAGTTCTCAGGCACTGTACCTAATGGCGCCAAGGTATGCCAAACCCATAGGGGATCATTTACTATCAGAAATATGCCTGTATTAGGTGTATTTATGGCAGACATTGTAGCGCAAAGGTTATTTCTACAGCAATCTATGACTTTTCCCAGCTCACGCCAGGTCTAAAAAAGTTGATGTGGCATGGGTGGGGAAGTTCATCATTTTTTATGACTGTTTTAGGCTAGGAAAATGGTCTAAATTTAAGCCAAGGAAGCTGTATTACATTTAGACCGGAAGTGGGTACGCCAAAGTTATGTAGAGGCTCCTCTACTTAGCTTTAATGGATCCACCACAAGCGCATGGGCTTATTAAGACGGGAATCTAAAACATCAGTCTTAATAAACAATCCCCATACTGCACAGAAAAACGTGCCTCCTATGACGCATTTTAAATATATATAACACCCTTTGGGTACATTCACACGATCATGTATTTCGGCACTGACCCATTCACTTCAATGGGTCTGCAATCTGAAATATATGGCAGAAGATAGGACTGTCCTATCTTTCTCAGTGTGGAAGCCACCAACCAAAAAGCCCACGGAACAGCTTCAGAGTGTTTCCGTGGGCTTCCGCTCCACACTGCACCAAATCTTGCGAATTGGGGACCCATCAAGTCAATGAGTCTGTATCCGTGATACGGGATTCACACAGCCGGGGCTTTTTTAAGGTCTCCAGTACAGGCACGGACAGCCTAAGGTTGTGTGAATGGACCCTAGTCATAGCAAAATGATGTGAATACTGGTGCTGCTTATATCTGAGCCTCGGACGGAGCTGAATTCATTAGTTAAAAAAAATAAGGCATGTGTTAGCAGCAGCTCACAGGGAATGATCCTACCGGCTTCAAATACAACAGAAATACAACAGCCACAGCAATATACAGTCGTGGCCAAAAGTTTTGAGAATTACATAAATATTGGAAATTGGAAAAGTTGCTGCTTAAGTTTTTAGAATAGCAATTTGCATATACTCCAGAATGTTATGAAGAGTGATCAGATGAATTGCATAGTCCTTCTTTGCCATGAAAATTAACTTAATCCCAAAAAAACCTTTCCACTGCATTTCATTGCTGTCATTAAAGGACCTTCTGAGATCATTTCAATAATCGTCTTGTTAACTCAGGTGAGAATGTTGACGAGCACAAGGCTGGAGATCATTATGTCAGGCTGATTGAGTTAAAATGGCAGACTTGACATGTTAAAAGGAGGGTGATGCTTGAAATCATTGTTCTTCCATTGTTAACCATGGTGACCTGCAAAGAAACGCGTGCAGCCATCATTGCGTTGCATAAAAATGGCTTCACAGGCAAGGATATTGTGGCTACTAAGATTGCACCTCAATCAACAATTTATAGGATCATCAAGAACTTCAAGGAAAGAGGTTCAATTCTTGTTAAGAAGGCTTCAGGGCCTCCAAGAAAGTCCAGCAAGCGCCAGGATCATCTCCTAAAGAGGATTCAGCTGCGGGATCGGAGTGCCACCAGTGCAGAGCTTGCTCAGGAATGGCAGCAGGCAGGAGTGAGCGCATCTGCACGCACAGTGAGGCAAAGACTTTTGGAAGATGGCCTGGTGTCAAGAAGGGCAGCAAAGAAGCCACTTCTTTCCAAAAAAAACATCAGGGACAGATTGATCTTCTGCAGAGAGTATGATGAATGGACTGCTGAGGACTGGGGCAAAGTCATATTCTCCGATGAAGCCTCTTTCCGATTGTTTGGGGCATCTGGAAAAAGGCTTGTCCGGAGAAGAAAAGGTGAGCGCTACCATCAGTCCTGTGTCATGCCAACAGTAAAGCATCCTGAGACCATTCATGTGTGGGGTTGCTTCTCATCCAAGGGAGTGGGCTCACTCACAATTTTGCCCAAAAACACAGCCATGAATAAAAAATGGTACCAAAACACCCTCCAACAGCAACTTCTTCTAACAATCCAACAACAGTTTGGTGAAAAACAATGCATTTTCCAGCACGATGGAGCAAAAGTGATAACTAAGTGGCTCGGGGACCAAAACGTTGACATTTTGGGTCCATGGCCTGGAAACTCCCCAGATCTTAATCCCATTGAGAACTTGTGGTCAATACTCAAGAGGCGGGTGGACAAACAAAAACCCACTAATTCTGACAAACTCCAAGAAGTGATTATGAAAGAATGGGTTGCTATCAGTCAGGAATTGGCCCAGAAGTTGATTGAGAGCATGCCCAGTCGAATTGCAGAGGTCCTGAAAAAGAAGGGCCAACACTGCAAATACTAACTCTTTGCATAAATGTCGATGTAATTGTCGATAAAAGCCTTTGAAACGTATGAAGTGCGTGTAATTATATTTCACTACATCACAGAAACAACTGAAACAAAGATCTAAAAGCAGTTTAGCAGCAAACTTTGTGAAAACTAATATTTGTGTCATTCTCAAAACTTTTGGCCACGACTGTACATAGGAAAAACTAAAGTGAAAACCAAAATGAAAAACAAAAACATCAAACCAGGTCAAAATCAATAGTGTAATATACCAGTAAAATATAATGATGTCTGATCTGATCTGTATTGACATGGTATGTGGTGGCTTTATTCAGTTTGATCACATTATCATGTAATTAGCCTCAATGTGTCTCCACCCCTTTTAGTGATGGCGGTATTCTGATGTACCATCTGCGGTTTTCATGATGTCATGCAGATTTGCCCAGACTGTAAACGTGTAGATCTTCTGCTATCTCCTGTCCTCTGCTCTCTGACTCTCATTTCCATTTTACTACTTTCATTTTTCAGCACACATGAGTAAAACCAGTGAGAGCCTCCAGACTTCCATAAAGAACCTTAATGGTAATATCTACCATTCATCCAACAGCTTCTCAAAGCCAATTTGGTGTGGCAGATCTAATGTTCTCTTCTTTACTTGTCCTCGGCACATTCATCTGTTACGTGACTCTATCTGTACACAGCAACTATTTTCCGCACAAAAAGTCTGCAGTTTTCCCATGATGCTTTGCAGCACCAACCATTTGAATGTATTTATAGACAGACTGAGGTGAATGGAAGGATGTCTCAAGAGTTTAGTTAGAATTAAAAAGCAAAAAAAATTTTTGGGCAAAATATATATGGGTCATCAGGTTACAGTAGCAAAGAAATGTGGCTTTCTCCATCATATTCTGTATTAGGCTACTTTCACATTAGCGTTTTTTTTTTTGCGGATCCGTCATGGATCTGCAAAAACGCTTCAGTTACCATAATACAACCGCATGCATCCGTCATGAACGGATCCAGTTGTATTATGTCTTCTATAGCCATGACGGATCAGTCATGAACACCATTGAAAGTCAATGGGGGACGGATCCATTTTCTATTGTGTCCGAGAAAACAGATCCGTCCTGGCACACAATGTAAGTCAAAGGGGACGGATCTGTTTTCTCGGACACAATAGAAAATGGATCCGTCCCCCATTGACTTTCAATGGTGTTCATGACTGATCCGTCATGGCTATGGAAGACATAATACAACTGGATCCGTTCATGTCTTGCTCTGCACCACATCGAGGACAGAAAAACGCTGCTTGCAGCGTTATTCTGTCCGCGATGGGAGTGCAACCAAACTGAACTGAATGCCTTTTGGTGCATTCCGTTTCGTTCAGTTCAGTTTTCTCCCCATTGCCAATAAATGGAGACAAAGCTGAAGCGTTTTCTTCCGCTATTGAGATCCTATGACGGATCTCAATAGCGGAATTGAAAACGCTAATGTGAAAGTAGCCTTAGGAGATATCGTTTCTTGCACAAGCACCATGTGATCTTACATACATGACCTTCCTACCGGTCTGTTTTGCCAACCCTAGAGACTCTATGTGTAATTGTACAGGTTCCATCAAAGACATAGGTATACAAGTTAGACTTAAAGAGGTTGTCTCAGAGGTTGTTCAATCAAAGTCAGATAGGTGTGGATCCTACCTCTGAGACCCACACCTATCTCCAGAACGGGGCCCACAAAAGTAAAGGAGATATGCCACCAATGTTTAAGATGAGACAACCGATTTAAGCTGGCCATGCAGTGGCTGGGTTTTAGGTGGCCACAACGCTACACTGGGTCTTCCGGACACCATCAAGGTGTCACCACGTGTTGCTGCTCTCTGGAAGGGGTGGTAAGGTGTAGTGCACCCCAATGGAAAATAAGTCCAGAGAGTTAGGATCTCCATTAAACCAGTCTTTACTGGAGGAACTCAAGTGCAAAACAGTACAGGCGAGGCATAGGGCTGGCTTCTCTAGTCTCTTCCTAGGAAGAGCAAAGGCCTGAGCTAGCTGCTCCTCTCTGTCAGAAGGCTGGTACCCTGGCCAAAGGCTGAAGGCCCACAGTCTATGACACAGTAGTCCGGCAGACTCTCTTCTTCTATGCACTGATCCCTAACTGCAGAACACTAGGGGCTCTGACTGCACTCCTTATATACAGTTTCTGTCTGAACTGGAACCTTCTAGTGGGAGGGGTGGAGTGCAGAAACACAACCCAAACAAGTATAATGTTACAATTCTGGTCTGTCATAGACTTGCATTATAACTTCAGTGATACCTAATGGCAATGACAAAGCAGTTTTTTCAGACAAAAACAAGTCTTCAGACTTAGCAACATAGCTAAACCAAGCATTCAAAAGGTCAGTCTGACTGGTTTTGGTGGTAAACAAAGCCTGGCTTTTTCTATGCAAAACATGTTCTTCTTTAAACCTTATGGTAGGTGTGGACAATTACCAGCTTCTCATTATTAGCTAGAAAGTCCCAAAAGTTTCACAGAATTCATTAACCCTTTTCACAGTGCAAATTAACAGGATATGTATCATAGCTGTATTAGACAGTATAAGTCAGTGCAAATTAACCCTTTAAAGTGAAATAAATTAAAGAGTTGATGACTTTGCATAGGGGAAATAGGTGCAAATGTCTAGACTTCAAAGTATCCTTGTACAGCCATACATACAGTCAGGTCCATAAATATTGGGACATCGACACAATTCTAACATTTTTGGCTCTATACACCACTACAATGGATTTGAAATGAAACGAACAAGATGTGCTTTACCTGCAGACTGTCAGCTTTAATTTGAGGGTATTTACATCCAAATCAGGTGAACGGTGCAGGAATTACAACAGTTTGCATATGTGCCTCCCACTTGTTGAGGGACCAAAAGTAATGGGACAATTGGCTTCTCAGCTGTTCCATGGCCAGGTGTGTGTTATTCCCTCATTATCCCAATTACAATGAGCAGATAAAAGGTCCAGAGTTTATTTCAAGTGTGCTATTTGCATTTGGAATCTGTTGCTGTCAACTCTCAAGATGAGATCCAAAGAGCTGTCACTATCAGTGAAGCAAGCCATCAATAGGCTGAAAAAACAAAACAAACCCATCAGAGACTTAGCAAAAACATTAGGCCTGGCCAAAACAACAGTTTGAAACATTCTTAAAAAGAAGGAACGCATCGATGAGCTCAGCAACACCAAAAGACCCGGAAGACCACGGAAAGCAACTGTGGAGGATGACCGAAGAATTATTTCCCTGGTGAAGAAAACACCCTTCACAACAGTTGTCCAGATCAAGAACACTCTCCAGGAGGTAGGTGTATGTGTTTCAAAGTCAACAACCAAGAGAAGACTTCACCAGAGTGAATACAGAGGGTTAACCACAAGATGTAAACCATTGGTGAGCCTCAAAAACGGGAAGCCTAGATTAGAGTTTGCCAAACAACATCTAAAAAAGCCTTCACAGTTCTGGAACAACATCCTATGGACAGATGAGACCAAGATATACTTGTACCAGAGTGATGGGAAGAGAAGAGTATGGAGAAGGAAAGGAACTGCTCATGATCCTAAGCATACCACCTCACCAGTGAAGCATGGTGGTGGTAGTGTCATGGCGTGGGCATGTATGGCTGCCAATGGAACTGGTTCTCTTGTATTTATTGATGATGTGACTGCTGACAAAAGCAGCAGGATGAATTCTGAAGTGTTTCGGGCAATATTATCTGCTTATATTCAGCCAAATGCTTCAGAACTCATTGGACGGCGCTTCACAGTGCAGATGGACAATGACCCAAAGCATACTGCAAAAGCAACCAGAGAGTTTTTTAAGGGAAAGAAGTGGAATGTTATGCAATGGCCAAGTCAATCACCTGACCTGAATCCGATTGAGCATGCATTTCACTTGCTGAAGACAAAACTGAAGGGAAAATGCCCCAAGAACAAGCAGGAACTGAAGACAGTTGCAGCAGAGGCCTGGCAGAGCATCACCAGGGATGAAACCCAGCATCTGGTGATGTCTATGCGTTCCAGGCCTCAGGCTGTAATTGCAAAGGATTTGCAACCAAGTATTAAAAAGTGAATGTTTGATTTATGATCATTATTATGTCCCATTACTTTTGGTCCCTTAACAAGTGGGAGGCACATATGCAAACTGTTGTAATTCCTACACCGTTCACCTGATTTGGATGTAAATACCCTCAAATTAAAGCTGACAGTCTGCAGTTAAAGCACATCTTGTTTGTTTTATTTCAAATCCATTGTGGTGGTGTATAGAGCCAAAAATGTTAGAATTGCGTTGATGTCCCAATATTTTTTGGACCTGACTGTATTAGATTAACATAGGCCAAATACACTGCTTTAGAATGAACAGAATGGCTGCCTCATGTTTGTTGGTGCCTCCCAACTCTCTTCGGATGGCAGATGTATCAGAAGAGATGGAGCGGACACTGAAATTTCAACATGACAATTTTTTGTTTTTGTCTTGGACGATAAGCCGCCACCACAGGTATCTGGCAATGGATTAAGGGCCTTTTACCTTGCCAGACGATTGTGCGAATAATCAAAATACTGAATGCTCATTCCCAAACTTTTTCCCATGTAAAGGTGCCCAGCATTTAGCCCGCAAAACAGGCAAATGCTTTTACTTGTACACAAAATAAACTTTAGGCAGCACATCTCCCAGTATGAGCAGAAGATGTGCTACAGATTCTGATGTAGACAGACAATTCTTCATGCAGGCATTCATGCAATTATCTGCCAAGGTATACCATGTAAAGGAAGCTCATTTATTGGGTGACAATTTTTTTTATTATGTTTCTCCTAAAATCTTCTTTTCTGGGCAGCGCGTTTTGCCTTGTGTAAACATGGATGTGCTGCCGACAAGCAATGAGAATAATTGTGGATGTAATAAAGATCATTCATCCCCATACATACTGATCATCATCGCTAATGAGTGGACAATGATCAGGAACCAACAGTCCTATGAATGTTCAAATGATCCTATCGGCCACTGTGAATGGGCCCATACCAAAGGGGCACCAGAATGATCTCCAATTGCCTACTGGGTCCTTGTACAGCTTTTCCTTCTTTTTTACTTTTATTTTTCAAGAGGGAAATTATTTTAAAGGAGATCTCTTGTTATAGTCAACTCCCTTCATTTAGGCGTCCTCAAAGATGAACTGCCACCCAGAGATGGGTGGAATCCACCAGAACTTGGAGCCAGTCTCTCTGTCCTGATTTTAAAAGGGGATCTTCAGCAGCAGACTTGCCTCTATGATTTGCATATGTCCTAGAAGAACATATCGACTGGAAATGTTTTCATGACGACAAACAACTTTAAGGGTATTATTTAAATGCTTCCACCACTGTTATGGCCTTCAGAAAGCCAATTAGATATTCATAATCACAACTACACTTTGAGAGCAGTTTAGACATTAGTAAGTAAATCTGGAAAATGTCAGAAATCCATCAGAACAGAAGACGGTCCTGTTCTGTCCTGGATATTATTGTCTCTATGATTTCCATATAATATATCGTAGAGGAATATATGGACTGGACATGTCTTAAGGGTTTCTATCATCACAAAATTCGTTATGTAGCTGGCTGACATTAGCGATGTGCTAATGTCAGCAGTACATAACTGTGTAACTTTTATCTGCCTACATGCCGCCGTTCGCCCAGAAAACGAACTTTTAAAATATGCAAATGAGCCTCTAGGTGCTATTGGGGCATTGCTGCAGCACCTAGAGGCTCCGTCTCCTCACCGTTCGGCACGCCCATTTTGCTTTGATGGACATCTCTGCTCTGCGCTTTGAAAGTAAAATCCTGCGCCTGTGCCGTCCCGTTTAATGTTCGGCGCAGGTGCAGTGAGTGAAGGACGCTCGTCTGCTGCCGGCTGTCTTCACTTCCTGGGAGCTCTGTAACGTATTCGACGCAGGCGCAGTGAGAAGGCCAGCAGCAGGCGAGCGTCCTTCACTCACTGCGCCTGCGCCGAATACTAAACGGGACGTAGCAGGCACGTGATTTTAATATCAAAGCACAGAGCGGAGATGTCCATCAAAGCAAAATGGGCGTGAACAGCTGACATTAGCACATCGCTAATGTCAGCCAGGTACATAACGAATTTTGTGATGACAGAAACCCTTGAGTTGTATTCCAATGCCTCCACAACTGAGATGGCCTTCAGAAAGCCCCAAAGATATTCACAATCAAGAGCAGTTTTAGATATTAGTAAATACGCTCCTGTTAGAGTGAAATCCACCAGAACCGGAGCCACACTTTCTGTCCTTGAAATCAAAAGGATGTCCTGAGCACGAGACCCACCTCTATGATCTCCATATGTCCTAGAGGAACATATGGACTGAGCATTTTTTCATGACAGCAAACCTCTTAAAAGTTTTTTTTCCCAATGCCTCCATCAGAAAGCACATGAGATATTCACAATCTCAGCTACATTTTGAGAGCAGTTTAGAAATTAGTAAACAGATCCGGTAAATGGGTGAAATCCATCAGAACAGGAGTAAGTCTCTCTGTCCTGGATTTTAACCCCTTAGTGACCTTTTTTTAAAAAATCGCATTCCAAGAGCTATAACATTTTTGTTTTTTCATCAATGTACTTGTATGAGGTCTTATTTTTTGCAGGACAAGTTATAGTTTTTAATGCACCATTTTGGGTACATGTAATGATTGATTAAAGCCAGTTGTTTAGCTAAAACCCCCTTTGTTTACGTCAGTTAAAAGACGTATTAGTGGTCACTAAGAGTCCTGAGCAGGAGACCCGCCTCTATGATCTCTATATGTCTTAGGCTACTTTCACACTAGCGTTTTTTGCGGATCTGTCATGGATCTGCAAAAAAGTTTCCGTTACAATAACACAACTGCATGCATCCGTCATGAACGGATGCGGTTGTATTATGTCTTATATAGCCAAGACGGATCCGTCATGGACACCATTGAAAGTCAATGGAGGACAGATCCGTTTTCTATTGTGTCAGAGAAAACTGATCCGTCCCCATTGACTTACATTGTGTGACAGGACGGATCCGTCTTGCTCCGCACCACATCTCGGACAGAAAAACTCTGCAGGTAGCGTTTTGGTGTCCGCCTCCAGAGCGGAATGGTGACTGAACGGAGGCAAACTGATTCATTCTGAGCGGATCTTTTTTCCATTCACAATGCATTAGGGCAAGACTGATCCGTTTTGGATCATTTGTGAGAGCCCATGACGGATCTCAGAAATGGAAAGCCAAAACGCTAGTGTGAAAGTAGCCTTAAAGGAACATATGGACTGGGCATGTCTTCATGGCAACAAACCTCTTATTTGAATGATTCCACTGATACGGCCTTCAGAAAGTCCATCAGATATTCACAATCTTAACTACATTTTGAGAGCGGTTTAGAGATTAGTAAATAGATTTTGTCATTTATATTCTTCGTCTCCTCTTTACTTTTCTCCTTGTGTCCCCCCCCCCCTTCCTCTTTGGCGTTCCACTGTTTCCAGTGCATATTATTTCCTAGAATGGATTATCATCCCCGTTGTGAATAGCCCCTCAAACCACAGCTGCCAGCTACAATCCTTTGTCATTTGGAATTTGCAACTAAAAAACTAAACAAAAGAATATTTACCCTGAAAAAAAAAAATATATTTGTAATTAGCTACCAGTCCATCTCGAGAGGATTTCCGCTTGTTCCGCTTGCCCTATTAGCAAGCGCTTTAGCTAGAGAGGACACATCTAGTTCTTCTTCTACGATTGTTAGCGCTGTGATCAACTTTACTCTAGAGCCTAACGGATGAGTCATTTTCAATTGAAGACATAAAGGGATTTGTCTAAAACTGTTGTGATTTCAGTGAAGCAGAAAAAAAGACTTCGCAAGTGAGTTCAAATAACCATCACATGGATTGAGCTGTGCTTTCTTCACAGCGTCGACTATGACAGCCTGAAACTTTTCTCTTAATCTTCAGGCCTTGGTGCTTTTTTGAACCAGCTCTCATAACAATGTCATCCGTCTGATGATCCGGGCATCTCCTCCAGCATAAAGTCACTTGTCTACCAGCCTCTTTATAAAAGCTGACAGTCAATAGTTGTTTATGGAACTGCCTTTGCTTTAGGGATCGGCTGTAAAATAAAGGGAATGGAGATGTCTTGTAGCTTCTGCAGTCTTGGTAGACATTTAAGAAGATTAGCCTAGAGCAAATCAATCCGCTCACCCAGAAGACAATCAACTCATTCTCGGATTTGCTGCAAATTTTTTTTTTAAGGCCGATGGCCTCCTCCTTAAAGATCCTTAATTAATAATGTCTGATGTTATGAGTTGGAATTTAGACAATGATGTTTAATTCACATCTTTTCTCCAAACCAAGGACTTATGCACCATATATTGAGACCATGAAGTTGCTATGGGGCCTTGGAGAGAAGGAGTCTTTTTGGTCTAATGCCCTTTACAACTGGGTGGTAAAAAGTTACACAGGAATCTCCTTCTTCTGATGTGAGTGGCAAGAGCCTGTACCATGATCTGGGGACATCTAAATCTTTCTGTGTTACTTAATTCTTAACTCCGTAAAGAGTTATTCCAGGATTTTTATATTGATAGTCTATCTTTAGGATAGTCCATCAATATCTGATTGGCAGAAGTCCGACACACCACACCCTTGAGGTCCAGCTGTTTCCAAGTAGCTCCAGTGCTGGAGGTTGATGTTGAAACTGTAGATGGAGCTGGTTACTGCAGTTCTGCTCCAATCAATGGGAGTATCACTGCAGTAACCAGTTCTGTCCACTACACAATGGATGGAGCTTAGTAATTACACAGCCAGATCTACTGCAGTAAAGTTGATTAGTGGGTGCTTGGGGTTCTGGACTCCTGCCAATCAGATTTTGGTGCTCTAAAATAAAAAATATAAATGTAAGGACCACAAACTATGCATATATATGATAGTGTGTATATAAAAGTGTAAATGTACCACAGGGATGTTTTATAACCTCCTGGGGGACATGTTATGGAACAAAAATATTTACACACAAAAGTGATAACAATATAAAAAAAGTAGAAGGAAGGAACTAAACCCTAACCGTCGCCAAAGCTTCTCCGTTCATATTAGACTATATATATGATATAAAGACAACCAAGACACATTAGGGAAACCATGCTAATTGTTTAGTTTTTTGCCAATTTGAAAATTTAATAAATAAAAAAGACAAAAAAAAATAAAAAAATAAAATTAATTTTTGCACGGTCTGTAAAAAAACATATTAAAGGGGTTTAAAGGTTCATTATTAGTTAATTATTGAGTCGGCATGCCTCTCTCTGCACTGCCGGTCCAGTTTTTATCCCTGTTCTCTGTATACAAGGCTGCAGTGGAGACCTAGAGATATACAGCAAGTGACGGCTGCAGCCTATCAATGTCCTCAGCAGTGCCCAGCATGAAACAGTTGAGGACAGTGATGGCTGCAGTGGTGATGTGCTTTATACCTGCATATTACCACTTCAGCCTTGTATAGCAGGGGTAGGAGGAAGTGTTGAGATTCCCAGCTTAAGGCCTCATGCACACGACCGTATTTTTTTGCGGTCCGCAAAACGGGGTTCCGTTTTCCCGTGATCCGTGACCGTTTTTTCGTCCGTGGGTCTTCCCTGATTTTTGGAGGATCCACGGACATGAAAAAAAAGTCGTTTTGGTGTCCGCCTGGCCGTGCGGAGCCAAACGGATCCGTCCTGAATTACAATGCAAGTCAATGGGGACGGATCCGTTTGACGTTGACACAATATGGTGCCATTTCAAACGGATCCGTCCCCATTGACTTTCAATGTAAAGTCTGGAGTCCCTTTTATACCATCGGATCGGAGTTTTCTCCAATCCGATGGTATATTTTAACTTGAAGCGTCCCCATCACCATGGGAACGCCTCTATGTTAGAATATACTGTCGGATATGAGTTAGATCGTGAAACCTCATTTCCGATAGTATATTCTAACACAGAGGCGTTCCCATGGTGATGGGGACGCTTCTAGTTAGAATATACTACAAACTGTGTACATGACTGCCCCCTGCTGCCTAGCAGCATCCGATCTCTTACAGGGGGCCGTGATCAGCACAATTAACCCCTCAGGTGCCGCACCTGAAGGGGTTAATTGTACTATCATATCCCCCTGTAAGAGATCAGGGCTGCCAGGCAGCAGGGGGCAGACCCCCCCCCCCCTCCCCAGTTTGAATATCATTGGTGGCCAGTGCGGCCCCCCCCCCCTTCCTCCCTCAAATTGTAATAATTCGTTGGTGGTACAGTGTGCCCCCCCCGCCCCCCCTTCCTCCCTCTATTGTAATAATTCGTTGGTGGCACAGTGTGCGCCCCCCCCCCCTTCCTCCCTCTATTGTAATAATTCGTTGGTGGCACAGTGTGCGCCCCCCCCTTCCTCCCTCTATTGTAATAAATCGTTGGTGGCACAGTGTGCGCCCCCCATTGGCCCCCCCTCCCTCTATAGCATTAACAACATCGGTGGCCAGTGTGCGGCCTCCCATCTACCCCCCCCGATCATTGGTGGCAGCGGGTTACTAGCAATAGTACAATAGTAAAAGATTCATACTTACCTGGGAGCTGCGATGTCTGTGTCCTTACCTACTGGTAAGTGACAGTTCATTTAGCAATGCGCCGCACAGACCTGACACTTACCAGTAGGTGGAGCTCCCGGCCGGACACGAACATCGCAGCAGCCGGTAAGTATGAATCTTCTACTATTGTACTATTGCTAAGTAACCATGGCAACCAGGACTGTAGTAGCGTCCTGGTTGCCATGGTTACCGATCGGAGCCCCAGCGATTAAACTGGGACTCCGATCGGAACTCCGCTGCCACCAATGATGGGAAGGGAGGGGGGGGAGATGGGAGGCCGCACACTGGCCACCAATGTTGTTAATGCTATAGAGGGAGAGAGGGGGGGTGCACACTGTGCCACCAACAAATTATTACAATAGAGGGAGGGGGGGCCGCACTGGCCAACAACCTATTATTACAATAGAGGGGGGGGCGCACTGGCCACCAATGATATTCAAACTGGGGAGGGGGGGGGGAGGGTCTGCCCCCTGCTGCCTGGCAGCCCTAATCTCTTACAGGGGGCCGTGATCAGCACAATTAACCCCTTCAGGTGCCGCACCTGAAGGGGTTAATTGTGCTGATCACGGCCCCCTGTAAGAGATCGGGTGCTGCCAGGCAGCAGAGGGCAGTCTTGTACACAGTTTGTAGTGTATTCTAACTAGAAGCGTCCCCATCACCATGGGAACGCTTCTGTGTTAGAATATACTGTCGGTTCTGAGTTTTCACGAAGTGAAAACTCAGCTTTGAAAAAGCTTTTATGCAGACGGATCTTCGGATCCGTCTGTATAAAAACTAACCTACGGCCACGGATCACGGGCACGGATGCCAATCTTGTGTGCATCCGTGTTCTTTCACGGACCCATTGACTTGAATGGGTCCGTGAACCGTTGGCCGTGAAAAAAATAGGACAGGTCCTATTTTTTTCACGGCCAGGAAACACGGATCACAGATGCGGCTGCAAAATGGTGCATTTTCCGATTTTTCCACGGACCCATTGAAAGTCAATGGGTCCGCGAAAAAAAACGGAAAACGGCACAACGGCCACGGGTGCACACAACGGTCATGTGCATGAGGCCTTAATCTGGGAACGAATCGGGGTGTGTAACCGGAGTGTGGGGGCAAACGAGGCATGTGTTATAACCAGATCCTACGTGATGCTATTGAAAGTCCAAGACATCCCTGCTCTGAGTCTGAGGTGTCTAGCCTGTTTTTGATAGGGGTAGTGCCCCCTGATTTTTACATCAAAAGGTGTCATCCTAACTACTAGGACTTGAACACAGCCCTGCACCCTCCCTCCTCAAGGTCTCCTCTACCTGTGAATCAAGAATCAGAGAGAGGGGGTGGCAGAAGAAGCAGGAGGAGCAAAGGGGCACAGAGTGACTTGGGCCCACCCTCAGTGCACTTACCTGCTCATTTCCATATGGATTCAAAATACTTTTTCTCCATAATGAAGCACTGAAAAGTAAGAATATATTACATTCAGCTGAGCTAGCCCTACGAGGCATTGTGTCTGGTTTATTGGTGAATTTCCTGGTGACACACTCCCTTTAAATGACACCAATATAAACTATAACTCATCCTGAAAAAATACCAGCCTTCAAATAGCTAGTTCGACTTAAAAAATAAATAAATTAGGGACCTTGGAAGGCAAGGAGAAAAAGTAAAAAACAGAATTGCTAAAATTGGCCTGGTTCTGTTGGGGTTAAATGTTTACTTTACTAAAAAATAAGCGTAATATTAGTATTTTTTGGGGACCTCATTGAATAAAACAGTAAAATATTCTTTCTCTGCTGCCTACCTGCTATATAACGGAGTGGGCAATCTGTACTTTCCTGCTGTGAGTGGACTGAGTCTCCTGTCGTCTGCTTCTTGCTAAAACACTGTCAAGTCACATCACCTACTAGTAATGTAAAATCACCAGGTGGTAGCTATTCATTCAGCAGCCTTGATACAATCCGGCTTCTTGTTGTCTTGTTGCAAGTTACATTTCTATCTGTCCTTTTTTTCCATTGCTGTATCTGACTGTTGCCTTGAGCATGCTCGTTCATAAAGCCCATGGCCTCCTACTGGGTCCGTCTTAGTGCTGGTTGTTGACCTCAGCCTCTCATGACCAAGGGATCTTGTTACAGTAAAATTCCTTTAATGTTACCCAAGCATCTGAAAACTCCAGCCATCTAGCGTTTGTTTCTCTATGAAAAGCCTGAGTTTCAATCGATGGAACCAATGAGACCAGGAAAGGAATAAGTGGACATCTCAAGTCAAAGGGGTTTTCCAAGAGCTTGATATTAATGGCCTATTCTCAGGTTAGGTCAACAATATCAGATTGGCTGGGGTCTGACTCCCGGCACCCCCGCCGATGAGCTGTTTGAAGAGTCCGATGTTCTCCAGTGAGCACTGGGGCCTATTCCTAGGCCGGTGACCTCATGTTCATCGTCATATGGCCTTATTGCAGCTCTGTCCCATTCATGTCAATGGAGATGAGCTACAATACCAAGCACAGCCATTATCT
Organism: Bufo bufo; assembly: GCF_905171765.1. Lineage (NCBI taxonomy): Eukaryota > Metazoa > Chordata > Amphibia > Anura > Bufonidae > Bufo > Bufo bufo. The sequence continues at coordinate 126,227,091 of NC_053398.1, forward strand.
AATGAACGGTGCTGTGTTTGTAAAGCTGTGAGGAGGCCAAATGATCGGCTGGGAGGTAGGACACTCGTTGATTTGATATTGATGACCTATCCTGATGATGGACTCCTTTAAACAAATAAAATTAGGGTGTTTGTTGTGGTCTTAAGTAGATGTAGTACATTGTACCTACCTTTCTTTGGCCATCCAAAAAGAATGGGATTATGTATCATAGTCTGATTATAGACATTGTACCATAGCAAGGGGTTTTGTTTGGGAAGGCAGGTATTTTCCTCCCAACAGGGGCAGCTGGGCTGATTTCCAGCCAGGTGAGATCAAATACCAGACCGGAGTTTAAGTGCAGGTCCAGGTTTTGGCAGCACCTGGCTGTCCTTTAAATAGGCAACTGGGCTCAGAATCTGAGTTCTGTCTTGGGATCTGAAGCATGATGCTGTGCTGGAGAGTATAGAGCCACATTAGGGCTGTATACTGGCAAACAGGCCCCTAAAGCCTGCTGTGGACTGCCGGGGATAAAACGGCTAGCAAGGTGACGTGTCTGTTCTATGGACTTTTTATTGTGTGAATTAACACCAAGACTATGAGTTGTTTTTCTTTTGCCGTTTGTGTGAATAAACACTGACATTTTGATTTACAAACTTGTTTTGCCTCTGTACTGCGTCCGCTTACCCTGACTACCAGAGCAAATCCTCACAACATATATTCATGGCTGCCAAATGTTGGATTCATAAATGTTAAATTGACATTGGCACTTGATTTTCAGTCATTAGACCATCAGTTTTCAATGGTTCTTCTGGTTTATGAAACCTATCTTCAAAGACCCCCATTAGAGAATTATGAGCTAAAAGGGCATTTTCAAGTTACGTATTGATGCCATAAGGGTATACCATTAATGTCTGACAGATGCAGGTCTCACCTCTAGGACCTACACCTATTTTGAGAATGGTGTTCCTCCAGGTCCCATCCAACTTGGTGAGCCAGTGGCCACAGCATCAAAATGGAGAATGAATATAGAAGTTTCTGAGCATGTCCTCTCCTTCACTCTGTGGGATAAGGAAAAGTTAAATGGGGATTCAGGGACCCACTTTTCTGTAGATAGGTGTGGGTCCCAGAAGTGTGACATTGGGGATGTGATCCCCTGTGTGCCAGAGTGGGATGCACCTAATTTCTTAAGAGGCAGTTGCCTTTAAATGAATTAGGCTCATCTTTGACACCCCCCATTTATATGCCAGGGGCTCGAATCTACTCCAGTTAGGGGCTGGTATAGACTTGGGCTATAACTTACACCAGTTTCCTTGGAAAAGGAGCGGGTAGCTTAAAAAGATAAAAAATTATGATGCAAATATGCAGTGCTTCCTAAAGCTTTAATAAATGCCCCCCATCTTGGGCATGAATTGCCTGTTATAAAAAACAAACAAATGATAAATTAAGAAATTTGTCAAGTTCCTATACTAAATGTATAAAAACGTTAATGCCCTATATTTTTGATCCCTGGAGGATTTTTCCATAAGATGGTTCTGTGTTATAGAAATGTCAGTGCTGATTACATCATGGTTTGCAAGGAAGTTTGGCTTTTCCCAATGGTTGCCCTTGCTTGTCATTCAGATGACCTGGGTTAGGTAGTGATGTCATCAGGCCATCATATTGTAGTCATTGGGACTCTTAGAGATGTATAACATGGGGAAAATTACAAAAAAGTTACATTATTTTTATTATACATTATTATTAGAGATAAGCAAATTGAAGTTGACGAAGTCGAATTCGATCTGAATTTCAGGAAAAATTTGATTTGCACCGAATCCGAATTTTCTCACGCTTCGTGGTAACGAATCACATTTTTTCCTAAAATGGCTGCTGCACGTGTTAGGACATGGAGCAAGGAACTCTGGGAACGGGGAATCACCCATAATGCCATGCATGCAGCCAATCAGCAGCCAGCCAGACCTGTGATGTCACAGCCCTATAAATAGCCTCAGCCATCTTGGATTCTGCCATTTTCCAGTGTACTTAGTGCAGGGAGAGACGTCAGCACGCACTAGGGACAGTGGTAGAAAAGACTTTAAAACTTTTATTTTGCTGTATAGAAGTTCCGGGAAAGGATAGGGAGGAATCATTCCACAGTATTGAAGCAGAATAGGGTTCAGTAGGGTAATTTACAGCCTGGGTAATAGGAACAATCCTATTACACCTTGCTGCACTGACTGTGGATCCAAATTGTCATTATACAGCTCTGTAATTCCAGCAAACTGTTCTTGTTATTGGGGTGCAAGTGCTGTTTGATACAGCCATTAACAGGGTTTATTACAAGGAAATATGTCTACGTCTTATTTGCCCTTGTGCGGTGCAGTTATATGTTCTAAAGAATTTTTTGGCTCGTATTACTGGGGAAAAAAGGCCTTATTAATCGTTGTGGTGAAGTGAGAAAATTACTGCCCTTTTTGGCGTGTATTAGTGGCAAAAAAATACATATTATTTGCCGTTCAGCTGTGCAGTTATATGTTCTAAAGCCTTTTGTGGCGTGTATAAGTGGAAAAAAATAAGGGCCTATTTGTCATTCAGCGGTGCAGTTATATGTTCTAAAGCCTTCTTTGGCGTCTATTAGGCTACTTTCACACTAGCGTTCGGGTGTCCGCTCGTGCGCACCGTTTGAAGGGGCTCACGAGCGGCCCCGAACGCATCCGTCTGGCCCCAATGCATTCTCAGTAGAGGCGGATCCGCTGAGAATGCATCCGCCTGCCAGCGCTCAGCCTCCGCTCCGCTCAGTGAGCGGACACCTGAACGCTGCTTGCAGCGTTCGGGTGTCCGCCTGGCCGTGCGGAGGCGAGCGGATCCGTCCAGACTTACAATGTAAGTCAATGGGGGCGGATCCGCTTGAAGATGACACCATATGGCTCAATCTTCAAGCGGATCCGTTCCCCATTGACTTACAATGTAAAGTCTGAACGGATCCGCTCAGACAACTTTCACACTTAGAAAATTTTCTAAGTTTTAATGCAGACGCATCCGTTCTGAACGGATGCGAACGTCTGCATTATCGGAGCGGATCCGTCTGATGAAACATCAGACGGATCCGCTCCGAACGCTAGTGTGAAAGTAGCCTTAGTGTATAAAAAAGGGCTTATTAGCCGTTCTGCAGTGAAGTGAGAAAATTACAGACTTTTTTTTAAAGTGTTTTAATTTCCTTTTTATTTATTTATTTGATCTAACAGTATGTCAGACAGAGAAGTGCCAGGCCCTGCACAGGGGAGTGGCAGAGGCCTAAATATTTCTGGCACAGGCACAGGTCACAGCAGAGTAAGAGCGAGAGGTAGCAGGAGTCGCAGCGAGAGGCCTGAGCTCTCCATCTCACATAGCGGTCATGTCTTGACCAGCAACCCAGCAGTTCTTGAATGGTTGACTCGGTCATCCACTTCGTCCAAAGTGATATCAGACACCCCCAGCCAAGAGTCGGTGGGTTCATCAGACACAACCCTTAGTTGGCATGGCCCAGGAGCAGGCCCTGTGACTTCACCTGTCCTCAACCTGCCTCTGTCCTTTTCTGTTCCCTCAGCCAGAGAAATATTATATGCTGTGGTCTCAGCTCCACTATACAACGAGGATGAGCTACTAGAGGACAGTCAGCAGCTACTGGCCAGCCAAGATGTGGAGGAGACATCCGCCGCTTCCTCCAATAGGCTGGCAAGTACTGATGAGAAGAGTGGCATGGGAGCTGGTGTTGCAAGCGGTCAGGCTCTTGACCCAGAGACCGTTGAGGAGGACATCAGTGACTGACAGTGCTTGATGATGATGATGATGATGATGTAGCTGATCGCACTTTGGAGCTGGGTGAATTAGGGGCTTCATCATCATCGGGAGAAGAGGGTGGCAGCTTGCCCATGAGGCAGTGGTGGAGCCAGCAAGTCATTGCTTGGCCGGGAGTCAGCAGGGTGGCAGCAGTGGGAGGTCAGGAGCCAAATGGGCCCGGGGTAGACCACCCACTTCGCAGGAGCCTACCTGCCCAGAAAGTAGTGGTGCAGGGGTTCACGGAAGCAGCGGCAGTAGCATTCAGTCAGTGCGGTGTGTTGGGGGTAAAATCACCTAAACGGCGGTGTGGAAGTTTTTTGTTAAGCCGTCGGGGGAGGTGAATATGGCCATTTATAGAATCTGTGGGCAGAAGGTGAAGCCTGGCCAGGGTGTGCATGTTGGCACCACAGCCCTGCTTCAACATATGCAGCATCACCATAAAGTGGCCTGGGAGAACCGTGGCTCCGATGTAGTGGTCCAGTCTGCCGCAGCAACCGCTGCAGCACCCAGTGGCACGCACCCGATTTCAGGCAGTCAAGGCTCCACCTCCTCAGCCAAAGAAAGCTGTTTGTCCTTCCCATCATCTGCTGGCCCTGATGCTCCTGCTTCTCCTCCTACTCCTTGTCAGTCATTCCGTTAGCAATCGATCAGCAAAGCGATTGCCAAAAGACAACAGTATGTGTGCACTCATCCAACAGCGCAGAAGCTGAATGTGCTCCTGGCCAAGTTGCTAGTGCTGCAGTCCCTCCCTTTCCAAGTGGTGGACTCTGCACCTTTCAGAGAACTGATGGCTTGTGCCGAGCCGAGGTGGAGAGTCCCAAGCCGTCATTTCTTTTCCAAAAAGGCAGTATCAGCCCTGCACACGTATGTAGAACAGAAAGTGGGACAGTCCTTGAGCCGACGTGTGGAGTTGTAACTACGGTAAGGGACAATTCATGGTTCTGCCACAATGTCCGCCTCTGCCTCCTCATCCTCCACCGTGTCCTCAGCTCCACTGCAGGGACAATTCACAGTGCCCCTCCAGCATACCACATGTGCAGGGCACGGCGGGGTCAAGCTGTTTTGCACCTCGTTTGCCTGGGTGAACGGAGTCAAACACGGGAGGAACTACTCCGTTTCCTTCATCAAGAAATTGAATCCTGGCTTTCTCTGTGACAACTCAAAATCGGAACCATGGTGACCGACAACTGGAAGAGCATAATGTCTTCACTGCGTCAAGGAGGTCTGAGCCATGCGCCCTACATGGCACACATGTTTAATCTAGTTGTCAAGTGGTTCCTGAAGTCTTCCACCCATCTGCAAGACATCCTAAAAATGGCCAGGAAATTTGCATGCACTTCAGCCGCTCGTACACCGCAAAGCACACCATCCTTGAGCTGCAGCAGCAGAACGGCATCCTCCAACATAGGCTGATATGCGACGTTTCCACCCGTTGGAATTTCACCCTCCATATGTTGGACCAACTATACGAACAGAGAAAGGCCATAAACGATTTCTTGATGATCCAAGCGGACAGGTCTACTCCCCTGTGTAACCTCGATGTTAGCCAGTGGCAGTCACCAGGGCTACAGGATGAACAACGTCATTCCACTGCTTCATGTCCTGGAACAGATGCTGGTAAATCTGGCTGGTCAGGGTACTGGAGATCTTGCGCCTAGATCTCATGGCCACATGAGCCCAGTTGGGACTGTACTGGAGGAGGAGGAGGATGTTGCAGCACAAGCAATGTGTATGAAATGGGTGGCTTTTCTACACAGGTGACAGGAGAGGAGGAGCAGGAGCAGCCAGAGGAAGATGCAGGCAGGGAGTCCCTCTGAGTCACTTGCACAAATGGCCCGATACATGCTCATTTGCTTGCGTAGTGACAGCCAAATTGTCACCATTCGGCACAGGGATGACTTCTGGCTCTCCACCTTGTTGGACCCTCGCTACCGGTCCAAAATGAGGACATCCTATGTAGTCAGTTGGCCGCTGCCTATCTGCGCCATCATCCTTCCTCTCGCAGATCTGAGCGGGGGGCCCTCTGCGCTCACGTTCCTCTGCCTTGGCTGCTGTGGCAGGGTGTGGGGTAGGAGCAGTTCCAGCTCCATCAGCTGCAACTTGAGTCTAGAGTTGCTGATGAACAGCTTTATTCACCCTTCTAGTAAAGAAACTAGTCACCAGCAGCAGCAGCCGCTAGACCTGTACAGGACCTGAACCAGCAGGTGCTGGTATACTTGTACAGCACCCTGCCACCCCACATTGAAGATCCACTGGACTACTGGGCAGCCAAACTGGATAGAGTTGCTGATGAACAGCTTTATTCACCCTTCTAGTAAAGAAACTAGTCACCAGCAGCAGCAGCCGCTAGACCTGTACAGGACCTGAACCAGCAGGTGCTGGTATACTTGTACAGCACCCTGCCACCCCACATTGAAGATCCACTGGACTACTGGGCAGCCAAACTGGATTTGTGGCCGCAACTGGCAGAGTTTGCCCTGGAAAATCTGTCCTGGCCGACCAGTAGTGTGGTATCAGAGTGGGTGTTTAGTGCGGCGGGGGCTGTAGTTAGCCCAAGAAGAACTCGCCTGTCCACCCAAAATGTGGAGAGACTGACCTTTGTCAAGATGAATCAGGCGTGTATCAGCCAGGATTTCCACCCACCAATGCCTGATGCATCAGACTAGATCATCCATGGTGCCACACCAACACTTTGACAAAAGAGACCGGTTTCTTCTGGCTACCGGCCTCAGCTACTATTCTGATGCCGCCATCCGCCTGATGCCACACATCTGATGTCAAGCGCTCCTTCTTTCACCCACCATCAGCTGGTACTGGTATTGCCACCCTCCTCCCCAATCTGTCACCTGGTCCCTCTGTGGTCTCCTAATGCTGCTGCCACCTCCACACTATGTCACCTTGCCACTCTGTGGTATACTGATGCTGCTGCCACCTCCACATTATGTCACCATGCCACTCTGATCTCCTGATGCTTCTTCCACCTCCATACTATGTCACGTTGCCACTCTGTGGTCTCCTGATGCTGCTTCCACCTCCACACTATGTCACCTTGCCACTCTGTGGTCTCCTGATGCTGCTGCCACCTCCACACTATGGCACCTTGCCACTCTGTGGTCTCCTGATGCTGCTGCTACCTCAGCACTATGTCACCTTGCCACTCTGTGGCCTCCTGATGCTGCCACCTCCACATTCTGTCATTGTGCCACCCTGTGGCCTCCTCCTGATGCTGCTGCCACCACTGCACTCTGTCATTGTGCCACTCTGTGGTCACCTCATGCTGCTGCTGCCACCTTCACACTGTCATTGTGCCTCCCTGTGGCCTCCTCCTGATGCTGCTGCTGCAGCCACCTCCACACTCTGTCATTGTACCACTCTGTGGTCTACTGATGCTGATGCCACCTCCACACTGTCATTGTGCCACTCTGTGGCCTACTCCTGATGCTGCTGCCGTGACCTCCATGATTTGGTAGCCAAAAGCAGGAGTGGGTACAAAACACAGAAGACATGCAAATATTCCATTCACGTGTCATGCTTCTTCTTGACGCTAACATTGACCTGTAAGGCTGAGTTCACACTTGAGTTATTTGGTCAGTTTTGGCCCTGTAACTGCCCAAATAAGTGAAGTGTGCATTGATTGTAAGAGCGAATCCTGTCATCTGCATGTCATACTGACTCACAGTATTGTTTCACTACCACAGCAGACTCCCTATGCTTGATACTGCAAGGCTCAGTGTTCTACACCACTAAAAAGGCTCTCTGCAGCCAGGAAATAGAGGTTGTTATGCGATTTGCTACAAATAAAATCGGAACAAACCTAATTTTTTTCAAAAAATTTGGCCAATCGCCCGAATTGAATTTTGGAGAAATTTGCTCATCTCTAACTATTATGTATTCCGTACATGGTAGCAATGGTAACATACAAAAAACTAATTAAAAAACACTGGCCAATAGATTGACGGTTATCTGTTTGCCTATCTATCTATGCCGCTGGCACTCCACTTTGTACGTTTGGTTGGTGGTGCCCCCCAGGAGTGTTTGTTTTGTATCTATTTTTCTATCTATCTTTCTATCTATCATCTCATATTTATATAGTATAGCAACACACACAGTTGATATATTGAGTGGATGCTGCATAAGGAGTCTTGAATGGGCTCTAATTTTGGGATCAACTATGAGCACTCCCATCATTTGGGAGCTTCTTGACTTACTCCACACATGGTACTACTTTCAATGATGACCGTCAGGGAGGCTTATTCAAGTGAATTCCAGACATACCCTAAATGTGGTGCTCAGTCTTGAAAAATATGCTGTAAGACCCTTCTGTTTGTTATCTTTCTCAATAGAGATAATACAAATGATAACAATAGAGATGATGACAATAGAGATACTGACAATAGAGATGATGACAATAGAGATGATACATTGTTACTTTTCTCTGACAATCCAGCAGTAATTGTGAAACAGTGTGATTAGCTCTATCTCTTCATGCAGTCTAACAGACTGTCGAATGGTAATTTCAAGGTGCCAAGGGGTGCATTATTTATGGGCTCCTGTGCCAGATTCACATATGGTATATGTACACCCCTACTGTATGGAGACATAATGGATTAATTGAAGTAAAACAGACATGTAGGCCTGCAACGGTGATGGATTTCACTAACTAAATCACATAAACATTGTGTGAATAAGAAGACAATAGAACTTCACGTGGCATACTTATCCTACTTTTGCTATATGTTTCTTACAGTTCAAGTACCATAGACTAGTGTAAGTGGGCCATTAAAGGTGCTGTACCATTGGAGCTGGTCAAATTGAGGGATGGAGTCCAAGGGATCCATTCACTGGTTGTCTCCCTCTAATTCTTGCACAGGGAAATATTAATCATTGACAATCCCTAGAGTAGACTCAGATTTGAGAATGTAGCACTGACTCATATATAGCAAAAACACTTTATCCAGCTCACCTTCCTGGTCAATGAATATTCCCGACTCCAGAAACCCTGGGGGTGTGTCCCCGTTGCAGACTGCAAGTAACAACTAAGGGTCCTGTACCCGAAACGCGTCAACGCTTTGATTCTGTGTACCAAGTGGCTGTGTCTGCTGTCTATTCAATGTATCAATAAAGAAGAAGTTTTTAAAGAGGATCTCTATTTGAATCCGAGACCATTCCTTTTCAAGTTACTTGCAATGTAGCACTGAGACTGTGGAAAGGTCGGATACTAATCCGAGGTTCAAAAACATGAAAGCATACAGGAGGCTTCAACCCTAGGGATAATCCAGAAGTGTAGTCACAGGAAAGCCAGATGTCGGGACCAGAGGAACACGTAAATGCCAAGTGAGGTACAAGACTGACTTCAGGAATGAAGCCTCAGTATCCAGGAAGCACAACAAGTACAGGAAGACCAAACAGATGGGCTAGGCAAAGACATGATTAGGAACAGTACAGAGGTCAGTAGACATTTTTGGAATAGTACAATGCACAATAATAAGTCTACAGGAGATAGATAGATAAATAGATATGAAATCTATCTATCTATCTATCTATCTATCTATCTATCTATCTATCTATCTATCTACCCATGTATCTATCTATCTATCTATCTATCTATCTATCTATCTATCTATCTATCTATCTATCTATCTATCTATCTACCTGTCTGTCTATGTATCTATATTTTCTATCAATTGACCCCTTTAAGAAAGATCAAACATAACCTAATCTCCCCTTATTGCAATTGTTAGCGAGTAGAAATATGATGTATAAAATTGTCACTCAGGGAATAATTTCATCTAATGGGAGTTATTAAAGTGATCATCGCTACCAGTGTTTTTGTACATAAATCAGTAGAACATGTGAATACATGAAACTTTTCAATAAATTCTATTAGGGGAAGTGGCATCTTCCTCACCTTTGCTTGCCTTTCCCTGCTATTTGCAGGCTTTCTAGAAATGTTCAGAAACCTCCTTAATCACATTACAGGCGGTAGATGGAGGGGGATGCAGCTGACAAATCTCTCTCAATAGTTAATTGAAACAACACGAGGGGGAGATATCTGATTTCCCCGGTATATAGCACAAGTCTTACACCACAACAAGAATCCGCCAACTCAACAAGCATGTAATACGCAGAGAAACCAGAGAGGAGGAGGAAAATACCTGAAATATGCAGGTTTAACCCAACTGTGGATGCCTCATTTTGGTAATGATGGTCATCAGCTACAGAGATTTCTGCACTGAACAGGTATCCCAGAAAACATTTCATAGCTAGACATATCAGATTTCATTTGGTCTGGGTTACAGGTTCATAAAATCTTATTAGCTATTATTATTCATGAGGATTATAAAGAGAGGCTATAAAGATAATAAAAATCTCATGTACTAGAAAGTCACATGTTTAGTAGTGATGAGCGGGAGGTGCCATATTCGATTTCGCGATATTTCGCGAATATTCGATTGAATATTCGTCTTATATTTGTCGAAATCGAATATTCGTCATTATTCTATTTATCGCGAATAATATGCGATTTAATTATTCGCGTTCTTTTAACTGTATAAGGCAACTTTCCTATGGCTATGGCTAGGCAATAAAACGAATATTCATAAAATACACATATAGACTGTAATTTAGCTAATATAGTGCTATAATCTTTTTTTTTTTCTGTCTAATTTTTTTTGCCTCTTCTGAACTTGAGTTTTGGAAAAAAATTTACTCTATAAAAAAAAATACTATAGCACTATATTAGCTAAATTGCAGTCTATATGTGTATTTTACAAATATTCGCTATAACTTCGTTTTTTAGAATATTCGTCTTTTTTTTTTCCAATGTGTACTGTTATTCCACCTTGGCATACTGCTCCCCGACAAGCGTCCCCGTCACCATGGAAACGCCTGTGGGTTAGAATATACAATCGGATCTGAGTTTTCACGATCTTAGGGAAAACTCAGATCCGATGGTATTTTTTAACCCTCAGGCGTTCCCATGGTGACGGGACGCTTGTCGGGGAGGAGTATGCGAACAACTGTACAGAAAGGGAAAAAAAAAGCGAAAATTCTAAATAACGAATATATTCACTATATTGTTATATATTCATTTTTTAGAATATTGGTAATTTTATTTTCCATATGAAAACATGATTCCTCCCTGCTTAAGTTGCTTGTGGGCCAATGACCTATTGACCCACAAGAAAGAAGCAGGGAGGAATCATGTTTTCAGATGTAAAAAAAATTATGAATATTCAATATAACGAATATATAGCACTATATTCGTAATATTCGCGAATTTACGAAGTTGCGATATTCGCGATAAATATTCGCTATTTGAATATTCGAGCTCAACACTAATGTTTAGTTGAACTTTGTGAAAACTTGTGGAAATGAAAACGATTGTCAACACAAAATCTCACACCACTTATGAAAATTTGTACTAGATGGCTCAGAATACTGTATATACTACATTATGACTTGAAGAACTTCTTAATCAAAAACCTTGGCAACTAATATGGTATCACTCCTCTAGACATTTTGTGTCCATTCAGCTTCAAAATCATGGTTCACGGCTGGTTTCTGGTCAACGTCATTCCAAAAGGTATTATAAACATCAATGGTTTTTCCACGTTAAACCATTGTAATGGTCCTATGGTGAAGGGGTTTTCAACAAACTATTGCCAAAAAGTTGACTTCTAGATTGATGCATCACTCGAGAGAACATATTGGACTTGAGCTTGACTCCAGTGATAGTGTGCTTTCAACAATCCAGCTGACACTTGACACTGAGCATGGTCATCTCATTTATGTATGCTATTGCTCAGCAATAGTAGCCCAATTGTAATAAGAAGAGTGTTCATATTCCTTGAGAACCACCATGTAAAAAGGCATCAAGTGGATGATTTAGAGGTGGCATGTTGTAGTTATTGCATAATGGTATGTTTGCTAAGATGTAACACATTTAGACATGAACTTCTATACTGTATATGGTTTGATGTAACTTCATTGGTAAGGTTGTGGGTTCTAGTATGGTTTTTGCCGAGGTAGCTGGCCAAACGATGTTTTTATTTTGCCTCAATGTAATCAGCTAGTCAATTTAATTCCAAAAGTTATTCTTGGCAGCTGAAATCAAGATGTTTTCCACATCAAAACATTTTAATTGTCCTATTGAGAAATTTTAAAGGGTTTTCAACAAACTATAACCAAAAAGTTAAGACCTCTAGGTGGAGGCATCACTCCAGACAACATATTGGACCTGATCTAGAGTCCAGTCAGTGATGGCGTGCTTTCCACAGTCCAGCTTAACAGCTGACATTTTGAATAGTCATCTCAGTTATGTATGCTATTGCTCAGCAATAGAAGTCCAATCCTCATAAGAAGCAGTATCCATCTTCTTTGAGAACCACCATGTAAAAAGGGATCAAGTAGATGATTTAGAGGTGACATTTTGTAGTTATTGCATAATGGTATATGTTTGCTAGGATGTAGCACTTTTAGACATAAACTATGGTTAAATGAAACTCCATTGGTAAGGTGGTGGGTCCTAGCATGGTTTTTGCCAAGTTGGTTGGTCAAAGGATGAATTTTGCCCAGGAACTTCAATGTAATCAAATATTTAGGACAGAATCTGGGTGTTAGGATTACACAAGAGGGTCTGTTGCCCATAGGTTGGGTCTAGAATTGCAGTTCCACCCCATTCATTGAATTAGATTGAGCTGCAGTACCATACAATTCCCTAGAAAAAGGTTGTAGCTAGGCTTACACGTTCTAAAACCAGAACATGGCTGGCCCAAATACGCAAATTCCCTGGAACATTTTTATTATAATGAATGACCCATCATACATGTTTTGACAGCATGCAGGAGAGTCTGATGGAGGCAAGCATTTTTTTTTACCGGAGCACCCCGGTAGCAGCCTGTACTGGGCATTCTGTGAGAACACACACATCGATATCATGACAAAAAGTTTAACGGAAATAGATCCTTTATGTGTCGACTCCAACAGCTGTAAATTTACATCACAAAACTCTGACTGTGTAATTACGTGGACGAGGTAATTATCACATGATGAATGTGAGAATATGCCTAACGGGTTCATTTTCTATGGAGTCTTTCAATAATTGCAAGTCTAAAGATTGGGACATATTAAAGCTACAGTACAGTGAATCCTGCCGAGAATTAGATAATTTTGTTTCAGCCATGCAAAGCAGTCAAATCTCTCCGGCTTCCTTTCGATTAAAATATTTTATGACAGGTTTATAATATTAATTTCCTCTCCCATCCATGCAATTCTAGTGAGTGTTTGCTTAATGATATAAATCAGCATTTGCAGTAGATAGAATGGCAGAAGAAAAGATAACCGTTGCACAGATTTTGACACTGTTATGCAAAGTAATCCTGGTCTTGCACCAGCAGATTATTATGGTGGGGTGATCCTTAACCTATGCTTAGTCTATGCTTTCTTTTAAGGTGGAATTGTTAGAAATGGGTCCACAGTGACATCCATATGAGTGGGGCTATGTCTGGTACGTTAGTTCTGCAACCAAGGAACGAGGAGTGCCAAGACTTGTCCATTGGGGAAACAAAACAGCAGTTACACCAGCATACGGTGCAGCACAGAAGAGCCAATACCTGCAGTCAGGACTCAGCTGTGTACCTACATCTTAAGTTCAAAGGACACTCGTTTTATGACAGTGAGGTTCACATCTTTGACAAAGAGGAGGACTGGTTTGAAAGAAGTGCGTAAAAGTTATTTATGTCAAACTGGAGAAACCAAACTTGAAAAAAGCTGGATGACATTTATTGTCTGCCACTTACAATGTTGTTCTAACACCCCTCCCAAGGCGGTTTCATCACACCTAATTGCTTCATTCATGCCAATTGCAACCAACATCTTACAGCCAGGAGGTCTTTGAACTTGTGTTGATTATGATAAACAGATTATGCAGACTGAAGCATGAGCCACCATTATTTAATGTCTATGATTTCTTGTAAGTATCATTCTAATTGAGAAATCCAGTTGGATGACTAACGAAACATCTTCAAGAGAAAATACAAGTTACATCCATCTGACTTATTGCTACTGATATAGGCTTTCAATGTAAAATCCTAGAGCCCCCAATAAAAGGAAACTCAACTAAGATCAGTGTGTTTCCATGGTTATAGACTACAACTGCATTCTTAGACACATTTGTCTGACTTTACACCATCTAATGTTTGTGCAAACATTTTGGCAAATATTTTTGCATTTTAAGCCATGATCCTTTCCACTTAACCCATGACCCCTTGACGATCAAGGCCCCAAAAGTGTCTTAAAGGGGTTGTGTCACATGCTCAGTTTAAATTTTCAGCTGCCACCAGCCATATGTTCTGTAAGAAGCTGTGGCAGTCACAGGGAGAGATCTGTAGCAGAAAGGATGCACTCCCTGACCTGCCAGCCTGAAATAAATCTAGTAGAGCAATTGTCACAATTAATGGGGAGATCTCTGGACCCATATGAGGTACAGGGCAAGTTCTAGCTTTGTTAGAAATGTATTGTCATGTACTTTATGATGTCTGATTTTTATTTTTTATATCAATCATGGCACAGCCCTTTAAATACTTAATAAATGTACAGGGTGGTATGTTGCCAGAATTCTATCTCAGTTTGAATTATGGCACAATTCTTATCCGCTGAGTATTTTTACAGAAATGAAATGTTTTATAATTTTTCACAAGATGTGCATCATTGCAGGCTGTAGAAAATAAAAAGGAATTCATGTAAAATCTTAAGTGATATCATCCCTTGTTCTTCTTTGCAGGTCATATGACAATGTCCTCCTGATGTAGAATGGACACCATGGTTTCCATCTGTTCTTCTCCATGCTACGTCTTAGTGCTACTCCTTGCACACCTAATGAAGGTGGCGAACACGGATATAAATAATTCTTAATGTTATTTATTTAATGTAGTCATAATTAATAATTATTCTGAATTATGAAACACGACTAGTTTGAATGTGATAAACAATTCAGAACTAGATGAAATGGGATATACAAGATGTCCAAGGGTCTTCAGTGGAATGAAAGCTGTAGGTCATATTCACTTGGGGTCTGGGGTCAACATTGTTTGTTACCTCTAGGCAAATATAATAAATTATTAGTATAGAATCTTGGAATATAGGAATCACTTTGAGGAAATCTTGGAGTCGTAGAGCGAGAACTTTGTGGTGAACTGAGATTACATAATAGTAATGGAAAGTGGAAATCCACTTGAGATATCTGAGGCATCAGATACACATCCTGTGATATTATGTGTCACTCTGCAGCTTCAAAGACATCCATCCGAGCTCTTTAGATCCAGATTCAGAAGGTTACAAAGGAGGCATCACCGTTCTCTGTCATCTTATGCCGATAACAGCTGAAATAATTTGAGCGTGTCTACATCAGTGCATCCTACTGCTCCATTACTAGTTACAGATCTAAATGAAGCATCCAAGAATAAAATCTATAGGAGCTGTGTAGATGTAAAGAGTAGAGATGAGCAGAGTTTTAAAAAATTTTATTCGGATGCTTTGTCATAGTTTTTCTAAAAAAATTCATTGATCCAAATTGATTTGTCACGAATCGCGTAATAAATCAGCTATTTCCCAGTCTGCAGAGAACGTGTATATATTATGTACATCACTATGCAGAGCAGAAATATGCATAGCTAGTCCGCTGTTGTGGCGAAACTGTTACTGTGCATCAGTATGACAGGCAGGTGGCAGGCATCACTCTTAGACTCAGTTAACATGTTACTTATTTGGTCAGTTACGGGTCAAAAACTGACCAAATAACGGAAAGGTGAACAGGTCAATGTTAGCGTCAGGTATAATGTACTTAACCGTGCAGTGGCCCAAGATTCTACTATAGAGTGAAAGAGTGCACTCCTTTTACACCGTCTGCTGATTCCACTCAGATTTTTACAGTGCCCGTGTTGTTAAACCCTGATACAAGTTAAGTCCCCCTGAGAGAGTGGAGAGGGTGTCAGCAGTAAGTTTGTGTTGACGTCACTGGTCCACCAGAAGAACAACCCCAGAAAACGGATCCTGTCTTTTGAGCATCGGCCTTCACACCGTCAGTATTAGCTCAGTAATTGATCAGTATTGGTAAGGCCAAAAAAACTGGAGTGGGTCCTAAACAGAGATGACATGTGAATAGAATATTTGCATGTCTTCTGTGTTTTGTACCCACTCCTGCTTTTGCTACCAAATCATAAGCCAATCCTGATGCAAAATACTGACCATGTGATAAAGGCCTTCCAGATGCTCCAAAGACAGGATCTGTTATTCTGACAGATCAAAATAGACTGTGATGTCAACAAGGCCAAATAGAGACACTAGTGGCCCAGTCACAGAGTGGTGAGGGTGGCAACAGCATGAGAAGTCAACACAGTGGCCCAGTCACAAAGTGGGGAGGTGGGGAGCAACAGCAGTGGCAGTAACAGTGCACCTTAGGAGCATCATTGCAAAGATATCTTATTTCTTATGACTGGTCCATGATAACAATGTATGGCCATGAAGGAACCAAGAGTACAGCGGGATGAAATATTTTATTTCAACATGTTAACGGATCACCTTAATATATAGATGTATTTCATGGTAAAATTTATAAAGTCTCTATTTGACTGGGGGTCAACAAATCAAGATAGCAGACACCAAGATAGAAATGTTTTAGTAAATTGTGGACCTCATGGTTTGTCATTATTAGCTCAGTGGGACACTCAAAATAGTAGCTTAAGCACTCCATAGACCTAATCAGATTAGTACATCCTGTAGTAGACAGTAACTAGTCAATATCTAAATTAATATGAGGGTTCATGCACACAACTGTGTTTTTTGTCCTCCTCTGTTCAGCATTTTTTGTGTATAGGATGTGGACCCATACACTTCAATGGGGCTGTAAAAGATGCATCTGCTGCCCCGCAAAAAAGATAGAATTTTTCCTATTCTTGTCCATTTTGTTAACAAGGATAGGACACTTCTACATAGGGCAGAACCTACCATTCTGCAAAGTGCGGAACACACGCCTGGCATTTGTGTTTTGCGGACTGCAAAAACGGCAGCTGTTGAGTGCATGAGCCCTTACTTGAAGGGGTTCTCAGGGAATACGGGCATTTTGTCTGATGCTCGCAGCCTGCCTTCTGAAACAGAAGATTCATACTTACCTGCTCCCTGTTGCTCCTATCCTCCGTGCTGCTTTCACTTCATCCATCTTCTGGTCCCCGCATCCGGCAGTAAATGGCCATGGTCAAGACAGTTATTGGCTGCAGGAGAGCATGTGACCATATCCATGGACTGCTGGATATAAACAGTGTCGGGACCAAAAGATGGAGATAGCAGAGGTAGGGTGGAGGACCAGGTTATCTTCTGTTTCAGGAAGCAAGCTATGGGCATTAGATAAAATCTTATTCCCTAAGAACCCCTTTAAGATTTGGCTTTTTAAAAGGGTTTTCTGGGGGGTAATTACAGTGCTGCCCATAATTATTCATACCCCTGGCAAATGTTTACTTAAGGTTACTTTTATTTAACCAGCAAGTAATTTTTGGATGGGAAATGACATAGGTGTCTCCCAAAAGATAATAAGACGATGTACAAGAGGCATTATTGTGGGGGAAAAAAAAAATTGCAGCTTTTATTTACATTTGAGCAAAAAATACAAGATGTTCCGCACTGGCGAAAATCTCAGAGGACATGGTCGGAAGCCAAAAGTGACACCTGTGCTGGCCAGGAGGATAGTAAGACAGGTGAAAAAGAATCCAAGGATCACCACCAAGGCCATCCTGGTGAATCTGGGCTCTGCTGGTGGCAATGTCTCAAGGCAGACAATCCAACGGACACTGCATACTGCTGGGTTCCACTTCTCCAGATAAGGCACACAAAAGCTCGCTTGGCCTTTACAAAAGCTCATCTGGACAAAGAAGAAGACTTCTGGTCTTCTGTGTTATGGTCAGATGAAACAAAAATGTAATTGTTTGGTCACAATGATGTTTCCTTCATTTGGCATTAAAAAGGAGAAGCCTTCAACCCAAAGAACACCATCCCCACTGTCAAACATGGTGGTGGGAACCTAATGCTTTGGGGGTATTTTTCAGCCAATAGACCAGGGAACCTAATCACAGTAAACGGCACAATGAAAAAAGAGCAATACATGAGGATTCTCAACGACAACATCAGGCAGTCTGCAGAGAAACTTGGCCTTGGGCACCAGTGGACATTTCAGCATGACAATGACCCAAAACACACAGCAAAAGTGGTGAAGAAATGGTTTGCAGACAACAACATTAACGTTTTGGAGTGGCCAGCCAGAGTCCAGACTTGAATCCAATTGAGAATCTATGGAGGGAGCTAAAGATCAGGGTGATGGCAAGAAGACCCTCCAACCTGAAAGATTTGGAGCTCATTGCTAAAGATGAATGAGCAAAAATACCTGTGGAGACATGCAAAAAGCTGGTCTGCAATTATAGGAAGCGTTTGATTGCTGTAATAGCCAATAAAGGCTTTCCTATTGATTATTGAGAAGGGCATGAATAATTTGAGACTGGACACTTTTTACTCTAATGTAAATAAAAGCTGAGAAATGTTTTTTTTCTACAATAATGCCTCTTATACATCGTCTTATTATCTTTTGGGAGACACCTATGTCATTTCTCGTCCAAAAATTTCTTGCTGGTTGAATAAAAGTAACTTTAAGTCTAAATTTGCCAGGGGTATGAATAATTATGGGCAGCACTGTAGGTCATCAGCATTTGGTCAATGGGGGTCAGACTTACAATTTCATTAAGTTCATGGGGATATAATTCCCCATTAACCAAATATGAAAATGTTCATAATAGTAGAAATTTGAGTGTGCTAATATTGTAGCAGAAAGCGACTTATCCTTGTCTATTTTTGTAAAATTGATGATAATCTACATCCAGAGGTATAAACTGATTCTCCTGGAGCTTGATGCTAACTCACCAATCATCATGTCTCATTTATAGTATTGATGCAGATTATGAGCATTCTGATATTGTGGGAGGTAGTGATTTGTTCAGTGAAGTGATCACACTGGTAAAAATAGGGTGACATGGGACATAATGGGGTTCTCCACAATTCATGATTGTTAGAAGGGTCCCTTGACATTTAGTTGATTATATAGTGTCCCAGTGGTGGAAACCCCATCGATCAGATGTAATCTGTAGGGAAATATGCTAAAAAGTGATACATTTCTCTCCAGCGCCACCACAGGGTATTGTAAACATTACACATTGTAATGTGTCCATTCAAACCAATGGGTTGTCTGCATAAAGCAGGACAGGACAGGTCTTCCAGTATTAGAGGACCTCTTTGTAACATATCTCCAGTCTGACATAGAGATGAGGATTTGAAAAAGGCACCCCCTATATTAACTCATGACTCCCTAATTGGGTGTTTGAATTCTCTATCCTGGAGAACCTTTTTTAAGTAGGCAGAGAAAGAAAACTGTATGGCCAATTAGAGTGGGAGAAAATTGCAGCAGGAGAGGTGAAGTGTGCCAACCTTGAGGTAGGCAGTGACCTATCCACTTAGTGAAGACAAGGATGCAGGTTACAAAAAGAAACTGTGAATGAAGGTGATCACCATTACATTATTTCAGGATCTTTAGCAAAGCTGTAGACAATTGTAATTTTAACATCCACCTTTACTGCCTTTTGTTGTTATTTCTAGGGCAGGGGTAATAATACAGATAAACATGTACGGGTATCATCAGATAAATATGTGTATGCAGCCCTGCTGTTATTATCCTCACTTTGATTAATGCAACACATTTATTTAAAAAAAAATTGTATGCAAATTGAATGCATTTCAACCTGCAAATGTTCTCTCAAGACTGTACAACTTTGATTAATAGAGGCTTTAATCTTCTATTTTTTTTTTATAACTTTGCTTTATTGTATTAAATCTTAAAAATGAATAGATCCTGTCTTTGGGTAGTAATTGAACATATTTATCTTTCAGATAGATAGACTAAATTTGGTTATTTTTATATATGTTCCTGAATAAACTAGACTATCAACATAAGCTACAAAAAAAGCCTTTACAAGATCCTCCAACATTGGTCCCCAGCGAACCACACCATTCAGAACCACAGCCAAAAAACTCACAAAACTGCTACAAATCTTCCTACACCACTCCGTTCATTAGAAAATAAAACTACCCCTAGGTAGAGATAGCCTTGCGGTTCGCCCGGCGGTCATTTCGCGGCGAACTTCGCGTGTTCGCGATTCGCCAAACATGCGAACATATGGCGATGTCCGCCGGCACCATATTCTTTTGCATTACACCAAAGTTTGAGCCATGACACACATCAGGTGGGACAGAACAGCCAATTGAGACGTTTCAGCACATGGCCACACCCCCACCCTATAACAGAACCCGATCTGGCAGCCATTTTATATCCTATATATGTTGCTTCCACAAAATACTGATTAAGGGGTTTGATATACCTGCTTCCACAAAATACTGATTAAGGGGTGCGATATACCTGCTTCCACAAAATACTGATTAAGGGGTTTGATATACCTGCTTCCACAAAATACTGATTGAAGGTTGCGATAAACCTGCTTCCACAAAATATTGATTAAGGGGGTCTATATACCTGCTTCCACAAAATACTGAATAAGGGGATTGATATACCAGATTCCACCAAATATTGATTGAGGCCTCTGATACACCTGCTTCCACAAAATACTGATTAAGGGGTTTGATATACCTGCTTCCACAAAATACTGATTGAGGCCTGTGATATACCAGCTTCCGCAAAATACTGATAAAGGCGTTTGATATACCTGCTTCCACAAAATACAGATTGAGGAGTGCGATATACCAGCTTCCATCAAATATTGATTAAGGGGTTCTATATACCTGCTTCCACAAAATACTGATTGAGTATTGCAATATACCTGCTTCCACAAAACACTGACTAAGGGGTTTGATATACCTGCTTCCAACAAATACTGATTGAGGCCTGCGATACACCTGCTTTCACAAATCCTGATTGAGACCTGCGAGATACCTGCTTCCACAAAATACTGATTGATATACCAGCTTCCACAAATATTGATTGAGGCCTGCTATACACTAGCTTCCACAAAATACTGATTAAGGGGATTGATATATCTGCTTCCACAAAATATTGATTGAGGCCTGCGATACACCTGCTTCCATAAAATACTGATTATGGGGTTTTATATAACTGCTTCCGACAAAATACAGATTAAGGGGTGCAATATACCTGCTTCCGCAAAATACTGATTAAGGGGTTTGATATGCCTGCTTCCACAAAATACAGATTGAGTGGTGCGATATACCTGCTTCCACCAAATATTGATTAAGGGGTTCTATATACCTGCTTCCACAAAATACTGATTAAGGGGATTGATATACCTGCTTCCACCAAATATTGATTGAGGCCTGCGATACACCTGCTTTCACAAAATACTGATTAAGGGGATTGATATATCTGCTTCCACCAAATATTGATTATGACCTGCAATACGCCTGCTTCCACAAAATACTGATTAAGGGGTTTGATATACCAGCTTCCACCAAATACTGATTGAGGCCTGTGATACACCTGCTTTCACAAAATACTGATTGAGGCCTGTGATACACCTGCTTTCACAAAATACTGATTGAGGGGTGTGATATATATGCTTCCACCAAATATTGATTGAGGCCTGCGATACACCTGCTTTCACAAAATACTGATTAAGGGGATTGATATACCTGCTTCCACCAAATATTGATTGAGGGCTGCGATACACCTGTTTCTACAAAATACTGATTAAGCGGATTGATATACTGGCTTCCACCAAATACTGATTGAGGCCTGCAATATACCTGCTTCCACAAATACTGCTCATCTCTAGTGACTTTGGCACAGGGTCATATCTTCTCCTCCTCTCTCCTCCCATTTGTCCTCCACTCCACCTTCCGCCGTGTCTTCGTTGCGTTCATCTGGCAGAAGGCAGGCTTCCATGGCCCAAATGTTCGAGTGTAAAAAGTGGATGACGTCGGATAACCCTCTTGCCCAACGTCTGACTGCTGGCTTGTCGGAACTGCTAGCCCGCCAACTACTGCCATATAAACTGGTGGCCATTGGCACACCGCAATGGAAAGTCCCCGGAAGGAAATATTTCTCCCAGAAAGGCATCCCAGAGCTATATGGCCACGTTCAGAGGCAAGGGAATATATCTCTGGCACACAGTGTCGGTGCCAAGATACATCTGACCACAAACACGTGGTCTAGCAAACACGGGCAGGGAAGGTACATAACTTTTACTGCCCACTAGGTGAACCTTCTGACGGCCGTCAAGCATGTAACCCATGGTGTTACCGCCAAGGATTGCATGCAGGCCTGCCTCTTCTTCTCCTCCTCCTACTCCATCCTCCGTCTCCTCCTCAGCTGACTCCTCCTTTTCCACTGCTAACGCCTCTTCCGCTGCGCCCCCCAAGCTCCCAAGAACCTATTCGACGTGCCAAGTGAGACGTTGCCATGCTATGCTGCAGATGTTGTGCCTGGAAGCCAAGAGCCACAGCGGTCCTGCACTGCTTTCAGCTCTGCGGTCACAGGCCGATTACTGGCTAACCCTGCTCAATTTGACAGTTGGTAAAGTGGTGTGCGACAATGGTGCCAATCTGCTGAGTGCGCTGAAACAGGGCAAAATGACACACGTGCCGTGCAGCGATTCGTTGCCAAATACCCCGGGTCCAGGACGTCTTTTGGCAGGCCAGGAAAATCTCTGGCCATTTTAGAAGATCTTACACGGCCATGGCTCATCTTGCTGACGTTCAGCGGCGACACCACCTGCCCATCAGACGTCCAATTTGTGACAGCCCGATGCTCTGGAACTCCACCTTGTATATGCTTGATCGGCTGATACAGCAGCAACATGCCGTTAACGACTACCTGTACGAATTGTTCTGGGGAGCTTGGTTTCTTTTCATTGCGTCAGTGGCTGCTCATGTGTGATGCATGCAGACTTCTGCGGCCATTTGATGGGATCACCAAACTGGTCAGTCGCAGCCAGGGCACATTTGTGACATCGTACCTTACACCTTCTTTCTGGTGCGTGCATTGCGTTGTGTCATTGATCAAGCCGTCGAGAAGCAGGAGCAGGAAGATGAGGAAGTCGCAATGCTGAATGAATTCCCAGGGGGGGCTACCTACTCCATCTGAGACAAGTCAGCAGGAGTCTGAAGAGGAGTCAGAGGAGGATGGTGGCTGGGGTGAGGAGGAGGAGGAGGAGCAAGAAGAACAGACTTTGAGGGGGACTTTAAACTTTTCAGGGATCCTTGGTATTTTCCGTGCCTGGATGGAGGAGACCGAGGACGACATTATCCTGGGCAATGAGCAGAAGCCATGGCGCTCCACCACATCTAACTATTGCAAATGGGGACCTTCATGCTCCAGTGTCTGCAGAGGGACCCTCTTATAAAAAGCATAAAGGGCAAGGACCAGTACTGGGTGGCAACAAACTTAGATCTCCGGTACAAACACAAAATGGCGGACATGTTACCACCATCACAGAGGGCTGTCAGAATGCAGTAGTTCCAGGCCTTGCTGCGAGAGATGCTGCATTCTGCTGTTTCGGGCGCTGGCAGAGGAATTTACACCTAAAGCGAAACAGGTGCGGGTACCAATCCTACCGCACCTGCAAGAAGAGGGCGGTTTGAAGATGTGTTTTTCAATTCCGATATGAGATTATTCTTGCAGCCAACCCATCGACAGCCGCCCTCCAGATCCAGCCTCAGGGAACGTATAGACCGACAGGTGTCCCTCTACATTGGGTTAAAGGCCGATGTGGACACTCTGAGAAGGGAGGAACCCCTGGACTGCTGGGTGTGCAGGCTTGACCTGTGGCCAGAGCTGGCACAATTTGGCATGAAACTCTTGCCTTGCCCCTCGTCGAGTGTCCTGTCCGAAAGAATGTTCAGCGCAGCAGGGGGGATCATGACCGATAAGTGGACTCGCCTAGCTCACGACAGTGTGGACTACCTCACATTTCAAAAAAATGAATGAGGCATGGATTTCGACAGAATTCAACGTCTGTGACGACCATGTGTAATTGAATTTCCTCATACCAGCTCACGCATATCCGCCACCACCCAGAACATAGAATCGTCCTTGTCCTATGAATATACAGCGGCAAAAAAGGCCTTTTCTGTCAGGGGAATGTTAAATTTTTGTGGCCTGTATGTCACGGCCTTTGGTTTGCGCTGTGACACTGTTGCCCGCGGCAACGTGTTGCTGTGTGAGCATGCGGTGGCAGTG
Source organism: Bufo bufo (assembly GCF_905171765.1). Taxonomy (NCBI): domain Eukaryota; kingdom Metazoa; phylum Chordata; class Amphibia; order Anura; family Bufonidae; genus Bufo; species Bufo bufo. The sequence goes on from NC_053398.1 coordinate 126,251,167, forward strand.
TCTCGGCCTTCTGGGTGATTGCCGTGACATGGTTGCCACGCATGCTGTTGCCGGAGGTAATGTGTGGTTTAGTATGCATGTGCGTGCACTTCCCCTTTAAGTTGTAGCCTCCCTCTGTCTGGTGCTGTAAGGGTTAACTCCCTGACTGGGTGTGGTCACTTGGCTTTTATCTTCTGTGGTTTCCTGGCTGGTGGGAGTTGTACTTCAGCTGTCGTTGGTGCTGGAGCTCTGCTCCAGTCCAGGGTGTTCCATCTGTCCAGTGAGGGCCACCCTTTGATATGGTGTCTCCTTCCCTTCTTATGTTTTGGTTTGCGTGGGTTATGTTCAGGGTGCTGTATGTCTTGTGTGGTGTTACATGGCTGGTGATGTTTGGTGTCCAGCATGTTTGCTAGACATTTCCCTGTCTCACGTTTATTGCAGCTATGGGTGTCCTGGGTTCCTGTGTGGTATGTGGTGTGTGCTGTGTCCTTTAATCTTGGTGTGGACAGCAGCACTTGTGCACTGGTTCCAGTCAGTGTGTCTGTGGCAGGTAAGTGTGTTATGGGTTTCGCTTACCTGCCATCTCCATATGCTGTATGTGTTCCCCTCTCCTTGCAGCCTGGCCTCAGATAGAGACTCCTGTTCCTTCATGACTGGGATGAACAGGTAGTCTCTTCCCGACTCCATGGTGAGGGATTACCAGGGCGACTTAGGGTCTCTAGGAATCCTGAGTATGAGTCGTTCTACCATCAGGGTCCGCTCATACGGTGAGGAGTCAGGGAGAGGATTAGGGACGCTGTAGAAGGTGACCTGCTCCCTTATTACTCCTTTTGGCCAGGCTGATCCCCTTTTTACCCTTTGACACCGCACTCCCCTCCGTGACACTGTACTGGCCGACAGTAAAATGTGTATCTAGTGACCGCTTAATGTACCTCCAGCCACATAATCACTTGTCCTTTTCTGTCAGGTGAATGCCTAATTTTTGGGGCCTGTACTGGCCTACAGCAAAATTGTTATACAGTGACCGTCTAATGTACCTCCAGCCACATAATCACAAGTTCTTTTCTGTCAGCTGAACGCCTAATTTTTGGGGCATGTACTGGCCTACAGTAAAATAGTTATCCAGTGACCATCTAATATACCTCAAGCCACATAATCACTTCATCTTTTCTGTCAAGTTAATGCCTAATTTTTGGGGCCTGTACTAGCCTACAGTAAAATTGTTATCCAGTGACCACCTAATGTACCTCCAGCCACATAATCACTTGTTCTTTTCTGTCCGGTGAATGCCTAATTTTTGGAGCCTGTACTCCACTGGACTACAGTAAAATTGCTATTCAGTGACTGCCTAATGTACCTCCAGCCACATAATCACTTGTTCTTTTCTCTCAGATGAATGCCTAATTTTTGGGGCCTGTACTCCACTGGCCTACAGTAAAAATGCTAATCAGTGACCGCCTAATGTACCTCCAGCCACATAATCACTTGTTCTTTTCTGTCAGGTTAATGCCTAATTTTTGGGGCCTGTACTCCCGTGGCCTAAAATAAAAAATTTCTAGGCTCCAGCAGGGCACATTTCTGAGAGTTTCCCTTTAAGACGCATAAAAATGGACCCTGCTTAAAATACATGTTTTTTGTGGGAATATTTTGCCATTGATTCCCCTCTGGTATGTCACTGTCCATGTTGCGCGACTAAATCAGTAGCCATGAGGTTAATCAGGAGACATGCTAAAATCAGTACAAGGATAATATCTAAGCAGGAATGGACAAACAAGAGCCAGGACACATAAGTAATCACAGGCACTAACCTAGAGTCAGTTACTGATTTAAATGCCCTACCTAGCCCTCTCATTGGATGCAGACCTAGCACCCTGATTGGCTTGAGGTCCCGTCTTTTTCTTAGATTGACCAGCCAGGGTTTGGCTGGTTGGATGGCAATCTTCCAGAAACAGTTCTTTGACTGGTGCATGGATCACGCTCACACCCACCATCATTACACAGAGAAGTGTGGTAGCCAATGGGTCGAGAGACCGACATTGCTGAATCATGGTAAGATAAATTACATAGTACGTATGACAAATTTTGCATTGGCCCACAAGAGCTTCAAGGTACACCTCTGCAAGGAAATAACATTGGAGTGCTTGAAATAACCTGTATTTTTCCAGCACTGAAAATTTTATAGATTTTAGTGTTTCAAGAAGCTTCTCCTTAGTCATTACTTTGTTTTACCTTCCCTCCATATGTCCATAGTCATTATCTGATTGAAGTGGAAAAAGAGGAATCAATACGAAGTTATCTGACATGGAGAGATGGATTCTCGTTCCTTCCACTTGATACGGTCATTCAATTGACACTCCATAAGTCTGATCCCAGGGTTGATCAATCTAATGGTATTACAGTACAAATGCAGAATCAAGAACAAGTGTCACATTCCATCGTTAACGAGCGAAATGAATGACAAATACCACTGAGATAATCATCAGCATCGGCGCCAAAGGCAGGTTTATATTCATAATCTTCTGTAACTTCAGGAAGACAAGAGAATTCTCACCAATTTTTTTCACAGCTTGAATTCCATTAGGCATGGGCTTACTTATGCATTGTCCCACTAATGGTTAAAGCAGGGATATTCTATAGCATTTCATGTAATGTGATATATTCCTCATATTCTGTACTGTTTTATAATGTTTTTTACTAATTTTTTCTCCATTTGCATAGAAAATGCTTTGTTATGACTTTAAATAGACTGCAAGCTAACTATGGGTTAACCCAGCCCCTGAGGTGCTTTCTAGAAAGAACATGGAAACTTAACAATTAGGCCAGCATTTCCTTGTTCTGCTGAAGAAGCTACTTCCAGGGAGTCCAAGAAACCCCTGAAATTGTGTGCACCAGAAGAACCACTTAGATTGTGAACAGCTGAAGAGGGAGTGCAAGGCTTTCATTTGTGAGGATAATGCATTTTAATGGCTACTAGACCTCATAGTCCTGGTTAGGGTCATCCTGGCTTCCGGCCGCCCTTTCCTCCAAGTTTGCAGCTTGCAGTGCTGCCTTGTAGAATCTGCACCGCAGAAGGAATTGCAGGGAAAAATCAGCTGCCACCCAGGAATTTTAAGGTAAAGATTTGTATCTCATAGGGACTATGGAAGTAACCTGTGGTTCAGCCAGAACTTGTTGGAACTGTTGAAACAAAGTAGTGGGTCCAGAACTCAGGTCCTGAATAAAACCCTAATTTTTTTATTTCAAATATTTTTGTAAAAGTCAAAAAATGGCACACAGCAGGACATCTCCCCACACCAATCAACGCGTTTTGAACTGTACTCAGTCCTTATTCATGACAATTTTGTAAATTAAAAAAAAAAAAATCATGGTTTTTTTCAAGACCCGAGTGCTGGACCTGCTACTTTGTTTCTACGGTGGATTTGCTTCTCCTAAGGATCCATGCACCGAGGACTAACAAAGGCAGTGAGCTGATTGCATTTATTTCTTTGTGTGTTGGAACTGTTGTGCCTTCATCTTTCATGGAAGTGTTTTGCAACTACTAATCAAGCAAAGACTGTAAGACCGTTCTCAACTCCTCTCTGGTCTCCTGTCTATCACTACATGCCGACACCATGAGTACTGTGACAACTACTCGCATCCTCCTCTCAGAACTTCCTGCTGGGCTGCTGCACATTTCACAATGATATGCTGAGAAGCATTAATGTTGCCTGTTATGTCTACTTTTTTAGGCTTTGGAGGATAGTTTGGTAAAGCAAGATATCAATTTTCAGGAAAATAATTAATTTCCATAACAGAAAATATAGCAGCAACATAGTAACACAGTTTGTAAGGCTGAACACAAGACGTACGTCCATCCATCTCAGCCTATTCTCCTGCAGTGTTGATCCAGAGGGAGGCAAAAAAAATAAACAAATGTGCCTATCCTTACCTTTACTCTAGGCTCAAAATATCAAAATATCCCAAGATGACTGGGAGTAATATCACCTTTGGGGGGAAAAAAACACTCAACAGAGTAGCACAAAAGCTTATTTTTATTTTTTTCAAAGCTGGTCAACGTGTCACTCATCTTGAACTAAAGGAAAAGTAAGAAAGAATTTTCCACATCTTAGGGAAAGAAATCCTTCCTAACGCTAAGTCAGAATAAATCCAGACAACTCTTTTAGGGAAAGGCAGCGGGATGAGAACTCCTTGGCTCCAAAACAAAATCAAAATCCTGTGGGCCCTTTCAGATCTTAGGGCTCAGGTCTCTGTAGTCTCTCTAGCTACACCTCTGAAGAGGAAGTTATCTAATTTTGGAGCAAGAGGCAAAAAATAAGGGAATTCAGAGGCCAAGAAATGGAAGAAATATGAAAAAAAAATATGTCAGTCCATAAAAGTTATTTGGTGATGTACATGGTGGTGTGGAACCCATTTCCAAAAGTTTCTTTGGGCCTTTGGTGATCCTGTAGGCAAATATTTGTCAGTCATGCAATTAACAACTGAAGAGATAAAACCTGTGGACCAAATATCCTAAGAGATTAAGTAACTGCTGTTAGTGATGGATGAACATTAGCCGAGAGGACTCACGAACGCGAGTTCGCGATCAAATGTTCGCGAACCACGTGTTTGCGGCAATGCCCATTCACTTTAGTGGCAGGCGAACCTGAAAAACCTTCAGGTCATATTTGCAGCCAGCAAACACTTACTAGAAGTGCACAAATAGCCCCACAACATGGACAGTGACATACCAGAGGGGAATCATTGGCAAAAATTCCCACAAAAAATATGTATTTTAATCAGGTGCCATTTTTTATGCGTCTTGAAGGGAAACTCTCAAAAATGTGACCTGCTGGAGCCTAGAGAAATGTTATTTTAGGCAACGGGAGTACGGGCCCTAAAAATTAAGCATTCACCTGACAAAAAATAACTTGTGATTCTGTGGCTGGAGGTACATTAGGCGGTCACTGGATACAATTTTTACTGTAGGCTACTGGAGTACAGGCCCCAAAAATTTGGCATTTACCGGACAGAAAAGAACTTTGGCTCATTTGGCTGGAGGTACATTAGGCATTCCCTGGATAAAAATGCTACTGTAGGCCACTGGTGTACTGACCCCAAAAATTTGGCGTTCACCTGACACAAAAAAACTTGTGATTCTGTGGCTGGAGGTACATTAGGCGGTCACTGGATACAATTTTTACTGTAGGCTACTGGAGTACAGGCCCCAAAAATTTGGCATTTACCGGACAGAAAAGAACTTTGGCTCATTTGGCTGGAGGTACATTAGGCATTCCCTGGATAAAAATGCTACTGTAGGCCACTGGTGTACTGACCCCAAAAATTTGGCGTTCACCTGACACAAAAGAACTTGTGATTCTGTGGCTGGAATTACATTAGGCGATCACTGGATACAAATAGAACTGTTGGCCACTGGAGTATAGGCCCCAAAAATTTGGCATTCACCTGACACAAAATAACTTGTGATTCTGTGGCTGGAGGTACATTAGGCGGTCACTGGATACAATTTTTACTGTAGGCCACTGGAGTACAGGCCCCAAAAATTAGGCATTCACCTGACAGAAAATAAATTTAACTCATTTGGCTGGAGGTACATTAGGCATTCACTGGATAAAAATGCTACTGTAGGCCACTGGCGTACTGCCCCCAAAAATTTGGTATTCACCTGACACAAAAGAACTTGTGATGATGTGGCTGGAGGTACATTAGGCGGTCACAGGATAATAATAGAACTGTCGGCCAGTACAGGGTCCAAAAATTAGGCATTCACCTGACAGAAATGAACTTGTGATTCTGTGGCTGAAGGTACATTAGGCGGTCACTTGATAAAAATTGCACAATAGGCCACTAGAGTAGAGCCCCCAAAAATTAGGCATTCACCTGACACAAAAGAACTTTGGATTCTGTGGCTTGAGGTACATTAGGTGATCACTGGATAAATATGTAACTGTCGGCCAGTATAGGCCCAAAAAATTTGCCAATAGCCATTCACCTGACAGCAAAGAACTTTGGATTCATTGATGTAAATTAGGCAGTCACAGGATAAATATGTAACTGTCGGCCAGTACAGGCCCCAAAAACTAGGCATTCACCTGACAGGAAAGGCCTTTTATGCCGCTGTATATACCAGGGGCGTTGCTAGGTTAAAACATTCAGGGCCTGGGCCCCTGATATTTTGTCCCAGGCCCCGAATGTACTGTCTTCCAGATAGATACAACTGTATTGCCGTCCTTAGGATGGCAATACAATTTAATCTAATGCCCTGCAAAAGATGAAGGACCTGTGATGACATCACAGGTCATGTGACCAGTTCTATATGCAGTAGCTGAAAAGGACCTGCAATTATGTCACCATCATGTGACCAGTGCAGGAGAGGATGGCTCAGCAGGGAAGAGAAGTCCTGGGAAGAAGCTGTGGTGAGGTCTGCTACATGAGGAGAGGTAAGTGAAGGGGTAGATTACTCAGTGTGAGAGACAGATCAATGTTGGGAGTTGTGGTTATTTAATTGGGACTGTATGTTAGGGCTGAAGGGAGGGGGTGATGGGGAGGGGGTGATGTTCTTTACATAGGACTGTATGTTAAAGGCGGCTGGTGAGGGGGTGATGTTATTTATGTGGGACTGTATATTGTAGGGGGCAGGAGAGATGGTCTGATGTTATTAACATGTGACTGTATTTTTTAGGGGGCTGTAGATAGAGAGGGATGTTATTTACATGGGACTGTATTTTGGAGGGGGTGTCACAACCAGACAGCTGAGAAGCTCTGACAGGAGCCGTCCAGATCCTCCTCCTTGAGTTTCTTTGTTTTGGTTTCTGTTTCTCACCTCGTTAGTCTATCTCAGCTGTCATGCAGTCAGACTGATTACCTCCCTTTAAATTCCTCCCCATATGGCAGTAGTGTGCGGCTGATACTTCTTCCTGGAGTGTGTGTGCATGCTGTCCCAGTTCCCAGTTCCCTGTCCACAGTCGTCTGCAAGATAAGTTCTGTTTATGCATTTATTATTTTCTGTTTTCTGGATCCAGGTGACCCTGACTCCCTCCGTGTCTGTGTAGGGAGCCGGTGGTCGTGTCCCCTCACTATTGTAGGGCCTTCAGGTCTAAGATAGCCGAGGTACGTGGATATGCGCCCATCCACCTTTGGGGTGGTTGCATAGGCTGAGCAACAAGGGAGAGCGGCAGGTCGATTGCAGGGGTCTCCCTTTTGTTCCTTAGTTGTGGGTCCAGTGAGTCATTGTTTGTATTGTTTTATCTTGTTTCCTGTACACCATCCGTGACATTATCAGCCGCCAAAACCGTTTCAAGCATGGATCCGGTTACACTTTTGGCTGAACGCTTTCAGGGTCTTGCTTTGGAGGTAGCTGATCTCCGTAAGACTTTTTCTCAGTTTCAAGTGACCGGTTCAGCTTGCGTTCATGGAGTTTGTGATGAGCCTAAGATTTCACTCCCGGATACGTTTTCCGGGGGTAGTGAGAATTTTGTACGTTTTAGAGAGGCTTGCAAACTCCATTTTCGCCTTCTTCCCCATTCTTCTGGTGATGAAGTACGAAGAGTGGGTATCATTATATCGCTGCTCAGGGGTAACGCTCAGTCCTGGGCCTTTTCGCTGCCGGAGGGGGCACGGCCCCTCCGTTCAGTGGATGAATTCTTTTTAGCCCTGGGTCAGATATATGATGATCCGGATCGTATTGCTCTGGCTGAGTCTAAACTTCGTCTGTTATGCCAGGGTAAACAATCCGCAGAGATTTACTGCTCAGAATTTCGGAGATGGGCAGCAGATACGGGTTGGAATGATGCTGCACTCCGAAGTCAATTTTGCTATGGTCTTTCAGAGGGATTGAGAGATGCATTTGCCTTTCATGAAAGACCTACCTCCTTGAATTCTGCTATGTCTCAGGCTGTTCGTATTGACAGGCGTCTTAGAGAGAGAGGAGAGATCTCTCCTTCCTGTCATACTCAGTCCCGGGACAGTGCAGCGGTCTCATTCTGTGCACAGGGGTCTCAGTCGTTGTCAGCCCCTTCTGAGCAGGAGCCCATGCAGCTGGGGTTGATTGCCTCGGGCAATAGAAGATTCAGCCCGCAGGGGAGGGTTTGCTTTTGTTGTGGAGGTATAAATCATCTGGCAAATGTTTGTCCCTCTAGGAGATTCAGGCAGTTTTCTGGGAGTAATAAAGAGACAAAAAGGAAGAAATCTTTTAAGAATGTTCCGTCGATTACTATTGGCAGGGTTGAGGCGGAAATTGAAGGTTTTCCTTTTGCTTGTAGTTCCCGTTTTGTCCTGCCTGCTAGGGTGGCGCTAGAGAGCAAGAGCATTTTTTGTGAGATTTTTGTGGATAGTGTAGCAGCTGTCAACCTCATTGATAATCAATTTGCAATAACTCATGGTTTCCAGGTATGCACTTTGGGAAGAGATATTCCTGTTTTTGCTATTGATTCAGCTCCACTTTCTCAGAAATCATTAAAGGGCATAGTTCACAATATCCGTTTATTTGTGAATGATGCTCATGTTGAGGATGTGTCATGTTTCGTCCTTAGCGGTTTGCCTACTCCTCTAGTGTTGGGGCTACCCTGGCTCACTAAACATAACCCCACCATTGATTGGCAAGCGAGGCAAATAAATGGTTGGAGTAACTTTTGCAGAGAGAATTGCCTCATAACATCTATTTCTGAGGTTTCTACTAAAACTGTACCACCTTTCCTCTCTGAATTTTTGGATGTCTTCTCTGAGAGTGGAGTTCAGGGTTTACCTCCGCACAGGGAGTATGATTGCCCTATTGATCTCATCCCAGGCGCCAAGCTGCCTAAATCTCGTTTATACAATCTTTCTCAACCTGAGAGGGTCGCTATGCGTGCTTATATCTCTGAGAGTCTGAGAAAAGGACACATACGACCCTCGAAGTCACTTGTTGCCGCTGTTTTTTTCTTTGTTAAGAAAAAAGATGGTTCTTTAAGACCTTGTCTGGATTTCAGGGAGCTGAACAGTATCACTATTCGTGATCCTTATCCGCTTCCTCTGATCCCGGACTTGTTTAACCAGGTTGTTGGGGCGAAAGTCTTTTCCAAATTAGACCTAAGAGGGGCATACAACCTGGTTAGGGTCAGAGAAGGAGACGAATGGAAGACGGCTTTCAATACCCCTGAGGGCCATTTTGAGAATTTAGTTATGCCTTTTGGTTTGATGAATGCCCCAGCCGTTTTTCAGCATTTCGTCAACAGCATTTTTTATCATTTAATGGGAAAATTTGTATTAGTGTATTTGGATGACATTTTGATTTTTTCTCCTGATTTCAAGACTCATAAGGAACACTTATGTCAGGTCTTACTCATCCTGCGGGAGAATAAATTATACGCGAAACTGGAAAAATGTGTGTTTGCGGTTCCAGAGATCCAATTTTTGGGGTTTCTTGTCTCCGCTTCTGGTTTTCGCATGGACCCCGAGAAGGTTCGCGCTGTGCTTGAGTGGGAGCTTCCTGAGAATCAGAAGGCGCTGATGCGTTTTTTGGGCTTTGCTAATTATTACAGGAAATTTATTTTGAATTATTCCTCTGTTGTTAAACCACTCACTGATATGACCAGAAAGGGGGTAGATTTTTCTTCCTGGTCGGTAGAGGCGCGTAAGGCCTTTTCTAATATCAAGGAGAGTTTTGCTTCCGCTCCCATCCTAGTACAACCTGATGTTTCGTTACCCTTCATAGTTGAGGTTGATGCTTCTGAGGTAGGGGTGGGTGCGGTCTTGTCTCAGGGTTCCTCTCCTGCCAAATGGCAACTGTGTGCCTTTTTCTCAAAGAAGCTCTCCTCCGCAGAGAGAAATTATGATGTGGGAGATAGGGAATTGTTGGCCATCAAGTTGGCTTTTGAGGAATGGCGCCATTGGCTAGAGGGAGCCAGACACCCTATTACCGTGTTTACTGACCATAAAAATCTGGCCTACTTGGAGTCAGCCAAGCGTCTGAACCCGAGACAGGCCAGATGGTCTTTGTTCTTTTCAAGGTTTAATTTTGTTGTTACGTTCCGCCCTGGGGTTAAGAATGTGAAGGCAGATGCCCTATCACGTTGTTTCCCGGGAGGTGGGAATTTTGAAGACCCGGGTCCCATTTTGGCTGAAGGTGTGGTGGTCTCTGCTCTTTTTCCTGAATTGGAGGCAGAGGTGCAGGCAGCCCAGTCAGAAGCTCCTGATCTTTGTCCTCCTGGGAGGTTGTTTGTGCCTCTCGCTTTGAGACACAAGATTTTTAAAGAACACCACGATACGGTCCTTGCTGGGCACCCGGGGACAAGAGCCACACTGGATCTCATTGCCCGGAGATTCTGGTGGCCGGCGCTTCGTAAGTCGGTTGAGGGTTTTGTGGCAGCTTGCGAGACTTGCGCTCGTGCCAAGGTCCCTCATTCACGGCCATCAGGTCCTCTCCTTCCTTTGCCCATTCCTTCCCGTCCTTGGACACATCTGTCAATGGACTTCATAACAGACTTGCCTCGTTCCTCGGGGAAGTCTGTGATTCTGGTGGTGGTGGACCGTTTTAGCAAAATGGTGCATTTTATCCCTTTTCCTGGTTTGCCCAATGCTAAGACGCTGGCGCAGGCATTTGTTGACCACATTGTCAAATTGCATGGGATTCCTTCAGACATAGTCTCTGATAGGGGCACGCAGTTTGTTTCCAGATTCTGGAAGGCCTTCTGTTCTCGCTTGGGGGTTCGCTTGTCATTCTCTTCTGCTTTCCATCCGCAGTCGAATGGCCAGACAGAGCGTGTCAATCAGAATCTGGAGACATATCTGCGCTGTTTTGTGGCGGAGAATCAGGAGGATTGGTGTTCTTTTTTGTCCCTTGCTGAGTTTGCTTTAAATAACCGTCGTCAGGAGTCCTCTGATAAGTCACCATTTTTTGGTGCATATGGGTTTCATCCGCAGTTTGGGACTTTCTCTGGAGAGGGCTCTTCTGGTTTGCCTGATGAGGACAGATTCTCCTCGTCTTTGTCATCTATTTGGCAAAAGATTCAGGATAATCTAAAGAACATGAGTGAGAGATATAAGCGTGTGGCGGATAGGAGACGTGTGCCTGGTCCGGACCTGAATGTTGGTGATTTGGTGTGGCTGTCTACCAAGAATATCAAATTGAAGGTTCCCTCCTGGAAGTTGGGTCCTAGGTTTATTGGGCCTTACAAGATCCTGTCTGTCATCAATCCTGTTGCCTACCGTCTTGATCTTCCTCAGACTTGGAAGATCCATAATGTTTTCCATAAGTCCTTATTGAAACCTTATGTTCAACCTATTGTACCCTCGCCTTTGCCTCCTCCTCCGATTATTGTTGATGGAAATCTTGAATTTCAGGTCTCTAGGATTATGGATTCTCGTCTTGTCCGTGGTTCCCTCCAGTACCTCGTTCATTGGGAGGGTTATGGTCCTGAGGAGAGGATGTGGGTCCCAGTGACGGACATTAAGGCCTCTCGTCTCATCAGGGCTTTCCATAGGTCCCATCCTGAGAAGGTGGGCCCTGAGTGTCCGGAGTCCACTCCTAGAGGGAGGGGTACTGTCACAACCAGACAGCTGAGAAGCTCTGACAGGAGCCGTCCAGATCCTCCTCCTTGAGTTTCTTTGTTTTGGTTTCTGTTTCTCACCTCGTTAGTCTATCTCAGCTGTCATGCAGTCAGACTGATTACCTCCCTTTAAATTCCTCCCCATATGGCAGTAGTGTGCGGCTGATACTTCTTCCTGGAGTGTGTGTGCATGCTGTCCCAGTTCCCAGTTCCCTGTCCACAGTCGTCTGCAAGATAAGTTCTGTTTATGCATTTATTATTTTCTGTTTTCTGGATCCAGGTGATCCTGACTCCCTCCGTGTCTGTGTAGGGAGCCGGTGGTCGTGTCCCCTCACTATTGTAGGGCCTTCAGGTCTAAGATAGCCGAGGTACGTGGATATGCGCCCATCCACCTTTGGGGTGGTCGCATAGGCTGAGCAACAAGGGAGAGCGGCAGGTCGATTGCAGGGGTCTCCCTTTTGTTCCTTAGTTGTGGGTCCAGTGAGTCATTGTTTGTATTGTTTTATCTTGTTTCCTGTACACCATCCGTGACAGGGGGCTGGAGAGATGGTGTGATGGTATTTACATGGGACTCTATGGCGGAGGGAAATAATGTTATTTACATGGGACTGTATGGTGGAGGGCCTGGAGAATAATTTCTGAGGACACTAAACGGAGGAATATAACTACAGGGGACACTGCAGGGGCCATTATAAATACTGGGAGCACTGTAGTACCATTATAACAGTAGGGGGCAATATAAATACTGGGGCACTTAAGGGTGAGCATTGTAACAGTTGGGGGCATTATAAATACTGGGGGCCCTGTGGGCTCATTTTAAATCCATGGGACATTAGGCGTTCTTATTACTACTGGGGCCTCTATAGGAGGGACTTATAGATCCGCATTATTTCTACTAACAGCATTATGGGGGGCCTTATTACTACTGAGGGGTCTGTAGAGATCGTTATTACTACTGGGGGAACAATAGGGGGCCTTATTACCACTGAGGGATCTGTAGAGAGCTTTATTACCACTGGGGGAACAATAGGGGGGCCTTATTTCTACTGGGGCTCTGTAAGGGCATTATTAATATTAGAGGGCTCTTCTACTAATGGAGTCTCTCTTGGGGAGCATTATCTCTGTTGGGGGCACTGTAGGGGGCAGTATTTCTAATGAGGACATTCTAGAAGGGAATTACTATTGGTAGGACTATGAGGAGCACTATTATTATGGGGAAGATTATCTGTATGGCACTCATTTTCCTTCAGGATAGTACTTGGGGGTATTGGGGGCCACAGCAAGCAGCAGGATAACACTGTTAGGACTCCAGGTTGGGGGATGATGATGGAAAAGTGAGGAAGCTAAGATGTCTGTGTGTCACACTCTGCAAAGACGAGGCGGCTGAGAGAAGTTGTCCAGACCAAAAGGAGAAGATGATGGCAGAGAAGATCTACATCAGAGGAGAGGTCACTTGGGAGGCCCTAAATGTGAGAGGTACGTGCAGCTATATAGCTGTATAGAAAGTACAGTAAAATGTTTTCAGTGCTAGTGTTTGGGAGGAGGGGAGAGGGCAGCCGGATATTTTGAGACCCTAGCAACACCCCTGGTATATACATAAGACAAGGACCATTCTTTGTTTTGGGTGGTGGCGGATATGTGTGGGCTGGTATGATGAAATTCAATTACACGTGGTCGCCACAGGTGTTGAATTCCTCCGAGATCCATGCCTCATTCATTTTTAGAAATGTGAGGTAGTCCACACTGTCGTGAGCTTGGCGAGTGTGCTTATCGGTCACGATCCCCCCTGCTTCGCTGACTGTCCATTCGGACAGGAAACTCAACTAGGGGCAAGCCAAGAGTTCCATGGCAAATTGTGCCAGCTCTGGCCACAGGTCAAGCCTGCACACCCAGTTGCCCAGAGGTTCCTCGCTTCTCAGAGTGTCCACATCGGCCGTTAACCCAATGTAGTCGGACACCTGGTGGTCTAGGCATTTCCTGAGGCTGGATCCGGAGGGGATCTGTCGGCTGCAAGAATGATCTTATATTCGTAGTGACCAACACATCTTCAAACTGCCCTCTTCTTGCAGGCGCAATAGGATTGGTACCCGCACCAGTTTCACTTTGGGTGGAAATTCCTCTGCCAGCGCCTGCAACAGCAGAATGCAGCATCTCTTGCAGCAAGGCCTGGAAATGCTGCATTCCGTCAGCCCTCTGTTATGCTAGTGACATGTCCACCATTTTGTGTTTGTACTGGGGGTCTAAGTACGTTGCCACCCAGTACTGGTCCTTGCCCTTTATGCTTTTTATAATTGGGTCCCTCTGCAGACTCTGGAGCATGAAGGCTGCCATTTGCACTAAATTGGAAGTGGTGGAGCGCCCTGGCTCTTGCTTATCGCCAGGAGAATTTCGTCCTTGGTCTCCTCCAACACCAGGGATCCCCCAGCCACCATCCTCCTCTGACTCCTCTTCAGACTCCTGCTGACTTATCTCAGATGGAGTAGCCCCCCTGGGAATTCATTCAGCATTGCGAATTCCTCATCTTCCTGCTCCTGCTCCTCGACAGCTTGATTAATGACACGACGCAATGCACGCTCCAGAAAGAAGGCGTAAGGTACGATGTCACTGATCTCATCAAACAGCCGCAGAAGTCTGCATGCATCGCGCATGAGCAGCCACTGGCACGGTGAAAAGAAACCAAGCTCCCCAGAACCTGTCCTGCCGCAGAGTTCGTACAGGTAGTCGTTAACGGCATGTTGCTGCTGGAGCAGCCTATCAAGCATATACAAGAGTGAGTTCCAGTGCATTGGGCTGTTACAAACCAGACGTCTGACGGGCAAGTGGTGTTGCCGCTGAATGTCAGCAAGGCGAGCCATGGCCGTGTAAGATCTTCTAAAATGCCCAGAGATTTTCCTGGCCTGCCGCAAGACATCCTGGACCCCAGGGTATTTGGCAACGAATCGCTGCACGACTAATTTCAGGACATGAGCCATGCACGACACGTGTGTCATTTTGCCCTGTTTCAGCACGCTCAGCAGATTGGTACCGTTGTCGCACACCACTTTACCAACTTTCAAATGGGGTTAGCCACTGATCGGCCTGTGACCACTGAGCTGAAAGCAGTGCAGGACTGCTTTGGCTCTTGGCTTCCAGGCACAACATCCGCAGCACAGCATGGCAACGTCTCACCTGGGACGTCCAATAGGTTCTGGGGAGCTTGGAGGGCGCAGCAGAAGAGGCGGTAGCAGTGGAAAAGGAGGAGTCAGCCAAGTAGAATATGGAGGATGGAGTAGGAGGAGAAAAAGAAGAGGCAGGCCTGCATGCAATCCGTGACGGTAATACCAAATCCACACGGGAGCCACAGGTTACATGCTTGACGTCCGTTAGAAGGTTTACCTAGTGGGCAGTAAAAGTTATGTACCTTCCCTGTTCTTGTTTGCTATACCACATGTCTGTGGTTAGATGTATCATGGCACCGACCCTGTGTGCCAGAGACATATTAACTTGCCGCTGAACGTGGCCATATAGCTCTGGGATGCCCTTCTAGGATAAATATTTCCTTCTAGGGACCTTCCATTGTGGTGTGCCAATGGCCACAAATTTTCTAAAGGCCTTCAAGTCCACCAGTTTATATTGCAGTAGTTGGCGGGCTAGCAGTTCCGACAAGCCAGCGGTCAGGTGTTGGGCAAGAGGGTTATCCGGCATCATCATCTTTTTACGCTCGAACATTTGGGCCATGGAAGCCTGAATTCTGCCAGATAAACGTGACGACGGCACGGTGGAAGGTGGAGTGGAGGACAAATGGGAGGAGAGAGGATAAGAAGAAGGAGAGGCAGAATGTGGAGCACCGGGAGTGTGGCTTTGTGGGTTCTGATGGCGTTGCTCCCACTGGGCTCGGTGATTGGAGGCCAGGTGCCTTCTTAAGGCGGTCGTCCCTAGATGAGTGTTGGGATAACCGCGACTTATGCGTTGACAGCACAGGCTGAAGATGTCAACACTATTGTCAGCAGCTAACACGTTAAAAAAAGCCCAGACTGCTTAGCCATGTGCCAGCATCCTGGAAACGCCAGAAGTGACCGTGCAAGGTGGATGGCTAGCTCCAGATACATTTGCAGTCTGCTTTTTGCCTACTGTGCCCTGCGAGCATTGCCTGCTTCTTCTTCTTCTCCTACGTCTCTGCTGCTCCGTCTCTCCCTCTGAACTCCCCTCTTCCTCTCTTGAGGGCACCCAGGTGACATCCATCGACACGTCATCATCCTCACCTTCACCACCACTGACATTTTGGATCTCGGAGTAGTCAGCAACAGCGGGGACCTCCCTCCTTGGGCTGATCTGGGTACTGTTGCTACCTGCTCTTCCTTATCCGATGTCAAGAATGGCTGCGCATCGGTAAGGTCTGGGAATGGATGGGAAAATAATTCCTCTGACTTATGTGGAGGGGCTATGGTGGTGGTGGGGGTGCACATAGCTAAGAGTGAGGAGGGTGCAGATACAGAGGATGAGGAGGGTGCAGAAGCGGAAGGGTGAGTGAGCCACTCAACCAACCATGGTGCGTCCTTTGAAGTAATCTCACTCGCCTTCTCCAACTTCCCACTTAGGCTCTGGCCTGGTGCACCTGCTCGACCCCTACCACCCCTGCGGAACGGCCTGCCTCTTCATCTGCCTGTCATTTTCAAAATTACCCTGTGCCTAAGTCCCTAGTGAAGAGCAGTATTTGTGGAAGCAGGTATATTGCAGGCCTCAATCAATATTTGGTGGAAGCAGGTACACCTATATCTAACCCCATAATCAGTATTTTGTGGAAGCAGGTATAACACACCCCTCAAACAGCTTTTCGGGGGGCAAATGGTATATCACACCTGTTGCAATTATTTGTTCCAATAGCGTTTGTCCCTCTATATAGCTGCGGAATCGCAGCAGAGCCGCACACAACTGCTGCACAGTACAAATGCACTGTAATATACTTTCAATGTTAGAAAGTATATTATAAGTATATCACACCTCTCAGTATATCACACCTATCGATAGAACACCTATTCCAGTCCTTAAAAGGACTTTTGTGGCCCTATTAGCTAGCATTTGGTGTCCCTTACACACTGTCCCTGCTCCACACAGCAACCTCTCTCTACACTGACAAAATACAGAATGTAAAATTGCAGCCAGATCGGGTTCTGTCATAAGTAGGGGGTACGTCCATGTGCTGAAACATCTCAATTGGCTGTCCTGCCCTACCTGATGGATGTGTCATGGGTCAAAGTTCTTTTTTCTATAAAGGACCCTGGGTCAAAGTTCGGCGCAATGCAAAAGAATATGGTGCGCATGAACATCGCCATATGTTCGCATGTTCGGCTGATCGCGACTGCTCAACGTTTGCCCCGGACCGACCGCCGGGCGAACTGCAAGGCCATCACTGACTTCTGTTGTCTTGTAGGACTTGTAGGACTAGGAGAATTACAGGGGTATTCCAATCTGGACATTTATAGCATATCCACAAGAACATTTACTTGGATATTTTTGAAACTCCCATAGAAATGAATGGAAAGAGCCATCTATGTGCAGACAGTTTTCTCGTTACAGCAAGATGTGGTCCCATTCTTGGGAGGTTGGATCTCAAATTATTGGCCATTTATGACCTTTCCTGTAGATATGTCATACATTTACAGATGGGAATGCCCCTTTAACAATATCCATCGTCTCTGCAGTCCAGCCTGTATTGCCCTCTTTTGTCAACCAGTCAAAATATCTGTCCTCCACACATCCACACATGGGGTATGTGCCTACACAATCTGACACCATCAGCCCTGATTGGACAAGTGTTGATATGGGGAATGGTAACACCCAGTTCTTATACGGTTCCAGAAAGAATAACAGAGGAACAAGAAAAAAGCGTGAACACAAGTATTTACAAAAGCAGGAGGGGACAGTTCTTCTTTAAAACGCTCGGAGGATTAGTGGAATATACTAAAATAAAACTCTATGAGGTGGTTAAGGCTTCATTCATACATGTATCAGCTCAGAATGACACGTAATACATTATAATGTCCCTTTCCTGTCCTGCCGATGCAGTCTCGACGCACAGACACTGGACTGTACAATATAAGCAGGATAAATATGCCACTTGAAATTCCATTTGGTTACTATTCACATGATGTTTAGTTGATTTATTTAATCAAATCCATCCGCGCTGTAGGCCTACAATGTTACAATGTCTCCGGGTTACTTCAGTCTAAGGCATTGATGATGGATGATGCATACAGTAGAGGTGTACATACCATGTGTAAAACTCAGACACAGGGACACAGTAAATAAGAAATATTTGGCGCCTTATTATTCCCACGTCACTGTCTGTTAGACTGCTTGAAGGGAAAGAGCCGATGGAATGTTTTTCAATTAGGGAAATTCTGATGCAGTGATTCCCGCCGCCAACACAACCTGATCCAGACATGATTCTGCCGCGTGTGAAGGCAACCTTACTGGTAGATTGTTGGAGATATGCAACAAAGTATCATCCGTATTCTACTGAGACAGATAAGAAACAGAAAGAAGAAGGGTTCTGTATTATTTGAGAAGGAACACCAGATAGATAGATAGATAGATAGACAGGGGGTAGCTATAGGGGATGAAGAGGTAGCAGTCGCTACCGGGCCCAGGAGCCTCAGCGGGCCCAAAGACCCTTGTGCCACATAAGAAGACACCGGTATTATAGAAAATGCATGGTGTTCAAGTTACACCTCTGGCTGGAGGGAAAGGGGTAATGTCAAGAATTTGTACAGGGGGGTGCCGTTTCAATGTTTGCCTTAGGCAGCACGAAGGCAATGTGCTTCCCTGCCCCTGGGCATAAAGCACTGAAAGATGGGGGGCCCAAGCTGAACTCTTACACCAGGGCCCATGAGCCTTTAGCTACGCCCCTGTAGATAGATAGATAGATAGATAGATAATAGATAGCTAGAAGGAGATAGATAGATAGATAGATAGACAGACAGACCAACAGATAGATGATACTTGAGTAGAGGAATGGAAAGAGAATAGGTACTGTTACTGTAGCAAAGTAGGACTCTGGGCCAACAGAACTATTCCACCTAGAACTCTGCAAACACTTTCTCCAGGTCCACAGGAGCACCTCAAACAGCGCCTATCGAGCAGAACTGGGCAGATTCCCACTCTACTTTGCTGTCCAGAAGAGGGCGCTATCATTCAGAGCCCATCTTCATAGCAGCAGTCCCAGCTCCTACCATCACAAAGTCTTGCTACACCAAGAAGCCCCAGAAAAACAAAGCACCCTGCAACAAGTCACCCAAACCCAGCCTGCCCAAGCCACCAACCAATACAACCTGGCAAAGGGCGAGATACAGAGGACGATACACAAGTACAAAGAGGAGTATATTAGCGTCTGGAGGAACGACATAAGAACATCCCAGAAGCTGACAGTATACCAGAGCCTGCAGAGGGAGAACAAACTGGCCCCATATCTGGAGAAACTCCACAATCCAAAGGACCGACAGATCCTGAGCCGGTACAGACTGAGCGCCCACAGCCTGATCATTGAATACGGGCGTCACCGACAGAGGTACATGCCCAGGGAGAACAGACTGTGGAAGCAGTGCGACCAGGAGGCCGTGGAGGATGAGGCTCATTTCCTGCTGCGGTGCCCCAAATACTCAGCAGTGAGGGAGACTCACTTCAGGAGACTGTCTGATCTCTGCCCAGACTTCATCTCGATGGAGGAGGAAGAGAGACTCTCCATACTGCTGGGGGAAGAGGAGAACACAGCGGCCATAGCAGCACAATATATTACTGCCTGCCATAGACTGAGAGGAGCCTGATATACCATGGACTCCTATACCCCCACCCTGTATATGTCCCCATCCCCCAACCCTACCCAATTATTTCCCACTTGCTTTGGCAATGCTAAAATGTATTTAGTCCTGCCAATAAAGCTTATTTGATTTGATTTGATATCTATATAGCGAGGCAAAATATGAAAGAGGAAGAATATAGATAGAAAGATAGACAGGCAGAAAGACAGACAGACACATAGACAGATAGATAGATGTATAGAGATATAGATAGATAGATAATAGATGATAGATAGAGAGATAGACAGATTATAGATAGCCAAATAATGACAATCATTTTGGAACATAAATTGAAGCATCTATCTAATTGCTCTGAGGGTTTTTGGGAAGTTTGTTTTTCTTTTTACACTGAAAATAATTGAATTACATTTCCTGCAATCTTGCCTCCCCTTGGCATGAGATGAAGCTGAGGCGTACATCAATTCCAATTCTTTTTGTTTACCAGCTATTTCAGCCCAGTGCAGGGTTGCATATAAATATCTGACATGACTAAACAATGATAGAAAGAACTTCCTGCTGTAATTTTAAAGACAAAAAGTAGTACTTTAGCCGAGACTGAGACCATTATCACTTCACATGCCAGCTGTTAGAGCTGAAAGCATGAGGCAGTCATCATCCGTGGTAATTCGCCCTCCATGTCTGAATAGATCATCGGATATACACGAGAGGCGGCCATTTTGTGAAGCGATAAGAAGTTTGAGAGAAAGTATTCGTACAATCCACTAAAATATGATGGGGAATTAATAAACGGTCAGTCCAAAAAATATTTTTTTCACATTTAAGGGTTGTATATATGAAATAAGGCAGAAATGTAATGTTCCTGATTTCTGTATTTATTATTTATTTATCTTGTTGTTGTTCTTATTATCATTATTTTATTTTTGTTTTTATTAATATTTTATCATTTTTAATCTGTTTATGATAATTTTATTATTTATATATTATTTATACATAGTGTTTATTATAGTTTTTTTTTCTTATTTTACATATTTTTTTAATAATTAGTGCTAAGGAAATTCTCATTTTTTTTTAAATGAGCCAACCAGGTAAACTATCACTTGATTGGCTGTTGGCTGCAATAACGGACACGTGCTGGAAAATAAGCAGTTCCTTTTGCTGTAATCCTTTTTTTCCCCCCACAAAATCATTTATTTGACATTCCTTCCCCGGAAATATATCAATTCATCAATTATTGTTAGTAGCTTAATGTCTTTTTTTTTTGCTTTTTTTTTTATCAGACTTGCGTCAGCAAGGCCTTATTTCTTAAGGCATTATCTGTGAAATAATAGTCCATTGTAAACTAGGTTTTTTCACTACAATTACGTGAGAAGATGGGTGTAGCTGGCCAGCTAAGACCTGTCCTAGGTTGCTAACATAGCTTATATGTTTATACAGCTAGACCTGCCAATATCCTTAATACAGTTCCTACGGTATGTTTGTGTGTTAAAGACAAAAGCAGAGTTATTTACAGTGACTTCATGTTTGGATGTCATATAACTGTTATATTTTGTGTTCACAAAAGCAGAAAAGATAATATGCCTTTAAGATTCATTATATAATGTAAGGTAAGCTCAATGACACAGCAGAAACAACAGAAAGCAGAGAGTTAATGTCACGGCCATATTGTTGTTTGACCATGACGCGGTTGCCGTGCAGACTGGTTGCCGGTGGCAACGTATTGTTGTCGGTTTGCACGTTCATTTCCCCTTTAAGGTGTGTCTCGACTTTATCTGATGCTTCCTGGCTGGGAGCAGTGTTACTCAAGCCTCGTTTGGTGTTGGAGCTCTGATCCTTTCCTGGGTGATTCTGCCCAGTCCTTGAGGGCCACCTTGTTAGACATTGTCTTCCTTTTGTATGCTCCTAATACCTTACCTCACTTGTTGTATGTTAGGTGTGGGTTTATGTTCAGGGTGTGTTGTACATCTTGATTGTTGTTACATGTCAGGGCTGTTGTTGGTGTTTGTCCCTGTATGTATGTAAGACGTTTTCCCTGTGTGTTGTGTCCTCCAGAAGGGGGTTGGTTTCCCGGAGGAATGAACCACTAGCCTGTATGCAGCTCTGCCTGGGGCTGCCATGCACCTTGCGGCATGGGGGTCCTGGCAGAGCCTGGTGTGCTGGATACCTGTGTGAGTTGTTGGTATGACGTCCTGCTTGGTGTTAGGGCTTCTGTACGTATGCACGGGTTCCAGTCGTGGATACTTAGGAAGGTAAGTGTGTTGTCTTGTGTTCTTACCTGCCGATCCTCTTGCTGTGTATGGTCTCTCCTTTTCCCTGCTATTAGGTCTTTAGAGAATCTTGTTCTTCTGTGTCTTGGATGAATAGGACGTCTCACTCCTGCTCCTCTCTGAGAGATTATCAGGGCGACTCAGGGTACCAGGTTTCCAGGGTATGAGCCGTCCTACCATCGGGGTCCGCTCATACGGTGAGAAGTTAGTGAGAGGATTAGGGACGCTATAGGAGGTGACCTGCTTCCCTTTTCCTGGCTTCTTGGCCTAGCAGCAATGGTTTATCTTTTACATTGTACGATGGGGGGTTTTCCCCACTCCCCACCGTGACAGTTAAACTGTTGTTGCTGGGCAGGAGTCTTGATCAATCACAGCCAGCCTCACACAGCCCAGGAGTTGTGACCAATTACAGCCAGCCTCACACACAGCTTGTGTGGGAAATTCCCCTAGCAGGAGCTGCTGGAATCATTATTCACCAGAGAGAGAGGCTGAACAGACATTCACTCCACTAAGTCTAAGTTCACATCAGCGTTCAACCTTTCTGTTCTGCTCCTATAACGGAGCAGGAGAGCGGAAAGGACGGATTCTGCAACATAACTGAGCCGAACGGAGCCTACGGGTCCATTAGGATTCCGCTCAGAAGATGAATTTGAAGTCAAAGTCGATGATAATCATCTTCTGAGAGGAAACCTGAGACAAAAGTCCTGCGCGCTGGACTTTTGTCTCTGCTTCAAAATCATCTTCTGAGCGGAAACCTAATGGACCACATTATAGTCTATTATGTCCGTAGGCTCAGTTTGGCTCAGTTACAGTGGGATGCGAAAGTTTGGGCAACCTTGTTAATCGTCATGATTTTCCTGTATAAATCGTTGGTTGTTACAATAAAAAATGTCAGTTAAATATATCATATAGGAGACACACACAGTGATATTTGAGAAGTGAAATGAAGTTTATTGGATTTACAGAAAGTGTGCTATAATTGTTTAAACACAATTAGGCAGGTGCATAAATTTGGGCACTGTTGTCATTTTATTGATTCCAAAACCTTTAGAACTAATTATTGGAACTCAAATTGGCTTGGTAAGCTCAGTGACCCCTGACCTACATACACAGGTGAATCCAATTATGAGAAAGAGTATTTAAGGGGGTCAATTGTAAGTTTCCCTCCTCTTTTAATTTTCTCTGAAGAGTAGCAACATGGGGTCTCAAAACAACTCTCAAATGAACTGAAGACAAAGATTGTTCACCATCATGGTTTAGGGGAAGGATACAGAAAGCTGTCTCAGAGATTTCAGCTGTTTCCACAGTTAGGAACATATTGAGGAAATGGAAGACCACAGGCTCAGTTCAAGTTAAGGCTCGAAGTGGCAGACCAAGAAAAATCTCAGATAGACAGAAGCGACGAATGGTGAGAACAGTCAGAGTCAACCCACAGACCAGCACCAAACACCTACAACATCATCTTGCTGCAGATGGAGTCACTGTGCATCGTTCAACCATTCGGCGCACTTTACACAAGGAGATGCTGTATGCGAGAGTGATGCAGAGGAAGCCTTTTCTCCACCCACAGCACAAAAAGTGCCGCTTGAGGTGGGCTAAAGCACATTTGGACAAGCCAGCTTCATTTTGGAATAAGGTGCTGTGGACTGATGAAACTAAAATTGAGTTATTTGGCCATAACAAGGGGGGTTATGCATGGAGGAAAAAGAACACAGCATTCCAAGAAAAACACCTGCTACCTAAAGAAAAATATGGTGGTGGTTCCATCATGCTGTGGGGCTGTGTGGCCAGTGCAGGGACTGGGAATCTTGTCAAAGTTGAGGGACGCATAGATTCCACTCAGTATCAGCAGATTCTGGAGACCCATGTCCAGGAATCAGTGACAAAGCTGAAGCTGCGCCTGGGCTGGATCTTTCAACAAGACAACGACCCTAAACACTGCTCAAAATCCACTAAGGCATTTATGCAGAAGAACAAGTACAACGTTCTGGAATGGCCATCTCAGTCCCCAGACCTGAATATAATTGAAAATCTGTGGTGTGACTTAAAGAGAGCTGTCCATGCTCGGAAGCCATCAAACCTGAATGAACTAAAGATGTTTTATAAAGAGGAATGGTCCAAAATACCTTCAACCAGAATCCAGACTCTCATTGGAACCTACAGGAAGCGTTTAGAGGCTGTAATTTCTGCAAAAGGAGGATCTACTAAATATTGATTTCATTTCTTTTTTGTGGTGCCCAAATTTATGCACCTGCCTGATTTTGTTTAAACAATTATAGCACACTTTCTGTAAATCCAATAAACTTCATTTCACTTCTCAAATATCACTGTGTGTGTCTCCTATATGATATATTTAACTGACATTTTTTATCGTAACAACCAATGATTTATACAGGAAAATCATGACGATTAACAAGGTTGCCCAAACTTTCGCATCCCACTGTATATGCTGAATCCGTCCTATAATGGAGCAGGAGAATGTAAAAGGCTGAACGCTAATGTGAACTCAGCCTAAGAGCTGTGTTTTATAGAAGCAATGAGGCCAAAATAGGTATTTAAAACAGTTACATAATGCTCCTATTGTTAATATAGTGATTAGGACTGTATACTGAACCAGTTATATGTGTGTTTACTTACAGTTCCACCAATTGCAAATACCATACAATTGCAAACTACAAAGTTCACAATCCAAATTAAAATTCCATATTGCAATCCAAATTGCATACAACCATACCAGATCATACTCAACCAATCTGCAAATAGTTACTGCTAGCTGCAGAGTGCAAATTACCACCAAATTCAGCAAGTAGAACTATTAGTTAGACCTCAGTTATACCTCTCAGAGAGATCATAAAGTGCTTAAATAACTTAAAGTGAGAGTACAGATACTCAAGAGAGAAATATATCTACCACTTTATGTTGTATGACAAGATTGAACAGTTGAACCACCATCTTATGCATACCGCCATGTTGTGATGCTTTATTCAACACGTGTTTTGTACATGGACAATCTGCTGCGGAGGCGGCAGTGTTATATATGAAGAAGGTGTGTATACGGTGCGCTCTTTAAACCTACTGCTTCCATAGAACAGCGCCAGAGGAATTACAGAGTAATAGACAGTCTGGTTAGACTAAAAAGTCAAAGATATCAAAATTCTTCTAATGCCACAGCGCAAAAGGCACTTCATAGTGCTGCGCCTGCCACAGTGGAACTATTACCTTCAGAGGGCGAAGTGATAACGCTACTAAACTTGCACAGTAAAGAGCGCATTAGAGCAGCGGACCGCCAGCATATACCGCCGTGCACCAACTGTTCCCTGAGTGAGCAAGCAAAAACACCTCAGCGGAGCTTCCATAGAGGCTGTGAAGAATACCACGCCTCATGCCCGCTTGACGTCACCTACGTCAAGCTCACGAGATGCAGTATGGTCACTTGTTACCAAAGAGTGACTTTACGCCCTCCAGAGGAGCAGGTAAGGTTGGCTTGGTACAGGTTACACAGACACCTCTTGTTCAGGCGGGTACAGAGAGGCAACAAGCTGAGAGAGCCTTTTCACTGCCGCAGTGAAAACAGCGCTGTCTCAGCCCGGGTATCTGCCACCACCTTCTCGTTTGATATAAGCCCGGTTCGCTAACGGTATTATATAGGGTGAGAAATTAACCCGGGGTAGCTTATAACTAGGCCTAAACACGGACATGGGGATTCGTGATCGAGATACAAGATAGCACAAGATTAAATTATATATTTAATCGCCTTAAGGGCACACTAGATATAACACAATATACACAGAGAATAGATACAGTGGTCTGAGGGTACAGAAACAGGTGATATAGGTACAACAGGGTTAAGCAGAACAATAAGTCAACAAGTCCTTTGGGCAGTGATGAGTTCTTAGCTGTATTCACATCGGAGGCAGTGATGTCAGCCGGTTGCAGGTCCCTCCAAATACATTGCACAATGTGACCCCCTTTCAGAGAAAGACCCGCATGCTTGCTGGCACAAGCCTTTTAACCTGTAGCCAGCTCCTCCACTCCCGGCCTTTGGGGTCCACCCCCCTCTGCTGGACTGGCTGTAAATGACCCACAAAACCCTTTAGGCTTTATAGATCCAGTCCAGAAGGACACAGGGAGATGGTTCTGGGACTAATGGATCCACGTGGGTTCCGGCTACAACTAGAGTACAAACATGGTGCCGCTATTGGTTTTCTGTGGCTGGAATCCCACCCTCAAACAAAGACCATGGGCATGTTCATCGTGGCCACCGGGACACAAATATGTATCTGGTTTGCGCCTGCGATGGCCAGGCGATTCATAATTCCTTATGAAATGTAGGTGTCAACATGTCTGGAAGGTATAATTGATCCTGGCAAGGGCTGATACCTCCTGCTGGGGGTTTTCCAGCAGGATCCGTGCTGTCTGACTGGAGGTATGAAATGTAACCAAATGTGGCCTGCTAGGAATTTTCTGCTAACTGGCTGCTGCTTTGAAGCAGGGCCCCCCTGTGGAGCTTGATTTTCTCTGCCATCTTTCAGCAAATGGTGGGTGTGAGGACATGGCTGACATTAAATATTAATCCATATTCCTCACAGAGGCCATAGAACGTGTGCATTAGTCAAACTGCAGCCGACTCTAAAGTGGCAGAACAGCAAAGGCAAAATAGTGAGAGAAAGAGCGCCAACCTTCCTGCGATACCCAGGAGAGATAAAGAGATGCATGGTGGGAGGCCAATGTCCAGAGCTAGACTGCCCGCACCGCTATCCATGGAGAGACCACGTACTGTAGCCAGTTAGTTTCCCGCCACTAGGCCCAAAGCCTGCAGCAGAGTATCTAAGCCAGCGCATCGCAAGTATCACAAGTCTGCACAGAGCTTCGCAAGTCTGCACAGAGCATCGCAAGTCAGCGCAGAAAATCGCATCATATCAAGAAAACATACGTCTCCTTTAAGACTGACATATGTTCCTGCTCTTCATAATAAGGTCAGAGCTTTCCATTTATTACTAATCATTGCACATAGGTTTTGGTATAAAGAGACATTTTTTGTGTTCAGAAATAAGAAACTTTAAAGTAAAACAAAGGACAGTTTGTAATACACAGACTCTATTGCATTTAAAGCAAAAGTAATTTATTTATGCATTTATCAATATTGCATTTAAAGTGAAACGCATCTTATTATTTGTAATAATTAATAGTATTGCATTTAAAGTAAAATGTCTGAGCCTAGTATTACTATGCCACTGTTATAGGATACAAAGGTAGATAAA
The DNA here is from genome assembly GCF_905171765.1 of Bufo bufo. Lineage (NCBI taxonomy): Eukaryota > Metazoa > Chordata > Amphibia > Anura > Bufonidae > Bufo > Bufo bufo. Next base: position 126,277,989 of record NC_053398.1, read on the forward strand.
GTAGAAGTTGAAGACCAAAATAACCTGTCTGAGGTAGATGATTTTGATGCAGCATTAGTCTTGCCTCAAACAAATATAGCCCAAGCAGATGAACTAAGATGTTCATCATGTGCCAGAAAACTAACCTCAAAGATGCTGAAAATTTGGAGCAAGAAGCAGCATTAAAAGAGAAAAAGTTTGCCTGAATGTATGATAAATGGAAATTATACATTAAAGACTTTCTTAAAAAGCTAAAGCAAGAAAGTATCAAAGGGAACTTGAGTGATATGGTAGAGACAGTAGAAGAATCTGAATCAGAGCTCATGGCAGCATATGTCAACCTGCGGTCGTTTACGACAACTTCCCAGGATATTGTAAAGAACATTGACACATGTACTGCAGTCACTAAAGATTTAGTAAAGCTCATGAGAGAACTTTCATCTGCAGCTAATTATGATGAAGTTAAAGGGTTTCTACCACCACATTTTGACCTAATAAGCTGTCAGACACTAGCGATCTGCTAGTGTCTGCTATACCTAACCATGCTATTGTAATTCCTTTCTGTGCATCGGTTACCCTAAAAAACGTAGTTTCATTGATATGCTAATGAGCCTCTAGGTGCTATGGGGGCGTCTTTTCAGCACCTAGAGGCTCCGTCCACTCACTATTTCCGCCGCCCAGCACGCTCCAGCCCGCCCATCTCCTCTTGATTGACTACTTCTCTGCATCTCGGCCGAATTCTCGCGCCTGCGCCGTGTGCTTCTGTAATCGGCGCAGGCGCAGAGAAGATGCCGGCGCAGGGACACAGTCACTGCGCCTACGCCGAATACAGAAGCACATGGCGTAGGGGCGAGAATACGGCCGAGATGCAGAGAAGTAGTCTGTCAATCTAGAGGAGAGGGGCGGGCTGGAGCGCGCTGGAGCGCGCTGGGTGGCGGAAATAGTGAGTGGACGGAGCCTCTAGGTGCTGAAAAGACGCCCCCCATAGCACCTAGAGCAGGGGTAGGCAACCTCCGGCACTCCAGGTGTTGTGAAACTACAACTCCCAGCATGCATACTTGCTCTGCTCTTCTCAGAACTCTCATTTAAATGAATGGAGCATGCTGGGAATTGTAGTTTCACAACAGCTGGAGTGCCGGAGGTTGCTGATCCCTGACCTAGAGGCTCATTAGCATATCAATAAAACTACGTTTTTTAGGGTAACCGCTGCACAGAAAGGAATTACAATAGCATGGTTAGGTACAGCAGACACTAGCAGATTGAGAGAAATTGAATAACTAACCTAAAATAGGTCCTAAAAACACTTCAGACTCCAACAGTACGTTGACTTCCTGCAAGCATACAGCAATACCATCCCACACGTTCAAGGACTAAACGACTATCTAGAAAACCTAAGGATGCTAACTAAGCTACCTGAAGAAGTGGCTTTTAGATGGAATCGCTATGTGACTGAACAGTTAGATCTAGGCAAAAACTTCCCAAGTTTTAAACAGTTCTCTGAGTTCATCAATAAGGAAGCACGGATAGCATGTAATCCAGTAACATCATCTTACGTCTTAAAATCCTTAGAAGAAAGGCCTATAAAAGAGATAAGACGTGCAAGAGCAACTAGCTTTGCAACCAAAACAGCAGGTAAAGGTACAGATACCTACGAGAGCAAGTTCAAAGCCAGTACTGGGATCAGTAGAGAGACAGAACCAACAAATCTTCAGACTACCTTCAAACGTATGTTATGTGGAGAGAACCACTCTATACACAAGTGCCAACAATTGAAGGAGAAGTCCCCAGATGAAAAGAAAAGTTTTGTACTTGATAACCAACTGTGTTTGGGATGTCTAAGAAAAGGCCATGTTACTAAAGAGTGTAAGAAAAAGGCTACATGCAGCGTTTGCAAAGGACGCCATCCTACACCACTACATGAAGAACGTCCAAAGAAAGATAAATCCTCAATACTTAAAGATACTGAGGAAGGAAAGAAAGTATCAGTATTTTCTTGCAGAGTGAGGGAAGGAGAAAGCATTGGCACTAGTGATGAGCGAGCACCAAAGTGTTTGGGTACTCGGTCCGAACACATTGTGATATTCGTGCGCTCGGCCGAGCACCCGAGTATAATGGAAGTCAATGGGAGAAAACCAGGCACCCCCTGCTCGGATGAGGGGAGGGTGCCTGGACCATAGGAAAAGGTCTGAAACTGATGAAAACACCTCTGAAATCGATCAGGAACAGCAGGGGGACCATGTCTGGATGCATCTTGGACACCAATGTCGCTGCTGGGAACTATGTTGTCCAAGTTGTACGCCACTTTAACAGACTGAGAAAAAAAATGACAAAACCCTGTCCCCACAAAAAAAAAAAATCCTTTTTAGAGGAAAACATTCTTTCCTGTAGATTCAATTGTATATACAGCGTAAGTGCTGCCAAAAATTACAAACAAGAAGAGATACAGCCATTATATCACATAAAGGAGGGCCTCATTTACATGGTGCTACAATTGTTCAGGTAGTGGGACTCTTATATACACTGCTCAAAAAAATAAAGGGAACACTTAAACAACACAATGTAACTCCAAGTCAATCACACTTCTGTGAAATCAAACTGTCCACTTAGGAAGCAACACTGAGTGACAATCAATTTCACATGCTGTTGTGCAAATGGAATAGACAACAGGTGGAAATTATAGGCAATTAGCAAGACACCCCCAATAAACGAGTGGTTCTGGTTACCACTAACCACAGACCACTTCTCAGTTCCTATGCTTCCTGGCTGATGTTTTGGTCACTTTTGAATGCTGGCGGTGCTTTCACTCTAGTAGTAGCATGAGATGGAGTCTACAACCCACACAAGTGGCTCAGGTAGTGCAGCTTATCCAGGATGGCACATCAATGCGAGCTGTGGCTGTTCCGCAGTCTGGGACTTTATTGAGGAAGGTAGGGACAATAAAAGAATTGGAATTTTCTAAGTGTAACTGTCACAGTCGTTACCTTTGACTGTGACCTTCCGTTCTTGCTCATTCGGCGCTCCTCGCTGAAGTTCTGTTCCTGTGTGTTATTTGTGGTTCTGTATGGGTTAACTCCCCTGTATTCCTATTAGGAGTTAATCCTCTGTCTGCTCCATGGGTGTGGTCTCTCTGCTGCACCCATGGAACCTGTATATAAGGCTGAGGTTTCCTCAGTTCTGTGTCAGCTCTCCTGGTGTGTGTTGTCTGTCCTGTTCCTGGTTTGTACTCTCTCCAATGCTGCTGACTCATGGGATCTGTGTCTGTCTATCTGTGCTCTGTGAGTTTCCCTACTTGTTCATTTGCGTCCTTTTTCCTGTCTTTCTGTTCTGCCAGTTATGTTTTAGTTACTTTGTGTTTATTCTGATGTCTGTGTTCAGCAAGCCTTTGCAGCAGAGTGGCATGACAAGGCCATGCAGATTACTACTGGTGGAGCAAGTCCTTCTCTGCTCATTGCCACTCCTGCTCCCTTGCGTGAACTCCTGTTTGTATTATTAGTTGCCCTGTTTTGTATTCATATGTCTGTGTTCAGCAAGCCTTTGCAGCAGAGTGGCATGACAAGGCCATGCAGTTTACTACTGGTGGAGCAAGTCCTTCTCTGCTCATTGCCACTCCTGCTCCCTTGCATGAACTCCTGCTTGTGTTATTATTTGCACTGTTTTGTATTTACCTGTCTGTTATGTTTGCCTATGTGCCGTCGGTACCTTCTGGTAACTGTTGTCCATTCGCTCCTGCTGTCACTGTCTAGGTCACGCTCCAGAGTGGACCCTGGCAACTTGCTGCGGCTAAGTCTAACCCTACCATCTAGGGCTCTAGTGAAAACCAGGAGTTGCTTAGTTACGCCCCTCTGGAGTATTACTAGACAGTGGCGCAGTGGGGGTTTTCTCCCACTGTGCTGACGGTACATAGAGCTCATGTTTTATCTGTGCTGCTTTCCATGTTTCTGTTTGTGCAATAAACTCTTATGTGTCTGTACCTGATTTACGTTTATTGCTTGACGACGCGGTGGTCTCTCCTGGGACCTCCAACTCGTGACAGTAACTGTGCTATACCTAAATAGGAACTCAACATTTCATAAATAACAATAACCATAACATATTTTACATCCTATTAATAAATTAACTAAAAACCTAACAATAAACACTCAAAAACTGGAACAAAAATACACTGTTTTCACATGTGGTGCTGTATTTGAAACAGAGAGCCACGTGCTATGGACACTAGATATTGAACAGATTATTTATTTTGTCGCTAGACACACAAATTTTTAATTTGACTCAGTATATGCCCCGGTAATGAACAGAATATGGACACTAGATTATGCACAGCTTATTTAGATCGGCACAACAGACATTCTTTTCAAATGTGATAGAGTATTTGTCACATGAATCCACAGTACATGGACAGTATATTTGGCACAAAACAGTTACATTTGTCCCAAATAGAAAAAATTATCTGCGGAATTACTGTATATATGGTTGCGGACTAAATTCACACACACAGGAGACCCAAAATACTGAAATTTGTCCCAAATAGAAATAATTATCTGCTGAACTACTGTATTTATGGTTGCAGTCTAAATTCACGCACAGTTGTGAGCCAAACTAGGGATATTTGTCCCAAATAGAAAGAATTCTATTCTGTCCTTAAAAAAAAAAAAATGCTGCACTGCTGTCAAACACACACTTTAGTCCTAAAGACTAAGAGGACTGTTTTGTCTTTCAAAAGCTTTTTGGGAGTTCAATCGTTGTAATTTCAGCAAACCGCTATATGTCACTGCCTACTGTCGGCTCTCCCTGATGCTGAATGATCCGAGCGCGGGACGTCGGCTCCTATAAAAACTAGTACCACGTGTTCCGGCCAGCCAAACAGTGTAAGGCTTATAGCTAACATGGCTATGGCATTACACTGGAGGGAATTACTTACCTGAACGCTGATTGGATGCTTCAGGAGGTGGGAAAACGTGCGGGGCGGAGACTCGAGCAATGCGACGAGTACCGCCACATGCCGAGCATAGCGATGCTCGAGTCGAACCGGTACTAGGCCGAGCATGCTTGCTCGGCCTAGTACCGAACAAGAAGGTATACGCCTATGTGCTACTGGATGCCCAGAGTGACGTCACCTTCATTGATCAAGAAATCTGCAAGAAAATACAAGTGGCTACAGAACCAGTGAAGCTCAAACTCACCACAATGACAGGGAGAGACACAGTAGTGAACAGTCAAAGGGTCAAAGGACTGAGAGTTAGAGGACTTCATTCAAACTTCACATTAGATCTACCTCCAGCTTATACAAAAGACCGAGATCGCATACCTACCTGTAAAACAGCCAATAAATGGAAACACCTATCTGTCATATCTCATGAAATGTCCCCACTGAAGGAGTTTGGTGTTGGTACCACAAAAGATAATCACAGGAGGAAAGGGTGAACCCTATGCTGTTCAAACTGATCTAGGATGGGGTGTTGTTGGAGGAAAACAGCAGATCGCAAACTCAAGACAGGTGACAGGATTGTGTCCTGGAATATCTGTCCAAGAGTTACCTACCATAAGTCCAGCAAAAGTAATTAAGATCCTTGAATCCGACTTTGAAGATATAAGTTCTAAAGAAAAGAGTGTATCCCAAGAAGACAAAGTTTGTACACACTCTAGAAAAAAGTATTCAGCAGAATCAACAAGATCATCTTGAAATGCCATTACCTTTTAGAGAGCGACCTCGTCTGCCAAATAAAAGACATCTTGCACTAGCAAGATTGAAATGTTTGAAGAAAAGGATGGGAAGAGATCCCAAACTCAAGAATTATTATTTGAAATTCATGGAAGGTATCCTCGAAGAAGGACATGCAGAGAAAGTTGATAACCAACCTAAAGAAGGAGAAGTGTGGTACATCCCACATCAAGGTGTTTACCACTCCAGATAAGATTTTATTGATCAGCAAAGTATGATGGTGTTGCATTAAACGATCATCTACTAAAAGGACCAGATCTTACAAACACTCTGCCTGGAGTACTCTGTAGTAGAGATGGCCTTGCGGTTCGCCCAGTGGTCGTTTCGCGATTCGCAGAAAATGCGAACATATGGCGATATTCGCGCCCGCCATATTCTTTTACCTTGTAAAGAACTTTTCCCAATGACACATCCATCAGGTGGTACAGGACAGCCAATTGAGACGTTTGGGACACACCCCACCCTCTAAAAAAAAAAACGAGCTGGCAGACATTTTACATTCAGTCTTTTGTCTGTGTAGGGAGAGGTTGCTGTGTGGAGCAGGGACAGGCTGTTAGGGACACAAAACGCTAGCTAATAGGGCCACAAAAGTCCTTTTAAGGACTGGTATAGGTGTGCTATCGATAGGTGTGACTTACTGAGGGGTGTAATATACTTATAATATTTCTAACATAGAAACTATATTATAGTGCAATTGTATTGTGCAGCAGTTGTGTGCAGTTCTGCTGTGATACTGCAGCCACACAGAGTGCCAAACGCTATTGGAACAAATAATTTCTACTGGTCTGATTTACCAGTTGCCCCCCCAAAAAAATGATTAAGGCAGGGGTGTTATATACAGGTGAAACTCGAAAAATTAGAATCTCGTGCAAAAGTCCATTTATTTCAGAAATACAAATTTTAAAAAATTGCATTAATGCAGCTTAATGCACACTCTAGTCAGCTAATTAATCCATACCCCCTGAGCAAAGGGTACCTCAAAATTGTGACTTTGAGGTTTCATAAGCTGTAAGCCATAATCATCCAAATTATAACAAATAAAGGCTTGAAATATCTCGCTTTGTATGTAATGAGTCTATCTCATATGTTAGTTTCACCTTTTAAGTTGCATTACTGAAATAAATGAACTTTGCACGATATTCTAATTTATCGAGTTTCATCTGTACCAATAATATACTTTCTATATAGTGCATTTAGGTAGTGCAGCATTTGTTTGCGGTTTTGCTGCGTTACCGCATCTACACAGTGACAAACACTATTGGAACCAATAATTTCTACTGGTGTGATTTACTAGTTGCCCCCCAAAAAACTGATTGAAGCAGGGGTGTTATATACCAATAATATACTTTCTATATAGTGCATTTAGGTAGTGCAGCATTTGTCTGCGGTATTGCTGCGTTACCGCATCTACACAAAGTGACAAATGCTATTGGAACAAATAATTTCTACTGGTGTGATTTATCAGTTGCCCCCCCAAAAAACTGATTGAAGCAGGGGTGTTATATACTAATAATATACTTTCTATATAGTGCATTTGGGTAGTGCAGAATTTGTTTGCGATTTTGCTGATTTAACGCAGCTACACAGAGTGCCAAACACTATTGGAAACAATAATTTCTACTGGTGTGATTTTCCAGTTGCCCCCCAAAAAAATTGCTGCGATGTCACAAGTTCTCACAACAATACTTAGTGCATCAATCAATGCAGAAATTCTTCTTCAACTTAGCGAAAACTGTTGTCAACCATGTTTTCTGATCACATCCAACTTCGGTCTGGTGGAAACCATTTGCTATAGTAGGTTGCGCCTATTTTGCGCATGCGCATACGCAAAAATTACATTGCTGATATTTCGCATTGGAAAAAAAAATGAATGGAGATCGCAAATTCGAATAATACATCTGGTATGTCACTGTCCATGTTGTGGGACTATTTGTGCACTTCTAGTAAGTATTTGGTGGCTGCAAATATGACCTGAAGGTTTTCCAGGTTCGCCTGACTTTAAAGTGAATGGGGCCCGCCACAAACTTTTTTTGATCACGTTCGCGAAGCGTCCCTGCCGATGTTCGTCCATCACTACTCTGTAGATTCAGAAAGTATCCCGTAGCAGTCATGTGTGATGTTGAAAAGATGTTCCACCAGTTTCATGTGAAGAATGAAGATAGAGACCTCCTGAGGTTTCTATGGTGGGAGTATGGAGAATCAGATTCAGAGCCAGCAGAATTCACAATGAAAGTACACTTATTTGGAGCAGCATCATCTCCAGGTTGCGCCAATTATGGTATGAAATACCTGGCCAATCAGAATGAAAAGGATTGCCCATCAGCAGCAAATTTTCTGAAGAAAAACTTTTATGTAGATGATGGTCTTATAAGTCTAGAGTCCATAGAATCTGCAATCAAACTAGTGAAAGAAAGCCAAGAGTTATGGGCAAGAGGAAACCTGCGCCTTCACAAATTTATCTCAAACAACAGAGAGGTACTGGAATCCATCAGTGACTCTGAACAAGCAGCAACAATGAAGAATGTAGATCTCAATTATAATCACCTTCCAGTTCAGAACGTACTTGGATTGGGATGGAAGGTAGAGAATGACAAGTTCTTCTTTGAAATATCTATTGAAGACAAAGTTGCAACTAGACGCACCATTCTTTCTGCAGTGGCTTCTATATATGATCCATTGGGATTCTTGGCCCCAGTAATCCTCAGAACAAAAGAAATACTACAAGAATTCTATAGACAGAATTTGGGATGGGACAAGTCCATACCTGAAAATTTGAGGCCAAGGTGGGAGAATTGGATAAGAGACTTGCAGAACTTGAGAGAAGTTCGGATACTCAGATGTTTTGTACCTTATGATTTCGGAAAGTACAAGAAAATAGAACTTCATCACTTTTCAGATGCTAGTAGTTATAGTTATGGTCAGTGCTCCTACATCAGAGTGATAGGAGAAGAAAAGATACACTGTGCCCTGGTTATGGGAAAGGCCAGAGTTGCTCCTACCAGTATTTAGACAATACCAAGACTTGAACTGACAGCAGCCGTAGTTTCAGCATCAGTAAGCAAATTTCTGAAAGAAGAATTGGAATTTAAAATAGATGAAGAATATTTTAGGACAGATTCACAAGTTGTCCTAGGATACATAAACTTGAAAGACTAGCCAGATGTTCAAAATGGAATACGGTCATAAACATAGTAGCTTGAATTCAATGTTTGACAAAGGGAATCAGAAAGAAGGAAATATTGAATGTAGAGGAAAGAATGAAAGCTGAAGAAACAGTCATAAGACTCATTCAACAGAGATTCTACAGTGAAGAGTTGAAAAGACTTAGTCAAGAACCTAAAAGGCTTCCAAACAACCACCCATTGTACAAGCTTAATCTTGTTCTGCAGGATGGTATACTGAAGGTGGGAGGGAGACTGGAAAATGCATCGTTACCCAGCAGAGTGAAGCATCCATCAATTCTACCCAAAAACTCTACCTTCAGAAGATTGATTATTGATCACTAGCACAACATATCCTTGCATCAAGGAAGAAGCTTTACCCAAAGCTGTTTGAGAGAAGGTGGTTACTGGATAGTGAAAGGAAGCAAAGTTATAGCAAAGTATAAAAGTAAATGTGTAGTCTGCAGAAAAGCACGTAGACCTACCGAAGAACAAAAAATGGCAGATTTATCGGCAGATCGTGTAAATCCATCACCACCATTTCTTTATAGCGGAATGGATTGTTTTGGCCCATTCATCACCAAACAGAACCGCAAGGAGTACAAGAGATATGGACTAAATTTTACATATCTGAGCTCCAGAGCAATTCACCTGGAAATGTTAGAAGATATGTCAACTGACGCATTCATCAGCGCCTTGAGATGTTTCATAGCCATTAGAGGTACCGTCAGAGAGCTTAGATCTGACCAAGGATCTAATTTTGTCGGCGCAAAGAATGAATTGAAGAAAGCTCTAAAAGTGATCGATAAAGAAAAAGTAATTCAGTATTTGAGAAACAGTGTGATTTTCACATGAATGCTCCACATGCAAGCCATACAGGAGGAGTTTGGGAAAGACAAATCAGAACTGTAAGAAATGTGTTAAGTTCAGTGCTAAAAAAGAATGCCGGAAGAATAGATGATGCTTCACTTAGGACCCTATTCTATGAAGTAATGTCTTGACCAATCCTTGCCAGCCTCATACAGCCCAGGAGTTTTGACCAATTACAGCCAGCCTCACACACAGCTTGTGTGGTAAATTCCCCTAGCAGGAGTTGCTGGAATCATAATATTCACCAGAGAGAGAGAAGCTGAACATTCATTCCACTTAGAGCTGTGTTTTATGGAAGCAGAGAGGGCAAAATAGGTATTTAAAACAGTTATATAATGTTCCTACTGTTAATATAGTAATTCGAACTGTATACTGAACCAGTTATATGTCAGTTTACTTACAGTTCCACCAATTGCAAATACCATACAATTGCAAACTACAAAGTGCACAATCCAAATTCAAATTCCATATTGCAATCCAAATTGCATACAACCATACCCGATCATACTAAACCAATCTGCAACTAGTTACTGCTAACTGCATACAGCAAATTGCGACCAAATTCAGCAAATAGAACTATTAGTTAGACCTCAGATATACCTCTCAGAGAGATCATAAAGTGCTTAAATAACTTAAAGTGAGAGTACAGATACTCAGGAGAGAAATATATCCACCATTTTATGTTGTATGACCGCCATCTTATGCATACCACAATTTTATGATACTTTATTTAACACGTGTTTTGTACATGGACTATCTGCTGTGGAGGCGGCAGTGTAATATATGAAGAAACGTTGAAGTTAATAAAGAAGTTATTTCAAGCATTTGGTGTGCTCTTTAAACCTACTGCTTCCATAGAACGGCGCTAGAGGAATTACAGAGTAAGGCCTCATGCACACGACCGTATTTTTTTGCGGTCCGCAAAACGGGGTTCCGTTTTCCCGTGATCCGTGACCGTTTTTTCGTCCGTGGGTCTTCCTTGATTTTTGGAGGATCCACGGACATGAAAAAAAAGTTGTTTTGGTGTCCGCCTGGCCGTGCGGAGCCAAACGGATCCGTCCTGAATTACAATGCAAGTCAATGGGGACGGATCCGTTTGACGTTGACACAATATGGTGCCATTTCAAACGGATCCGTCCCCATTGACTTTCAATGTAAAGTCTGGAGTCCCTTTTATACCATCGGATCGGAGTTTTCTCCAATCCGATGGTATATTTTAACTTGAAGCGTCCCCATCACCATGGGAACGCCTCTATGTTAGAATATACTGTCGGATATGAGTTAGATCGTGAAACCTCATTTCCGACAGTATATTCTAACACAGAGGCGTTCCCATGGTGATGGGGACGCTTCTAGTTAGAATATACTACAAACTGTGTACATGACTGCCCCCTGCTGCCTAGCAGCATCCGATCTCTTACAGGGGGCCGTGATCAGCACAATTAACCCCTCAGGTGCCGCACCTGAAGGGGTTAATTGTACTATCATATCCCCCTGTAAGAGATCAGGGCTGCCAGGCAGCAGGGGGCAGACCCCCCCTCCCCAGTTTGAATATCATTGGTGGCCAGTGTGCGGCCCCCCCCCCTTCCTCCCTCTATTGTAATAATTCGTTGGTGGCACAGTGTGCGCCCCCCCCTTCCTCCCTCTATTGTAATAAATCGTTGGTGGCACAGTGTGCGCCCCCCCCCTTCCTCCCTCTATTGTAATAAATCGTTGGTGGCACAGTGTGCGCCCCCCATCGGCCCCCCCTCCCTCTATAGCATTAACAACATTGGTGGCCAGTGTGCGGCCTCCCATCTCCTTCCCCCCCCCCGATCATTGGTGGCAGCGGGTTACTAGCAATAGTACAATAGTAAAAGATTCATACTTACCTGGGAGCTGCGATGTCTGTGTCCGGCCGGGAGCTCCTCCTACTGGTAAGTGACAGTTCATTTAGCAATGCGCCGCACAGACCTGTCACTTACCAGTAGGTGGAGCTCCCGGCCGGACACGAACATCGCAGCAGCAGCCAGCAGCAGGTAAGTATGAATCTTCTACTATTGTACTATTGCTAAGTAACCATGGCAACCAGGACTGTAGTAGCGTCCTGGTTGCCATGGTTACCGATCGGAGCCCCAGCGATGAAACTGGGACTCCGATCGGAACTCCGCTGCCACCAATGATGGGGGGGGGGGAGATGGGAGGCCGCACACTGGCCACCAATGTTGTTAATGCTATAGAGGGAGGGGGGGCCGATGGGGGGCGCACACTGTGCCACCAACGAATTGTTACAATAGAGGGAGGGGGGGGCCGCACTGGCCACCAACCTATTATTACAATAGAGGGAGGGGGGGCCACACTGGCCACCAATGATATTCAAACTAGGGAGGGGGGGGGGGGGTCTGCCCCCTGCTGCCTGGCAGCCCTGATCTCTTACAGGGGGATATGATAGTACAATTAACCCTTTCAGGTGCCGCACCTGAAGGGGTTAATTGTGCTGATCACGGCCCCCTGTAAGAGATCGGGTGCTGCCAGGCAGCAGGGGGCAGTCTTGTACACAGTTTGTAGTGTATTCTAACTAGAAGCGTCCCCATCACCATGGGAACGCTTCTGTGTTAGAATATACTGTCGGATCTGAGTTTTCACGAAGTGAAAATTTAGATCTGAAAAAGCTTCTATGCAGACGGATCTTTGGATCCGTCTGTATGAAAGTAACCTACGGCCACGGATCACGGACACGGATGCCAATCTTGTGTGCATCCGTGTTCTTTCACGGACCCATTGACTTGAATGGGTCCGTGAACCGTTGTCCGTCCAAAAAATAGGACAGGTCTTATTTTTTTGACGGACAGGATACACGGATCACGGTCTCGGCTGCAAAACGGTGCATTTTCCGATTTTTCCACGGACCCATTGAAAGTCAATGGGTCCGCGAAAAAAAACGGAAAACGGCACAACGGCCACGGATGCACACAACGGTCGTGTGCATGAGGCCTAATAGACAGTCTGGTTAGACTAAAAAGTCAGAGATATCAAAATTCTTCTAATGCCACAGTGCAAAAGGCACTTCATAGTGCTGCGCCTGCCACAATAGGAACTGAAAAAAAAAAAAAAAAACTGAAGGTTTTTGAGCTACTTTCTAGAGTGCCTTGAGGCTATAGTGCTATTAATCTATTGCTGGCTTCAAGCGCTCCTGAACAACACTGACGGGAAACTGTGTTTTAATTAGAAAAATCCCATGTCCAATTTCTATACCGACATATATACTGGTTGTGTGTGGAGTCATTTATGAATTCATTCATATAGGTCTATCATTTATTAATATATTTAAGGCAGCAGCATATTTCATCATGAGGTACAGCACATATGGGGATCAACAATGCTCTATTTAATCCGAAGAGCTGCAATAGACATGCACACATAGCTATAAATATGTTAGATGTGAAACAATGAGCTTGGTATATTTCATGTTTTTAATGGCCTAGTCTACAGTTTGGGGCACATCATTGTAAATATTGAGCTACTAAGGCAGCCAGGTGGCAGTAGATCAGGAGACCTCACAGTGAAGGCCAGTAGGTCTTGATGCTGTGCTTCAAGACTGGTTTTTGGTCTAGCTTTGCATCTCGATAAGGGTCCATTCAGATGTCCATAGTTCAGGGTTCACATCCGTTCCACAAATTGCAGAACAGGTGCAGACCCATTCATTTCAACGGGCCGCAAAAGATGTGGACAGCACACCGTGTGCTGTCCGCATCCGTAGTTCCGTTCCGCGGCCCCACAAAAAAGATACAGCATGTTCTATTCCCACAATCGCGGACAAGAATTGCGATTTGTATCACAGGGTTCACAAGTGCGGTCTGCAAAAAGTGGAACGCACTTGGCCGGTATCCGTGTTTTACGGACCGCAAAACACTTGTGGATATGTGAATGGACCCTAAATCTATCACCAGTGGTTCACACAGAAAAGAGGAAGCTTCATGATGGTGCTGGGCTTTGCCACTTAAAACTGAGTCAAGTCTTTGATCCCTACCTCCATGACCCTTGATTCACTTCTTTCTTTTGTAGTCCTGCAGAGGTTCTCACTACTTTGATCCGTTGAACTGTACAGACACGGGATGAGTGGAACCAGTGCCTGCTCGAAGCAATTAGGCAGCATTAGGCAGGAACCGCCGATGTAACACATACTATGTAGAGTACACCTTTGCACATCACCTTCCTTTTTATTGAAACACTTAGGCCTCATGCACACGACCGTTGCTGTGTTCCGTTCCGCAAAATGGGGTTCCGTTGTACCGTGATCTGTTTCCGTTTTTGTTTCCATGTGTCTTTCTTTATTTTTGGAGGATCACCAGACATGAAGGAAAGTAAAAAAAAAATCTAAGACAGGTTTGCCATGCAAATGATAGGAAAAAAACGGACGCGGACGCGGATGACAATGTTGTGTGCCTCCGTGTTTTTTAGCGGTCCCATTGACTTGAATGGGTCCGCAAACCATTTTCTGCGAAAATAATAGGACAGGTTATATTTTTTTGACGGACTGGAACCACGGATCACGGACACGGATGACAAAAGGTGCATTAGCCGAGTTTTCAACGGACCCATTGAAAGTCAATGAGCCCGCAGAAAATCACGAAAAACGGCACAACGGACACGGAATAAAACAACGGCCGTGTGCATGAGGCCTTACATATATATACGTGAAGATGTAGCAAATGGTAGCATGTTAAATATTCATCTGTATGGATTAATGTGGTTCAACTTTCACCATTACCTAGCATGGCTCATTCACAGCCTGAAAGAAAACATAGGAGTATGGAACATAAGAGGAGGACCATGTCCATGTATGAATGAAGCATGGAACACATGCCTGTGGAGCAAGTTCAATAGCTTCCTGTGACTGCTCAGGAGGCACTGGGGTATCTAAAAAGCAACATACTGAACATTTACATCAGTTTCATCTATATGCCATATGCATCTATCCTGGGTACTAGTAGACAGTCTATCTTGGACTCCACAATATGTAGAACCCATGCTGAGAGCATTTGACTGCTCCTGGTCTAGATGATTCTAACCTCTAATTGCATTGAGTAGTGAAAGTACAGAAATTGATTCCTAGACCCACAATGGCCAAGCTGAATCCCAAAATAGCCTCCCTTTCTCACCAAAAAAAGTGAAAATGACCCTTTGTCATGCTCACTGCCCTTCAAAATCTTTGCAGTCTCCACAATGCCTAAACTGAGTTTTATTTCTACGTTCTTCTTTTTATTATATTATTCTGTTATATATTATTTTCTTTTGAGTCCTTTTATATATTTTTTTTTGTTTTCTTATGTATTTATATAATTATTTATATGTTTGTTTATTAATTTATCTGTTTCTAAGTCATTTGTTGCACCTTCTAGAATTGAAACTTTCTATTTCCTTGTGTAAGGCCAAATTCAAATTCCGCTCTGATCCTTCATCAGAGCTTTTGCCATATTGAGTGGGAAGAATAGCGCAAGATGCTGCAAATGTCAAACACCACAGCAGAACCTGACTTACCCTATTTTAAGTCAGTGGGGTCCATTGGGCTCTGCTGGTTTCCATGTTTTTGATCTTCTAATGGAATAGAAAAAAATAAACTTTTTTTCTATGAAAATATCAGCTGAGCCTTAATTGGGCTTCTTTTTTTTCAAAATGATGTTAGATTTAGTTTTTTTTTTTCAGTTTTTAATTAAAGACATAGTTTAGTACAGATTTGTGGAGGGGTTAGTTTTTTATTTATAAAAAATTATTTAAAAAGAATTAACATAAAAAATAATTATATAAGAAGATTTGGGGATTTTTGAGCTGTAGTGATTCCATTTGGTCAGAGGAATTATCTCTATGTCTTAGATGTTTCCATTTAAGCACAAGATGAGAATTGACAAAGTCATCATCACTTTTCCTATAATGTGCCGGGGGGGATGGGGGGGGGGGGTGGCATAGCTCTCTCTTCCTCCTGTCCTACCTTCATGGGATGGTGGACGGATTATTTATAAGACCATCTGTGATCCCAGCCACACTATATAAGTCAGTAAGGAAATACACTTTATAAGTCAACTGATGCCCCAGAGGGGTTTATTTGCTGCTTAAGTGCTCTCTATATAATCCTCACTGCTCCTTATCTACATACTGAACAGTCATATAAACCACTGAAGTTTCACAACTCATCGAAATTCCATAATATGCCAGTACTAAACTTTCTGGTTTCTCGATAAGGCTGGTGAATTGCTCAGTGACTAATTCCATATTTATGAAGGTAGAAAAGTGACCGTGAAGGAGATCCAGTATTTACTCCTGAGTGTTTGCATCCATTTGTAGCTTATTTTAAATATTATTAATGACTCTATGCAAAGCAGCAAGGGAAAGGTCAACGCTATCTTCTGAGGAAGACTTTGCTACAGTAGTACAAGAAAGTTTCTGCTGACTATATCAGAGATAGGGATTAGTGTGTGACAGAAGGTGACTGGATTTGGCATAATCTCAGCCTATGTATAGCTGTTTCTGATCCTTTGTCATAGGCAAAAAGTATCAGTTAACCTCTGAATGACTTATTTTGGGTTATGATGACCAAAAAGTTATAAAAACTAGTTCAGCATTTTTTTTGTATATAATTGCTGACCAAATATACAGTAATAGATATCTTGGTTTATCTATATTGGAGATGAGCAAATTTATTGAAACCCATTGAAACTCATTGAAACCCATCGGGTGCGATACGCTAAATGTTGAAAAATTCAATTGGTCTTCAAATTAATTAAAAAAAGAACGTTAATACTTCACTGGAAAAGAGACATATAAATCAGATCTCCTTCCAAAAGAATAAAAGCACTGAATGTCCCCATATCACACATCTCTGAATGAGACATATAAGTCAGTTCTCTTTCTAAAAGGACAAGAAAACTGTGTGACTCAAGAGAAAATTGCCCTGAGTGGCCTTTATCAGGATCTTTGGGTGCTCTTTCTCATTATAGATACCACCTCGTTTGCATGAGGAGTATGGTAGTTCAGCCAAAGCTGCTCTATGTTACTGGCATCAGGTAGACTTGGAAGACAAGATAATTTGAATATCTTTCCCTGAAACCCAAAGTTATGCAAATGAGCTTTCCTTATTGGAAAGTTTGAGGTTACCACCAGGTGAAAATCTTATAATGAAAAGTCATTGATTGAACAAATCCAGGCTATCAGCAGATTTCCCACTCATCTTTAGTCTAGATCTAGATCCTTACTTTTGTACTGTACTTGTTTTCCAAAAAGTCCTTTTTATTTCCAGATAATTTTATGTTCCGTACTTTGTTTTTTGATAAATGGATTATGCAAAAAAAAAGATGAACTCTTCCCCAAATTGCAAAACTTTGAAAACCTATTGTCTATGCAAAGAAAACATGTAGGCACAATTTCATCAGTATTGACTTAGTAGTTCTTCCTTCTACTATCTTGACACTAGGCAATGAGACCAAATTAACACTTGTACATTAGTTCCAGCTACAGGATGAGTCCTACTGAGACTCCAGGGCATGTGTGCTAAAAGACAAAGGCCATGAGTGACTATCACCAGTGAGGTCAGCAAGGATGTAAACACCACTGCTGTGCCTTGAGCATGCAACTAAGTTAATGACCATGGGCTGGGGGTATTTTTACCTAATTTATATAAGTTAGTGGGTATGGACGTAGAAACGCAAAGATACAATAGTTGGGGTATTCAGCAATAGGGGTGGGAATATGACTATGGTTTTTGTTGTTGCTTATTACTGGGGAGGAATTTATTTTAGCCATTTCCCTCTTTACAGGAAAATGTCACGTTCAGAGCTGATCTTGATCATGACAGCCTGAGAAGTTGCAGACCTCATGTCAGTCTCCATGTAATTTTGTTAAAAGAGATTGTCTGCTTTGGACAAGTTACCAGCATTTGAATTGCCAAAATCAGTATATGATTATATGGCAATTACTCATATAGCCTTTGTTGAAATTCTGCACCATTTTCTATATTTCATAGGTTATGCTCCCTTGTTTACAAATTCTTTTGTGGTGTCCACACAGAATTCCTGTCCATAAGATGGCCGCTGATGGAGGGTCATGTAACCAGGCAAATGGCCTCCATGTGATGTCTTCTCCATTCAAACACACTCCACCTGCACTAAACTCCCAACAGGACAAGTGAAGATGGCAGGTGCAGTGTGTTTGAATGGAGGAGACATGACAATGAGGTGATGTGTCTGGCCACATGACCCTCCACCAGCAGCCATTTTATGGAGCACACCTTATTAAATATCGAAAATGGTGCAGAATTTCAACAAAGACTATATTAGTAAGTGCCATATAATCGTCTCATAAACAAATTGGTCAACACTAACCAGAAAGTGGCCAACTCCTTCAAGTTTCACCCAGAAACACCCTGAAATGCCCCCAAATCGGCCACTTAACCTCCCAATAAACCCCACCCCTTTTGCAGTCCACTTTACTGGATTGTCCTATCAAAATCAGGACTGATAACCAGTATGAATGGCTATTATGTGAACGGAACCCCAGTTATATTGTGTAGGGGAGCCCATCTGGCAGTGCTCAATTTCAAAATCCAGGCTGAACTGAGATACCAAATATGTTCGATTCAGAACAGATAGTGGGTTGTTTTCTTTGGACAATACTTTTTATTAGAAGACCACCTTAAGCTGATCACAGCCATCAACTTTTTTTTTAATTATCAGCAGCTGATTATTTGCACTGCAGCACTACCGCAGGACAAATGAAGAATTACATAGTGTCTACTGAAATCAATGGTCTGTCCATGCAATACATAAACATGTGGAGTCCTCCAGAGCCAGAGATGCTCCTAGAGATACTGCTCACCACTGTCATCATCATCTAAAACTGGAACCAATGTACAAAGTCTGAGATTTATGATCTTTCAGACTTAATACACTTAATACAATGTATATCTTATTGTTATTTAAATCAATTTCAATTCAGGGCTATAAATTGCTTCTATGATGACGTTTTCTAGTGAAGGAGAGGGAACTGTATTCTAATGAGTAATAAGTTGAATTCTAGTTATGACAGTGTGGTTTAAATTCTGTGGAATATATTTATTTTCAGATAAAATTTCATAATTCAATAGATTTTTTTCGAATCTAGACACAGATTTGTTTATGAATAAATACAAGATGATGTATCTGCACGTCTGCTACAGCTAACCGTGTTTGTCTTCTGCTCATTTAAGCATAAAAATGTAAAAAAAAAAAATCTAAATTAAATTAACGCTTACCAACTTACCTGCACAAGTCATTAATAGTGATGAGCGGCAGGGGCTATATTCGAATTTGTGATATTTCACGAAAATTTGGGCAAATATATTAGTGAATTCATGAATTCGAGATTATTTTCTTGATTGCGAAAAATCGGCAATGTACAGTAATATTCGCGTAATGCGCGCAAAATACAGGCGTGGGTCACTTTTACTACATTTTCCAAGCTGGTAGAAGTTTCCTGAGACTGGAAAAAATGGTTGGCACGGCAGAACATTAAAAATGGCTTTATATGCAGTTAGAGTGCTCCAATATATTTGTGATTGCGCTAATCGGCACTAATAATACGAATATTTTGGCACAATACGTGAAACTTCTAATTTTAGCAGGTCTGCATGTATATATGGACAGCAGAACCTATCACACTGCCTAACACCCTGCACTGCAACAGCTCCACTATATCAGGATATAACCGACACTGACTATCTCCCACTAACTATCTGTATTATATATATAAGCTATCTAACTATCTATCTAATGTAGTGTGGAAAGCACAGAGCACAGCAATGACACTGCTGTCTCTCTCAGAACTTTAAAAAACTGTAGAAAATGTCTGCTGGGGAGGTTCTTATATAGTAAGGGGTAGGCAACTTTCCTATTGGTTGCTAGGGATGTTGCTGAGCTCAGACAAAGACATTGCAGCCTTCTCATTGGCCCACAAGCAAGAAGGAAGGTTACTGATGGGAAAAAAATCTAGAATATTCGAAATTACGAATATATATCACTATATTCTAAATATTCGCAAATTCTCGAAGTGCCCATATTCGCGATTAATATTCGCGATTCGAATATTCGTGCCCAACACTAGTCATTAATTGGATGCTATAATAAAAACTCTACTTCCAGTCCATAGTTAGATGGGATGTGCAGCGAGTCTCCAAAGTGATGTGGGTTCAGTTCACATAAAGCATATATGGACAAATGAGACCGCGCGTTTTCCTTCCTCCTAAAATACAGGTATGCTCCCTCTCACCACGCCAAGACGAGACCGGGGTCCACAGACGTCCTTTCTTTAAAACATCCTGTGGAACATCAAAGTGCGCTGATAGTGAAAATACCGCTATTTTGATGATATTATAGTTGCGCTATTATACTCACAAGCGCAAGCAGGTTAAGGCACATCAAGTGAAGTCAAGTCTCCTTTTCACTCTATATCAGCTCATATCAGCTCTATATCAGCATATGATACAAATCTCCCGCGTTCTCAAACAGCCCGACCCGGGTTCCGCACCTATGGCTTCATCACCTGAAGTCAATTCGCATAAAACTTTGTTTTAATACTGTATGGAGTGGGCACTCCGTACAGTATTAGAATGTACTGGCTCCCATGCGCCGAAGCTTTTACTTTGCGAAGTCTCGTGGGACTTCGCATAATAACTTTGGAAATTAATTTCTACTGTAAAAAACCTTTGTACCGAACCTGAGTTCCATACAAGGGTTTTTTTACAGTAGAAATTAATTTCCAAAGTCATTACACGAAGTCTCGCGAGACTTCGCAAATTAATAACTTCGGCTTATTGGAGCCAATACATTCTAATGCTGTACAGAGCGCCCGCTCCATACATTATTAAAACAAAGTTTTATGCGAATTAACTTCGGATAAAGCATCCGAAGTCCATTCGCTCATGCCTAGTTTTTACCATCCGTGTGTCATCCATAATTCACGGAAGTTGCTCAGCCGAAAATTTATTTCCAAAGAATCTCCAATTAGTTTTTAGTGAAAAACAGATGCAACGTATGTGTGTCAGTGAGTTTCACGGACCCACAGACTTCAATTGGAGTGCTTAGTTCACATCACGGATCAAAGTAGTGCATGTCCCCGTGATTCTTTTTACTGACCCGCGGTTAGTGAAAAAATACTGAAATGTGAACAGACACATTTAAATCAATGGGTATGTGTGCTGTCCGTGGAAAATGCGGACAGCACACGTTAGTGAAAAATGCAAATGTTAACAAGGCCTTACTCACAAATTGCAGCTAAAATTCAGACCATAATAAGGTCTTTGTTAAACAGAAGGTATTTACATGCTCGCTTGTATCGCATATTCACAAAATTTGAGGAAAGTGGATAAGATCTGGAAATCATTTTTTTTTTCTCCCCCCAGTGGCAATCTATGTATTTCCTCAGCTATAGTTTCTGTATGTTTCACTAATCAAGGCTTAACAGCTGTATGCAACTGGAAATAAACGGCTTATTGGGCTATGTGCTAAACGCCAGCTGTTCTGCAGGCATGCTTGGCCACTGGGGGCACAAAGGAGCAATTTGCACATCTCGATCCGCTATCCCAGATTGAGAATTAATTTCCTTGTTGTTTGGATATGTGATACAAGATTGGCATTGTAAGACATAATACTTGTGGGGCCACGTTAATGTTATTTTAAAGGAATGGGACAAAGTTCCCCAAGAAAGTGATCCTTTAAATACTATGCCATGGGCAACAGCTATTAATAAGATATTGGGGCGATTTACTAGGCTGAATACACAAGATTTCTGGCATTATTTGTGGCAAAATAATTGTGTACATGTCCAGTATCATATTTAAAAGGGTATGCCTTAAAAAAAGGGTGCACAGCCTTTTCTGGTTGGGGGCCACAATGTCAGACTGAAGGAATCTCAAGGGCCGAAAATAAAAGTTAAAGGGGTATTACTAACTGAAATACTGTATTTATGGCATATTGTACATGCAGTATATACCTGTCATGCCCTGCTCAGGCTATGTGCGGAGGTTTTCCAGGTTAGCAGCACGTGTGTAGCCTTTTGTTTTTGTTTTGGAGTGAGCTATATCTGCCTCCCTTCAGGTGCACTGGGTGGGGTCATTGGTTTGAGTTTAAATTACACCCACTCCCAGTGTCCTGTGCGTGTTATAGGTTCTGCCTGGCTCTGAGAAAGGAAGGATGCAAGGAAGGATTTGCTATTCCTGCTCAGAAAAGATAAGTTGGTTTTTGTTTTCTTGTGGTTGTCTGTCTAGGCTGTTAGAGAGACGCCTGCCCCCTCCAGGTCCTGAGGGAGCAGGCTGCCTCTATTTCCCTTTCACCATCTTAGGGATTTTAGGGAATCTTCAGCCTAGGCACGAGGACACGTTATTCTCACCTTCAGTGTCTGAACGTGGGCATAGAAGTCTAGGGAGAGCTGGTAGGGATTTGTCAGGAGGTGACCTATATCCCCAGCTTCTTGCCTAGACACTTGTTTGTTTATTTTCTGTGTATCTGGTATCCTGTCCGCCGTGACAATACCATAAATGTCTGGTTACACCTCCAGGATTCCCATCTCATGGGAGAATACATAAAAAATGCATGTGAGCATAGACATACATGTCTCTCACCAGATGGTTGGGGGCCACAAAGAATGATATTGAGGGCCACATGTAGCCGCCGGGCTGCAGGTTGTTCACTCCTGCCTTAAACGGATGACCTTTCATCAAAATAGGTCATCAGTATCTGATCGGTGGTGACTCCAACTCTCGGTACCCCGCCGATTGGCTGTTTGAAGAGGCCATTGACGTCATCTTCATTGGCCTTATGTCCTAGGCACAGTGAATGGGACTGAGCTGCTATACCAAGCACAGCCTCTATCTAATGGACGGTACAGTGCTTGGAGCTCGTACCCTTGCCGATCTGATATTGATGACCTATCCAGAGGAGAACCCCTTTATTATTTGTTTTAGACAATTTTGTGAATCGCTTGACGGAGAATGTAGCAAAGAGGAGCATGGCAAGTCTTAAAAAGGACAAACATTCACAATGTCAGCCAAACAAAAGGTGGTGTAATGTCAGATAAAAGTGTCACAAATGTACCAGATTTGTCATCCAGCATGAGACGTTACCTTATCCTTAGACTGCCTATTAATGTTAAGCAAATCGAGCTTCAGATCATCAATCCTAAGTCGATTCGGTCAAACACTTCGATTTTAATGCTGTTTCCATACAGCATTAAAATGTATTGGCTCCTTGTAGCCAAACTTTGCTTCACCCAGAGTTGCTCGGGACTTCAGTGAATTAATTTGGTTTAGGAATTAGGAATCCGAAGTTGGATTTGGTATCGGCTGGTACCTCTGCACTTCCTAGTTTTTAATGTTTTTAAAGATGCTGAAGAGAATACTGAATTAATTTAGCGAAGTCTCGCTAGACTTCAGCTGAAACAAAATTTGCCTACATGGAGGCAATACATTTTAATGCTGTATGCAGAGACCGGTCTCAGACAGCATTAAAATGGAAGTGTTTGAATGAATCGAGTTCGGATGTCTGATCCGAAGCTCGATTCGCTCAAGCCTACTTCTTATATTTAGACTGCCTAGAATTTTAACAAGAATATATATAAATATTTTCCCATTCTATTGAATGTCCATTTAAAGTTTACCCATCATTCCTTTTTCCAATACAGAACTCTATATCCCCTAGTTTCCATCAAAGGAAGTTAAACATGAAATTCTGATGGCCTAACATAACCACTAGGGGGAGAATGATTTATATTCCACTTTAGAGGGTGCTGTATAAACCCATCTTCAGTAAGTTTCCCCTAGTGGCGACGGGATACAGACAGAATTGTATCATTTATGACTATACAAAGGGAAACAGACTTTTCAAAAAAGCTCTGGACCAGATAGATACATATTATGAAATTCATTAGCACAGAGTATTCAATCCTACTTAATATTAGTTAAATCATTATTTATTGTTTACCTGTTATATATTATTCCTACCTATGACATGTGAGTGTTTTTATATCCTGTTTTTCATGTGATGGAAGTCAAGTGTGTAATACTAAAAATAAATCCTAAAATTGCAATGATCATTTAAAGCAAATCCAGAAATTGGACACCACAGTATATCTGACATAACTCACAATATATACTGCATACTGTATGACCATATCCTACCATATAACATTGTGAACGTTCTGCTCATTGGTGTTTATTTCCTATTCAAGCAGAAGTAAAGTATTTGTTAAGACGTAACAGTCCTGATGTGTTGCAGAACAATATGGAAGAAGCCATTTGTCAGTGCCTGCTTACAGTAAACTGAGCCCTCGTCCTATGGAAAAGTACATCTAAAATGTCTAGAATGTTATAGTGCAAAAGACCAAGTAAACAGACCACATCTGTCTATTTATAAGAGAAGAAGGTCCCAGACCAGTATGATGAATTCTCCACAACGTTCCTGTAAGCCAGATCTAAACTGTTTATGGAATCTTTGCAAGTAAGTATAGACATGGACTACTAAGAATGAATCCCCCTATCGGAGAAATTATTTTATGTATGTAAAATAGATGGATCTTCAGGCAGACCTCCAGGGTAGATAATCTTTCTTCACAACTCTCAATTAAGCAAGTGAATAGTCTGTTCTTGAAATTGTATTGTAAGCAGGAAAAATGGACCAGAGTAAGGATCTGTGGATTATGATTAAGAACAGAAGTGTTCGAAACGCATAAATTGGAGGAGAGTGGGAGAAGCTGTCACTGAATTTGTATATGTCCTTTTGGTGAAATAAAGACCAGACCGAAAAATTTTCACAGTTGGTGCTGGATCCTTCTTTTCTGTAAGGATCTGTGTCACTTTGACAAGCGCCAAGTGGTGATGGCTAGGGGGCTGGTCACAGCATGGTTAGTACCTACCAATAGTGGTCCATGGAAGGACAATTGGTGAACCAAAAACAGGATCAAGGCTCAATGATGTATGTGAGAAGCAAACCATGGCCCGTTTGGTCCAATCCCACAGAAGAGCAACTGTAGCACAAATTGCTGAAAGAGTCACTGCTGGGTAAGACAGAAAAATGTCACACAGGGCATTATGGCTTGGTGTGTATAGGGTTGACCATGCTGACCTCTGTCCACCACCAAAAGTGCTTACAATGGGCATCAGAACTTAGCTTGAGACCAATGTAAGAATGTGACCTGGTCTGATGAATCATATCTTTTTCCATCATGTGGACAGCTGGATGCATATGTGTCGCTTCAACCCTTCATAGCAACAGTATCTCCAAAGGTAGTGCCTTATTTCAGCAGGAAAATGGCTAAGCCACACTGCAAAAAGGAACATGACAAAAAGTTCAAGGTGTTGGCTTTGTAAGATCTCAATTCCATTGAACATCTGAGAGGATTTGTTATAAGCTCCATCTTTATGCATGATCCCATGGGGGAGCAAATTAAGTTTTCTTCTCCAGCAGGAGAATGTCAAGATGATGCTCTTTGCCCAATGGATCAACCTGCACAGAAAGATATGAAAGTAAAAAGAGGAGGAGAGGGAATCTCCATCCAAGCAAGCCAATGACAGAAGTGAATCACAGTGACGGAGCAGCCCATGATGTGGGGCGGCTGCTGGAAAGCATATGTAGCTGGAAAGGGAGTATCCCTTCGCACAGGTGCACTGGCAAAGTTTAAGGGGCCCTGCAAATTTGATGGCTGCCAGTATAAAAGCTGCAGCATCAATGAGTTGAAGTGAGCGTGGGAGGAGAGGGACTTTCTCTCCCACCAAAGTGCCAGTTGAGAGCAGGTTCCATAGGAGTAGAGAAAAAGGGGCCCCTAGAAACACAGGAGCAGTGACAGGAATAATGCCCTACACATGTGTGACCGGCTACCAGTAGAGAGAACCTGAGCTAAGGCACTTAAAGCCTAGAGGTGTGAACATTGCCCCTGGATAATGGAAGCACCATTGGGACTATTGAGTAAGCATATGGACTGTTAAGGACTGAGAATAAACTTGTAAAATTCTGGACAAGAGTTCTATGATCCCATATTGAGTGACCGTCAACATAATTACTTGTGAATATGTTCTGCCTAGTGCCATACCACCATGTAAATATTGTACAACGAAGGTCAAGTTTGCTGCAAAAATTGCATGTGCCTCATTCTGCAACATTCAGAGAGTGTGCCTTCTCACACCTTATAGATGGCGGACATGTGTAAAAGGATGTTTGCTTTGCATTTTCCCTCCATAAAAACACAACAGGTAAATTATAGGCAATGTCCACCTTAGCAAACCCATTTTTATTGGTGGATCTAAAATGAAATCTGTAGGAATGTTACAATAGCTCTTGATTTTTTTGTGCCTACAGCTCCTATGCAGATCTATTTCTCTCTGTGGTAACAGACAAGCAAGAATCACTGGACAGAAAAAAAATACTTATTTTTAGGGATCAGTATACGGAAAGTTTCTCCACATCTTTAGCATTTATTAAGACATTCTGTCTTTGAGGACCACGCATGTACCCTAATTTTACGTTTATTGCGTACATTTGGCACGTGCACCTAAACATTTTCAGCGTGCATAGAATGAGTCCATAGACCCCAAATGATAGGTGTCCTTTAAGATTTTATTTTTATTACTTAATTGGGGAATTTATTTATTTTTTTACATTTGAAAACTTTTTTTAATTTTTTTTTTATAAAACACTTTTTTTTTTCCTTTTTTCTTTTTAATTTTACACTTTGTGTCCCCCATAAGGTCATAGAAGACCTCTGGGGGACAGTTAACTTCACATTTTTTTTTCCATCATTACTTTCTTCTGTAACTTGGTCTGGCATAGTAACCCCAGTTGCAGAGGAAATACACCCCCCAGAGAGGCTGTACAGCATAATACAGCTGCTGTACAGCCTCAGTGCAGGGCTGATCGAGGTTGTGGTAAAAAGAAAATGGCATAAAAAACTGAGGGCTGTTTCTATGGTGTTTCAGAGTGATAGAAGCACGGCAAACTTAAAACCTTGTTCACATGGCATCTTTTGACACTGCCGCAGACATGTCCTTTCTTGGTATAATTGTGGCTATAAACCACTGGTGGCATAAATGGCCACGTGGCTTCTCATTGAAAAAGATGGGAGGCAGATTGCGTGCAGACAAGAACGTCCTTTTGGTGCAGAATCTAAACCAAATTTCCTATGTGATCAGACGACATATGAACAGGGCCTAATAAATCACTTTTTTTTCCTCACAATTCCTCTTGGTCTGATCTATTTTGATTCTTCTTCAGGTCATCTTGGCATCAGAGCCGGTCACACAAGAACTGTTGGCTGTAAAAATTATGAACAAGAGTCGTCTAGAGGACAAAATCTTTGTAGAACTTAAAGTCCTCAAAATTGCGGCTGGGAGTCGCTTCCTGACATCTATGCAGGCATCTATGGAGACATCTGAGGTTTACATCATAGCAATGGACTACATGGCTGGAGGAGACCTGTTTAACCTGATGATGGAATGGATGCCGTTTGATATCCAGACAACAAGGTAATAATCCTAATAATCTGCTGCATGTACATTGTAGTCCTAGAGCAATGGACGGCAGGAGATAATGAAGACATGGATTGGAGATGACACTTCTATGGAACCATCTCATGTCCTCTGTATGATTATGTACGTAACCACTGATCCATCCTCTACTTTCTACTCCAGTCCTTTTGCTGCAGAGATGGTCTGCGGACTCCAATACTTCATGACCATGGCATTGTACATCGGTGTGTAGTGTATATATATTATTACATCTTCTCCTTACATATCTATTACAGTAGGTGAACCCGATTTTGTGTCAATCTCGCCGTATTTCTCGGCGAGATTGAGCACATACGAGCCCCATCGCGGGAGCCAGCGCCGAGCTGGCTTGCCGCGATGGAGAGCAAGCGCGTCATAGAAGAGGCGGGAGATCCTACTTGGATTCCCGCCAATTCTACACGTGTGCGGCGTTTGTTATGAATCCTGAGGGGGAAGTCCCCGCCGGATTTTAAATAAAAATCCGGCCTGGGTCCCGCCCTCAGGAGCATACCGGGCCCTTAGGTCTGTTATGGGTTGTAAGGAGAGCCCCCCCTACGCCGAAAAAAACGGCGTAGGGGGTCCCCCTACAATCCATACCAGACCCGTATCCAAAGCACGCTACCCGGCCAGCCAGGAAGGGAGTGGGGACGAGCGAGCGCCCCCCCCCCCCTCCTGAGCCGTACCAGGCTGCATGCCCTCAACATGGGGGGTTGGGTGCTCTGGGGCAGGGGGCGCACTGCGGCCCCCCCACCTCAGAGCACCCTGTCCCCATGTTGATGAGGACAGGGCCCCTTCCCGACAACCCTGGCCGTTGGTTGTCGGGGTATGCGGGCGGGAGGCTTAACGGAATCTGGGAGCCCCCTTTAATAAGGGGGGCCCCCAGATACCGGCCCCCCACCCTAAGTGAATGAGTATGGGGTACATCGTACCCCTACCCATTCACCTGCAAGAAAAGTGGTAAAAACACAAATAAACCACACAGTGTATTAAAATATTTTATTTTTCTGCTCCGGAGGCCGCCCCCTGTCTTCTTTATTAGCTCTTTTACCAGGGGGGGCTCTTCTTCTTCCGATATCCCGACGGGTCTTCTCCGCTATCCGGGGGGGTCTTCTCAACTCTCCGGGGTTCTCCTTCTGTCTTCTCCTTCTGTCTTGTTGTCTCCTTCTGTCTTCTGTCTCCGGGGGGGGCTCTTCTTCTTCCGATATCCCGACGGGTCTTCTCCGCTATCCGGGGGGGTCTTCTCAACTCTTCGGGGTTCTCCTTCTGTCTTCTCCTTCTGTTCTTCTTCTGTCTTCTCCTTCCTTCTTGTTGTCTCGGCGCACCCCGGTTCTTCGTCTCGCGAGACTCAGCGCACCCCGATTCTTCTCTCTGTTGACTCGGCGCACCCCGGTTCTTCATCTCGCGAGACGAAGAATCGGGGTGCGCCGAGTCTCGCGAGACGAAGAACCGGGGTGCGCCGAGTCAACAACAGAGAGAAGAATCGGGGTGCGCCGAGTCTCGCGAGACGAAGAACCGGGGTGCGCCGAGACAACAAGAAGGAAGGAGAAGACAGAAGAAGAACAGAAGGAGAAGACAGAAGGAGAACCCCGAAGAGTTGAGAAGACCCGCCCGGATAGCGGAGAAGACCCGTCGGGATATCGGAAGAAGAAGAGCCCCCCCCGGAGACAGAAGACAGAAGGAGACAACAAGACAGAAGGAGAAGACAGAAGGAGAACCCCGGAGAGTTGAGAAGACCCCCCCGGATAGCGGAGAAGACCCGTCGGGATATCGGAAGAAGAAGAGCCCCCCCGGAGACAGAAGACAGAAGGAGACAACAAGACAGAAGGAGAAGACAGAAGGAGAACCCCGGAGAGTTGAGAAGACCCCCCCCGGATAGCGGAGAAGACCCGTCGGGATATCGGAAGAAGAAGAGCCCCCCCTGGTAAAAGAGCTAATAAAGAAGACAGGGGGCGGCCTCCGGAGCAGAAAAATAAAATATTTTAATACACTGTGTGGTTTATTTGTGTTTTTACCACTTTTCTTGCAGGTGAATGGGTAGGGGTACGATGTACCCCATACTCATTCACTTAGGGTGGGGGGCCGGTATCTGGGGGCCCCCCTTATTAAAGGGGGCTCCCAGATTCCGTTAAGCCTCCCGCCCGCATACCCCGACAACCAACGGCCAGGGTTGTCGGGAAGGGGCCCTGTCCTCATCAACATGGGGAAAGGGTGCTCTGAGGTGGGGGGGCCGCAGTGCGCCCCCTGCCCCAGAGCACCCAACCCCCCATGTTGAGGGCATGCAGCCTGGTACGGCTCAGGAGGGGGGGGGGGGCGCTCGCTCGTCCCCACTCCCTTCCTGGCTGGCCGGGTAGCGTGCTTTGGATACGGGTCTGGTATGGATTGTAGGGGGACCCCCTACGCCGTTTTTTTCGGCGTAGGGGGGGCTCTCCTTACAACCCATAACAGACCTAAGGGCCCGGTATGCTCCTGAGGGCGGGACCCAGGCCGGATTTTTATTTAAAATCCGGCGGGGACTTCCCCCTCAGGATTCATAACAAACGCCGCACACGTGTAGAATTGGCGGGAATCCAAGTCGGATCTCCCGCCTCTTCTATGACGCGCTTGCTGGGATGTGCTGTCGCTATCCCAGTGAGTGCGAGATCTCGGCACCACGTCGCCGAGTATCAGCGCGACGCTGTCGTGCTGAAAACACAATGTCACAAACACCTACTGTATATAAAGATCTTCTCATGAGTTATCCATCATACTAAGTGTCTGCTCCATCTCCCTGCAGTGACCTGAAGCCTGAAAACATCCTCCTTGATGACATCGGACACATCAGAATCGCTGACTTTGGTTTAGCAGCAGTGAATGTGTTTGGGGAGGACACAATGAATGACTTTTTAGGCTCTACTGGTTACATTGCCCCAGAGGTGAGGAACATCCCTGACTGACTGATGCAGATAGTAGGACTGAGTAATAATCTGTAACTTCTTACATGACCCAAATATCTATACTGTATGTATGTAATCCCAGACCGGACCTCATATCCTCTGTGTGTACGTCCCCTCACCAGTAGATTCAGCTGATCTCCTACTGATCTTCCTACAGGTGATGGACGGTGAACGATACAACCATCTGGTGGACTCATTTGCCTTCGGCGTCATCTTATTTATGATGAGTGTAGGTGATCAGACAAGGCTCAGTGGAGGATTATCATCTGTCACTGCAGGAGGATGACCTGTGCTTTCTACTGGGAATGTGCCCTGATGCCATCAATATTATATCAGGGGTGAGTAGGATCAGATGGCAGATTAGGAGAAGGAGTAGAATACGAGAAATGGAGCTGATACATGAGTGTGATGCTGGATCAGACATATTCCATATTGTCCTCATCTTTATTATTGTGATATAACATAATGGCTAATTCTCTCTCTAAGGTTTACAGCTCCTTTGCAAATCTCCATGTGGCCGACTGGCAATAACATCGTCCATCAGATCCCACACGTTCTTCCACTCTGGGAGGATGTAGAGTCCGCCAGAGCCCACCCGCCATTCCAATGGGACTTTGTAAGTATAACACCTATCATACCCATCTATAGAGTCATCACTGATCTGTAGGACACACCATATACAGCATTAAGTAGATGAGATACTGATCTGGACATGTATATATGTCTTTTTACAGGAGTAATTGGCTGATATAACCAGTCCCATTCCTGTAACATCCAGGAACGAACTTTACTTCACCGGATATGACAAACTCACCAAGCTTCCACTACTCTGGACATGGAGATCTGTCCATTAACATCAAGTGGATGATACAACTCAACCGGACTGTGACAAACCCACCGAGTGTCCACCACTTAACATTCACGTAGATTCCAGCCAGGAAGGAATTTTATCCCCTTATATGAGTAAACTACTCATCCTCAGGGGTTTTTCGCCTTCCTCTGGATCATCATAGCAAGTTATTATAGGTGGAAATTGAAGGATTTCTTTCAACCTTACATGCTGTTTTACCATCTAGACATCTCATCTACAACGTGGTGGCAGAGACAGAAGGAAGCTGCAGAGATAGAAAGCAGGTGCTTCACCCACCAGACATGACAAACAGAAGGCCAAATGGTTAATCGCTGTGTTGTAGGAAGAACATCATAGAGGGATCCAGGAGAACTCCATCTACAGAGATCACACTCTGCTTTTCACTTCTCCATCATTTGTGGCCAAGACCTGGATTTCCAGAGAGAACACAAGTGTAAGCCAAGGCCTGAAGAGTGGAGTGATCTTCATCCACTTTACCTACAGTGCATATAAAATTAATAAAATGTATGCATACATAAAACATCTGAAAATCTACACAAGCTTTGATGTAATCATTTCCATATAAGCTATTTTTATAGAAATGTGGTAAAACATCTTTATTAGTGACTTCTTATGCAGGAGCAGCAACCCAAAAGTTGCGTTTGTTGCCACCAGTAGAAAAAATAATTGGTGTAGGAAGTGACTTGCCTGTTTTCCTTGAAATTGACCCTGTACACACCTGTAGTAGTTTTCTCTAATTGTATAATTACATACTCTATCTACATTGTAGCCAACATTCCTGAATTTGCAGCGACTGCCCTAATTTTAAGAGACAATCCCTGTAAATTCGAGCTATCCTGGGCAAAAATGGGTGTGGCTTAAGTAAGTCTAACGCATACTGGGTAGTCCCATAGTATGTATTTATATATATATATATATATATAATGTTTGTGTGTGTTGTTAAAAGATATCGACAGTATCCCCTATAACAGTGACATCTACAGTAGCCCGCCCCCTTAACAGTGACCTGCACAGCCCCCACCCCTTAACACTGACCACCCCCCACAGTACCCTGTCTCCTTAAAACGGGGCCTCCACAGCAGCCCACCCCCTTAACTTTGACCTTCACAGCAGCCTGCCCCTTTAACAGTGAGTTCCACAGCACCCCATCCCCTTGACAGTCACCTCCACAAGGGCCCTCCCCCTTAACAGTGACCTCTACAGCACCCGCCTCTTAACACTGACCATAGGTTACAGTCCCCCTAACTGTGACCTCCACATTTCCCAGCCCCCTTAACAGAGACCTCCACAGCAACTGCCCCTTTAACAGTGACCTCGTAGTACCCCGCTGCCTTAACAGTGACCTCACAGTACCCCGCTGCCCCCCTAATAGTGGCCTCCACAGTCCCCTGCTCCCTTAACAGTGACCTCCACAGCACCGCCCCTTTAATAGTGACCTCCACAGCGGCCTGCCCCCTTAATAGTAACATCCACAGCGCCCTCCCCTTTAAGAGTGAACTCCACATCAGCTGCCCCTTTAATAGGGACCTCCACAGTCCCTCGTCCCCTTAACAGTAACCTCCATAGCGACTGCCCCTTTGACAGTGACCTCCACAGTGGCCGGCCCATTATTTGTGATCTCCACAGTACCCCGTCTTATTAACAGTGATTTCCACAATAACTCGCCCCCTTAACAGTGACCTCCACAGAGCACCATTCCCTCAAAATGTGACCTACATAACACCCTACCCCCTTAACAGAGATCTCCACAGCACCCTCCCCTTTAACAGTGACTGCCACAGGACCACACTGCCTTAAAAGTAACCCCCACAGCGGCTACCCCTTTTAATAATGACATTTACAGTCCCCTGACTTCTTAACAGTAACCTACACAGTGCCTACCCCATTAACAGTGACCTCCACAGCGCCCCACCCCCCTTCAACAGTGACCTCTACAGCGGCTGCCCCTTTATTAGTGACCTCCACAGTATATTCTTAACAGTGATTTCCACAACACCCCGCCCCCTTAACAGTGGCCTCTACAGAAAGCTGCCCCTTAACACTGACCTCCATAGCGGACCATCCCCTTAACTGTGACCTCCACAGCAGCCTGCCTTCTTAACTGTGAAATCCACAGCACTCTGCTCCCTTAACAGTGTCATCCATAGCCCCTTTAATGCTGACCTACAGCAGTGAAGAAAAATGGCTGGGTTGTTATGGAAAATATGCCCTGGAATGGAGTGGACTGGGGAGGTCCCTCTACCAAGCCTACCTTCCCCAGTCCGATGAAATCCACTCCATAAACTACTAAAGAAAATATCTTCAGCAACTTTATTTGCTGAAGACAGCATCATTCTGGATCTTACTTACCTTACCCAGTTGAGGAACCTGTGTGAGATATACACCCCTTCCAGGACTTTACCATATACTTTCCTGTTCACATTACCACAATATATATATATATATATACACTCACCTAAAGAATTATTAGGAACACCATACTAATACGGTGTTGGACCCCCTTTTGCCTTCAGAACTGCCTTAATTCTACGTGGCATTGATTCCACAAGGTGCTGATAGCATTCTTTAGAAATGTTGGCCCATATTGATAGATTTGAGGGATGCACATCCAGGGCACGAAGCTCCCTTTCCACCACATCCCAAAGATGCTCTATTCGGTTGAGATCTGGTGACTGTGGGGGCCATTTTAGTACAGTGAACTCATTGTCATGTTTAAGAAACCAATTTGAAATGATTCGAGCTTTGTGACATGGTGTATTATATTGCTGGAAGTAGCCATCAGAGGATGGGTACATGGTGGTCATGAAGTGATGGATATGGTCAGAAACAATGCTCAGGTAGCCCATGGCATTTAAACGATGCCCAATTGGCACTAATTGGCCTAAAGTGTTCCCAGAAAACATCCCCCACACCATTACACCACCACCACCAGCCTGCACAGTGGTAACAAGGTATGATGGATACATGTTCTCATTCTGTTTACGCCAAATTCGGACTCTACCGTTTGAATGTCTCAACAGAAATCGAGACTCATCAGACCAGGCAACATTTTTCCAGTCTTCAACAGTCCAATTTTGGTGAGCTCGTGTAAATTGTAGCCTCTTTTTCCTATTTGTAGTGGAGATGAGTGGTACCCGGTGGGGTCTTCTGCTGTTGTAGCCCATCCGCCTCAAGGTTGTGCATGTTGTGGCTTCACAAATGCTTTGCTGCATACCTCGGTTGTAACGAGTGGCTATTTCAGTCAACATTGCTCTTCTATCAGCTTGAATCAGTCGGCCCATTCTCCACTGACCTCCAGCATCCACAAGGCATTTTTGCCCACAGGACTGCCGCATACTGGATGTTTTTCCCTTTTCACACCATTCTTTGTAAACCCTAGAAATGGTTGTGCGTGAAAATCCCAGTAACTGAGCAGATTGTGAAATACTCAGACCGGCCCGTCTGGCACCAACAACCATGCCACACTCAAAATTGCTTAAATCACCTTTCTTTCCCATTCTGACATTCAGTTTGGAGTTCAGGAGATTGTCTTGACCAGGACAACACCCCTAAATGCATTGAAGCAACTGCCATGTGATTGGTTGACTAGATAATTGCATTAATGAGAAATAGAACAGGTGTTCCTAATAATTCTTTAGGTGAGTGTACATATATATACACATATACATATATATATACATACAGTTGCAAGAAAAAGTATGTGAACCCTTTGGAATGATATGGATTTCTGCACAAATTGGTCATAAAATGTGATCTGATCTTCATCTAAGTCACAACAATAGACAATCACAGTCTGCTTAAACTAATAACACACAAAGAATTAAATGTTACCATGTTTTTATTGAACACACCATGTAAACATTCATAGTGCAGGTGGAAAAAGTATGTGAACCGCTAGACTAATGACATCTCCAAAAGCTAATTGGAGTGAGGTGTCAGCCAACTGGAGTCCAATCATTCAGATGAGATTGGAGGCATTGGTTACAGCTGCCCTGCCCTATAAAAAACACACACCTGTTCTGGGTTTGCTTTTCACAAGAAGCATTGCCTGATGTGAATGATGCCTCGCACAAAAGAGCTCTCAGAAGACCTACGATTAAGAATTGTTGACTTGCATAAAGCTGGAAAGGGTTATAAAAGTATCTCCAAAAGCCTTGCTGTTCATCAGTCCACGGTAGGACAAATTGTCTATAAATGGAGAAAGTTCAGCACTGCTGCTAATCTCCCTAGGAGTGGCCGTTCTGTAAAGATGACTGCAAGAGCACAGCGCAGACTGCTCAATGAGGTGAAGAAGTGTCAGCTAAAGACTTACAAAAGTCTCTGGCATATACTAACAACCCTGTTAGCGAATCTACGATACGTAAAACACTAAACAAGAATGGATTTCATGGGAGGATACCACAGAGGAAGCCACTGCTGCTAAAAAAAACATTGCTGCACGTTTACAGTTTGCACAAGAGCACCTGGATGTTCCACAGCAGTACTGGCAAAATATTCTGTGCACAGATGAAACCAAAGTTGAGTTTTTTGGAAGAAACACACAACACTATGTGTGGAGAAAAAAGGCACAGCACACCAACATCAAAACATCATCCTAACTGTGAAGTATGGTGGTGGGGGCATCATGGTTTGGGGCTGCTTTGCTGCGTCAGAGCCTGGACGGATTGCTATCATCAAAGGAAAAATTAATTCCCAAGTTTATCAAGACATTTTGCAGGAGAACTTAAGGCCATTATGTCCACCAGCTGAAGCTCAACAGAAGATGGGTGTTGCAACAGGACAACAACCCAAAGCATAGAAATAAATCAACAACAGAATGGCTTAAACAGAAGAAAATATTCCATCTGGAGTGGCCCAGTCAGAGTCCTGACCTCAACCCGATCTAGATGCTGTGGCATGACCTCAAGAAAGCGATTCACACCAGACATCCCAAGAATATTGCTGAACTGAAACAGTTCTGTAAAGAGGAATGGTCAAGAATTACTCCTGACCATTGTGCATGTCTGATCTGCAACTACAGGAAACGTTTGGTTGAAGTTATTGCTGCCAAAGGAGGTTCAACTAGTTATTAAATCCAAGGTTCACATACTTTTTCCACCTGCACTGTGAATGTTTACATGGTGTGTTCAATAAAAACATGGTAACATTTAATTCTTTGTGTGTTATTAGTTTAAGCAGACTGTGATTGTCTATTGTTGTGACTTAGATAATGATCAGATCACATTTTATGACCAATTTGTGCAGAAATCCATATCATTCCAAAGGGTTCACATACTTTTTCTTGCAACTGTATATATATATATATACACAGTTGAAACCAGAAGTTTACATACACTATATAAAAAGACACATATGCATGTTTTTCTTAATATCTGACGTGAAATCAGAATAAACCTTTCCTGTTTTTGGTCAATTAGGATTGCCATAATTATTATTTGCCAAACGCCAAAATAATGAGAGAGAGAGAGAATGTTTTAAGGCATTGTTAGTCCTTTCTGCAAAGTCAAAAGTTTACATACATTTCATTAATATTTGCTACCATTGCCCTTATACTGTATGACTTGGGTCAAACATTTTGGATATCCTTCCACAAGCTTCTCACAATAGTTGGTCGGAATTTGGGCCCATTGCTCCTGACAAAACTAGTGTAACTGAGCCATGTTTGTTGGTGCCTTGCTCACACCTGTCTTTTCAGCTTTACCCATAAATTTTCAATAGGTTTGAGATCAGGGCTTTGTGATGGCCACTCCAAATCATTGACTTTGTTATCCATAAGCCACTTTGTAACCAGTTTGGCAGTATTCTTCGGGCCATTGTCCATTTGGAAGACCCATTTCTCCCCAAACTTCCTGGCTGATGTCTTAAGATGTTTCTTCAGTATTTCCACATATTCTTCTTTCCTCATGATGCCATCTATTTTGTGAAGTGCACCAGTCCCTCCTGCAGCAAAACAACCCCACAGCATGATGCTGCCACCCCCGTGTTTCACAGTTGAGATGGTATTCTTAGGCTTCCAAGCTTCTCCCTTTTTCCTCCAAACGTAAAAATGGTCATTATTAGAGTTGAGCGAACACCTGGATGTTCGGGTTCGAGAAGTTCGGCCGAACTTCCCGGAAATGTTCGGGTTCGGGATCCGAACCCGACCCGAACTTCGTCCCGAACCCCATTGAAGTCAATGGAAACCCGAACTTTTGGGCACTAAAAAGGCTGTAAAACAGCCCAGGAAAGAGCTAGAGGGCTGCAAAAGGCAGCAACATGTAAGTAAATCCCCTGCAAACAAATGTGGATAGGGAAATGAATTAAAATAAAAATTAAAAAAATAAAAATTAACCAATATCAATTGGACAGAGGTCCCATAGCAGAGAATCTGGCTTCACGTCAGCAGAGAATCAGTCTCTTCATGCCATAGCAAAGAATCTGGCTTCATGTCAGCAGAGAATCAGTCTCTTCATGCCATAGCAGAGAATCTGGCTTCATGTCAGCACAGAATCAGTCTTCATGTCATAGCTGAGAATCAGGCTTCACGTCACCCACCAATGGAACAGGCCACTGTCACACATTTAGGCCCAGGCACCCAGACAGAGGAGAGAGGTCCCGTAAAAGAGAATCTGGCCTTATGTCAGCGCAGAATCTGTCTTCATGTCATAGCAGAGAATCAGGCTTCACGTCACCCACCACTGGAACAGGCCACTGTCACACATTTAGGCCCCGGCACCCAGACAGAGGAGAGAGGTCCCGTAACAGAGAATCTGGCCTTATGTCAGCACAGAATCTGTCTTCATGTAATAGCAGAGAATCAGGCTTCACGTCACCCACCACTGCAACAGGCCACTGTCACACATTTAGGCCCCAGCACCCAGACAGAGGAGAGAGGTCCCGTAACAGAGAATCTGGCCTTATGTCAGCGCAGAATCAGTCTTCATGTCATAGCAGAGAATCAGGCTTCACGTCACCCACCACTGGAACAGGCCACTGTCACACATTTAGGCCCCGGCACCCAGACAGAGGAGAGAGGTCCCGTAACAGAGAATCTGGACTTATGTCAGCGCAGAATCAGTCTTCATGTCATAGCAGAGAATCAGGCTTCACGTCACCCACCACTGGAACAGGCCACTGTCACACATTTAGGCCCCGGCACCCAGACAGAGGAGAGAGGTCCCGTAACAGAGAATCTGGCCTTATGTCAGCACAGAATCAGTCTTCATGTCATAGCAGAGAATCAGGCTTCACGTCACACACCACTGGAACAGGCCACTGTCACACATTTAGGCCCAGGCACCCAGGCAGAGGAGAGAGGTCCCGTAACTGAGAATCTGGCCTTATGTCAGCGCAGAATCAGTCTTCATGTCATAGCAGAGAATCAGGCTTCACGTCACCCACCACTGGAACAGGCCCCTGTCACACATTTAGGCCCAGGCACCCAGGCAGAGGAGAGAGGTCCCGTAACAGAGAATCTGGCCTTATGTCAGCACAGAATCAGTCTTCATGTCATAGCAGAGAATCAGGCTTCACGTCACCCACCACTGGAACAGGCCACTGTCACACATTTAGGCCCAGGCACCCAGGCAGAGGAGAGAGGTCCCTTAACAGAGAATCTGGCCTTATGTCAGCACAGAATCAGTCTTCATGTCATAGCAGAGAATCAGGCTTCACGTCACCCACCACTGGAACAGGCCACTGTCACACATTTAGGCCCAGGCACCCAGTCAGAGGAGAGAGGTCCCGTAACAGAGAATCTGGCCTTATGTCAGCGCAGAATCTGTCTTCATGTCATAGCAGAGAATCAGGCTTCACGTCACCCACCACTGGAACAGGCCACTGTCACACATTTAGGCCCAGGCACCCAGGCAGAGGAGAGAGGTCCCGTAACAGAGAATCTGGCCTTATGTCAGCGCAGAATCAGTCTTCATGTCATAGCAGAGAATCAGGCTTCACGTTACCCCAACACTGGAACAGGCCACTGTCACACAATTAGGCCCGGCACCCAGACAGAGGAGAGAGGTCCCGTAACAGAGAATCTGGCCTTATGTCAGCGCAGAATCATTCTTCATGTCATAGCAGAGAATCAGGCTTCACGTCACCCACCACTGGAACAGGCCACTGTCACACATTTAGGCCCAGGCACCCAGGCAGAGGAGAGAGGTCCCGTAACAGAGAATCTGGCCTTATGTCAGTGCAGAATCAGTCTTCATGTCATAGCAGAGAATCAGGCTTCACGTCACCCACCACTGGAACAGGCCACTGTCACACATTTAGGCCCAGGCAC
Source organism: Bufo bufo (assembly GCF_905171765.1). Taxonomy (NCBI): domain Eukaryota; kingdom Metazoa; phylum Chordata; class Amphibia; order Anura; family Bufonidae; genus Bufo; species Bufo bufo. Next base: position 126,317,327 of record NC_053398.1, read on the forward strand.
CCAGGCAGAGGAGAGAGGTCCCGTAACAGAGAATCTGGCCTTATGTCAGCGCAGAATCAGTCTTCATGTCATAGCAGAGAATCAGGCTTCACGTCACCCACCACTGGAACAGGCCACTGTCACACATTTAGGCCCAGGCACCCAGGCAGAGGAGAGAGGTCCCGTAACAGAGAATCTGGCCTTATGTCAGCGCAGAATCAGTCTTCATGTCATAGCAGAGAATCAGGCTTCACGTCACCCACCACTGGAACAGGCCACTGTCACACATTTAGGCCCCGGCACCCAGACAGATGAGAGAGGTCCCGTAACAGAGAATCTGGCCTTATGTCAGCGCAGAATCAGTCTTCATGTCATAGCAGAGAATCAGGCTTCACGTCACCCACCACTGGAGCAGGCCACTGTCACACATTTAGGCCCAGGCACCCAGGCAGAGGAGAGAGGTCCCGTAACAGAGAATCTGGCCTTATGTCAGCGCAGAATCTGTCTTCATGTCATAGCAGAGAATCAGGCTTCACGTCACCCACCACTGGAACAGGCCACTGTCACACATTTAGGCCCAGGCACCCAGTCAGAGGAGAGAGGTCCCGTAACAGAGAATCTGGCCTTATGTCAGCACAGAATCAGTCTTCATGTCATAGCAGAGAATCAGGCTTCACGTCACCCACCACTGGAACAGGCCACTGTCACACATTTAGGCCCCGGCACCCAGACAGAGGAGATAGGTCCCGTAACAGAGAATCTGGCCTTATGTCAGCACAGAATCAGTCTTCATGTCATAGCAGAGAATCAGGCTTCACGTCACCCACCACTGGAACAGGCCACTGTCACACATTTAGGCCCCGGCACCCAGACAGAGGAGATAGGTCCCGTAACAGAGAATCTGGCCTTATGTCAGCACAGAATCAGTCTTCATGTCATAGCAGAGAATCAGGCTTCACGTCACCCACCACTGGAACAGGCCACTGTCACACATTTAGGCCCCGGCACCCAGACAGAGGAGATAGGTCCCGTAACAGAGAATCTGGCCTTATGTCAGCACAGAATCAGTCTTCATGTCATAGCAGAGAATCAGGCTTCACGTCACCCACCACTGGAACAGGCCACTGTCACACATTTAGGCCCAGGCACCCAGGCAGAGGAGAGAGGTCCCTTAACAGAGAATCTGGCCTTATGTCAGCGCAGAATCAGTCTTCATGTCATAGCAGAGAATCAGGCTTCACGTCACCCACCACTGGAACAGGCCACTGTCACACATTTAGGCCCAGGCACCCAGACAGAGGAGAGAGGTCCCGTAACAGAGAATCTGGCCTTATGTCAGCACAGAATCAGTCTTCATGTCATAGCAGAGAATCAGGCTTCACGTCACCCACCACTGGAACAGGCCACTGTCACACATTTAGGCCCAGGCACCCAGGCAGAGGAGAGAGGTCCCGTAACAGAGAATCTGGCCTTATGTCAGCACAGAATCTGTCTTCATGTCATAGCAGAGAATCAGGCTTCACATCACCCACCACTGGAACAGGCCACTGTCACATATTTAGGCCCAGGCAGAGGAGAGAGGTCCCGTAACAGAGAATCTGGCCTTATGTCAGCGCAGAATCAGTCTTCATGTCATAGCAGAGAATCAGGCTTCACGTCACCCACCACTGGAACAGGCCACTGTCAAACATTTAGGCCCAGGCACCCAGGCAGAGGAGAGAGGTCCCGTAACAGAGAATCTGGCCTTATGTCAGCACAGAATCTGTCTTCATGTCATAGCAGAGAATCAGGCTTCACGTCACCCACCACTGGAACAGGCCACTGTCACACATTTAGGCCCCGGCACCCAGACAGAGGAGAGGTTCATTCAAATTTGGGTTGCCCCGCAATATAATGGTAAAATGAAAATAAAAATAAGATTGAATGTGGAAGTGCCCTGGAGTAGAATAATATATTGTTAAGGGAAGGTAGTTAATATCTAATCTGCACAAGGGATGGACAGGTCCTGTGGGATCCATGCCTGGTTCATTTTTATGAACGTCAGCTTGTCCACATTGGCTGTAGACAGGCGGCTGCGTTTGTCTGTAATGACTCCCCCTGCCGTGCTGAATACACGTTCAGACAAAACGCTGGCCGCCGGTCAGGCCAGCACCTCCAAGGCATAAAAGGCTAGCTCTGGCCACGTGGACAATTTGGAGACCCAGAAGTTGAATGGGGCCGAACCATCAGTCAGTACGTGGAGGGGTGTGCACAGGTACTGTTCCACCATGTTAGTGAAATGTTGCCTCCTGCTAACACGTTCCGTTTCAGGTGGTGGTGCAGTTAGCTGTGGCGTGGTGACAAAACTTTTCCACATATCTGCCATGCTAACCCTGCCCTCAGAGGAGCTGGCCGTGACACAGCTGCGTTGGCGACCTCTTGCTCCTCCTCTGACTTCGCCTTGGGCTTCCACTGGTTCCCCTGTGACATTTGGTAATGCTCTCAGTAGCGCGTCTACCAACGTGCGCTTGTACTCGCGCATCTTCCTATCATGCTCCAGTGTAGGAAGTAAGGTGGGCACATTGTCTTTGTACCGGGGATCCAGCAGGGTGGCAACCCAGTAGTCCGCACACTTTAAAATGTGGGCAACTCTGCTGTCGTTGCGCAGGCACTGCAGCATGTAGTCGCTCATGTGTGCCAGGCTGCCCAGAGGTAAGGACAAGCTGTCCTCTGTGGGAGGCGCATCGTCATCGTCCTGTGTTTCCCCCCAGCCACGCACCAGTGATGGGCCCGAGCTGCTTTGGGTGCCACCCCGCTGTGAACATGCTTCATCCTCATCCTCCTCCACCTCCTCCTCATCCTCGTCCTCCTCGTCCTCCAGTAGTGGGCCCTGTCTGGCCACATTTGTACCTGGCCTCTGCTGTTGCAAAAAACCTCCCACTGAGTCACTTCGAAGAGACTGGCCTGAAAGTGCTAAAAATGACCCCTCTTCCTCCTCTTCCTCCTGGGTCTCCTCCTCTTCCATCATCGCCCTAAGTGTTTTCTCAAGGAGACATAGAAGTGGTATTGTAACGCTGATAACGGCGTCATCGCCACTGGCCATGTTGGTGGAGTACTCGAAACAGCGCAACAGGGCACACAGGTCTCGCATGGAGGCCCAGTCATTGGTGGTGAAGTGGGGCTGATCCGCAGTGCGACTGACCCGTGCGTGCTGCAGCTGAAACTCCACTATGGCCTGCTGCTGCTCGCACAGTCTGTCCAGCATATGCAAGGTGGAGTTCCACCTGGTGGGCACGTCGCATATGAGGCGGTGAGCGGGAAGGCCGAAGTTACGCTGTAGCGCAGACAGGCGAGCAGCGGCAGGGTGTGAACGCCGGAAGCGCGAACAGACGGCCCGCACTTTATGCAGCAGCTCTGACATGTCGGGGTAGTTGCGAATGAACTTCTGCACCACCAAATTCAGCACATGCGCCAGGCCATGGGATGTGCGTCAAACCGGCTAGTCCCAGAGCTGCAACGAGATTTCGCCCATTATCGCACACCACCAGGCCGGGCTTGAGGCTCACCGGCAGCAACCACTCGTCGGTCTGTTGTTCTATACCCCGCCACAACTCCTGTGCGGTGTGGGGCCTGTCTCCCAAACATATGAGTTTCAGAACGGCCTGTTGACGTTTACCCCGGGCTGTGCTGAAGTTGGTGGTGAAGGTGTGTGGCTGACTGGATGAGCAGGTGGAAGAAGAGGAGGAGGAAGCTGAGTAGGAGGAGGAGGAGACAGGAGGCAAAGAATGTTGCCCTGCGATCCTTGGCGGCGGAAGGACGTGCGCCAAACAGCTCTCCGCCTGGGGCCCAGCCGCCACTACATTTACCCAGTGTGCAGTTAGGGAGATATAGCGTACCTGGCCGTGCTTACTGGTACACGTATCTGTGGTTAGGTGGACCTTGCCACAGATGGCGTTGCGCAGTGCACACTTAAATTTAACGGACACTTGTTTGTGCAGGGAAGGCACGGCTCTCTTGGAGAAGTAGTGCCGGCTGGGAACAACATACTGTGGGACAGCAAGCGACATGAGCTGTTTGAAGCTGTGTGTGTCCACCAGCCTAAATGACAGCATTTCAAAGGCCAGTAGTTTAGAAATGCTGGCATTCGGGGCCAGGGATCCAGGGTGGCTAGGTGGGAATTTACGCTTTCTCTCAAATGTTTGTGAGATGGAGAGCTGAACGCTGCCGTGTGACATGGTCGAGATGCTTGGTGACGCAGGTGGTGGTGTTGGTGGTACATCCCATGTTTGCTGGGCGGCAGGTGCCAACGTTCCTCCAGAGGCGGAGGAAGAGGCCGAGGCGGCGGCAGCAGCAGAAGAGGCCGAGGCGGCAGCAGCAGAAGAGGTAGCAGGGGGAGTCTGAGTGACTTTCTTGTTTTTAAGGTGTTTACTCCACTGCAGTTCATGCTTTGCATGCAGGTGCCTGGTCATGCAGGTTGTGCTAAGGTTCAGAACGTTAATGCCTCGCTTCAGGCTCTGATGGCACAGCGTGCAAACCACTCGGGTCTTGTCGTCAGCACATTGTTTGAAGAAGTGCCATGCCAGGGAACTCCTTGAAGCTGCCTTTGGGGTGCTCGGTCCCAGATGGCGGCGGTCAGTAGCAGGCGGAGTCTCTTGGCGGCGGGTGTTCTGATTTTGCCCACTGCTCCCTCTTTTGCTACGCTGTTGGCTCGGTCTCACCACTGCCTCTTCCTCCGAACTGTGAAAGTCAGTGGCACGACCTTCATTCCATGTGGGGTCTAGGACCTCATCGTCCCCTGCATCGTCTTCCACCCAGTCTTGATCCCTGACCTCCTGTTCAGTCTGCACACTGCAGAAAGACGCAGCAGTTGGCACCTGTGTTTCGTCATCATCAGAGACGTGCTGAGGTGGTATTCCCATGTCCTCATCATCAGGAAAAATAAGTGGTTGTGCGTTAGTGCATTCTATCTCTTCCACCCCTGGGGAAGGGCTAGGTGGATGCCCTTGGGAAACCCTGGCAGCAGAGTCTTCAAACAGCATAAGAGACTGCTGCATAACTTGAGGCTCAGACAGTTTCCCTGATATGCATGGGGGTGATGTGACAGACCGATGGGCTTGGTTTTCATGTGCCATCTGTGCGCTTTCTGCAGAAGACTGGGTGGGAGATAATGTGAACGTGCTGGATCCACTGTCGGCCACCCAATTGACTAATGCCTGTACCTGCTCAGGCTTTACCATCCTTAGAACGGCATTGGGCCCCACCAAATATCGCTGTAAATTCTGCTGGCTACTGGGACCTGAGGTAGTTGGTTCACTAGGACGTGTGGCTGTGGCAGAACGGCCACGTCCTCTCCCAGCACCAGAGGGTCCACTAACACCACCACGACCATGTCCACATCCGCGTACGCGTCCCTTATTAGATGTTTTCCTCATTGTTCCCGTTCACCACAATTTTGAGAATGGCAAATTTGGGAATGTATACGTTTAATCACAGAATTAGACTTGTATCTGCACTGTAGTGTGTGTGTTAAGTTTTTCTGAATGACACTATCAGCACCTTGAATCTAAGATATCCTTTTAGGGATAGATTTCAAGTAGGCCTCATATACCAGAAACTACTTATTTTGAGAATGTCAAATTTGGGAATAGTTTTTCACCCCAGAACAAAAACTGTGCTTTTACGGTCACTACAAATAACTTGACCAGCTCAAACAGTACAGATTTGGTTGAATAGAAATGTGAGACCTATTTTTGTTTGCGCTGTGTGACAGGTATAGGTTTAATCACAGAATTAGACTTGTATCTGCACGGTAGCGTGTGTCTTAGGTTTTTCTGAATGACACTATCAGCACCTTGAATCTAAGATATCCTTTTTGGGATAGATTTCAAGTAGGCCTGATATTGCAGAAACTAGTTATTTTGAGAATGTCAAATTTGGGAATAGTTTTTCAACCCAGAACAAAAACTGTGCTTTTACGGTCACTACAAATAACTTGACCAGCTAAAACCGTACAGATTTGGTTGAATAGAAATGTGAGGCCTGTTTTTTTTTGCGCTGTGTGACAGGTATAGGTTTAATCACAGAATTAGACTTGTATCTGCACGGTAGCGTGTGTCTTAGGTTTTTCTGAATGACACTATCAGCACCTTGAATATAAGATATCCTTTTTGGGATAGATTTCAAGTAGGCCTGATATTGCAGAAACTAGTTATTTTGAGAATGTCAAATTTGGGAATAGTTTTTCAACCCAGAACAAAAACTGTGCTTTTACGGTCACTACAAATAACTTGACCAGCTAAAACCGTACAGATTTGGTTGAATAGAAATGTGAGGCCTGTTTTTTCTTTGCGCTGTGTGACAGGTATAGGTTTAATCACAGAATTAGACTTGTATCTGCACGGTAGCGTGAGTGTTAAGTTTTTCTGAATGACACTATTAGCACCTTGAATATAAGATATCCTTTTTGGGATAGATTTCAAGTAGGCCTGATATAGCAGAAACTACTTATTTTGAGAATGGCAAATTTGGGAATAGTTTTTCAACCCAGAACAAAAACTGTGCTTTTACGGTCACTACAAATAACTTGACCAGCTAAAACAGTACAGATTTGGTTGAATAGAAATGTCAGGTCTATTTTTTAGGCGCTGGGTGACCGTCTCAACTTGCCCCTGATGTAGTATATGGCCAAAAAATAACCACACTATTGATGGTTAAATGCACTTCGGTGACACAGGCTCAGCCTGCACCATATGTAGTATATGGCCAAAAAATAACCAGACTGTTGATGGTTAAATGCACTTCGGTGACACAGGCTCAGCCTGTAGCTGATGTAGTATATGGCCAAAAAATAACCAGACTGTTGATGGTTAAATGCACTTCGGTGACACAGGCTCAGCCTGCAGCTGATGTAGGATATAGCAAAAAATAACCACACTATTGATGGTTAAATACACTTGGTGATAGCTTGTGCTGGTGCACCACAAGCCACAAAATGGCCGCCGATCACCCCAGAAAAAAGTGATATAAAAACACTCTGGGCAGCCTAAAAAAAGTGAGCAAGTCGATATTAGCACTTCAATGATCCACAGCTGGAGATAGATCACTGAATTAAGTCTTTTGGAGGAGTTAATCTGCCTAATCTCGCCCTAACGTCGCAGCAGCAACCTCTCCCTATGCTTGAATCAGCAGAGTGACGTGCAGCGCTAAGTGACCCAAGCTTATATAGAGGCTGGGTCACATGCTGCACTGGCCAATCACAGCCATGCCAATAGTAGGCAAGGCTGTGATGGCCTCTTGGGGCAAGTAGTATGACGCTTGTTGATTGGCTGCTTTGCAGCCTTTCAAAAAGCGCCAAGAAAGCGCCGAACACCGAACCCGGACTCTTACGAAAATGTTCGGGTCCGTGTCACGGACACCCCAAAATTCGGTACGAACCCGAACTATACAGTTCGGGTTCGCTCATCCCTAGTCATTATGGCCAAAAAGTTCAATTTTAGTTTTGTCAGACCACAGGACATGTCTCCAAAAATGTAGGTCTTTTTCCTATGTGCATTTGCAACCATTAATCTGGCTTTTTTATGTTTCTTTTGGAGAAATGGCTTCTTCCTGGCAGAGTGGCCTTTCAGCCCATGTTGATACAGGACGCATTTCACTGTGGATATTGACACAATCTTACCAGCTTCCGCCATCATCTTCACAAGGTCTTTTGCTTTTGTTCTTGGGTTGATATGCACATTTCGTACCAAAGCACGTTCATCTCTGTGACACAGAACCCATCTCCTTCCTGAGTGGTATGATGGCTGGACATTCCCATCTTGTTTGTACTTGTGTATAATTGTTTGTACAGATGAACGAGGCACCTTCAGGTATCTTGAAATTTCACCCAAGGTTGAGCCAGACTTGTGCAAGTCCACAATTCTCTTCCTGATATCTTGGCTGATTTCTTTAGACTTTCCCATGATGCTACACAAAAAAGCAGTGTGTTTCAGGTGTGCATTTAAATACATCCACAGGTGTGTCTCTAATTACCTCAGATGTTGCAAACAAACCTAACAGAAGCTTCCAAACACATGACATCATCATATGGGCAGTCCAGAATTGTTTAAAGGCATAGTAATCTTAGTGTATGGAAACTTTTGACATTGCAGAAAGTAATAAAAATGCCTTAAAACATTCTCTCTGATTATTCAGGCATTTGGCAAATAATAATAATTATGGAAATCCTAATTGACCAAAAACAGGAAAGGTTTATTCTGATTTCATGTCAGATATTGAGGTCATTCAGGTCTGGGGAACGGGCGAGCCAGTCCATAGCATCAATGCCTTCGTCTTGCAGGAACTGCTGACACACTCCAGCCACATGAGGTCTAGCATTGTCTTGCATTAGGAGGAACCTAGGGCCAACCGCACCAGCAGGGGGGTCTGAGGATCTCATCTCGGTACCTAATGGCAGTCAGGCTACCTCTGGCGAGCACATGGAGGGCTGTGCGGCCCTCCAAAGAAATGCCACCCCACACCATTACTGACCCAATGCCAAACCGGTCATGCTGGAGGATGTTGCAGGCAGCAGAACGTTCTCCACAGCGTCTCCAGACTCTGTCACGTCTGTCACATGTGCTCAGTGTGAACCTGCTTTCATCTGTGAAGAGCACAGGGCGCCAGTGGCGAATTTGCTAATCTTGGTTTTCTATGGCAAATGCCAAACGTCCTGCACGGTGTTGGGCTGTAAGCACAACCCCCACCTGTGGATGTCGGGCCCTTATATCACCCTCATGGAGTCTGTTTCTGACCGTTTGAGCAGACACATGCACATTTGTGGCCTGCTGGAGGTAATTTTGCAGGGCTCTGGCAGTGCTCCTCCTGTTCCTCCTTGCACAAAGGCGGAGGTAGCGGTCCTGCTGCTGGGTTGTTGACCTCCTACGGCCTCCTCCACGTCTCCTAATGTACTGGCCTGTCTCCTGGTAGCGCCTCCATGCACTGGACACTACGCTGACAGACACAGCAAACCTTCTTGCCGCAGCTCGCATTGATGTGCCATCCTGGATAAGCTGCAGTACCTGAGCCACTTGTGTGGGTTGTAGACTCCGTCTCATGCTACCACTAGAGTGAAAGCACCGCCAGCATTCAAAAGTGACCAAAACATCAGCCAGGAAGCATAGGGAACTGAGAAGTGGTCTGTGGTCACCACCTGCAGAACCACTCCTTTATTGGGGGTGTCTTGCTAATTGCCTATAATTTCCACCTGTTGTCTATCCCATTTGCACAACAGCATGTGAAATTGATTGTCACTCAGTGTTGCTTTCTAAGTGGACAGTTTGATTTCACAGAAGTGTGATTGACTTGGAGTTACATTGTGTTGTTTAAGTGTTCCCTTTATTTTTTGGAGCAATGTATATATACTGTATATATATATATATATATATATATATATATATATATATATATAAATATATATAAAATCCCATTAATTGAGCCAAAAAGGGACCAGCTGTTTTGGAGGAATTTTGGCAAATTTTTTCTTTGTCTGGAGCGGTGATGAGCGAATCGACTTCGGATGAAACATCCGAAGTCAATTCGCAAAAGCTTTGTTCCAATAATGTATGGAGCAGGAGCTCCATACAGTATTAGAATGTATTGGCTCCGATGAGCCAAAGTTATTGCTTCGCGATGTCTCGCGAGACTTCGGGTAATAACTTCATAAATTAATTTGTACTGTAAAAAAACATTTCCCAAACTCGGGTTCGGTTCCAAGTGGTACCTAATTGGAACAAATTTTTATGCGAATCGACTTCAGATGTTTCATCCGAAGTCGATTCGCTTATCCCTAGTCTGTACAGTTCCTGCAGCCCACGATATCAATCCTGGGGCAGGCATCTGGGACTGCACAAACCACGCACAGACTTCACTGATACCCTGCGCCGGATCACCACGGAAGATTCCAATGTTGGTAGATGGTCACCAATATGTAAGGTTGGGTTCACAGCAGGTTTTTGTCTTACATTTAATATATGCAAAAAAATGTATACTTTAAACGGATGCCTCTGATGGCTGTCATACAGGGGCATCCATCTACATGGATTTCCATTGGAAAAAAAATGTATATACTACGCTTTTGCAGTAGCCCACTGTATAGTAAAGCACAACAGACTATGGAGCCTCCACCTGGTCTTGGCAGCAGAACGTGAATTGGACATTGCAGAACTTACCCATTCTGTACCATCTGAATTAATATAGCTGCATGGAAAAATGTGTGACTCCCAATTAGAAATGCTCCCGGAGTACCTTTTCCACACATCCTAATCACCCCTGCCCCGCATTAAAAAACTCTATACTGTGTAAATAATACCTACCTACAAGTACAAAAATAATAGTGCCACAAAATGCTCAAATAAAACACTGCCATACATACTAGTCATGATCACTGGGTAGTTCTGTGTAGTGCGCACATAAACGTGCCATACAGCATCAACATGGCAGTGACCACATTTGAGAACTATACTGCACTCACAGTCAACAATGGTGCCATACGGTGCCCACATACTGGTGCAATCTAATTTTAATAGAGTAGTGTCATATATTTCTACATAATAAAGCCAAGTAGTGAGCTGAGAGTTCCATCCATTGCCCTATAAAAGTTCCATAAAGTATCCACATGATTGTGTTACGTGGGTCAGACAGAAGGTCATCTTAGCTCCAGGTCAAATTCATGGACTTCTCATCACCATCATTTTACATCCATGGTCATGGACACTAGCTCAGGACTAGTATGGCGCTCAAGTACTTTGTACAAATTTTGCGCACTGCTATACAGGATCTGTCAGAGACAGCGACGCGGATGATGCTACAGAGCGCTGTGCACATGAGTCTTTTCTCCTCAGCCTCCACATCTTATTAGACATGTGGAAGGAGAGGAAGATGGATGGTGGATGCTGGTCACAGAGTTGGACAGGGGGACTGGGAGGTGGCCGCGCACTGGTGGAGGGCAGGAATATAACTCCCACCAGTTAAATTTTGTTGTTAGACCTTTAGATATGCCGCAAGTCCCGGAGGATGAGAGTAGTAGTGGCTCTTGCTGTAATAATTATTCACAGTGGCAATCCTCATAACTAGTGATGAGCGAAGTTATGAAAAATTTGATTCGGCTGCTTTGTCTTTGTCACAAAACGCATTTCTTTCTATGTAGAGGGTGCAATGACGGGAAAGGGCGATCCCGACGCCCCCCGTCATTGAACCCCTTAGGTGCCGCATTCATCGCTGATCGCGGCATCTGAGATTAAAATTAAGTTCTTTCAGGGATTAATCCATTAAAAAATATATACTCAATTTATCCATTTGCTAGCGTAGAGATTGGTTGAGGACACAGTGCGAAATACCAGTTTGTTTGGCTCCTATTCACTCAACACTATTCATAACGATCCTCCTTAGGGCCAGGGCAGCGATAGGGGGCACACTCTTTCTTCCCTTGGGGCACATCCCAATGTACAAGCTCCTTCCTGATGGTCGTTGGGGTGCCCTTGGTGTTGTGGGTTTGGTGCGGGCGCAAGCAGGTGGTGCAGGGTGCGCTAGCAGGCGAATGGTGCTGGAGATAGTAATCAGGCCAGTTATAGAAAATAAATGTATCTCTTTACTAAGTTCATAATGGGAATTGTAGTACATCCAATGGTATCAAAAACTGTTCCAAACAATTGACAGTGCAAATCTTCTCTGGGACTGCACACAATATATGCATAACTCCACTCACATACCTGATTGGTACTGTAACTCTATATGTAGACACGGCCTTACAACACAGCGAAATAATAACTCAAGTCTCAATAATATGGATATAAGTAAGACTAGTGGACCATGGTACTCATAGGGGATGAAGGTAAACCAGAGGGGTAATGATGAGGCTTGCAAAAGTTGGAGTTTGAGGGAGGCGCAAAAAGTGTGTGCAGCCAATCACCACCCATTAACCCCTTCTATCTATTGCACTTGCTCTTTCCATTAGATGCAATGCTCAGAAGATGACCATGGAGTGCCCACTCAATGGGTATTTGGTCCTAGCTGTAATGGGGACCTTCATCAATAGCTCTACAGGGTCTTCCTTCATTCTTTGTGTTGTCTATGTCATAATAAAACCACAAAAAATAATAAAAATAAAAAATAAAATATATTGTCATTTCCTATCATTTAAGATACCAATGACTTTACAGTTCTGTGGCTTCTGATAGCTGCAGGCTGTCCATGCTGAGATATTTAGTTCCCCTGCCGCTCTTGTCCTTGTTGTTGCCTAAACTTGGTTCCAAGAAGCAACCGGAATAAAAAAAGCATTGAAGACATAAAAGCAGTATTTAACACCTCCTGCATTCACAAACATCTCAGAGCCTCCGGACTAAACAACGTGTCAAGAAACAGCATCCAGTGACAGGTATTTTATTCCTTCTGTGACAGTTTCAACTATGAACAGAAATGAAGGACAGAAATCTGTTGCCATCATTTCATGGCTGTCAGCCCTGGCAGCGGCGAGGTATATCTTAAGACAACACACTGCCGGGGATTTTCTTTCATGTGTTGGGCCACACGTCCCATCATTATTCATTCCCAACCTATACAGGGCAAAAGGGAAGAAAAACGAAAGAAAGGGAACTGTAACGGCGACAAAGTTTATTACCAAACACCGGACTCCTTGACGGGAGCCACAACTCACGGAGATAGCTGGATTTTTTGCCTCGGGGGAAGTATTTGTAATCCAGAGTTGTTGTAGTCATTACAGAGATTAAGCATCGCCCTTGACATTTGACAAATACCATTTGTATCCGTTCATGTGCTGGCAGTGGGCAGAATATCATGTTAGGCTCCGCTATTATTTTACCGGCTCGTTTGTGGCTATGCATGATATGACTTTAGCTATCAGTAGAGAGGAGCAAAGTTCTTGAAAATTCGATTTGGCTGCTTCGCTGAATTTTTGATTTTATTTTTTTTCCTTTATGACGAATTACTTAGTCACAAAGAGCATTTCTTTGTAAGTAGTGGGTGCAATGACAGGGTGCGGCACCAAACACCACCAGACATGTAACACCAACCTAGACACACAAACACCCTGAACATAACCCACTCCATACAAACTGGGACAGGAAGGGAAGGAGACACCGGGATAACACTGATAACCACAAGGGTGGCCCTCACTGGACAGATGGAACAACCAGACAAGGAGCTTAAGGGCTCTTTCACACTTGCGTTGTTCTTTTCCGGCATAGAGTTCCGTCGTCGTGGCTCTATGCCGGAAGAATCCTGATCAGGATTATCCCCATGCATTCTGAATGGAGAGAAATCCGTTCAGGATGCATCAGGATGTCTGTAGTTCCGGAATGGAACGTTTTTTGGCCGGAGAAAATACAGCAGCATGCTGCGCTTTTTGCTCTGGTCAAAAATCCTGAACACTTGCCGCAAGGCCGGATCCGGAATTAATGCCTATTGAAAGGCATTAATCCGGATCCGGCCTTCAGCTAAACGTCGTTTCGGCGCATTACCGGATCCGACGTTTAGCTTTTTCTGAATGGTTACCATGGCTCCCAGGACAAGTCCTGTTTGCCATGGTAAAGTGTAGTGGGGAGTGGGGGAGCAGCATACTTACTCCCGGGGCGCTTCAAAATGACGTCAGGGCGCCCCACGCTCATGGATGACGTGATCACATGGACACGTCATCCATGCGCATGGGGCGCTCTGACGTCATTCTGGAGCGCCCCGGGAGCCGCACGGACGGTTAGTACACTGCTCCCCCGCTCCCCACTACTACTATGGCAGCCAGGACTTTAATAGCGTCCTGGCTGCCATAGTAACACTGAACGCATTTTGAAGACGGATCCGTCTTCAAATGCTTTCAGTTCACTTGCGTTGTTACGAATCCGGCGGGCACCTCCGCCAAATGGAGTGCACGACGGATCCGGACAACGCAAGTGTGAAAGAGCCCTAACTCCAGCACACACCAAGGCTGGAGTACAACTGACTCCTGGCCAAAGGTCACAGGTATAAGAAGCACCTAGTGACCACACCCAATCAGGGGGTTAACCCTTACAGCACCAGACAGGGGAAGGCTACAACTTAAAGGGGAAGTGCACACACCAGCCACCACGTTGCCACCGGCAACAGGATGCGTGGCAACCATGTCACGGCGCACACAGCCAAAACCAAGACACTGCCACCACATGCCATAACAGCAGCACGTTGCCATCGGCAACCGCAAGCATGGCCCAAGTGTCACGGCGCACACAGCAAAGGCCGTGACAGTAGTGGATGAGGGTGTTGATTTTGTAGGAGTTAGTGACCTATTCAATTATGTAGATTTGGACTCCAAGTGCCAGGAGTACTGTTATGAAGTTGATATGCTGGCAGTCTGCACCCAGTGCCGCTCTTCCCCCCCTCCCCCCCCGCCACAGTGCTCACCTGCTCAATCACCCATCCTTACACCTGGCGGGCCCAACAGCAAAAGTAGCACTGCTTCATTACACTCCATGACAGATGAAGACCGCCTCCTGTCTGGCCCACGGGGTACACTCCCTCCAGCTCTTACAGGGCCAGAAGGAGAGCAACTTAATCTTCCACAGCCATGTGTGGCACCTTCCACTAAAGGATCAGGGGCACATCTCTAATTAGGCAATATGAGGCAGTATCAGTATCTATCTAATCACATCTGGTAATATATATTTGATATATCTTAATTGTCAAGTGAATAGACCGAGTACTTGTAATTGCACTCTCTATCAAGACGATGAGCAGTGTAATTAAGAGGAAGCAGTGATCGCAAACAGCTGATCAGCAGGGGTGCTGGGTGTCATACCCCTGCCACCCAGCACCCCGGGACCTATCCTAAAGATGGGGGAGGGGCAAGGGGGCGGCACTATTTCAGTTTTCGCCTCAGCTAGCAGAAATACTAGGGGCAGCTCTGTACAGATAGGTAGCTGAGCAATAGGTTCTAGTACTGTAGTCTCCTGCAAATGTGTTCTGTTTACTTCTTGTCTATTCCATGTTTGATTTCTGGATTTGACCATTCGCTGCCTGATCTGACCTCTGCCTGATCTCTGCACTGACTTGTAGCTGCCCATCCTGACCTCAGACTGCTTATTGGATTGCACAAGTTGTGCTTGCCCTGACCTAAACTAGGGAAGAAACAGGTCACCTCCTAGACAACCCTAATCCGGGCCCTAACTATCTATCAATATGAATAGACCTTGAAGATAGGAATATTCATATGCAGGATACCTAGGCCTTTATATCCCTATAAGGCCCTGGAAAAGGTTAGGACCAGAGACAACCTAATCCTCCCCAGATGGACGAATGGAAGTCTCTTTCTCAGGCCCAGATACAAACAACAGGTAATATAACAAACACAAACAAATGCGATACTTAACTTCTGTAGAGACGGACAAGCAGGAACACCAGAGACAAACTCACAACAGCTCATCCAAACCCAAATGAAGCTATCTGCCGCATAGTCAGAAGGGTGGGGTCAGACTATAAAGGGTAGATGTGATGACCACTGAGCAACAGCTGAGAAAAGGGAAGTGGTCATTAACACTGAATCAAGAGAAATCAAGGAGGCTGTTAGATTCTTCCACGCTCAGCCAATCTCCTTGTTTTCCAGACATCAGTCACCTGAAGGACCGTGACAGTTAGAAGCAAAAACAAACACAGAGGGTCCAGGTTCACCAAATGGACCTCAAGATCAGCCATCAGACAGCGGGTGCAGGGAGGATGATTCGGAGACAGACAACATAGTGAAATATCAGATAAAAATATGCTCCAGACCTCCATGAAATTCACTTCTTTATTTCATCTTCTTAAAAAAAACACCATGGTGAAAAAAAAAAAAAAAAGAAGCTTATGTGTTTCAAAAACCATAGTTATGAAGTGCTGGAGCATATTTGTTTTTGAAGTTTCACTATAAGGACAGATTGATATGTGGAAGGGGGGGGGACGGGGGACGGAGGACGAATACAGTGAGAGAGTGAGAGACTGGATCCCAATAATTTTTCATGGTAGGAATATGGAAGAGTGTTAAAGGGGTTGTCCATCATTATCTGACCAGAAGCGGTCAGACATAGCTTCATCTGTTTTGCAGTGGATGGAGCTGGTTAATGCAATGCTGGAGCTACTACAGAACAGGTGATCAAGATGTATGGTGTTCTTTCAGCCAATCAGCTCTACAAAGTGATTACAGTAGCAGAAGAGGATTGTGTTGATGTTGTTTAAGGCAGTGACCTGTTCATTTATGTGGTTATGGTAACAAGGGCTGTAGGTACCACATAAAAAGGCAGCAGTTGGCGCATATTGAGAACAAGACAGGGTTATTATTATTATTATTATTTCTTTTTTAATTTTGGTTTTCTTTTTTGTTTCTTAAAATTCTCTGACATAATATAACCCAGGACAATGACGCCAGCCTGTGATGATAAGATGTCAAAACACTGAATATAAATTAAAGATAATCTAGATTATCTAGAACGAGAAAACTTGTTTAAGTTTAAAATCTCAATTTAGTCATTTTGCTGCTACACGACCACGAAGAATCAGACTGATGAAAACTGCTAATTAAGTGATTGCCTCAAGTTAACACTATGCTACTTCATCCATTTAATTTATCTTCGGGATTTGCAATGATGGGACGGTATTATGACATGGAACCATGGAAGGATAAAACAGATGCGTGAATGAATTTCAGTCGGAAAGTGAATACTTTATGCCCCTTTGCTTAGCTATCACCAACCTATTCCACAGCCCTGTACACCGATGACTCACATTGTCCCCTAGTGGGATTCACATGTATCAATCACTATCTCAGGCAAAGATCTAACTTAAAGGGGTTGTCCCATCTGGTACATATATGGCATATCGATAGGATGTCATAAATGTCAGATAGGTGGTGGTCTCACCTCTGGGACCTGCTTCTATCTCCAGATAGAGGGCCCAAAAGTGAATGAGGGACATACCATGCATCTATTCTCTTCCAAAAATAGCTGAGCCAGTGCTTGGCTATTTTTTTTAGAAGTCCTGTAGTGATGAATGGAGGGTAGACGCACATGCACAGCTTGCACTCTGTTCACATAAGGTCTCAGTTCTGGAGAGAGGTCCAGGTTCCAAAATGGAGGTAAGAGCAGGACAAATGCCCTGCAAACAAATGTGGATAGGGAAATGACTTAAAATAACATAAAATAGAAAAAAATAAAAAATAATAATCTTGAACTATGAGGCAGAGGTCAAAGTGAAGTAGGAGGTTGAGGAGGCGGTGGACGTGGCGGTGTAGGTGAAAGCGGCGGTGGTGAAGGAGGAGGTAGCCATCACTGTTTTTGTTGTTTTTTTATTTTACATCTTTTTCCTTTATTCATTTTTTTATTTATTTTTTAATTTGGGAAGACCCCAAAACATTGGGAAATAGAAAAGAGAATGCTAATAGAAAGTGAGATGGAGTCAAACAATGGCTGGGTGCGGCCGGTATACTTGTCTATTCAGCACAAGGTACAGACAAGTCTTGTGGGATCCATGCCTGGTTCATTTTAATGAACGTGAGCTTGTCCACGTTGGCCGTGGACAGGCGGCTGCGCTTGTCTGTGATGACGCCCCCTGCCGTGCTAAACACACGTTCAGATAATACACTGGCTGCAGGGCAGGCCAGCACCTCCAAGGTGTAAATGGCAAGCTTAGGCCATGTGCCCAATTTGGAGACCCAGAAGTTGAAGGGGGCAGACCCGTCATTCAGTACGTGTAGGCGTGTGCACACATACTGCTCCACCATGTTGCTGAAATGCTGCCTCCTGCTAAGACGATCCGTATCAGCTGGTGGTGCTGGTTGTTGTGGCGTGCTGACACAGCTTTTCCACATTTCGGCCATGCTAACCCTGCCTTCTGAGGTGCTGGTGGTGTAACTGCTGCATTGGCGACCTCTTCCTCCTCCTCTGCCTTCACCTTGTGCTTCCACTGAGCCCCCGCTGTCAGGTGGGAATGCCATCAGTAGCGTATCTACCAGCGTGCACTTGTACTCGCGCATCTTCCGATCACGCTCCAGTGACGGAATTAAGGACGGCACGTTGTCCTTGTAGTGGAGATCCAGCAGGGTGGCCACCCAGTAATCAGCACTGGTTAGAATGTGGGAAACTTGACAGTCGTTGCGCAGGCACTGCAGCATGTAGTTGCTCATGTGTGGCAGGCTGCCCAGAGGCAACGACAAACTGTCCTCTGTGGGAGGTGTATCATCTGTGTCCTCTGTATCCCCCCAGCCAGGCTCCAGTGATGCCCATGAGCTTCTTAGGGTGCCCTTCTGCTGTGAACACTGTTCCTCCTCATCCTCCAGAACTGAGCCCTGGCTGGACAGTTGTGTACCTGGCCTCGGTTGGTGCAGGAACCCACCCTCCATGCCACTTGTAAATAACTGGCCTGATAACCGTGGAAATGACCCCTCTTCCTCCTCCTCTCCCTCCTGTGCCACATCCTCTTCCATCATCGCCTGAAGCATTTTTTCAAGGAGACATAGAAGTGGGATAGTAACGCTGAGGACTGCGTCATCGGCACTGACCACATTGGTGGAGTACTCAAAACAGTGCAACATGGCACACACGTCCCGCATGGAGGGCCACTCATTGGTGGTGAAGTGGTGCTGTT
The DNA here is from genome assembly GCF_905171765.1 of Bufo bufo. NCBI lineage: Eukaryota > Metazoa > Chordata > Amphibia > Anura > Bufonidae > Bufo > Bufo bufo. The sequence continues at coordinate 126,335,918 of NC_053398.1, forward strand.
ACACAGAGCGACTGCATGCTGCAGCTGAAGTTCCACTATGGCCTGCTGCTGCTCGCACAGTCTCTCCAGCATGTGCAAGGTGGAGTTCCCCCTTGTGGGTACGTCACATATGAGGCGGTGAGCGGGAAGGCCGAAGTTACGCTGCAGTGCAGACAGGCGAGCAGCAGCAGGGTGAGAATGCCAAAAGCGCGCACAGACGGCCCGCACTTTTTGCAGCAGCTCTGACATAGTGGGGTAATTTTTCAGGAACCTCTGCACCACCAAATTCAGCACAAGCGCCAGGCAAGGGATGTGCGTCAAACCGGCTAGGCCCAGAGCTGCTATATACGCAGTTCACTTCTGCAGCTATATGTGGTGAAAGCGTTTAGTGGCGTATTTAAGTACAAAAAGAATAATATATACGCACTCCACTGTTGTAGTTATTTGCAGTAAAATCGTTTAGTGGCCTATTTCAGTACAGAAATAAAAATATATACGCAGTTCACTTCTGCAATTATATGTGGTGAAAGCATTTAGTGGCGTATTTCAGTACAAAAAAAAAATATATAGGGAGGTGCTCATGCCGCTCTACAGAGCACTAGTGAGACCTCATTTGGAGTATTGTGTGCAGTACTGGAGACCATATCTCCAGAAGGATATTGATACCATAGGCGTGCGCAGCCTATTGCATTAGGGTGTCCTGATCAAAAGTTTAAGACCACTTGAAAAATGGCAGAAAATCATATTTTACATTGTTGGATCTTAACAAGGTTCCAAGTAGAGCTTCAACATGCAATATGAAGAAATGGGAGCGAGACAAAACATTTTTTGAGCATTCAATTTAATGAAAACAACGAATAAACTGAAACAGGCTGTTTTTCAGCTGATCCAAATTTTAGGACCACATGCCTTTAAAAGGCCAAATATGTGCAAAGATGTGGATTCATTGTCATTTTCTGTCAGGTAGTCACACGTTGTAATGGCAAAGGCAAAAAAAACTCTCCCTTTTTGAACGTGGTCGGGTTGTTGAACTGCATAAGGAGGGTCTCTCACAGCGCGCCATCGCTGCTGAGGTGGGACGCAGTAAGACAGTCATTTGGAATTTCTTAAATGATCCTGAGGGTTATGGAACAAAAAAGTCAAGTGTAAGACCCAAAAAAATTTCATCAGCACTGAGCCGGAGGATCCAATTGGCTGTCCGTCAAGACACTGGACGATCCTCGACCCAAATGAAGGCCCTTACTGGTGCTGACTGCAGCCCCATAACCATCAGACGGCATCTGAAACTGAAGTGCTTCAAAAACAAAAAACGTCTTCAAAGACCTCGTCTCCTTGAACGCCACAGAACTGCTCGTTTGGACTTTGCAAGAGAGTACCAAACATGGGACATTCAAAGGTGGAAGAAAGTTTTATTCTCTGATGAGAAACATTTTAACCTTGATGTTCCTGATGGTTTCCAACATTACTGGCATGACAAGCAGATCCCACCTGAGATTTTTTCTACGCGCCACAGTGGCATAATGGTCTGGGGTGCTTTTTTCTTCAGTGGAACAATGGAGCTTCAGGAAGTGCAGGGGCGTCAAATGGCCGCTGGCTATGTCCAGATGTTGCAGAGAGCATTCCTCATGACTGAGGGCCCTCGTCTGTGTGGTAACGACTGGGTTTTTCAACAGGACAATGCTACAGTACACAATGCCCGCAGGACAAGGGACTTCTTCCAGGAGAATAACATCACTCTTTTGGCCCATCCTGCGTGTTCCCCTGATCTAAATCCAATTGAGAACCTTTGGGGATGGATGGCAAGGGAAGTTTACAAAAATGGACAACAGTTCCAGTGTAATGCAAGGCACCAGCAAACAGACCAGTGATGAAAGCAAAAAGGTGTTTATTCACCAGAAACATAAACGTCCAGGACACTTGCTGGTAACAAGGAATAATAACAAAAACCAGGCAAGGAGATTCCAGGAATAGTCCCAACCAGTGCTGAATGATGCTGTGCACTTGGCAGTCGAGTCACTCCAGATCTTGGGTCCGCTGCAAAGGACAAAGTTCCTGGCAGCCTTCAGTCACTAGCAGTTGTGACCTATACCTGGTTGAGGGAAAATAACAGTGGGCACTGATCACCCTGAGAGACCTCCTTTTAAATGCCTGCTGACCAATCCCAGAGCGCCAAGTGTCCACTACCATAGGTGAACAAATTGCCCTGCACCTGAGTACATGGCCTAAGGCAATCACAAGTTGATTAACCCATGGCTGGCTCCCTAATCCACTTTGCTCTTGTGAGTCAGTATATTATGCGCCACTGGTCGACGAAGCGCATAAGAAGCGCGTACTCGCGACCGTGTATCCCTTTGCGAACCTGCCCTCGTGCGTACGCACGGACGCATGATTGACTCAGCGCGAGTATGCGAGCGTGTGGACCCAGATGCGGAAACGGAAGTCGCAGGAGACACCGGAGACAACCCTGGCCGCGGCGTCTTGTCACTCGCCTGGCCACTCTGTCCCCGGGACTCCGACGGTCCTCCCCCCCGATGTCCACGCGAACGCATCCCCGCACTGGTTCGCAAAGGGGTCAGCGCTGGTGCATCAGAGACACGCATAACCTGTCCCGCAACTCCACGAGGACCCCTCTTGGTTCCCCTGGAGTGCAAAGCAGGTGAGGATCTTACATTACCCCCCCCTCGAGGAGGCGGCTCTGAAGACTCCAAGCAAGCTTTCCCCGGATTATCCCGGTGAAAGGCTGCCACCAACTCATCCGCATGCACCTGGCGAGCAGGTATCCAACATCTCTCCTCTGGACCAAAACCCTTCCAGTCCACCAAGTATTGAAGAGACCTTTGGACAAAACGAGACTCCAAAATTCTGTTCACCTCGAACTCCGGTACCCCTTGGACCTCCAGCGGGGATGGGGTCTGAATGAAGGGAGCGGAGTCGGCTGCCGATTTGAGAAGTGAAACATGAAAGGTGTTCACTCCTCGGATCGACGGTGGAAGAGCAACCTTGTACGTAACTCGGTTGATCTTTTGTGTCACTGGGTATGGGCCAATGAATCGAGGACCCAACTTGGAAGATGGCTGACGCAGCGGAATGTTCCGGGTGGAGACCCACACCTGATCTCCCACCTTAAACTTTTGCTCTACGGTGCGATGACGATCAGCAAATTTCTTCTGTTGCGCCACCGCACTGCGGAGATTCCGCTGGGCCGACGACCAAATGGGACGTCTATCCTCGAACCATTGATCCACCACCGGTGAGTCAGTGGAGGGTCCGGCCAAAGAAGAGAGTCTTGGATCCCTGCCCCCCACGCACCTGAACGGAGACATCTTAGTGGAAGCATGCTCAGAGTTGTTATAAGCCACCTCCGCAAAGGGTAGATACGCTGCCCATTCCTCCTGGCAGTCTGACACGAAGCACCAGAGATATTGCTCCAGGGTCTGGTTAGTCCTTTCCGTCTGACCGTTGGTCTCTGGGTGAAAACCAGAAGAAAAAGACAAATTAATACCCAATCGGGAGCAGAAAGAACGCCAGAAGCGAGAGATGAATTGCACTCCTCTGTCTGAAACAATGTCATCCGGCGCTCCGTGTAATCGAAAGACATGATTCAAGAACAGATCTGCCAATTCTCTGGCCGAGGGCAATCCAGGGAGTGGGATAAAATGGGCCATTTTACTAAAACGGTCCACCACTACCCAGATTACCGTACTTCCAGAGGACCTTGGCAAATCTGTGATGAAATCCATGGAAATGTGAGTCCATGGAGCCTGGGGAATTGGCAGTGGGAGTAAAGTCCCAGAAGGGGCAGACCGGGACGGTTTACATCTGGCACAAACAGTACATGCCTGGATATAGGCCTTAACATCCACGGACATGTTGGGCCACCACACGTGACGTTTAACAAGGGCAAGTGTTTTCTTAACACCCAAATGCCCGGCAGACTTTGAGTCATGAAGCTGTTGGATGACCTTCAATCGAAGGTTAATGGGTACAAACCATCGACCCTCGGGTTTGTCAGGTGGACTCTCTGCCTGTGAACGCTCAAGAAGAGAGGACAAGTCCTCCATTACTTCTGCGGCCCCCAGGGCAGCAAGAAAACATTTAGTTGGGAGAATGGTTTCTGGCTCAGAGTCCAGGACGGAAGCAACCTCAGGGAAGCAGCGGGACAGGGCATCTGCCTTCACGTTTTTGGAACCTGGTTTATAAGTGAGGCGGAAATTGAAGCGGGTGAAAAACAATGCCCACCGGGCTTGTCGGGAGTTGAGTCTTTTGGCACTCTCTAGATACTCCAAATTTTTGTGGTCAGTGTAAACCGTGATGGGATGTTCTGCACCCTCTAGCCAATGTCTCCACTCTTGAAAAGCCAATTTTACTCCCAGAAGCTCTCTATTGCCGATATCATAATTACACTCGGCTGGAGAGAGCTTCCGAGAGAAGAAGGCACAGGGATGTAACCTCTCAGGGTCCCCAGAATACTGTGAGAGAACTGCCCCTACACCGACCTCTGAGGCATCGACCTCGAGAACAAAAGGTCTGGAGGTGTCTGGATGAGTAAGAATTGGTGCCGTGCAAAAGGCCTGTTTCAGCGTCTCAAAGGCTCTGACTGCCTCTCTCGTCCACTTAGAAGGATTAGCTCCCTTCTTAGTGAGGTTGGTGAGAGGTACTACTATCGCAGAAAAATTCTTAATAAACTTGCGGTAGAAGTTGGCAAAGCCTAAGAAACGCTGCAACCCCTTAAGATCCTTAGGCTGAGGCCAATCCAAGACAGCAGAAAGTTTGGATGGGTCCATAGCCAATCCCTTTTCTGAGATAATGTACCCCAGGAAAGGCAATTCCTTCACCTCAAACAGACACTTCTCAAGTTTGGCATAGAGGCGGTTCTCCCTCAGCTTCTGGAAAACCTGACACACGTGTCTCCGATGAGAGACCAGATCCGAAGAGTAGATTAGTATGTCATCTAGATAGACAACAACACATCTATCCAAGAAATCTCTGAGAACATCGTTGATGAACTCCTGGAAGACCGCGGGAGCATTACAGAGACCGAAAGGCATCACGAGATACTCGTAATGCCCGTCTCTGGTATTAAATGCGGTCTTCCATTCGTCACCCTCTCTAATGCGAACTAAATTATAAGCACCCCTTAAATCGAGTTTGGTGAAGACTCGGGCCCCTGCCACCTGAGAAAACAGATCATCAATCAGAGGCAGTGGATACCGATTCTTCACCGTAATCCGATTAAGGGCACGATAATCGATGCAAGGTCTCAAGCCTCCATCCTTCTTCTCCACAAAGAAGAATCCAGCTCCAGCAGGGGAAGTGGATGGACGAATGAAATTCTTCTCAAGGTTCTCTTTAATATACTCCCGCTGAGCCTGAACCTCAGGCCCAGTGAGATTATAAAGATGCCCTCGTGGTGGCATGGTACCTGGCAACAGGTCTATAGGACAATCATATGACCTGTGGGGAGGTAACACATCAGCCCCCTGAGGACTGAACACATCTCGGAAATTATGATACTGCTGTGGTAAAGTACTTAATACTTCCATGGAGGCTAGTGACAGGTCGGGACGAATGCACATAGTAAGGCATTCCGTACTCCACTGACAAATAAGACCCGAGCGCCAGTCCACTACTGGATTATGGAGCCTTAACCAAGGGAGACCCAAAATCACGGGAGTGGATGGCATGTCAAGGACAAAAAGGCTTAAGGTCTCCCGATGATCAGCCCCCACCGTTACCTGTATTCCCGGAGTCATCCACACTGCACGACCATCTTGAAGAGGGGAACCATCAATCGCGGTCACTGACATGGTGGTTTTCGGCTGGATCAACGGGATGCCAAGTCGACGAACCAAGGTTGAGTCCACAAAATTCCCAGCGGCCCCAGAATCGATTAGTGCTGAAAACTCATGGACCTTGTCTTGCCACCGTAAGGATATGGATACCATCACCCGGCTTGGAGGAGGGATAATAGCACCTAGGGGGTTCTCCTCTATGCCCCCTAGGTTCATTCGTTTCCCGCCGGCAGGAGGGGACAGGTTTTAACGAGGTGTCCAGACTTTCCGCAAAATAGGCACAGGCCTTTCTGTTGGCGACGAGCTCGTTCTGCCTGTGTGAGATGGGAGGATCCAACCTCCATTGGCTCTTCGGCCGATTTAAGAGGCCCTGGATGTGGTCGAGAGGATGAAAACCGAGACGACCGTTCCACTCGCCTCTCACGGATTCGCCTGTCGGCATCGATTGCCTGAGAGATAGCCATTTCCAACGAGAAGGGGGTAGGCAAGGCCAAAAGAAGATCCCGGACCGCATCCGAAAGTCCCAAACGGAAGCGATGGCGTAGGGCTGCGTCGCCCCAGGTGGTGAAAGCTGCCCATCGCCTGAATTCTGCAGCGTATTCTTCAGCTGGGCGGCGGCCTTGTTGAATATGCTCAAGATTGGTCTCTGCGGTGCGAGTACGATCCGGGTCATCGTAAATCACAGCCATAGCCTCGAAGAAGGCGTCCACTGACGAAAAAGCTGTATGGTCTTGAGGCAAATTAAATGCCCAACGTTGGGGGTCTCCACGTAGCAGTGACATTACAATCCCAATTCTCTGCCTGAGAGTGCCAGAAGCCATCGGACGCAACTGGAAATAAAGGAGACAGGAGTCCCTGAAGTTTAAGAACTCCTGTCGCTCTCCTGTGAAGGGGTCAGGCAGAGGGATCTTAGGTTCTGTTTGATGCCTTGCGATAGTGATGGGTAGTGCTGAGGCTCCCTGGATAAGCTGCTGAACCTCCTCCATCACAGTTGTCAGTTGCTCTTGGATTTGCGCTGCAGCGGCTGCTGGTATATTTGGGCGTCGTTGGAACAGCAGGTTAACGGCTCCCGTTAATTCACTCAGCTGCTGCTGGATATTGTCCATGGCAACTGTTAGTTGGGCCCACTGTTCTGTAATGCAAGGCACCAACAAACAGACCAGTGATGAAAGCAAAAAGGTGTTTATTCACCAGAAACATAAACGTCCAGGACACTTGCTGGTAACAAGGAATAATAACAAAAACCAGGCAAGGAGATTCCAGGAATAGTCCCAACCAGTGCTGAATGATGCTGTGCACTTGGCAGTCGAGTCACTCCAGATCTTGGGTCCGCTGCAAAGGACAAAGTTCCTGGCAGCCTTCAGTCACTAGCAGTTGTGACCTATACCTGGTTGAGGGAAAATAACAGTGGGCACTGATCACCCTGAGAGACCTCCTTTTAAATGCCTGCTGACCAATCCCAGGGCGCCAAGTGTCCACTACCATAGGTGAACAAATTGCCCTGCACCTGAGTACATGGCCTAAGGCAATCACAAGTTGATTAACCCATGGCTGGCTCCCTAATCCACTTTGCTCTTGTGAGTCAGTATATTATGCGCCACTGGTCGACGAAGCGCATAAGAAGCACGTACTCGCGACCGTGTATCCCTTTGCGAACCTGCCCTCGTGCGTACGCACGGACGCATGATTGACTCAGCGCGAGTATGCGAGCGCGTGGACCCAGATGCGGAAACGGAAGTCGCAGGAGACACCGGAGACAACCCTGGCCGCGGCGTCTTGTCACTCGCCTGGCCACTCTGTCCCCGGGACTCCGACGGTCCTCCCCCCCGATGTCCACGCGAACGCATCCCCGCACTGGTTCGCAAAGGGGTCAGCGCTGGTGCATCAGAGACACGCATAACCTGTCCCGCAACTCCACGAGGACCCCTCTTGGTTCCCCTGGAGTGCAAAGCAGGTGAGGATCTTACATCCAGACAGTAGATGGCCTTCGTGCGGCCGTCTTCACCACTTGGAGAAATGTTCCCACTCACCTCATGGAAACGCTTGCATCAAGCATGCCGAAACGAATTTTGGAAGTGATAAACAATAACGGCGGAGCTACTCATTACTGAGTTCATGTTTGGAAGTTGGATTTCTGTTTTGGGAGGGTTTATTTATTTTTTTTGAGGTGTGGTCCTAAACTTTTGATCAGCTGAAAAACAGCCTGTTTCAGTTTATTCGTTGTTTTAATTAAATTGAATGCTCAAAAAATGTTTTGTCTCACTCCCATTTCTTCTTGTTGCATGTTGAAGCTCTACTTGGAACCTTTTTAAGATCCAGCCATGCTAAATATGATTTTTTGCAATTTTTCAAGTGGTCTTAAACTTTTGATCAGGACTGTATATATTATATCCACAGATCCTCCATAACAGTGTGTCAATTTTTATTGTACTATTCTACAGTAATACGACAAGCTTTCAAGAGTTTTCCTTTCTTCCTCGGTACGCTTGAGTATTCAGAAACAATCTATTCCTAAGGGTGGGTTCACATCTGCATTATGCCATTCCGTTATAGGTTCCGTTTCAGACGGAATATAACGGAATGGCCAGATGGAATGCAAAATGGAAACCTTTAAGAGGCTTTCCGTTTTGCTCTGTCCGAATAGAAGTTTATGAGAAAGCATAACAGATCCGTCTGGGTCCCCTTCTGCAAGACGGAAAAGAAAGTCCTGTCAAATCCGTTTTGATTCCCATAGACTTCTATTAGGACGGAGAGCAAACAGAATGCCTCCTGCAGAGTCTGCACTGTACAAGAGAGAGATAGCAGTGGCTGTGAAGGGAAAAGTTCCAGAGCACACAATGACAGCCCCAAAGCCTTTCTGCTGCCTGACCAACCGTATGCTGCCACAGCCCAGCCTGCAGGACATCAGACAGGCCTGGGGTCCACATTACAGCACCACTAAATTTACATTTATTTATCAAAAAGCATCATACATAGCTAAAAAAAAATAACATTTTTTACTGTCCCTTTAAGCAAAAGCCAGAATATAATAAAAGACAGAAACAGACATTAAACTACATTTATAATAAAACAATTTACTTACAAAAGAAGCTATTCAGTCATCTGCTGTGCCGTCCTCTGCTTGCTTCCACGGATTCTTTTCACTCCTCTCTGTCTCTCCTCAGTGCGCAGGCGCACTATTATGGGGGATCTGTGGATGACACACTGTTATAGGGGATCTGTGGATGACACACTGTTATAGGGGATCTGTGGATGATGCACTGTTATGGGGGATCTGTGGATGACACACTGTTATAGGGGACCTATGGATGATGCACATGTTATGGGTGTCACGGTAGGTAAGATAAGGGAAGGAAACAGGAAACGTCAAAGCAAACAAAACAACTGACTAGGCTCCAAAAGCTAGGGAACAAAGGGGTCACCTCCTATCAATCCCTAAAAGACTTTCCCTATGCTGCTATGCCCAAAAATGGCCAAGATACTTTGCATGCACCTCAGCCACTCGTACACCACAAAGCACACCCTCCTTGAGCTGCAGCGGCAGAATGACATCCCCCAACATAGGCTGATATGCGACGTTTCCACCCATTGGAGAATTCCACCCTCCATATGTTGGACCGATTATACGAACAGAGAAAGGCCATCAACGATTTCTTGATGATGCAAGCGGATAGGAGTACTCCCATGTGAAACTTCAAGGTCAGCCAGTGGCAGCTCATGCGTGACACCTGCCTTTTGCTCAGGCCCTTTGAGGACGCCACGTTATTTGTCAGTCGCCAGGACTACGGAATCAACGACGTCATTCCACTGCTTCATGTCCTGAAACATGGTGGTAACAATGGCTGGTCAGGGCACTGGAGATGTGGCTCCTAGATCTCACTGCTACATGAGCCCTGTGGGGGCTGAACTGGAGGAGGACATTAATGCAGAAGCAATGTGTAGCGAAATGGGTGGTTTTTCTACTCAGGTGACAGGAAAGGAGGAGCAGGAGCAGCCAGAGGAGCTACAGGGCGATGAGGAAGACGAGACAGAGGACCCAGACACACAGTGGCAGTATGCAGTGGAGATGGAGGCAGGGAGTCCCTTCGAGCCACTTGCACAAATGGCACAAAGCATGCTCACTTGCTTGCGTAGTGACAGCCAAATTATCACCAATCGGTAGAGGGATGACTTCTGGCTCTCCACCTTGTTGGACCCTCACTAACGGTCCAAAATGGGGGCCTTTTTGACACCCACTGAGAGGGAGGACAAACAGAAGTATTACAGAGACATCCTATGAAGTCAGTTGGCCGCTGCCTATCTTCAACAGCGTCCATCCTCTCACAGGTCTGACCAGGGGGGCCCTCTATGCTCACGTTCCACTGCCATGGCTGCTAGGGAGGGGTGGGGTGGCAGGAGCAGCATCAACTCCATCAGCAGCAGCCTGAGTCTACAGTCGCTGATGAGTAGCTTTCTTCACCCGCATGGTGATGAAACTACTCACCAGCAGCAGCAGTTAGACCTGGAGCAGGATCTGAACCAGCAGGTGGTGGCATACTTGGACAGCACCCTGCCAACCAACATTGAAGATCTGCTGGACTACTGGGTAGCCAAATTGGGTTTGTGGCCACAACTAGCAGAGTTTGCCCTGGAAAAGCTGGCTTGCCCGGCCATTAGTGTGGCATCAGAGCGGGTGTTTAGTGCGGCGGGGGCCATAGTTACCGGGCGAATTTAATTTTTTAGAAATTTGCTCATCTCTAGCTGTAGTCACATGACTATGTCCATACAGCTCTTTATTTCCTGTGATGTTATATTGATGGGTGGCGTAATGATAGGGGAGTGTCTATTTAACTACCTGGGTGGGAGGGAGTATTATGACCTGCTCCTCTCTCTTTATAAAAAACACATTTATTTTCTCCCCCTGCTGTTCTCTTGTGGTATTGCAGACTCCTTTGGCTTTGGATTTCTGGATTGGTATTGTGACTACGCTTTTGGCTTCTGGTGATTTGGTATTGTATTGATCTTCTGGTTCTGACTTTTTGGCATTCTGTCTTCTCATTTGCCTCTGGCATTTTTTTTAATTCATTTTGGTATTTGGTTGACTGGTATTTGCCGCTTTACTTCACAAGTACTCTTCGTATTTGTCTATATGTTGTTTCCCGTTTGTGTGTCGCCCTCACACTTAATCCACCGCAGGGACTGCCACCCAGTTGTTGTGATCATTGCCTAGGGTGACCATGTAAGTAGGTAGGGATAGTGGGTCCACAACATTTAAGGGCTGCACTATCCCTGTTTTTGTGTGTCGGTAGTCGCCCATTCCTGACAAACATTTGTTTAGAAACTAATTTAAAAAGACCACTGAGCCTCTATTTATAGACCTGACCATAAAACATTTTGACTCATACTGGCATTAGCAACAAAGGGTCCACCATTCAGTTGAGAAGGACTACTGGATGTATTTTGTAATTGTCTAGTACGCTGGCATGTACAAGCCATATTAGCTATGAAGATTAAGGTCTTTTTAGAAATAACTAAAAAGGAGTAAACCCTAGTAGAAAGCAATCTACTCTACTTCTTGACTTCACATATGGTTGTCTTCTGCTGGACTTTCTAGAGCTTCTTGTTAATTTCCACACCATAACATATGTTACATACTGTATGATAAGAACCTGGATCCACCTGATGATCTTCTTATTATCTGAGGGACATGTACAACCATGCTTTACCCTTTTTCACTGCCTTATCCCCTCATGATGTCCTCCTAGACTTCAGCTTCATCCTCTCATGCCTACCTTTACCACTTTTATCTCATTTCTTTGTAACCATCCAATAATCCCAGTCGTCCATTTTTCATTGGCTACTCCAAGAAAAAGCTTCCTCCTGGTAACTATCATTGATGTACCCCTGAAAATAGACCCCTAAACATAACCTCATCTCAAATAAATCCAGTGTCCTCTAATGACACGGCAGCTGTTCTCCAGGCTAACTGCATAATCACCCTTCACACTGTGCATTACAGAATTCAGTCATTACATTACAGTCATCAAAAGCAAAACGCATATATACCAGAGCGGGTTTCATTTGAGGCTGCTAGCAGAAAAAAATATATACTTCAATCAAATGGACCATAAACAATGCAATGTCTTTTGTATCCCAGCAATACAAAAATCAGAGATGGGAGGAAATCTCCTGTCTTGCTGTGAGGGTTTTACATTACACAGCAGAAATCAGTAAAATATTTTAAAAGTCTCAGCGCCTCGCTGCCGTTCATTACAGTCTGATTCAGCAACATTTATAAGGTCATGCATTTCTCATTAAGGATTTGGATTTTAATGGGAAGAATACATTCAGCGGCTAAACAGAATAACAAATCATTGATTACATCTATGAAGATATTGGAAATATTGTAATGTAATATATGAACATGTATTTACAGAGGCCACAAATAACAGCTATTGAATTTTAACCACAATATTTTTTTTGTTCCTTATGTAGGAATGCTGCAGTAATTTGCAGATTCCCCCCCCCCCCCCCCGTTGACCATTGCCTATAATAAGCGTCCATAGACCAGCTGGGACTAATGGTGTGGAATTGGATAATACACAGTCGAGTCACATTATTATGACCACCAGCTAATCCAGAGAAACAGCCGTGTGCAGCATGGACAGCAGCTAGATGGCTGGGAGTGACTCAATAAGGTCCTGTCACAGGTATCTGGAGCCATGCTGACGGCAGTGCATTCCAAACCTGCTGGAGGGTGTGTGTGGGGGGATCCATAGAGTGAACTTGACAATAGAGGTGTCTGGGGATTTAGGGGGCCAGGGTAGTACTTGGAAGTCTTGGTAAAGTTGGACATTTCTCACCATGTGACATGTCGTATTGTCTTGCTGTAAGATCCCATACACCCCAAGGAAGACAATCAGCATGTATGGGTGTAAGTGATCTGCAAGGATAGATTCATACCCAGATCGGATGAGAATGCCTTCCACATGGATGAGTGGGACCTGAGGATGACACAAAAGCATTCCCCAGCTGCCACCACCAACGTCTGTTCTTCCAGCAGTGATTGCAAGTGTTAGGTCAACTGTCTAGGTCCACCACTGCCATGCTCTCCCTTGAGGGCATGATACCCACATTATTTGCCATGCTGCTGCCTCTATGCTGCTGCCTTGCACTCCAGCCTCTGTCTCCTTAGGGCGCACGCATGCTCACCTCAGGCCTCAAAGATCAAGCGCATGCTCTTCAAAATCCATCCCCAGTCATTGGCTTGGGTCCTTGGGTATTTTAGTAGACCTCTGCAGGTGGAGGGTGCCTGAGCTTTAGCATCGCTGGTGAACAGCAAAGGTGTTATGAGGTCTAATGCATCTGCGAACCATCTGCATTTATACTGCATTACCTCCTGCCTGTTTTCCTGGTTTACTTCTAGCCTCCCCCACCCTGCCTGTGTACTTCTATACTTTCTAGTCAAGTTTAGCTCTATTTATGTACAGTTTACCCGGCAGTATGCGCAGTCTGCATGCCTGAGTCAATGTATTGCTGTATTCCTGAGTTCCTGACCACAGTGAGTCAGCTGCCAACTACATCGGGACTATCCTAGGAGGTAGTGGTCTGGTTGCTAACCTGCAGCAAAGTCTAGATCCCTGTACAGGGATTAAAGGGATTAAAGGGTGAATACCGGGGAGGTCCACACTCATTGATCTGTAACAGAAGGGTGTTTCCCACCTCACACACCAACATCTATCCCTTTGGAGAAGGCAACCCTTCAAGGTCCAATGCCAATACTGCCATAAAAATTGAAACCTGTATCCGAGGTGCAGTGACCATCTGTCTGCTTCGGAGCTCCATATGCAGTAGGGTTCACTGAACTGTTATTGACATGCATCTGGTAGCCCCCTTCCTGTTCATTTTGGTGGTGAGTTGCTCCACTGTAGTATCTTGTCCTCGATTGTGCGCCTTCGTAGCCGACGTTCTTCTCTTACATAAATGGCACGTGACATTTGTTAACTCATGATACACTTTCACAACAGCAGCACGGAAACAGTTCACACTGTGCAGTTTCAGAAATACTGCCACCCTTGGCTCGAAAGCCGATAATCATTTCTTTTTGACAATCTGATAAATGGACCCTTTTACCCAGGACAGCAACAACGTATATGTATACAGACATAGAGATGGCCTTGCGGTTAGCCCAGCGGTCGTTTCACGGCGAACTTTGCGTGTTCGCGATTCGCTGAACATGCGAACATATGGAGAAATTTGCGCCCGCCATATTCTTATACATTGTGAAGAACTTTGACCCATGACACATCCATCAGGTGGTACAGGACAGCCAATTGAGACGTTTCAGCACATGGACATACCCCCTACCTTATAAATAAACCTGATCTGGCCGCCATTTTACATTCAGTGTTTTGCCAGTGTAGGGAGAGGTTGCTGTGTGGAGCAGGGACAGGCTGTTAGGGACACCAAACGCTAGCTAATAGGGCCACAAAAGTCATTTTAAGTACTAGTATAGGTGTGCTATCGATAGGTGTGATACACAGAGGGGTGCGATATACTTATAATATACTTTTATAATGAGTCAAAAACACATAGATCTATATAGTGATCACCTGGAAGTCAGAGGCCTAGGGGCTAGGGGCTTACTAGGGCTATTTTTATATAGGGTAAGGTTCTGGACGGGGTCACTCTTATCAGGGCGGGTGGTCTGTGGTTAGGCTATCAGGGCCAGAATAGCATCCCCCTGTAGGGCAATATCAGGGACAGTTCTTTGCCCACCCTGTCCTTTAATACCACATCATCATCTAGCCCAGGGATGGATGTTTTTTTGCTTCCCCTTCTGGATTCATCGATGTGCACTGGAACCCCCCGGATTGTGGTAGGACATATGGTTTCTGATTTGGTGCCGCTGAGCACCTGATTTAGTGCCGCCGAGCATTTGTTATTGCCGACCACATCTATGCTTTTTGGTTAACTTTAATAATTTCATTTATTTTCATTTTGAGGGATATCTTTTCCATTCACACGTCCTCAAAATGGTCCGCATCAGTGCCGCAATTTTGCGGAATGGGTGCAGGCCCATTCATTTTCAATGGGGCCGGAATGTGCTGTCCGCATTTGAGGATCCACATCTGCACTTCTGCATCTGTGCTTCCGTTTCCGCAAAAAAATAGAGCATGTCCTATTCTTGTCCGCAATGGCAGACAAGATTAGGCATTTTCTATTATAGTGCCGGCGATGTGCGCTCCACAAACTGCGGAATGCACATTGCGGATCCGCAAAACACTTACGGACATAGTAAAATTATTAAAGGTTACGTTTTATCTTCATGTATATTCTAATGGATTGCCTTCCTTGTACAATGTTATAATATACTTTCTATGTTAGAAAATATATTATAGTGCATTTATATTGTGCGGCAGTTGTGTGCGGTTCTGCTGCGATACTGCAGGTATATAGAGGGACAAGCGTTATTGGGACAAATAATTTCTTCTGGTGTGATATACCAGTCGTCCCCCAAAAAAGATTGAAGCGGGGTGTTATATACCAATATACTTTCTTTATAGTGCATTTCGGTACTGGATAGTGCATTTGCGCACTATATTTTTTTAATTGCCGATTTTTCGCATTAAAAAAAAATTGAATGGATATCGCAAATTCGAATAATACATCTGGTATGTCACTGTCCATGTTGTGGGACTATTTGTGCACTTCTAGTTATTATTTCTTGGCTGCAAATATAAGCTGAAGGTTTTTCAGGTTCGCCTGCCATTAAAATGAATGGGACCTGCCGCAAACTTGCGGTTCGCGAATATTTGATCGTGTTCGCGTGATCGCGTTCGCAAACCGTCCCGGCAGATGTTCGTCCATCACTATACAGACAGCCTGTCTTACATACCCACCAAGCCAGCTCACCACATGTGACTTCCTTCATGAGCTATGCACTGCCAACATCGAAAATAGAAAGTGGTCAAAATAATGTGACTGCATATAATAATATCATCCATTGAAAGTCTGAGAAATTTGGATTTCTGCAAAGAAATGGAGTTGCTGTCTTACAAGAAAACTCTGCCTATTAGAACTAATGTCTGGTAAGACCAGGAATCTTCATACCTCTCTTAGGCTTTCTTGCAGGGTAGTTATGGAAATGTACCACACCATTCTAAATGTATAATAGCTATACCTCATTACAACTTAAATGAGACTCTGAAACTGACCATTATCATGCAGAAGATGAAGGAAGCGGGGCCTTCTAACCATAATGCATTCATTACCATGCTTTTTAGGGATTTCATAGTTCTATAGAATACTTTTGTGCATACATTATGCATACATGATCGTAATACATCGCTAATCATTCCTTAGCATACTGTGTGCTTCATTCTGTGACGAGGGTAAAGACTTAAGGAAGTCTAAATTAAGCCGTAAATGGTTGCCCACTCAAGTATTGAACTTACATTTCTATCACTTGGTTGATTTACAGTCTTAAAAGAATATTCCCATAAATATGCATTTCTGACAGCTTGGGCCCCGCTTATCGAAGAAATGGGAAGCCTATGCCCTCTGATCCACTTGTGGAGGTTGATCAGTGACGGCGTGTCTACAGCTTTCTCTTTTAATGTCTATGGGAGTTGCTGAAATTTTCAATATCTATGGGAGTCACAGAAATGTTTAAAGCCTTTAGGAGTTACAGAAATGTATAATGTCTATGGGAGTTACAGAAATGTATAATGTCTATGGGAGTTAAAGAAATGTACAATTGCTATACGATTTACAGAAATATATAATACTTATGAGAGTTACAGAAACGTTTAATGTCTATGGGAGTTACAGAAACGTTTAATGCCTTTGGGAGTTACAGAAATGTATAATACTTATGAGAGTTACAGAAATATTTAATGTCTATAGGTGTTACAGAAATGTATAATGTCTAGGAGTTACAGAAATGTATAATACCTATAGGAGTTACAGAAATGTATAATACCTATAGGAGTTACAGAAATGTTAAATGTCTATGGGAGTTAAAGAAATGTATAATTGCTATACGATTTACAGAAATATATAATACTTATGAGAGTTACAGAAATATTTAATGTCTATAGGTGTTACAGAAATGTATAATGTCTAGGAGTTACAGAAATGTATAATACCTATAGGAGTTACAGAAATGTATAATACCTATAGGAGTTACAGAAATGTATAATGTCTAGGAGTTACAGAAATATTTAATGTCTATAGGTGTTACAGAAATGTATAATAACTATAGGAGTTACAGAAATGTTAAATGTTTATGAGAGTTACAGAAATATTTAATGTCTATAGGAGTTACAGAAATCTATAATACCTATAGGAGTTACAGAAATGTATAATACCTATAGGAGTTACAGAAATGTTAAATGTCTATGGGAGTTACAGAAACGTTTAATGCCTATAGAATTGTTCTTCGTATAAATTACTGACTGGATGCTATGGGGCATATTTATTGATCCCCTATGTTTTGAAAGGCATGGGTTGTCTTAGGCTTAGTCCTTATTCATCATAGTGGGAAATTATTGTAATTTTTAGTTAATATTTGCCCTCACCTGTTTATATAACATTTTATTACAGGTTTTTGTGTTACAGTGAGGTCACATTATTCTATGACCTATTTGAAAGTCTTTGCTTTTGATTGTTAACATGTCTTCTTTGCGACATGTTACTTAGTATTTTGTCGGTAAAGTATTTTATCATTCTAAGTGTCATGAACTCAGCTGTCCAGGCTCCAGCATTGTGGTCTCTGGCTTTTGCACGGCTGCACTGGGCGGGACGTGCTGTAAGGCCGCGCCCCAGGGTGACACGGTTGCGTCTCTAGCAACAGAGAGCAATGCTCTTTTTCTCCCTGGAGGAGATTGGTGGTGGGCTGAGTGACAGCCCAGCCACCCCATTACTCTGTGGATTGTAAACTCTCCCATGGAGCGCCGAATCTATGGACCTATCAGGTTCTAAACCAGGGATTCAGAGCTCTATTTAAATCTCCTTCTGGTAATTCACCTTTGCCAGTGATAGTCATTGACTCCCTACAGTAGCTGTGCTCCTAGTACCGGTCCTGTGTGTGCTTTTGGATTATTCGTATATTTGACCTCAGCTTGCTATTGCCCACTCTCTGCCTCGTGATTTAGTACTGTGTTTCCAGTCTGGTTGTGATCTTGGCTTGGCTATTTGACTGTCCTCCATCTCTCGTTTGGTACTGTATCACCCGCCTAGTTCCGATTTCTGTACAACTCTGCTTTTGTGTTGTTTTTATCTCTGTGTGTCTTCTGTCTTGTACCTTAGTACAGTAGGGAACGTCGACCAGTTGAGGACTAGCCACCTAGAGCGTGCGGTGCAAGTAGGCAGGGAAAGCAGGCAGGGTTCCCTTGAGTGTTCACTGTCCGTGTCTTCCCTACAAACTTCCGTTATACTAAGTTTAGTGTGGGTATTTACACTTTATGTTGCTTTTTTATACTGTTTATTTAAACGGAATGTGTTATCAGTAATCAACCTATTGTTTAAATCAAATTTTTATGTTTACAATTGTTGGTGATTTTTCTTTAAATTTTCTTTTTTAATTTTCATTATTTTATTTCATTTATCAACTCCCTCCTGACATCTGTACAGGTCACAGAGCATGTCTAGAAAGCACTCCCGTAGTAGTCAATGAGGTCACCTCCTGTCCGTGGTGTCTATGGCCCATGTGGCTGCTCTCAAACAAAAGGAAGTCTTGACATATTGTAGGCCTAGTAGTTAGGGTGAACATAGGATCTCCATAAACCATATATACAATGTATTTCCTACCATAAGACATTTTAGGTGAGGCAGGTGCAGGTGTCAATCATTTGGTTTCTTTTTCAGCTTTTGCAGATCTCACCTTCCTGTGACTTTATTTAAAGGTGAGACTACGTCTTGACACTTCTTGGGAAGCAACAACATCGGGAAGCATCTTCTTCCGCCAGGTTTCAGAAATGCAATGACCCTGCTCTATCCTTTTGTCACTGTATAATGCAAAACCTTAGAGGGATTAAATATGAAAGCCAGACGTCTAAAAGACAGAAATGACCCTGGGGTGCCTGCCGTTACCTGCTGGCTGTACTTTTAAACAGCTCGGTCATTCGAGCCTAGCATTTTGAAGTGACTTTTCTTGAGGCATTTAGGAATTAAATTATCATAAACCGTGCCTCCTAAGAACTAGTGTTGGGTGTGAATATTCGAATTGCGAATATCGGCACTTCAAGAATTCGCAAATATTTAGAATATAGTAATATACAGTATATTGTTAATTTCGAATATTCTAGATTTTTTTTCCCATCAGTAACCTCCCTTCTTGCTTGTGGGCCAATGAGAAGGCTGCAATGTCTTTGTCTGAACTTAGTAACATCCCTAGCAACCAATAGGAAGTTGCCTACCCCTTACTATATAAGAACCTCCCCAGCAGCCATTTTTTTTATTTTTTTTAAGTTCTGAGAGAGACATCAGTGTCATTGCTGTGCTCTGTGCTTTCCACACTACATTAGATAGATAGTTAGATAGCTTATATATATATAATACAGATAGTCAGTGGGAGATAGTCAGTGTAGGTTATATCGTGATATAGTGGAGCTGTTGCAGTGCAGGGTGTTAGGTAGTGTGATAGGTTCTGCTGTCCATACATACATGCAGACCTGCTAAAATGTGAAGTTTCACGTATTGCGCCCAAATATTTAGTGCCAATTAGCGCAATCGCGAATATATTGGAGCACTCTAACTGCATATAAAGCCATTTTTAATGTTCTGCCGTGTCAACCATTTTCTTCAGTCTCAGGAAAATGTAGCAAAAGTGACCCACGCCTGTATTTTGCGCGCATTACGCCAATATTACACTGCCGATTTTTCGCAACCAAGAAAATCCTCTCGAATTCGCAAACATATATAACGAATATTCGCCCAAATATGCATGCGTGGTGCACTCTCCATTAACTACAATGGGTTTTCCAAAAATAGCAGGGCAGTGCTCTCCTTCACAACGAGAACCTGTTCTGGAGATAGGAGCTGGGACCCATACCTTTCTGACCTAGATGGCACGACCTCAAGTGGACTTTGATCCGAATTTCAGGGTAAATTCTATTCACCGCTAAGCCGAATTTCCTCGCGTTTTTGTGTTTCATAATACTGAATTCGATTTAACATGAAATAGTGCAAATAAAAACAAAAGAAAAATTATACTGACCTTCTTCATTTGCTAGTGACGGGCTGGCCGCCTCCATCTTGCTTGAAGATCTCGGCCGACATGCCGTGCGCAGTGACGTATGATGTCGCCACGTTGGCCGGCGTGATGACTTCATCTCGGGCTGTGTGAGATTTCACGCCAGATCTCTAAGCATGATAGAGGTGGCCCGGCCCATCGCGAGCAAATGGAGCAGGTAAAGTTACTTTCACACTAGCGTTTCTATTTTCCGGTATTGAAATCCGTCATAGGGTCTCAATAACGGAAAAAAATGCTTCCGTTTTGTCCCCATTCATTGTCAATAGGGACTAAACGTAACTAAACAGAACGGAATGCTCCAAAATGTATTCCATTCCGTTTAGTTGCGTTCTCATACCGGAGAGCAAACCGCAGTGTGCTGCGGTTTTCTTTCCATCATGGGATGCGGAGCAAGACGGATCCGTCATGACCCACAATGCAAATGACTGTGGACGGATGCGTATAACTCTGACACAATCTGACAAAATAGAAAACGGATTTGTCCCCCATTGACTTTCAATGGAGTTCATGACGGATTTGTCTTGGCTATGTTAAAGACAATACAACCGGATCCGTTTATAACGGATGCAGACGGTTGTATTATCAGTAACGTAGGCGTTTTTGCTGAACCCTGCCGGATCCAGCAAAAACGTTAGTGTGAAAGTAGCCTAAGTATGATTTATTTTTTTAATTTAACACCGCAATTGATGCTCCCTGTCATTAAACTCACTACTTACAAAGAAATGCAGTTTGTCAGGAAGATAATTATTTTGTACAATTCAGCGAAACAATTTTCAACTACTTTGCTTATCTCTACTATCAACGTCTCTGATGCCAATACCCCTTTAAGGGGAGTAGAACAGAAAGATATAATGATGTACCATGGGGATGGGCATGATCTATGAAAAAAATCTCTGAGAAAAAAAAGTATCAAAAACAAAGACTCCATATTTTTTCTTTTTTCTTAGTGCCTTTTAGATGAGAAAACCTGAACTGTATGTAGTTGCTTGCTATGGGCTATAAAGCCCTTTCTTCTCCAAGACTGTTTTGTAGGTCCTAAGTCCCTTTATTAAGACAAAAGGAGAATAAACTCTATGTGCCGAGGCCACGGATAATTGTACTGGTCGAGTCGTCTCTATCGCAGTGTGCCTACAGGTTATTATCCTAAATAGTACCCACAGCTAACTCGGCCAGCCTTCTCCTTTCACAACATTGCTCGTCTTCCCCGAGTTTCTTCCTGATTCTCTATAATTAGTCAGCGGGCAAGTTCATCTAAAACCAATGTTTTCACTTTGTGGACACAGAATACAACAGTTTAATTAAGAGTGTGTTTTCTGGTGCTCGCACATTTAAGCTTTAACCCTTTTGCCATTAAGGATTTTCTAAAGAACGTCATTATTTTTTTTTGTACATTTTTTATTTGCCAACCTGACCATCACAACTACTGTACTGTATGTATATTTAAAAATGTGAAAAATACCAAGCACTGTATCCCATGGTATTGGACCCCCACTGATCAGATATTGATAGGTCATCAGTATAAAACACTTAAAAAAAAACTTTAAAGGAGTTGTCTGTTGAGGGCAATCATTTGAGCTCTAATAGGCCATCTAGATGTTCTAGAGGGGTGATTCCAACTAGTGAGACCCTTTTTGAACCATAGGGGAGACACACCCATTAAGAGCAGCTGGCAGAAGCAGTCTGCCCATATAATACTTGGGCAGCCATTCATTTTATTGGCTGTTATGGCTGTGGAGGGGTCCAGAATGTGCTAGGGAGCCCCTGTGAATAAACCTCAAACCCTAAATCTATGGAATCTGCCCTTAAATGTGTTGCCTCACAAAACATATTCTGCATCAAGCCCCTGGATCTGAATACTTTTGTAATTAAATATCCATGTAATTAAAAATGCTGTATAGCCAGTGAGCTATTCAATAAAATGTATCTGTATAGCGCCACCTGCTGTTTGTTATTTTCCTCAGTTCTTGTCCATCCCACTGAGCTGGTGAGACGTGCTCAGTTTAAATCTTCAACTGTTACCAGACATATGATCAGAAAGCTGCATCAGAATGGACATACCCCTGATCTGCCAGCCTGAAGATAATCTAGCAGAGCAATTGGACCATTGAATGTTGAGATCTCTGGATCCATGTGAGGTACAGGGCTGGTTCTAACTTTGTTAGAAAGAGATTGTTATGTCCTATATAATGTCTGATCTTCATTTTTACATTAATCATGGCATAACCCCTTTAAAGGAGTTGACTTGTGAGGATAACCATTTTCCATGAGCTCCATTAGACCATATGCATGTCAAACAGGTGGAGTTTCCTACTAGGGATGTCCATTTCGAGCCATAGTGAAGAGACCCACCCATTAAGAGCAAATGTTGTAGAACCAACCCATCCATATACTACATGGGTGTCCATTTATATTATTGGCAGTAATAATTCTTAATAATAAATGTAATAAATCAGCAGTTTCCCCCATTTATAAGAGATTCAGACAACTGATTGCCAGGTCATCTCAAATTTCTAAGGGTATTTTCCTGAGATAACCCCTTGTCTTGGTTCCATGAATTGCCATGATAAAGATGTAATAGCCCATTGGCATAGGCCATAAATATCTCCTTATAGATAAACCACTTTGGCTCTTGTATGTTTTTAGAAAGGTTTATATAAGTTTAATGAATTTTTCTCATGTTGAGTGATTACTACAGTTGACTTAAAGGGTTGTAAAGGATTAGAAAAACAATGGCTGCTCTATTGAAGAGTCTGAGCTGCAAAACCAAACACAACCTATGGACTATTAGTTGCTCTATCTTTGGCCATGTTTTTCTGATTGTGGAAAATTCTTTTAAGGCTACTCTTATACCTTACCTAATGTAGCCCTAGAATGTTTCAATTGTCTTTAAATTAACAAAAATATTCACATTATTTTTTTGGGTTCATTCAACTCATTTCCACTTCTATGACATAGTTAATGGCTCAGTCGCTACTCACCTTTAAGACATGTCTTCTCGTGGAGCCAATTTCTCACTCTGAAATTAATATGTAGGAAACATTATCACCTCAAGGAATCCTGGAAGGTGTCACAGAGCAACATGACATAAACCACAGCTGAGATCCCCGAGAGTTGTCATCCACAATGCTATAACACACCTGATTATTAACATCTGGAGATCATGATTGCATCCCCATCTACATTCTTTTTAGTTAGTAAAGGATAATCCTCATATTTTAAATTCTCATATTACGTAACAAAATACCAGATGTCCACGTCACATTTGCTTGGGTAAAGCAGGTAATAGGTGAAAAGGTTTCTATTATCATGAATTCTGGGAAAAATAGACTTAAAATGACTTAGGTGCATAAAGAGTTTAGTAAAGTAAGTAACAGTCACCCAAAGGTGTCAACAAATGGGCTAGCTTCTATCAACTATTGCCCAACATGGCACCCAGCCGATACCCCTATGATACAAAGAGAGGCGATAGTAACAAGGCACATCTTTCCCTGATGATGTCTACAATGGAGCTGAGCTCTTTGTTACATAGCTAAATATTTTCTAGTCTCCTCGCCCCTCCTAGCCCCACCTAAAGGCAGGGCCAGCGCCACCCATAAGCAAGGTACGCCACCGCGTACAGCGCACTCTTGCTGGAGGCGCCAGCCCCCGGCCCATGGCGCTGCTGCGTAGCTAATTTATTCACTTCACTTACCTCTGTGTAATCGCGTACAGGCGCACTGGCAGAGGCATCGTCAAGCGAAGTGCGCATGTGCCGTCTTCCAGCGCACCTTGTTTGACGATGCCTCTGCCAGTGCGCCTGTGCGAGATTAAGGCACTTCTCTGCAATTACACAGAGGCAAGTGAAGTGAATAAATTAGCTAGGAGGCGGCGCTGGGCGGGGACGGGATCTGTGGATGACACTTAGGGGGATCTGTGGATGACATTTATTGGGATCTGTGGTGGATGACATTTATGGAGATCTGTGGATGACAGTTATGGGGGATCTGTGGATGACACTTATTGGGATCTGTGGATGACACTTATGGGGGATCTGTGGATGACAGTTATGGGGGATCTGTGGATGACACTTATTGGGATCTGTGGATGACACTTATGGGGGATCTGTGGATGACAGTTATGGGGGATCTGTGGATGACACTTATGGGGATCTGTGGATGACACTTATGGGGGATCTGTGGATGACATTTATGGGGGATCTGTGGATGACACTTATGGGGATCTGTGGATCACACTTATGGGGGATCTGTGGATGACATTTATGGGGATCTGTGGATGACACTTATGGGGATCTGTGGATAACACTTATGGGGATCTGTGGATGACACTTATGGGGATCTGTGGATGACACTTATGGGCATCTGTGGATGACATGGTATATAGCTGGAGGAAGAAAACGTGGCCTTACCACAATGAAGGGTACAGTCTGTATAAATAGGTGGCCGACAAAAAGGGGGTGGTTCAAAGGGCGTGGTCAATAGGCGGAGTCAATGGGGGGCAGCAAAATTAGCTTTTGCCTAGGGTGGCAAAAATCCTTGCACCAGTCCTGCCTAAAGGTCAGTTACTTCATACTTCAGGAATGCAGACAGGTATCAGGCATCACTAACTAACCTCATTACAAGGAATTAAAGGGGAAGAACCACAAAAATAGCTTGTTTGGTTCTTTTTAAAGGGGGTGTAAACAGTATCATTCTAGGGTTCACTGAGTCCACCACCAGAGGAAATTAATCTGAGGGTCCAGCTGAAACATATGTAGAAGTAGGCTAATTATTGGACTGCTCGTCAAGAATATGAGGAGCAGTCCAATACGAAGCAGTCTAAACAGTCTTGATAAAAATCCTACTGCATGAATGTAACTTCTTATGTAGTATTCTTATTGCAATATGATTCTCGTACTATGCGTGTGTGGGGATCTGATACTGATTACCTAATTGCTTCCAGTCTCATAAATATAGCCCACACCTAGAATGAATATCTGATTCATTTGTTTACAAATATAGCTGTCAAACATTTTTTGTGGGTTTAAGGTTTTATGTTTTTGTTTAGTTTTTATTTCCAGATTAGAGTACGGTACTTAAAAGGGGTTATCCCATGATTAAGGTAAAAAATTAAAATCAGACATCATATCGTACATGACAATCTCTTTCTAATAAAGCCCTGTTCCTCACATGGCTCCAGAGATCTCCCCATTTGTTGCTCCAATTGCTCTGCTAGATTTAAATCAAGCTGACAGCTCAAGGGGTGTGTCCTTTCTGTTGCAGCTCTCTCCCTATCACAGCTCAGGAGGCAATTGAAGGATGAAACTGAGCATGTGCGACCATCTTAGTGAGCAGGACAAAAAAATAAAATAAAAACAAACAGCAGGTGGTGCTATACAGATACATTTTATTGAATAACTCAGTAGCTATACCACACTTTTAATTGCATGTAATTGCAAAAGTATTCAGATCCAGGTGCTGGTTTGAAAACTGTTGAATATTTTTCATGGGACAATCCCTTTAACAAAGCCATAGAAAGCTATTAACACAGCTTAACACAGCTTCTCCCTCTCTACCCTATGCTGCCCACAGAAAGCGACTTGACAGGACCACTTTAAAACTTTACAATCTTTGCCATTAAAAAAAATTAAAAATAAAGAAATAAGACTGTGCACGGTCTCGGAACATTTAGGACCTATAGAAGATTCCATAAATATACTTGTCAAAGTTTCAAGAGAAACATCATTTCAAGGTCTACAGAACAGAACAAAACCATCATAGCTTACTGTAGAAAGAAGGAGAAAAAAGTGTTTATAGTAGAATGAGCTCGCCCCTGGTACATGTGCTGGTGTTATGTCTGCGTCCATGGCGAGGATAAATGTTTGGTTTTAGAGGCCGGTGGGGGGGTTAGCCCTCGTGTTTATGGAGATGTATGGAGGCCATTTTGATGGGTTTAGGCTTCTAGAAAGCTGATAGAAGACATAACATACATGGCCGGTGTTGGCCACTAATGCGTTCCCTCTTGAGTGTTTTTGTGATGTTGATAGATTTACGAGCTCGAGGTTTAACCCTTCTTGTGCCTTGTCTTGGCTCCTTCATTTGCCGTGCCGTTCCCTCGCCTCCATCTAATGACTCTCTCGGTTGTTAATTAATGGATTTTTGAATTTAGGGCCAATCTTTCATGGATTTTATATCCCTGCCACTTTAACGTTTTTTGAAATGCAGACAATTCCTGTGTGACCAGGAATAAAAGATTACTTACATTGTGATTATATTACTTTTTATGGTTCATATATTGTGCGTGGCGCAGGTTTTATTATATCTGTGACATGCATACATAATCTCTCCAGTCTACCGCTAAACAAATGTCTTTTTAACCTTTTTCCCTCAGGAAAATCTTCAGATTTTTTTCTTTTTTGATCATCATAATAAAGACATTAAGAAATGTGAATATAAAATAAATAGTGTCCCGCAAGGTACCTCTGTGCATGTAAAATATTGAGCCAAAAATACAATACAACCATAAACTGCCCACATAACATTGCAATACAAGCCAAGTAACAGTACCTCTATGGAACCTCAAGGCATCCCCTTATTTGAGTAACAGGTCCAAGGTGAAGATTTAAAGGGAGTCTGTCCACAGGAAATGTGCTACATGGCCTTATAGTGCTAGCTCAGCTGAATGTAATGATACATTTGACTTGGCTATACGTTGCTTCTTTCTGGAGAAAAAGTACTTTTAATCCATAGGCAACTGAGCAGTTAAGTGCACCGAGGGCGGGTCCAAGCCACTCTGTGCACCCTTGCTTCCTCTGCCAGCCCCTCCCTCTCTCTTTTGATGACTATGCAGGAACCTGGCCCTGTCAATCAAGAAGGAGTTGAAGGGGATGGTATTATTAGCAGTAGAAGTAAGGGTGCACAGTGGCTTGGGCCCGCCCTCGGTGCACTTAACCACTCCTTTGAATTTAGATTAAAAGTACTTTTTCTCCAGAACAAAGCAATGGATCACAAAGTGAAAGGTATCATTACATTCAGCTGAGTTAGCCCTACAAGGCACCGTGCATGGTGTAACAGGGAGTATACTTCCTTTAAATTAGATGTAGAGTCCCCAGAAATGTATGTGTGTTTTGGATATTTTTTTCTTCCCTTCAGTGGTTCATGCTGTTCTGTGTGCTCTGAGCCAGTCATAAGTCTCCTCACTGTTACTTCACTTGCACTCTTTCCATCTCCTGGAGCATCTTTTCCTATAACCCTCCCGATCTGTGCTGTTCCTCTGTTAATCCGTCTAGAAATGTATTTAAAAAAGGACAACTGGGTGTTCACAGTTGGGGGAGGGTCGCTACACAGTCTGACACTATCCAATCCGTGCTGGCGGTGGCAGACTGTGCACCAATAGACCCACTTTGACAAGAAAAAAAATGGCAATACAAAGTTGTCAATTTATTCATATATTTTTTAGCGGAATAACAGAGGAAAAGGACAACAAAAATGAGTTGTTCTTACGCTGGTTTAGGACTAGTATTGCTGCCCAAATCACTTCTGTGGAGCTAAGCACTTCCAATTAGACAGGCGTGGTAATCCTGCATAACCCCTTTAAAGGAGACCTGTCACCACCTCCATTTAGTAAATGATTATATTCCCTATAACAACTCTGCTTTGTGCCATTCCTCTTTTATTCCTACTACAAATGTTTTAGAACTCTGCTTTGTGTCATCCCTCTTTCATTCCTACTGCAAGTGTTTAAATACATTGACAACTGGGTTTTACCAGTTGAGTGTTTGTCCCTGCACATTGACGCTATTCAATCAGTGCTCCATGTTTAACCATATATAGATAGCCTCTGGAAGAGGGGAATGGTAACACCCATTTGTCAATTCATTCTAAAAATTCAAGTAGGAATTAGTGTTGATCGAGCACCATAGTGCTCAGGTGCTCGGGCTGAACACCTCGGGATGATCGGGTGCTCTACCGAGCACCTGAGCACAATGGAAGTCAATGGGAGAACCCAAGCATTAAACCAGGCACCCCCTGCTCTGAAGAGAGGAGGGCGTCTGGTTCATAGGAAAAGGTCATAAATTGATGGAAACACCACTAAAATAGTTTGTGAACAGCATTGGGGAGGATGGCTGGGTGCATCTTGGACTCCCAGGTCGCTGCTGGGAACGATGTTGTCCGATTAATACGCCACTTTTACAGACTGACAATAATACGCACCAAACCGAAGGTAAAATCGATTTTAGAGGAAAAATTGTTAAGAAACATTCTTTCTTGTATATTTACTTGTATATAAAGTGCAACCTGTATATCACATAAAGGAGGGCCTCATTCACATTGTGATACAATTGTTCAAGTAGTGGGACTCCTACACTCATAAAGCCTATGCACTAAGTAAAAGGGTTGACAAAAATTACAAGGAACCGGCACTCCAATATTTCATATTACCTTTATTACATATAAAGGAGGGCATCATACACCCTTGAAAAATTATGATTGATGGCCTGCTGGTGAGCTGACCCTGTAAAACATGATATGCGAGGACCTGCAGGTGAGCTGACCCTGTAAAACATTGTAGGTGAGGGCCTGCTGGTGAGCTAACCCTTAAAAAATTATATGTGAGGGCCTGCAGGTGAGCTGATCCTCTAAAAAATTATATGCGAGAGCCTGCTGGTGAGCTGACCCTGTAAAAAATTATGTGCGAGTGCCTGCAGGTGAGCTGGCCCTGTGAGAAATTGTAGGTGAGGGCCTGCTGGTGATCTGACCCTGTAAAACATTATATGCGAGGGCCTGCAGGTGAGCTGACCCTGTAAAAGATTGTAGGTGAGGGCCTGCTGGTGAGCTGACCCTGTAAAACATTATATGCGAGGGAATATATGTGAGGGCATTATATGCGACGAATAAGCATGTTGATATGATGGAAGAGGAGGAGGAGGATGAGAAAAGGAAGATTCAACCATATACCCATTTAAAGTGCCTTTATGTTCATCAGCTTTCCTCTGGTGGAGTTGAGAATGCCACCAGCAGCATTAAATACCCACTCAGACAAAATGCTGGTGGCAGGGCAGGCCAGCACCTCCAAGGCGTAGAGTGCCAGTTTGTGCCACGTGTCCAGCTTGGACACCCAGTAGTTGTAAGGCACTGAGGGATCTTGGAGGACGCAGACACAGTCTGCTATGTACTCCTTCACCATCTTCAAAAAATTTTTCCTCCTTGTGACAGTAGGCCGCGCATCAGGGTGAGGGTGCTGGTGGGTGTCATGAAACTGTCCCAGGCTTTGGAGAGTGTTGCCCTGCCTCTGTTGGAACTGCTGTGTGTTCCCTTCATCTCCCCTCCTCGGTTGCCCAAGGAACTACGGAGTCTGCCGCCAGCGTTGTTAGATGGAAATGTTTGGAGCAATTTTTCAACAAGGACCTTCTGATAGTGCACTATTTTGCTCATCCTCTCCACCAGAGGAATGAGAGATGAGAAGTTCTCTTTGTAGCGGGGGTCAAGAATGGTGAACAATGAGTAACAATGAACAATGTCTAAAATGCGTATAACGCACAGGTTGCGGGAAAATAAGTAGTTGCTGAGAACCAGCATCATAATCATTGCAGCACAGGCCTTGAAAAGGGTCAAATCTACCTGAGAAGAGTCTTGGTTATTTATAATTTCCAGCTCTCCCGCCCATCTGCTGATGGTTGGCAGTTCTCTCCTAGAGAGAAAGGGATAAAACTAGGTAGAAAACTGTCAATCATCAGCAGGTGGGCAGGGAGAGCAAGAATTCATGAAAAACCATGACTCTTCTCAGGTGGCCGTAACTCTTTTCCAGGCCCAGTCTGTGATTTTGGTTCTCGGCAACCACTTACTTTAAACTTTTGGGATGACAGACAGCAGACATCAACTCGCCTGTCTCTATTTTTAAATGCTGTTAGTATGGGCAGCATAAAGTTGATGACAGGTTCCCTTTAAAACCTCACAAAGGTCAGACATCAATGCCCACTCGTCGCTTGTGAATAGCGAAAGCTGACTGGAAAGGTGATGACCATGTTGCAGCTGGTATTCCACTACTGCCTTCTTCTGCTCTCAAAGCCTGGCCAACATGTGTAAGGGCTCTTTCACACCTGCATTCTTTTCTTCCGGCATAGAGTTCCGTCGTTGGGGCTCTATGCCGGAAGAATCCTGATCAGTTTTATCCTAATGCATTCTGAATGGAGAGAAATCCGTTCAGGATGCATCAGGATGTCTTCAGTTCCGGAACGGAATGTTTTTTGGCCGGAGAAAATACCGCAGCATGCTGCGCTTTTTGCTCCGGCCAAAAATTCTGAAGACTTGCCGCAAGGCCGGATCCGGAATTAATGCCCATTGAAAGGCATTGATCCGGATCCGGCCTTAAGCTAAACGTCGTTTTGGCGCATTGCCGGACCCGACATTTAGCTTTTTCAGAGTGGTTACCATGGCTGCCGGGACGCTAAAGTCCTGGCAGCCATGGTAAGTGTAGCGGGGAGCAGGGGAGCAGTATACTTACCATCCGTGCGGCTCCCGGGGCGCTCCAGAGTGACGTCAGGGCGCCCCAAGCGCATGGATCACGTGATCACATGGATCACGTCATCCATGCGCATGGGGCGCTCTGACGTCATTCTGGAGCGCCCCGGGAGCTGCACGGACTGTAAGTATACCGCTCCCCCGCTCCCCGCTCCTACTATGGCAACCAGGACTTTAATAGCGTCCTGGGTGCCATAGTAACACTGAAAGCATTTTGAAGACGGCTCTGTCTTCAAATACTTTTAGTACACTTGCGTTTTTCCGGATCCGGCGGGCACCTTCAGCAACGGAAGTGCACGCCGGATCCCAACAACGCAAGTGTGAAAGAGGCCTCATGTC
This sequence comes from Bufo bufo, assembly GCF_905171765.1. NCBI lineage: Eukaryota > Metazoa > Chordata > Amphibia > Anura > Bufonidae > Bufo > Bufo bufo. The sequence goes on from NC_053398.1 coordinate 126,366,760, forward strand.
GAGTTCCAGCACGTGCTCACATTGCACAACAGCCGGTGAGCTGGCAATTTCCAGCGCTGCTGCAGCATTGACAGACCGACTTAATATGTCGATGACTTGCGGAAATGTGCACACACGCGGTGCACCTTCACCAGTAGCTCAGGCAAATGGGGGTAGGTTTTGAGAAACTGCTGAACTACTAAGTTTAAGACATGGGCTAGGCATGGGATGTGTGCGAGCTTGCCAAGCTCCAAAGCCGCCACCAAGTTACGGCCATCAGACACAACCATGCCTGGTTCTAGGTTGAGTGGCGAGAGCCACAGCTCAGTCTGGTCTCTTGTCCCCTGCCACAGCTCTTTGATGTTTGTCCCCAAGTATATCAGCTTCGGCACGGCCTGTTGACGCTTCCCCACTGCAGTGCTACACTGTTTCCAGCTACCGACTGATGGCTGACTGTTGCTGCACGTGGATAATTCGGAGGTGGAAGTGGAGGAGGAGGCGGAGGAGGAGAAGTGGGGGGTTGGAGCCACCAGCGTAGGTGCTGGCTGAAACCCTGATTGACGTAGGGCCCGCAATCCTTGATGTCTGTAGCACCTGTGCCATCCCAGGGTACGACTCGCTCTAGGCCTCCAAAACGTTCACCCAGTGTGCGGTCAGGGAAAAGTAGCATTCCTGGCCGAATGCGCTTGTCTATGTGTCTGTGGTTAAGTGGACCTTCCCTGTAACTGCATTGGTCAGGGCACGTGTGATGTTTACGGGACACATGTTGGTGTAAGGCGGGAATGGCACACCTTGAAAAATAGTGGAGGCTGGGGACTGCGTAACGCGGGACAGCCGCCGACATCAGGCTACAGAAGGCTTCAGTGTCCACAAGCCTAAATGGCAACATTTCCAGGGCCAGTAATTTGGAAAGCTGCACATTTAGTGCTATGGCCTGTGGGTGGGTGGCTGGGTACTTGTGCTTGCGTTCAAAGGCCTGGGGTAAGGACATTTGGACGCTGCGCTGGCACACGGAAGTGGATGTGGTCACTGATGGTGATTGCAAAGGTCCAGGTGCAGGGCGGGAGGCATCCGGGCGTGCGCCTTTCGACAGGGGATTGGCCAGCACGTAACACAGGGGAACAGGAGGCAGTGGTGTGACCCGCAGACACAGATTGTGGACCCAGGCATTCGTCCCACTTATTACGGTGCTTGGATGCCATGTAGTGGATCATGCTGGTGGTGGTGAGGTTGCTAGTGTTCATGCCCCGGCTCATTTTGGTATGGCACAGGTTACAAACTACTATTCTTTTGTCGTCCGCACTTTCCGCAAAAAATCGCCATACTGCGGAACACCTACCCCTTGCCTCTTCCAGCCTGTTGCGGTGCTGAAGATTCCTCCCCCTCTGTACTGCTGTCCTCACTAGGCTTTCCAACTTCCAGATTGGGTCAGTGACTTCATCGTCCACCACCTCCTCTTCCACTTCCTCACTCTGAATATCCTCCTGACTTGTTGACCTAACCACAACCTCAGTGATTGACAACTGTGTCTTATCCTCATCATCAACCTCTTGAGACATTAATTGCCATTGACTAATTGGCAACTGTGTCTCATCATCATCCACCTCATTAAACAGTAATTGCTGTTCCCCACTGTCATCTTCTTGTGTCTGTGGATGCTCAAGAGTTTGGGAATCAGAGCACAAAATCTGTCCCTCTTCAAGCGTGCTTGGTGAGAGGGCCAAATCAAGGAAGTGCTATATAGCTAATAGCCAATCACTGTAATGCCAGTAACCAACATGGCTACGGCATTACAGCGAGGGCAGCACTCACCTGCACGTTTATTGGCTGCGTAGCATTGCGCTCAAGCACATGTGGTATTCGGCCAAATACCGCCATGTGTGGAGCATCGAGATGCTCGAGCCGAACTGGTGTTCGGCCGAGCATGTTTGATTAACACTAGTAGGAATAATAGAAGAATGGGATGACAGGGTTAGGCCTAGTTCACACGAACGTATGGCTTTTATAGTTTTTTGCGGTCCGTTTTTCACGGATCCGTTGTTCCGTTTTTTGTTTCCGTTGTGTTTCCATTTCTGTTCCGTTTTTCCGTTCCGTTTTTTCCGTATGGCATATACAGTATACAGTAATTACATAGAAAAAATTGGGCTGGGCATAACATTTTCCATAGATCGTTCTGCAAAAAACTGAATGGATACGGAAGACATACGGATGCATTTCCGTATGTGTTCCGTTTTTTTTTTTGCGGACCCATTCACTTGAATGGAGCCACTGAACGTGATTTGCGGGCAATAATAGGACATGTTCTATCTTTCAACGGAACTGAAAAACGGAAATACGGAAACGGAATCCATACAGAGTACATTCCGTTTTTTTTGCGGAACCATTGAAATGAATGGTTCCGTATACAGACCTGTATACGTAACACAAAAAAAAAACAGCTCGTACACTCGCAAAAAAAACGTTCGTGTGCAGGAGGCCTTACTAGAATTTTTTTTACTCAGAATTGTTATTTGATGGAGACTGCAACAGACATGTCGCGGTAAATAAACTGCAAATCTCAATCCTTTCTTAATAGTTTGTTACAATGTATCAGTACAAATAAAATGTATCAACCAGGAGTGCAGTCAATTTAATTTGAAGGTTGACCTGCCACCTCTCTCAACATGCTAAATACTAGCATTCAACACCAAATAGCCATTCTGGGTCATATTTTCTTATACCTCTCTATTCCTCTCTTATTCCTGTTTGGAATGTATAAAAAATAAAAAAAAATGGGTGTTACCATTCCCCTTTTCAAAAGGGGTGTGTCCCTTTCCATATGGACAGGCAGAAAAATATTGGATAGTGTCACACTCCCAACTGGTAAGAGTTAATATTTAAAAAAACAAAAAAAAATTGTAGTAGGAATAACAGAGGAATGGCACAATGCAGGAGGCTGTAGAATTGTTCTGTTATGGGGAATACATTTAGGTCCTGGAGCACTGTCTATAGTTCTGCGCGGTCCATGTCTTTTCATACATAGGATTTTGCTGACAGTCTGAAGTCCCTCGTCCCCTGTAAGGAGCCAAAGGCGAGGCCAGACCTTGCATCTCTTTTCACATTGGAGGTCAGACGAGAAGCCACAGGATTCAGCCCCGGCTTTTCATTTTGATAACCTTCCTCAGAGGCAGTAACTTTCCAGCAGATTTCCCATTCTCACTAAATTGTCTCCTGCAAAACAGAATTGCTACTGACAAACGCCAATTTGAGGTTTTCGACAATCTGCATAGTAAATGAGACTGCCGAAAATAGCTCGGCCGCCTTTCTGCCTGTCATCTGGACGGCTACGTGATGCATCTGAGCCATCTGATGACAATCCACTGCCCCCCGGTTATTCCTGCCTTTGGTTCTAGTTTGCAAATAAATCTGGCATAGGCATATGTAGCAGAGCCGAGGGAGCCACATGCAGTGGAGATAGGTTTATCAAGTGATGCTTATCACTAGAGATAAATAAAGTGTTCCAAAATTCGATTCGGCTGCTTCGACGAATTTTACAAAAAAGAGCATTTCTTTGTAAGTAGTGGGTGTAGTGGGGGGGGCGATTGCACCACCACCCGTTATTGTACCTCTCAGATGCCGCGTTCAAAGCTGATTGCGGTCTCTGACAGTAATAACAGAGTGTTACATAAAAAATATAAATAAATCATACTTCCTTCACCCACTGCCATCTTGATTGGAGCATAATCTTGTGTGGCCCATGATGACGCCATCACATCGGCTGGCGTGGTGACGTCATTAGTGTTGAGCGCGAATATTCGAATTGCGAATTTTATCACAAATATCGCCACTTATATATATAGTGCTATATATTCATATTCGCGAATAGTGTTGAATATTCCAATCGCAAATTTATCGCGATTCTCGAATTTGCAAATTTATGGCGGATATTCGGCCAAAAATTTGTGAAAGTATCGCAAATTCGAATATTGCCTATGCCGCTCATCACTAGACTTCATACGTTAACGGCCGGCAAGCAAATGGGTGAGGTAAGTACGATTTTTTTTTTTTTTTTTACGCTATTTTGGGAAAAAATTGATTCGCTGCAACGAAGCACAAGGAAATTCAGCTTCATGGTGAATCAAATTTATCCTGAAATTCGGGTCAACACTACTTATCGCAATGGCGCAGATGTATTCTTATTGTCCTGAATTTAGACAGTTATAAAGGGTCACTGAATTTTTGGTAAAAGTTTTGATGTCACAGAGACATACAAGAAGTTCTGATGTGTAGGGGACCAGTTTCACCCCATTAATGTATTTTTTTCCGGATTTCCAATATATTGTATGGAATACTAAACGATGCCATTAGAACTTGTTACACACAAAAATAACATTACTGGAAAAGTAAAAAAAAAAAAAAAGTTCTGGTAAAACTTTTGATGTCATAAGAAGTTTTGATCAGTGGAGGTCTGAGTGCTGAGATCCCGAAGAGAACGAGGAGAGAGAAGAATGCAAGTATTGGAAAATTCGATTCGGCTGCTTCACCGAATTTAAAATTTTTATTTATTTTCTGACAAATTACACGAAGCACATTTCTTTGTAAGTATTGGGTGCAATGACAGGGAGCTAATATAGCGCAGCTTCCCGTCATTGTACCCCTCAGATGTTGGCCTTACAGTTGACCGGGACCATGGGAGATCACATAGGCTAGTGCTTCTTTTATAGTATGCAAGCATGGCCACCACTGTTGGATTACAGGGTGGTCATAACCATGGAAACAAGAATTGTCTATGTGATGGAAAAATGAATTCAGCCAGGAAAGGAAGCAATATGGAGAATCACAATACATTAGTAAGTGCCTTGTATTAACTTTGTCTACATGACAAATGCCATTTGCTGAAGTGAGACAACCCCTTTAATCTTTTGCAGTTATGCACTTTTCTTCACCTTCCTCTGCTCCCTCAGGTCATCGCTGGAAATTTTGCACAGGCATACAGCCAGACTGGGAACTTAAAGTGTCCTTGGAAAAAATAAATAAATATATATATATATATAAAAGTGGACCCATGCTGTAGGCTGGTTCAAATTGACTGAAGGTGGACCCACACAAGTAGGAGGGGGAGCAACCCCATAGTGCAGCAGAGGATCCCGCCCCTGCAGAACCAAATATCACAGCGAAACACAAAATGCTGCCTCAGTAGAAGCCAATATCACAGCGCAGCACATAATACAGCTTCCCTCGCCGCAGTATTAAACTGTATCACCTTCCTGAGGACAGCAATACAGTTGAATCCTGGAGGGCACCTGCAGCCACTGGCCAGGTGCATAAGGACCTAATGACCCTAGCATTAATCAATGCTGAGAGCATCAGATTGTTATGTACCCATCTGGCAGCCATGAAGAGTGCTTGGGCAGCCCCATGAGCATCGGCTACTGGGGGAATTTCCCTGTGTGGTCTATGACCAGTCCTCCCCAGCACACACCTTAGGTCTGTCTGCGCTTGTACTGAGGTGTGATCCTGCACATGATTTCCAGTGGTGGCCTGATTATGTCAGGGGAGAAAAAGAGGAGGAGTGAAGGTCGATTCTAATGGGCGCCGCTTACCTCCTTTGCACAGCCCCTCGGGCTTTTTTATACTAATTTGCATATAGATTAAAAACTGTTTTTCGGGGGGAAAAAACAGGGGGACCAGTTTGCGATTGGGAGTATGAGAACCACAGTGCGCTTGGAAGTGTTTAGAAGGTATGGCGGTGGTGACAGGCTCACTTTAAATGGTGTCTCCCTTAGATTTATAAAAGAGGAGAAATCTCATCGACCTTTATAGAAGGTTATGCTTAATAAATAGCCAAAGAAGATCCCATTAAATGGTCTCACTCATTATGGGACTTTCTCATTCTGTAAGCCGTGATTTACATTCAGCCCAGTATTCTGTTTATTATGGGAAAGAGCCTATGGATTATTGCCAAAGGAATGAGACAAAGGTTTGCAGTGGCTTTGCCCGGACCTCTCCCGGCCTAGTAATAGTTCACTTTGAGTTTAAATGTTACACAGTGAACAGTTCAAGTGTCGAGTCTCAGGAGGTCTTCAACAAAGAGCTTAGAATTCCTTAAGTATCCATGTACCGCACATAAAACGGAATTCGTAGCAGAAACTTTTTACGCTAACCTCCTGCACTCACCGCCTGTTGTAATTTGAGCAGATGTGAAATGGCAAATGAAACATGGAACGGAAGAAAGTTATTGCAAGACACGCAAAGAACGGGCCCAACTTTGCCAGTGGCAAAGGCATCTTCCGTACTGTCTCAGAAAAAGCAGGCCTTCATTATTGTCTTAACTGGTTTCTGCTTCGAAATGATGTTCCTTATCACCAGTAGCTGCAGCAGATAAGAAACCAAGGATCAAATAAGCGATATGCATCAGGTTCAAAGATGAGAGCCAGGCTTTCTCTGAAGACGATAACAGGCATCCTCGTAAAAGACGAAAGACAACTTGTTCATCATTGTCTTCCTCCAATAGTCAGTGAACATCTAATGATAAGACCTTAACCTCGTCACATGTCATCAGCTTTCCTCAAGGAAATGATCTCCTCAATATAAGTTGTGCTCGATAAATTATATATAATGTATCTGACGCCAGTCTAAGAAATTCTAGATTAATTCAACCAGATTAAAGTTTTAAAGAGACTTCAGTAAGGCATATCAAGAAATATAGCATCTTCCCCATCCCTATCAACAGTGTCTATGCTCGGTCACAGACATTCCATTGTTAGACGGTCCCAAAAAAAGTGGTTGGCTCTGCCAATCTTTGTCTGATGCAAAAAAGGTCACATTTTTAGATGATAAATCAGGGAGACATGGGGTGTTTATGTTCCTTTTTTAGAAGCCCTGGTGTCACCATGACATTGACTGTAGCCACTGTCGTCTAGTGCGCTTGCTCTGAGCTATGTCTTCCACGTACACGACCATGTCTCTACTCTGCCCTAGAGTTTATATTAGACTTCAGGGATCGTGAGTAACCCAAACTTGCTAATTGTACTAGTCGAGGCCTAAGTCCTTACATACGCACTGAAACATAAAGCTTTCATGAGGCAGGTTTCCCACTTCTGTGTTGAAACTACAGAAACCATTAGAATAATGTTGAGCAAACCTGGTGGCACTAGATGACCATCTAATGAACATGGGGGAGTCCTGGCCAAACGCTTGTCTGGTCAACAGAGGCCTAAATATGTAAGGCAGCTTTACATCAAGATCTTTTGTTTATCCTAAATCACAATCTAGAACATTTGACCATCAATAGTGGTGTCTTCGGACAGGTTTTGACAAGCTGAGGTTTAACCATTGACGTAATGAATTGTAATGATGGCCCAACAATACTGACGCTAGTTATAATAGCAATAATAATAGTCACATTCCCATGGTAGGAAAACCAATCATTGCAACAGATGGAACTGTGTTCCAGGGATAGGAGCATTTAGTGTTTTTTTCTTTTTTCCTTTAAGGGGTTTTCTGGTACTGTAAAATTGATGGCTTAGCCTCAGGTTAGGCCATCCATATCTTACTGGCATGGGTCCGACACCAACCCCAACCGAACAGCTATTCTGCAGTAGTGCCAGAACTACACAGCATTGTCCATTCCTGTAGTGGATGGAGCTCATTATCACACCCATTAAATCTAGATAATTTGTGGACTAGCGGCTATCGGATGAAAAGTTTAAACAACTTCTTTCCAAGCGACGTCAGTCTGTCATCATCAGCTAACATGGTGGTCATCATTGAATGATCATTTTGGTAGATAGAGTAACGTCTTCAACAGTTTTAGCTTTTCGCCACCATACAAATTGCCAAGACCAAACTATGAAAATAATTTCCCCCACAATTTGTAGTTTGTACCCTTTTCCTAATAAGTATCCAGATAATCAAATTATTGAAATGCATGTTGAGTTGGGGAGTTAAAAGAAGTGCAACCCTTTCCATACACCCTATGGGAAGCTTGACTCCTTCTCTAAACCCAACTGGAGATCCCAGTCTGAGGGACTTGATCTTGGGCAGCACACTGACTCCAGTGTTTTGCACTGGTGCCTTCCAGCGCTGGAGTCCTTAGGTTCAAATACAACCAAGGACAACATTCTCATGGCATTAGTATGTTCCCCACGTGTTTGAGTGAGTTTCCTCTGGGTATTCTGGTTTCCTCCAAAGACATACTGATAGGGGACTTAGATTGTGAGCCCCATTTTGGACAGCAAGTAATGATAATGTCTGTAAGTGAGTAAACTAAATGTACAAAACATCTTCATAATGTGTCTAAAGCTCCTTTTTAATGACTTGCTCTTCTTTAATTCAGGGACAATTCTGACACAAATCTCAAAGTTTCTTACTTTTCTTTTCTTCAACCAATTGGAATCAGACTAAGAGGTAGAAGTATAAAGTTAATTTTTGGATACAATTCCAGTTTTGGCAAAGATGACCTAACCTTGGCATGTGAGTCTGCCGTAATACAGTGTCTTAGTATACATTAATGGCCTAATGTGAGCTAAATATTTCTCTGTAGTACATACCGGACGTGTTTATGTATAGGCCTATGTTTTTGTATCTCTGTGTGTGGTGGTGGTGATATACATTGCAAAGTTTCCTATAATACAGGGCATTTTCACAGTTGAGATTGTATGTGTTGAAGCAATCACATGCAGATCATATAAGGTTACCGCACATCTACTGAGTGATAAAAGTAATTATGATCTGTTATGGAACCTTGTCATGGGCAAGACAGCGAGATGCCGTCATAGCCTTACAGCTATCATTGCTGTATAATTGGTGTAAGCATTCATTCCATACCTTGAAAATCTTGTATGAGCTTATTAAAGGGGCAGTTCCATGAAAAATATATTTATAGTTAAATCCAGCCCATAATTATAATTTTTTTTAAATCTACACATACTAAAAATAATGCTGAGATATCCCCAGATATTAAGGAATAATGTTAGACTAGCGCCACCTGTTGTTTCTAATCAAGACCCCCAAAATAATTAGACCCCTTAATAAGCCCCTGCGCTGGTGGTGGATACCCCGAAGTTATGGAGAGGCGCCGGCCTTCGGCGCATCCACCGCCAGTCCTTGCTGTCTTAAAAGGGAGGTAATGTGGTTGTCCTTAACGACGACAAATATGTTGAGATGTGCATGCGAATATTGGATGATAGGTCGTGCTATAAGCGACTTGTTGGTACTTGCATCCCTAGATCCGATGAAAGCTGTCACGGCACCGGACGGGGTTAAAAGCAGAGTGTGCTTGGCGTGCATGCTGTACCTGCGCTCCCTGGACTTTGTGTGGCTATCATGGCCCATAAACAGGTAGGAACTAGTGTTAGGGACCACTCATAGAGGCGACCTTGACGTGGTGAGTGGCTTATTACGCTTTGTACACCAATGCCTCATTCAACATCCAGCATGGGGGCAGGGCAGAGTGCTGGTTGCAGAGTGCTATTGCATTTGTGTTTTTGCGTTTGTATGTGTATTTCGCCATAGCGATGTGCACCTGCATACAGGGTTGTGCTGACTGAATCCCCCACATTTTTTCTTTGTAGTATATATTGGAGGCGTGGTGATCTCCATGCAGTCATGCACACCTGACCAGTTAGTCTGCCCTGGAGGCTGGTTTTAAAGTCAGTATAAAACTGAGTCTACTTTTACAGCGCCTACCAGTAGCCATTTGGCTCCAGGAGAAGTATATAGTGGGCTCAGCCTGCATGTTGGTACTTGCATCCCTGGATCTGATGAAAGCTGTCACGGCACTGGACGGGGTTAAAAGCAGAGTGTGCTTGGCGTGCATGCTGTACCTGCGCTCCCTGGACTTTGTGTGGCTATCATGGCCCATAAACAGGTAGGAACTAGTGTTAGGGACCACTCATAGAGGCGACCTTGACGTGGTGAGTGGCTTATTACGCTTTGGCCAAAATGTACACCAATGCCTCATTCAACATCCAGCATAGAGGCAGGGCAGAGTGCTGGTTGCAAAGTGCTATTGCATTTGTGTTTTTGCGTTTGTATGTGTATTTCGCCACAGCGATGTGCACCTGCATACAGGGTTGTGCTGACTGAATCCCCCACACTTCATAATTCATCCTGCTGCTTTTGTCAGCAGTCACATCATCGATAAATACAAGAGAACCAGTTCCAATGGCAGCCATACATGCCCACGCCATGACACTACCACCACCATTCTTCACTGATGAGGTGGTATGCTTAGGATCATGAGCAGTTCCTTTCCTTCTTCATACTCTTCTCTTCCCATCACTCTGGTACAAGTTGATCTTGGTCTCATCTGTCCATAGGATGTTGTTACAGAACTGTGAAGGCTTTTTTAGATGTTGTTTGGGAAACTCTAATCTGGCCTTCCTGTTTTTCAGGCTCACCAATGGTTTACATCTTGTGGTGAACCCTCTGTATTCACTCTGGTGAAGTCTTCTCTTGATTGTTAAATAAAGTATAAATCCACGGCACACTCATATGACATTTCAGTAGAGTAGAATTTATTATTGTTGTAAACACCAAATTAATATAGAAATATCAGAAAAGTAGGGCCCTTTTCTGATATTTCTATATTAAGTTGGTGTTTACATCAATAATAAATTCTACTCTACTGAAATGTCATATGAGTGTGCCGTTGATTTATACTTTATTTGATATAGTGACGTGACTGTCCCTCCATTGAGCACCTCCCTCGGGGTTTTATACTCCCCCTTAAATAACGGTGTGCCTTCCAATATTTTTCAATTTCTCTTGATTGTTGACTTTGACACACATACACCTACCTCCTGGAGAGTGTTCTTGATCTGACCGACTGTTGTGAAGGGTGTTTTCTTCACTAGGGAAAGAATTCTTCAGTCATCCACCACAGTTGTTTTCCGTGGTCTTCTGGGTCTTTTGGTGTTGCTGAGCTCACCGGTGTGTTCTTTCTTTTTAAGAATGTTCCAAACAGTTGTTTTGGCCGCGCCTAATGTTTTTGCTATCTCTCTGATGGGTTTGTTTTGTTTTTTCAGCCCAATGATGGCTTGCTTCACTGATAGTGACAGCTCTTTGGATCTCATCTTGAGAGTTGACAACAACAGATTCCAAATACAAATAGCAGACTGGAAATGACCTCTGGACCTTTTATCTGCTCATTGTAATTGGGATAATGAGGGAATAACACACACCTGGCCATGGAACAGCTGAGAAGCCAAATGTCCCATTACTTTTGGTTTCTTAACAAGTGGGAGGCACATATGCAAACTGTTGTAATTCCTGCACCGTTCACCTGATTTGGATGTAAATACCCTCAAATTAAAGCTGACAGTCTGCAGTTAAAGCACATCTTGTTAGTTTCATTTCAAATCCATTGTGGTGTTGTATAGAGCCAAAAATGTTAGAATTGTGTCAATGTCCCAATATTTATGGACCTGGCTGTATATTTCATGGATTATCCCTGCGTATTTTGCCCATTTATGCCATTATAAAGTATCCCTCTGGTGCCTTAAGCGACCTTAGACAAGGCAGCGACGTGATTGAGGACTTACCACTCCAAACTGCTGTCGCTACCTCCGCCCAGTGGGCGTGGTCTATTCTATTTCAGAGCAGCTCTCGGCTGCTGCGCTATGGCCGTACTAGAACCGGAGGCTTTGATCTATCTCGCTGCACGCGCGCCAACATCGGCGTGCAGCGTCTTCCCTGTGATCTTCTATATAGTGGAAATATGCCGAGCTAATGAAGCAATCCACTTTTATACTAAACATCCTAAGCTCCTGATGACATGTCACCCCGTTGGTGGTGACATAGAAACGCGTCGGGCAAACGCGATATTAGGCAGGGAACTTATGGTGTATACATGACAGGTAATTGCAGTGTGGGGGACGTTATGGGCTACTAGATGTTAAGTGCAGCATATAGTAACCACTTTGCCTATTAAGAATACGTTCCACACACACCTCCTGTCATTTATAGTGTGCTGCCAGCATACACTGATACAAAGAAACAGTGCGTCTCTTCAGCTGTGACATCAGATTGTAATTAGTGTTCGGCAGTAGTGATGAGCGGGAGGTGCCAAATTCGATTTTGCGATATTTCGTGAATATTCGATTGAATATTCGTCATATATTCGTCAAAATAGAATATTCATCATTATTCTTTTTATCGCAAATAATATGTGATTTAATTGTTCGCGAGTTTAACTGTATAAGGCAACTTTCCTATTGGTTGGCTATCTAGAATTAACGAAGATAACGAATATAGCGCTATAGTCTCTATATTCGTTAATGAATACATTCGCTATATTGCTATAACTTAGTTTTTTAGAATATTCGTCATATTCTAAAACAAGACTATATAGCAATATAGCGAATATTCGTAAAATACAAATAACGAAGATAACGAATATAGCGCTATATTCTCTATATTCGTTAATTCTAGCAATCCAATAGGAAAGTTGCCTATGGACAGCTCTAAGTTAGATTCGCAATGCGAGAATATTACTTTGCCTAATTTTTCGCAATAAGGCCTCATGCACACGACAGTTGTTTTTCTCGGCCTCCGTTCCGTTTTTTTTGCGGATAGGATGGGGACCTATTCATTTCAGTGGGTCAGCAAAAAAATGCTGACAGTTCATCCGTTTGTGTTCCGCATCCGTTGTCCGTGTTTACCTTCAGCAAAAAAAATAGTGCATGTCCTACTTTTTTCACATTTGCGGACAAGGATAGGCGTTTATTACAAGGGATCTGTGAAAAAAACCAGATCCTCCAAAAAAAACGGATGCCGCATCAGTTTTTTTTAGTGGACGCAAAAAACAACTGTCGTGTGCATGAGGCCTGAATAGAATAATGACTCAGTATTCTATTTATTGCAAAAAATAGTCAAAATGATATTCTCGCATTGCGAATCCAACTTAGAGCTGTAGGCAACTTTCCTATTGGCTTGCTAGAATTAACGAATATAGAGAATATAGCGCTATAATCATTATCTTTGTTATTTGAATTTTACGAATATTCGCTATATTGCAATATATTCTTGTTTTAGAATATGACGAATATTCTAAAAAAAACTAAGTTCTAGCAATATAGCGAATATATTTGTTATTTAGAATATTCGTCTTTTATTTCCATATGAAAACATGATTCCTTCCTGCTTATGTCGCTTGTGGGCCAATGACTCATTGACCCACAAGAAAGAAGCAGGGAGGAATCATGTTTTCAGATGTTAAAAAATGAATATTCGATATAGCGAATATATAGCACTATATTCGAAATATTCACGAATTAGCGAAGTTGCGATATTCGCGATTAATATTCGCTATTTGAATATTCACGCTCAACACTATTCAGCAGCGCCACTTTTGGTGTTCCAGCGATACTGGAGTATTATGTCAAGTTCCTCCAGCTGTATACACTATTTCCATTACTGTGGAGGAGTTTGGCTCCGCCATATATATAATAAAGTGTGAGCCGCTCTTCCATAAGTCAGCCTGACAAGTGCAATTTTGGCGGATAGCCACATATTTTAGATGTAATTTAATAAAAGTATTTTAAGCGTCTCAATCAGGCAGTTAACCCTATGTTTGGTACTGTACGCAAATAGTTCTCCCCTTCTGTGCAGTAAATCGTTTGCTATGGCTAAAAGAGGCAGAGAAAATGATGAATGAGATTGGCCTGACGACCCGTCCCCTTCCCCGCCCACTTTTTAGACCTGGCGTGAGCGGAGAAAAGTCGCAGATTGCGACGGAAATAACTGTTGCTCCGCAATCTGCTCCAGATTGTAAATGCCCCCCTTTGTGTCCACCTCAGTAAACATGGTGGAGGTGGACGCATATGCTCAGTCTTGCTCCTTCAGGTATGCGGAGGGATCCCTGATTTGGTGAGCCAGCTACTTCAGAATCTGCAGCATCCTTTTTGCTTCTCTGAAGAAATGCTGACAAAATGAAAAGAGGGTGAGACCGCTTTACTGTAAGTGCTAAGGTGGACACAGAAAGCCTGTCCAATAGAAACAGCAGGTGGCGCTATTCTAACACTGTTCCTGCAATAACTGTCAACATAAACAATTTTTAAAAAGTGTAAATGGAAAACATGTTTATGATATTTGGTTGGATTTAACAAACCCTTTTTGGCCCCATGTGACCAAAGTATGACAAGCAAAGGAACACATCAGGTAGAAGAACCTCAAGCAGGGAATTAGCTAGGGGGAGGTTAGCTGATAGGACATGTACCCAACTTACAAAGAGCAATCAATTCCTTTCACCTTGATCAAGGTGTTTAAATACAGGGTTAGGACTTTCCCTGAGAGAACTGCCGGAGAGGTAGTGAATCTGACGGTATCAAAGTGAAATTCCACACAATGATGCTCCCAAGGCCCAGGTCAGTGTTAGGAGGGTGCACCCTCTCTGGGCACACCCTGAGGTTGGAAACATATAAAAAGGGGTTAGGGTCCACGCTTCAATAAAGGATAGTTTAGGGGTAACACAAAAATCACTTTTTCTTTTTTGCTGCTTCCTCCAATCTCCTTTCTCCTTCGCAGCTTCTTAGTCTCTGAACCAACAAGCGGTAGTGGGTATGCTTCTCACGCCTTCAAAGAGAGTATCAACATAGCACAGACCCACATGTAAAATAGTTTACGCTTTATTATATTTACAAAATCATAATCTTGAACATCACATGGAACCAGGGGCGTTGCTAGAGTCTTAAGAGATCCGGGGCACGAGCCCACTTGAAGCCATGCCCCCACCCCATGAAGCCACGCCCTCATCACCACCGGTGGGGGGCCTTCACAGTAGTTATTAACCCCTTTCAGCAGTCCCCCCTTCAGTGAATGGGGGACTGCTGAATGGGGTTAATAACTACAGTGAAGGGCCTAGCCGTCTGGGCAACCCCACAGATCATCCATAACAGTGTCATCCACAGATCCCCCATAAGTGTCATCCACAGATCCCCCATAAGTGTCATCCACAGATCCCCCTAAGTGTCATCCACAGATTCCCCTAAGTGTCATCCACAGATCCCCCTAAGTGTCATCCACAGATCCCCATCAGTGTCATCTACAGATCCCCCATAAGTGTTATCTACAGATCCCCCATAAGTGTTATCTACAGATCCCCCATAAGTGTCATCCACAGATGCGCACTTCACTCGACGATGCCTCTGCCAGTGCGAGATTACACAAAGGCATGTGAAGTAAATAAATTAGCTAGGAGGCAGCGCCGGGGGCCCCTGCATTTGGGGCACTGGACAAAACATCCTACAAAACATATGATAAACATATGATAAAGCCTGACCCAGGTTTCGCTCCTGCTTCGTCTGGGGCGTTTCAGTTTCACTTTCGTGTATGGGCGGTATTTATCAGCACGTCACATCGTCTCACTCTTTATCTCATTGCTAAAAATGCCCTTATACCATTTCCTCGTTATTATGGGCTGGTTTTCAGTATTGCTCAATCATTTAAATGCTCATATGCATATATGTAAAACACATGAATAAATTAAAATAGAACAACGATCAAAACTTTCTCTTCATTTACATGTTCACCTGACTATGTTCAAAAATAGCAGTTACGTGCGAAGCGATACTCCTGAACGGATCAATATCAACATAATTGCCCCACATGGGCTACACGTGAATTCCTGGATACTAAGTATCCTGGGGAAAAAATTAACACTCGTATAGGCTACATCAATCCCATCAACGCAACAAGGCCCCGTATCCTGCACCATTCTCTACACAGAGAGACTCCACGTGTTCTCACCCCGATCCATGTCATCTTCCCACAGGACGCCGCTACACAATGAGTTAAGAGCCCTGTATCCTCAGTCTTAGGCCTCATGCACACAACAGTATTTTTTCACGGTCCGCAAAACGGGGTTCTGTTGTTCCCTGATCCGTTTTCGTTTTTGTTTCCGTGTGTCTTCCTTGATTTTTGGAGGATCACCAGACATGAAAAGTGAAAAAAATATCAAAGTCAAGTTTGCCTTGAAAATGACAGAAAAAAAACAGACACGGATCACGGACGCGGATGACAATCTTGTGTGCCTCCGTCTTTTTTCACGGACCCATTGACTTGAATGGGACCGCGAACCGTTGTCCGGAAAAAAATAGGACAGGTCATATTTTTTTGACGGACTGGAAACACGGATCACGGACACGGATGACAAACGGTGCATTTTCCGAGTTTTCAACTGACCCATTGAAAGTCAATGGGTCCGCAGAAAATCATGGAAAACGGAACAACGGACACGGAACACAACAACGGTCGTGTGCATGAGGCCTTAGGCCTCATGCACACGACTGTTTTTTTTTTCGGTCCACAAAACGGATTTCCGTTGTTCCGTGATCTGTGACCGTTTTTTCTTCAGTGGGTATTCCTTGATTTTTGGAGGATCCACGGACATGAAAAGTGAAAAAAAAAAACTAAGTCAAGTTTGCATTGAAAATGATAGGAAAAACGGACACGGATCACGGATCACGGACGCGGATGACTATCTTGTGTGCATCCGTGATTTTTCACGGACCCATTGACTTGAATGGGTCCGTGAACCGTTGTCCATGAAAAAAATAGGACAGGTCATATTTTTTTCACGGACTGGAAAAACGGATCACGGACGCGGAAGCCAAACGGTGCATTTTCCGATTTTTTCACGGACCCATTGAAAGTCAATGGGTCCGCAAAAAAAAAACGGAAAATGGAACAACAGCCGCGGATGCACACAACAGTCGTGTGCATGAGGCCTTATACTGATAACTAGTACAGTTAATTTCTCCTATTTCTCTCTATGCGTAATACCCTCCTGTCCTTCCCTTACAGCCCCAATCCCCTCTCCTTTTCCCTAGATGTGACCTTACTATTTTAACATCCATAACTATCATAATTAGTGTTGGGCGCGAATATTTGAATCGCAAATTTTAATCGCGAATATCACCACTTCGAGAATTCGCGAAGATTTAGAATATAGTGATATATATTCGTATTTTTTTATATTCTAGATTATTTTCATCAGTAACCTCCCTTCTTGCTTATGGGCCAATGAGAAGGCTGCAATGTCTTTGTCTGAGTTTAGCAACATCCCTAGCAACCAATAGGAAAGTTGCCTACCCCTTACTATATAAGAACCTCCCCAGCAGCCATTTTCTACAGTTTTATCGAGTTCTGAGAGAGAGAGAGCAGTGTTATTGCTGTACTCTGTGCTTTCCACACTACAGTAGATGGATAGTTAGATAGCTTATATATATAATACAGATAGTTAGTGGGAGATAGTCAGTGTCGGTTATATCCTGATATAGTGGAGCTGTTGCAGTGCAGGGTGTTAGGTAGTGTGACAGGTTCTGCTGTGTCCATACATACATGCAGACCTGCTAAAATGTGAAGTTTCACGTATTGCGCCAAAATATTTGCATCATTAGTGCCGATTAGCGCAATCACGAATATGTTGGAGCACTCTAACTGCCTATAAAGCTATTGTAATGTTCTGCCGTGCCAACCATTTTCTCCAGTCTCAGCTTGGAAAATGTAGCAAAAGAGACCCACGCCTGAAATGTGCAATATGCGCATATTACATTGCCGATTTTCGCAATCAAGAAAATAATGGCAAATTCTCGAATTTGCGAATTTATGACGAATGTTCGCCCGAATATTCACGAAATATTGTAAATTCGAATATTGTCCCTGCCGCTCATCACTAATCATAATGCTATCTCCTGGTATTGTACTATGTACCATAAGGCCAACCAAACTATAAAGCCCTTCTTTTTCTTTTTCTCTAAAACATTAGGTGATGCTGATCTGACAGGGGCGGACATACCACCTGTGCAGCTGGTTCAGCTGCACAAGGGCCCAGCAAGGGAGAGGGAACATTATAAATACTGTGGGCAGTGGTGGAGGGCTCTATAGAAGTGCCTTATAGATTATAAGAGGTGCCCTATAGGGAGGCCTTATTAGTACTGAGGGCACTGTAGGGAGCCTTTTTACCACTGGGGATATTATTTAGGGGTGGCTTCCGTCTGGCAGTGAGCCCGGTGATGTCACTGGCACTAATGGACATGCTTTAGCGCTGCCTTAGCCTGAAAAAAGGCTAGGGCAGCGCTAAAGCCACCCATCAGTGCTGGTCTGTGTTGGGCCCATGTTCATATATGCCTGCATTATTGAAAATTGAGAATAAAAAAATAATATTTGAATATATGCAAATGATCCTCTAAGAG
Organism: Bufo bufo; assembly: GCF_905171765.1. NCBI lineage: Eukaryota > Metazoa > Chordata > Amphibia > Anura > Bufonidae > Bufo > Bufo bufo. The sequence goes on from NC_053398.1 coordinate 126,384,915, forward strand.
CATTGGGGCATTGTACATATTGTAAACATACTCACAAGATGTTTTTTATTTGCACATATATGTTTATATTTGTATGTGTGGTTTCGGGAGGTGGGGGGGCAGGTGCATCTTTTGCACAGAGGCCCTTTGCTGCCTGTGTCCGCCCCAGTGATCTGACCATGGAAAATATTATGGGTGAAGGCTTGCTGCTGAGCTGACCATCTAAAACATTAGGGGTGATGGTCTGCTGCCGAGCTGACTCTCTAAAACATTAGAGGCGAGTGCCTGCTGCTGATCTGACCATGGAAAAAATTATGGACGAGGCCCTGTTGCTGAGCTGACAGTATAAAAACATTAGGGGCGAGGGCCTGCTGCTGAGCTGACCATGGAAAATATTCTGGGCAAGGGCCTGCTGCTGAACTGACCATCTAAAACATTAGGGGTGAGGTCTGCTGCCGAGCTGACTCTCTAAAACATTAGGGGCGAGTGCCTGCTGCTGATCTGACCATGGAAAAAATTATGGTTGAGGGCCTGCTGCTGAGCTGACCCTGTAAAACATTAGGAGCGAGGGCAGCCTAATAAGCATGTTGATATGATGGAGAAGGAGGACGAGAAAAGGAAGATTGAACCATATACCCTTTTTTTGTGGTGGAAGGGGTGCATCGGAATACAGTGTATTCAATACACCCTAAAAGCCACATTTAAAGTGCCTTTATGTTCAGCTGCTTTCCTCTGGTGGAGTAGTGAAGTCAGGCCTTGTTCATTTTTATAAGAGTCAACTGGTCAGCATTTTCAGTTGACAGGCGGATGCGCTTATCAGTTATTATTCCCCCAGCAGCACTAAATACCCACTCTGACAAAACTCTGGCAACAGGGCAGGCCAGCACCTCCAAGGCATAGGGTGCCAGTTCGTGCCACGTGTCCAGCTTGGACACACAATAGTTGTAAGGCGTAGAGTGATCATTAAGGGACGCTGACACGGTCTGCTACGTACTCCTTCACCATCTTCCAAAACTTTTCTCTCCTTGTGACACTAGGCCGCGCATCAGGGTGAGGGTACTGGCGGTGTGTCATGAAACTGTCCCAGGCTTCGGAGAGTGTTGACCTGCCTCTGTTGGAACTGCTGTGTGTTCCCCTCTGTTGCCCAAGGAACTACGTACTCTGCCGTCAGCATTGTCAGCTGGAAAGTTTTGGAGCAATTTTTCCAGAAGGACCTTCTGGTATTGCACCATTTTGCTAGTCCTCTCGACCACAGGAATGAGAAATGAGAAGTTCTCTTTGTAGCGGGGGTCGAGAAGGGTGAACAACCAGTGATCGGTGTTGGCCAAAATGCGTACAACGCGAGGGTCACGGGAAAGGGAGAATAACATAAAGTCAGCTATGTGTGCCAGAGTCCCAACAGACAAGACTTTGCTGTTCTCATCAGGAGGATGACTCTCAATCTCCTTATCGTCTACCTCCTCTTCTGCCCATCCATGCTGAACAGATGGAATAAACCTGCTATGGGTACTACCCTCTGTAACGGAGGCAACTGTCTCCTGCTCCTCCTTCTCCTCCTCATCATCATCCAATTTGCGCTGAGAAGACGAAATGAGGGTGGTTTTGCTATCACCCTGTGTACTGTCTTTTTCTATTTCCACCTCTTCCACATGCAAAGCGTCCGCCTTCATTGTGTTGACAGACCGGCTGAAGCTGTCGATCACTTGCGGAAAAGTGCACACACGTGCTGCACCTTCACCAGTAGCTCAGGCAAACTGGGGTAGGTTTTGAGAACCCGCTGAACAACTAAGTTTAAGACGTGGGGTAGGCACGGGATGTGTGTGAGCTTGCCGAGCTCCAAAGCCGCCACCAAGTTACGGCCATTATCAGACACAATCATGCCTGGTTCTAGGTTGAGTGGCGAGATCCACAGCTCAGTCTGGTCTTTTATCCCCTGTGACAGCTCTGCGGCGGTGTGCTGTTTGTCACCTAAGCAGATCAGCTTCAGCACGGCCTGTTGACGCTTCCCCACTGCAGTGCTATACTGCTTCCAGCGACTGACTAATGGCTGACTAGTGCTGCAAGAGGATCATTCTAAGTTGGAAGTGGCGGAGGAAGCGGCAGAGAAGGAGAAGTCGGGGTTGGAGCCACTAACGTAGGTGGTGGCGGAAACCCTGATGGAATTACGGTAGGGCCCGAAATCCTTGGCTTCGAAAGCACCTGTTCCATCCCAGGGTACAACTCGCTCCCGGCCTCCACAACGTTCACCCAGTGTGCGGTCAGGGAAATGTAGCGTCCCTGGCCGAATGCACTTGTCCATGTGTCTGTGGTTAAGAGGACCTTTCCAGTAACTGCATTGGTCAGGGCACATGTGATGTTACGGGACACATGTTGGTGTAAGGCGGGCACGGCACACCTTGAAAAACAGTGGCGGCTGGGGACTGCGTAACACGGGACGGCCGCCGACATGAGACTGTGGAAGGCCTTAGTGTTCACAAGCCTAAATGGCAACATTTTTAGGGCCAGTAGTTTGGAAAGTTGTGCATTTAGTGCTATGGCCTGTGGGTGGGTATTTGAGCTTGGGTTCAAAGGCCTTCGGTAAGGACATTTGGAGGCTGCGCTGGGACATGGAAGTGAATGTGGTCGCTGATGGTGCTTGCGAAGGTCCAGGTGCAGGGCGGGAGGCATCCGGGCATGCGCCTTTGACAGGGGATTGGCCAGCATGTAACACAAGGGAAGAGGAGGCAGCGGTGTGACCCGCAGACACAGACTGTGGACCCAGGCGTTCGGCCCACTTATTACGGTGCTTGGATGCCATGTAGCGGATCATGCTGGTGGTGGTGAGGTTGCTAGTGTTCATGCCCCGGCTCATTTTGGTACGGCACAGGTTGCAAACTAATATTCTTTTGTCGTCCGCACTTTCCTCAAAAAAGCACCATACTGCGGAACACCTACCCCTTTGAAAGGGAGATTTCCGCAAGGGGGTGCTCTGTGGAACAGTTGCGGGCCTGTTTGGTGTGGCCTGCCTTCTCCCTTTTGCCACCCCAATGCCTCTTCCAGCCTGTTACGGTGCAGCAGATCCCTCCTCCTCTGTACTGCTGTCCTCGCTCGGCTTTCCACCTTCCCATGTTGGGTCAGTGACTTCATGGTCCACCACCTCCTCTTCCACTTCCTCACTCTACTCATCCTCCTGACTTGTTGACCTAACCACAACAAAAATTGACAACTGTGTCTCATCCTATTCATCAAGCTCTTGAGACAGTAATTGCCATTGACTTATTGGCAACTGTGTCTAATCATCATCCACCTCATTAAACAGTAATTGCTGTTCCCAACCGTCATCTTCTTGTGACTGTGGATGCTCAAGAGTTTGGGAATCAGGGCACAAGATCTGTCCCTCTTCAAGCGTGCTTGGCAAGAGTGCCAAATCAAGGAATGGTGCAGAATATTGCTCCTCGGAATATCCGAGTGTGGGATCACTTGTTTGCCCAGACTCTCCATGGTGGGAGGAAGGAGGATCAGGGTGAGGATTTTGTTGAGCATACTCTTGGCTACTGAGACTGGACTTGGTGGAAGCATTATCTGCTGCAATCCAACCGACCACCTGGTCGCACTGGTCTGACTTCAAGAGTGGTGTCCTGCGCCGCCCTGCAAACTGGGACATGAAGCTAGGTATCATGGATGAGTGTGTTTCTTGTGCTCTGGCAGCAGGCACAGTTTCAACGCGCCCGCGGCCACGGCCTCTGCGTGCACCATCAGCATCACGGCCACTTCCCCGTTCCTTACTGCTCGCCTTCTTCATATTAAATGTTATATATGCTTGAAAGTATGTCACATGTACAGTAGCGTAGGATTTGGAAGTGTATGAGCCAAAAAATGTAAAAAGGTAATTCGGATGTGGAAACGTCACACAGAAGATATCCCGCAGATAATGTCAATGCTGTCACCAGCGGCTAAAAAAAATTACAGGGAATGTCACAGGTTTTTGGGATGAGGAAACGTTATATAGGCAAGGTACCACCGGTAATGTCACTGTCTGCAGCGTCTACGCAAAAAAGTACACTGTATGTCACAGATATATTTTTTAAGCGCACACGTTACACTGGAGATGTGGCGCAGCTAATGTTGCTGTCTGCAGCTGCCTAACTATTGTACGCTATTTAGCGCAGGATGTGCTAAAAATAGATATTGCTGCCACACACAATAGTCCTTAGAAGGACTTTTGGGTCTGTAAAGTTTTAGCTATTTAGCGCAGTTTGCTCTAAAAAATGATATTGCTGCTGCCACACACAATAGTCTTTAAAGGGGTACATTTCCCAAACTCAAGGTACCACTTGGAACTGAACCCAAGTTCGTGAATTTTTTTTTTACAGTACAAATTAATTTATGAAGTTATGATTATGAAGTAATAACTTCGGCTCATCGGAGACAATACATTCTAATACTGTACAGAGCTCCTGCTCCGTACAGTATTTGAACAAAGTTTTATGGGAATTGAGTTTGGATGTTTCATCCGAAGTCGATTCGCTCATCCCTACTCATTAATCTTGAGCACGCACCCTTACTGTGAGTAGCAGCACATGCATTAATGTATTATATAACGAATCCAAACCTGGATTCGTTAGTATCTGGTCGATGAGGGTACGACTCCCAGCACCCCGGCACATCAGCTGTTTGAAAAAGCTCCAACGCTCATGCCAAATACAGCACCATGAATTGTAAAGTGGTTATGCTTGGTATTGCAGCCCAGGCCCATTCACTTGAATGGGACTGAGTTGCACCAAGGCCATGTGACCGATGTGTGGCACAACACGGGCCTAGAGAGAGGTCGCAAACAGATGCTTAATAAGAGTTTTGGGAGTCGCGTTCCCATGAATCAGACATTGATGACCTATCCTGAGGTTAGGTCTAGAGATGAGCAACGCATTGGAAATTCGATTTTCTTTGTAAGTAGTGGCGATTGCGCCGCTCTCGGTCATTGTACCCCTCAGATGCCACGCTCATAGCTGATGGCATCATCTGATAGCAATAATCTGGTGTAAAAATTGTTAAAAATTTAATAAAATCCTACTTACCCTCATTCATTTGATCGCGAATAGCCGGCCGCCGCCATCTTGATAGAAGACCTAGCGCGAAATCTCGCGCCGGCAGTGATGGCGTCATACGCCAGATCTCTGTGATCAAACGGATCAGGGTATGTTTTTTGTTTTACACTATTTCAGGGAAAATCTATTTGTTACCATGAAGCACAAGGAAATTCGGACCGAATTCCACTTCGCGGAGTTCGGTTCACTCAACTCTAGTTAGGTCATCAATACCGTACTCCCGGAAATCCCTATAAGTGATACATTGACGAAGCTTGTCATGTTACCCGTTCAGCACTAACCTGCTGGATGATCTTCTTACGCCGTGTGCTACTAGCCCTTATTATCACTGCGGTTGTCCTATGAGTGTTCTTGGGTAGGAAAAAGACGACAAGGAGAAAGTGTCATTATGCCGCCTAGTGAAGAGGAAACTGTAAAATAAAAGAAAAAAATTCTGCATTTTTTTTTTACATTCCAAATCCACCCATAAAGAAAGATGAGAGCTGCATGTGTTTGACAAAGAGACACAGATTGCTTTCTGGGTGGACAGTAATCTGAAATACAATATGTAAAAGAGGCAATTGTCATCTCGCTTTATAGGCAGTTGAAACAGCAACAAAAGCAATTAGAACGGGGGCCGGCTAAGTCTTCATGTCGGACTGCCCTGGAATACTAATGAAGCCACCGGCAGGATTCATACAGAGCACGTTTGCATTGTGTCATGGAGCATCGGGCTGGATGCTGACGCTCACTAGTACAGTAACCGCAGCTCGGGTAGAAAATGGCCCTCAGCCAGACTCCTTCCTGACAGCCTTTCATTGACTGCCTATTGATACAAATTGCAGCTTTCCTTCCTGCGAATTTATCTGCGCCGTCCTCGTGGTATCATAATCGTCTTTTTTTTTAAATTATGGCGATTGAGAGGGAACAAATAATAAAACGGATATAGTGTAATTCAGAAAAGATTAACCTATTTCCGTGTTTTATAGAAGCTTGTTATCGGACATGTATTTAATATTATGTATTTTTTATTGCTGATCTGTCCTCAGGAGGTGGAGCTCTGACTCCGGACACCCCCACCGATCAACTGTTCGAAGAGGCCTCGGGATGCCCGGTAAACGTCGTGACCTCTTCCTAGGGCCTCTTGCACGCGAATACCCGCCGCGGGGCAGCCACAGCGAATCGCGGACCCATTGACTTTAATGGGTCCGCGATCCGGCCGTTCCGCAAAAAGATAGGACGTGTTCTATCTTTTTGCGGAACGGAAGTACGGGACGAAAATCCCCCGGAAGCACTCCGTAGTGCTCCCGTAGGGTTCCATTCCGTGCTTCCGTTCTGCACCGTTCCGCATCTCCGAATTTGTGGACCCATTGAAGTGAATGGGTCCACATCCGTGATGCGGAATGCACACGGAACGGTGCCTGTGTATTGCGGATCCGCAAACATGGTCCGCAATACGGCCACAGAGCGCACACGTATCGTGTGAAAGATGCCTAAGTCAGTGACGTCTCGTTCGTCGGTCACGTGACCTAGGCGCAGCTCAGTCCCACTAAAGTGAATGAACCTGAGATGCAATACCAAGCACAGCCACTATCCAATATGCGGCGCTGTGCTTGGTATGCTGTGAATAGACCACCATGCTCACCATCTAATGGATGTCACTAGTGTTGAGCGAATCGAAGCCCACAAAGTGGACTTCAATCTGATTTTCTTGGAAAATTCTAATCGCCACGAAGTTGAATTTCCTCGTGCTTCGTGGTAGCGAATTGATTTTCCCTGAAAAGGTATAAAAAGAAAAAAAAAATCATACTTGCCTAATCCATTTGCTCGCGATAGGCCATCTTGATTGAAGATCTTGCACGAAATACCGTGCATGGTGATGTACGATGTCACCAGGCTGGCCGATGGGATGATGTCATCACGGGCCGCCCAAGATTTCACATCAGATCTTCAATCAAGATGGTGGCGGCCGGCCTGCCGCGAGCAAATGAATGAGGTAAGTATGATTTAATTTATTTCTTTTTTTATTTTGTGCTGTATTATTGCTATCAGATGCCGCGACCAGCTATGAACGCGGCATGTGAGGGGTACAATGATTGGGAGCGGCGCACTCACCGTTCCCTGTTAGTGATGAGCGGCAGGGGCAATAATCGAATTCGCAATATTTCACAAATATTTTGTAGAATACTTGTCATATATTCGCAAATTCGAGAATTCGCTATTATTTTCTTGATTGCGAAAATCGTCAATGTAATATTTGCATAAAGTGCGCACAATACAGACGTGGGTCACTTTTGCTACATTTTCCAGGATGCTAGAAGTTTCCTGAGACTGGAGAAAATGGTTGGCATGGCAGAACATTACAATAGCTTTATATGCAGATAGAGTGCTTCAATATATTTGCGATTGCGCAAATCGGCAATTAATGATGCGCAATTTTGGCACAATACGTGAAACTTCACATTTTAGCAGGCCTGCATGTATGTATGGACAGCAGAACCTATCACACTACCTAACACCCTGCACTGCAACAGCTCCACAATATCAGGATATAACCGACACTGACTATCTGTATTATATATATATATAAGCTATCTAACTATCTAATGTAGTGTGGAAAGCACAGAGCACAGCAATGACACTGCTGCCTCTCTGAACTTTAAAAAACTGTATAAAATGGCTGCTGGGGTGGTTCTTATATAGTAAGGGGTAGGCAACTTTCCTATTGGTTACTAGGGATGTTACTAAGCTCAGACAAAGACATTGCAGCCTTCTCATTGGCCCACAAGCAAGAAGCAGGGAGGGATCATGTGTTCAGATGGAAAAAAAAAAATCTAGAATATTCGAAAAGACGAATATATTTCACTATATTCTAAATATTTGCGAATTCTCGAAGTGCCGATATTCACGAATAATATTGGCTATTCGAATATTCGCGCCCAACACTATTCCCTGTTATTGCACCCACTATTTACAAAGAAATGCACTTCAAATAAAGGCCAATTAATACAGTATATCACTTTCTATTTGAGACTGTCCCTTTAAAGGGTCCTCCACTAGGACATGGTTTCTTCACCTTTAAAGTGATAGGATATGTCAGAAATTCTTGACCAGTGGGACTGGGAGTACTCGAAATGAAGTCACCCACTGATATAGTGTTTCACTAGTTGGTGGAAAAACCTGTGTGTTCAGAGGATCAATGGGGGTCAAAGTCTGTAGAATCTCTCTTGGCAAAGCATGTGCCATAAAAATGTCCCCAAAATGCTGTCATATTGCACCTACCTAAACAGGACCTGTAACTTCTGCAACGGGCGGAACATCGCATCCCTAGACAGATCTTCTATGGTGAGCTGTCCAAGGGTAAGTGATCGCAGGGGGGGGGGGCAAAAGAAGCGATACAAAGATACACTGAAAGCCTCTCTCAAGTCCCTGGATATCAACATCACCTCGTGAGAATCTCTGGCGCATGATCGTTATACATGGCGTTCCCTGATCCATCATGGTTGCCAGACATATGAATCCAGAAGGACAATCCTAGCACAGGAGAAGCATGCACTTCGTAAACGTAAAGCTGCAAATGCAAATGCTGAAACAAAAACATCCATATTTGTCTGTTCAGTATGTATCAAACATTCAATGCTAATATAGGCCTTATTAGCCATCTAAGGATACATTGCTATTGGCCGAAGATCTATCTATCAGATGTCAAGGTCCTCATCGAAAACGATGGACAAACAACAACAACAGCCTAAAGAGGACCTGTAACCTCTGCAACGGGTGGCCGTGCCCCAGGGCTCTCTATGTCGCGCCCCAGGTGTACGAAATGCTGAGTGGAAGGTTGCGGCCTAAAATGTCTCTTTATGTGTGTCACGGTGCTCCTACCTGGATACCGCTGGACCCTAGGATTTGGCTCCGAAGCAATAAATAGGGGTAATAATTAAGGGATTTGAAGAAACAACTTGAGTCCAGACCTTGAGATGAAGTTAAATGGCAGCTTTACTTGAATAAACGTTTCTCCAGTTTCAGGCTTTGTCTTGGTTCCAGCAGGCTTTAGCATTAAACTGGCAGGCAAATTCAACTCTGCTATATCTTTCTCTCACTCTGCTGTACTGACAAGCTAACTTGGTGTCTTTGTTTCCTCTTTATGCTGCACTTCACTCTTGTAGTCAGACTTATGTTCAGCCAAAAAGTAGGTTATAATCCTGGCAGCTCCAACATGGAGTCTCAACCAGAACTAGAACTGCCCAACTTCCTTCTGGTAGCAAGCAGGACTGGCCCACTTCTCTCCAAAGGGGGGAGAATGAAATGGTAAGTTCCATTCTCTCTAAGGATAGCTCTGCCATTTACACTGCCACCCGTTGGTGAACAAGGCACATTACATGTAATAAACAGTTTCATAACAAGATTATGAATGCACATTGTGGAGGACCTGGACAACAATACATTAAATTACGTTGTGTTTGACCATAAAAGAGTGCTGGAGTGAGGTGTTACACGTCTCCTGACAACTACTTGCATTTCTGCATTCCTCATGTAATAACAGTTCTGGAGCATCTATTGTTATGACCCTATGTTGTGCCATTCTTTTATTATTCCTGCTAGGAGCTATGAATGAATTACTAGCAGTTTGCAATGAAGGTCCAGATGGGTGTTGCCAACTGGGGAGGTGTCCCTGCTCAGTCTGACACTGGCAGCACTGATTGGATGGTGTCAGACTGAGCAGGGACACATATAGTGATGAACGGCAGGGGCAATATTCGAATTTGCGATATTTTGCAAATATTTGGGTGAATATTCCTCATATTTTCGCGAATTCGAGAATCCACGACTATTTTCTTGATTGTGAAAATCGGCAATGTAATATGCGCGTATTGCGCGTGCAATACAGGCGTGGGTTACTTTTGCTACATTTTTCAAGCTGCTAGAAGTTTCCTGAGACTGGAGAAATTGGTTGGCACGGCAGAACATTACAATAGCTTTATATGCAGATAGAGTGCTCCAATATATTTTCAATTGCGCTAATCGTCAATTAATGATGCACATATTTTGGCGCAATACGTGCAACTTCACATATTAGCAGGTCTGACTGCATATTACTGATTGGTGCACTATGTATTGTTGTGACATCACAGCACTATGTCTGTAGCATGTATCACACTACCTAACACCCTGCACTGCAACAGCTACACTATATCAGGATATAACCTACACTGACTATCTGTAATATATATATATAAGCTATCTAACTATCTAATGTACAGAGCACAGCAATGACACTGCAGTCTCTCTCAGAACTCCATAAAACTACAGAAAATGGCTGCTGGGGAGGTTCTTATATAGTAAGGGGTAGGCAACTTTCCTATTGGTTGCTAGGGATGTTGCTAAGCTCAGACAAAGACATTGCAGCCTTCTCATTGGCCCACAAGCAAGAAGGGAGGTTACTGATGAAAAAAAAATCTAGAATATTCGAGAATGTGAATATATAGCACTATATCCTAAATATTTGCGAATTCTCAAAGTGCCCATATTCGCAATTAAAATTTGCGATTAAAATATTTGTGCCCAAAACTAGTTCCCAACTGATAACTCCAGTTACTACTGGCCATGTAGACACTTTCCTGATGAAAATTATTGCTGACCTCCCTGGTTTGAAGGGAGAGGGGGGAATCTTTACATTTAGGGCCAGATAATTGATGCATTCACATGGTATATAAGAATTTGCTACAAAATCTGTAATGGTAAGGGTCTGGCCACACAGTCAGTTTTCCTGATGCAGTTTTGGAAGCCAAAACCACAAGTGAATTCAAAAAAAGTGGAAAAGTTGTATCTGTCCTTTATATGTTCTCTCCTTTTTGATCCATTCCTGATTTTGACTTCAAAAACGACATCAAGAAACCTGACTGTGTAACTCTTATTTCAGAGCAGACAAAGCCACTGGTGTGAGCAGGACCTCAATTTTGCACAAGGCCAAGAGTTGGTTCATCTATGTGGCTGCCCCGCGAGTCGTGTCTAAGGGAAAATTAATGTAATGGGCTATATTTATCCAGCGTTGTCTACTCTTAATAGAACATATGTCTGTTTGACTAATGGTAATTATTATGCTGCTCCGATCAATGCTGCTACTGACTTGAGTTCAGTTGCAGGTAATTGAACAAATTTGGATAATAGTTGTAAAATACATGTTTTACATGGTCACTGTATTCTCGGCATAAATCGTTCTCTGCTGAGTGATCGCAGTAAATACCCACATGGTACAGGCCCCGAGTGATTTGGATAGTGATTATCATCAGCAGGGTCTATCATAAAAAACTGATTCCGAGACCTAGGTGCTACAAATCCTTACTGGACTATAGTTGGACATATAAGTCGCACTTTTTTGCAGATTTTTCAAATTCTATGAAGGTAAAAAATACCACTTTCTCTACACTGCAGGTTCTCAATCTGTGGAGCAAGTATCAGTGGTAATTGTCCTCTTAATAGGTGCAGAATGCATGACCGTAGCCTTGGTGGTATGTCAATGTAATTTTTTTGTTGAAAGGGTAAATGGCTTAAGAGGAGGTGCTCAACTGATCACTCTCTTCTAAAAGGATCAGTGGTATAAAACAAAACAAATAGGTTATACATCACCTCCACCGTTCTCCCGCTCACTTTTATGACACTCCCCAGCTACGCCTTTGGTTTCTGGTCCCACTTGACACAAAGGAAATGACTGCTCAGTCAGTCACTGGTCACAGTTGTTACTCGCCCCATCCTGTGTGTTGAGAGGAACCATGAAGTAGAGACCAGAAGAACATCCGGGAAGTGTAGGAACAGGAGTGGCGAAGGATAGGTGGAGTTGACTATGACTTCTTTGATTTTTTTTGTCATTCCAATCAGATGGCCAACTCCTTTAAGGACACTGAGAAAAAAATGTTCTATGCCAACAAGAAAAAAAGAAGATTCTAAGAGAAGTTCATATATGTATAGACCAATTGCTCACGTGTGTCAGACAACAGCATCTGGTACGTTTTGGAATGCTGCTAACATTTGGTCATATACCTTTCTATTCATCTTGTGTTTTTAAGTCCTTTGTAGGGCCAGCATTAATACTTTAGGACTTTGGTTGTCCAACTTTTTACAAGTGATGGTATATCCTCAGGATATGCTATGAATATCTGAATGGTGGAGGTCCGACAACCTGCACCCCGCTGATCATCTGTTCTGCAGTAGTTCCCGTGCTGGAACTGTACAGCTTTGTCCATTTTGCTGTGGACAGAGCTGCTTACTGGAGCGCTGGAGCAGAGTTGCAGTAGTTAGTTCTATCGACTGGACAATGGACCAAATAGTGAGGTTCCGGCCCGGGGTTCCCGTGTTGGATCTATTGGGAAACAGCTGATTGGTGGGGACATGGGATGTTGGACCCCTACCAACCAGTTAGTTATGGCCTATCATTGGACAACCTCTTTAGGGTACACATTGTACATTCACTGATAAGGACCCTTCCATAATAATCTTCATAGAGACTTTTTCAGAACCCAATCAGTAGATCAAAGTCTTGGGAATATGGTCTTGTATGTCCTCATATTCATTAATTGATAACCCCTTCATATTTTGTTGGTAGGTACGACAATGGACTGGTGTCAAGAACAACACATTCTCTTCCTAAAACTGGGGGGGGGGGGTGAGAATAATCTGCGAATAAATGGACATGGCCCCCTCCATTTGCTTTAGCTTTGTTTAGATAGCTCTAAAACCTTAGAAAGACATACAGTCAGGTCCATAAATATTGGGACAGCGACACAATTCTAACATGTTTGGCTCTATACACCATCACAATGGATTTGAAATGAAACAAACAAGATGTGCTATAACTGCAGACTATCAGCTTTAATTTGAGGGTATTTACATCCATATCAGGTGAACGGTGTAGGAATTACAACAGTTTGCATATGTGCCTCCCACTTGTTAAGGGACCAAAAGTAATGGGTCAATTGGCTTCTCAGTTGTTCCATAGCCAGGTGTGTGTTATTCCCTCATTATCCCAATTAGAATTAGCAGATAAAAGGTCCAGAGTTCATTTCAAGTGTGCTATTTGCATTTGGAATCTGTTGCTGTCAACCCTCAAGATGAGATCCAAAGAGCTGTCACTATCAGTGAAGCAAGCCATCATTAGGCTGAAAAAACAAAACAAACTCATCAGAGAGATAGCAAAAACATTAGGCGTGGCCAAAACAACTGTTTGGAACATTCTTAAAAAGAAGGAACGCACCGGTGAGCTCAGCAACACCAAAAGACCCGAAAGACCACTGAAAACAACTGTGGTGGATGACCCAAGAATTCTTTCCCTGGTGAAGAAAACACCCTTCACAACAGTTGGCCAAGAACACTCTCCAGGAGGTAGGTGTATGTGTGTCAAAGAAAAAGACACAAATGCAATAGCACTCTGCAACCAGCACTCCGCCCTGCCTCCATGCTGGATGTTGAATGAGGCATTGGTGTACATTTTGGCCAAAGCATAATAAGCCACTCACCACGTCAAGGTCGCCTCTATAAGTGGTCCCTAACACTAGTTCCTACCTGTTTATGGGCCATGACAGCCACACAGAAGGAAAGGGACTGCTCATGATCCTAAGCATACCACCTCATCAGTGAAGCATGGTGGTGGTAGTGTCATGGCGTGGGCATGTATGGCTGCCAATGGAACTGGTTCTCTTGTATTTATTGATGATGTGACTGCTGACAAAAGTAGCAGGATGAATTCTGAAGTGTTTCAGGCAATATTATCTACTCATATTCAGCCAAATGCTTCAGAACTCATTGGACGGCGCTTCACAGTGCAGATGGACAATGACCCAAAGCATACTGCAAAAGCAACCAAAAAAGTTTAAGGGAAATAAGTGAAATGTTATGCAATGACCAAGTCAATCACCTGACCTTAATCCTATTGAGCTGCATTTTACTTGCCAAAGACAAAACTGAAGGAAAAATGCCCCAAGAACAAGCATGAACTGAAGACAGTTGCAGTAGAGGCCTGGCAGAGCATCACCAGGGATGAAACCCAGCGTCTGGTGATGTCTATGCGTTCCAGACTTCAGGCTGTAATTGACTGCAAAGGATTTGCAACCAAGTATTAAAAAGTGAAAATTTGACTTATGATTATTATTCTGTCCATTACTTTTGGTCCCTTAACAAGTGGGAGGCACATATGCAAACTGTTGTAATTCCTACACCGTTCACCTGATTTGGATGTAAATACCCTCAAATTAAAGCTGACAGTCTGCAGTTAAAGCACATCTTATTCGTTTCATTTCAAATCCATTGTGGTGGTGTATAGAACCAAAAATGTTAGAATTGTGTTGATGTCCCAATATTTATGGACCTGACTGTATGACGTGGACCTTTCCCCCTAAGAACTTTGGCTACAGGGACATGCCAAATGTTCAATTCACTATTGCCAAAGACTCTTGTGTTGTCTCCACTACCTCCCATAACTGGGACCAGTAGATCTGGATCTTCTACTTTAAAGAATACTAATAGTTTTTGAGGATCCAAGTCATCCTCTGTACTGTAAACTGGAGAACAGTGTGTTCCATAAAGCCCGAGTGCTTCAGTCCAAACACAACATCAAAATTCACAATCTTGTACTTAATTTATGTGTGTTCTTTTTTGGGCAACATTTTTTATGCTGTAATCACTTAGCTGGTGGAGTCCAGAATCATTTCTGAAAAATCACAGCATCAATCAGTGAAACATAGGGATGTGGTAACCCTCAGGTTAAAATATTGATCTGAGCATTTCAGAGTCTAAAAAAAATCCTTTCTTCTTTAAAGTGTCTAAAATTCAGAATTACCTTCTACTTCATCTAAGCGAAATTTAAGGCCGAAGGAGAGGAATTGTGATCAAACTTGATTTTTCTAAACTGCCTGAGTTGGATATTTCCAGGCAATTGTTACTCATCCTTTGTTATATGGCTTTTAACATTTACGCTTACTTGCTGTAGAAACCGGTCAAGCTTTTAAGGAACTCTCAAGTGGCATCATCGTAGCCTTCATATGATAACATAGTATTTTCCTATCCTTGCCACCCTCTTTGATTGATATTACATAAGAAGATCATCAAGGTCAACTCAATATAGGCACATTGACTGTTTTGTCAATATAGCAACATTCTATTATTTCCTAAAAGGAAATCTGTCACCAGAGTAGATTTCTGAAAAATGCCCCAATAAAGCTCATAAGTGAAGGATATCGATCCCACTAAATTCCTGTCTCCTCCAAAGGGCCAGTCAGGAGCTGGAAAGAAACCTCTCCAATCAGTGAACCCTCTTGAGAATTTAGCAACTTTTTGGTCCTAACAAGTGTTACTGTAGGTCATACATCGCTCTCAGAGATAAAAGTAAAGCCAACCCTGGTGTTCTTTAGGAGTTATTATCTTGTAAGATTGAGTCCTATAGGCTAAATGATCCCCTCAAATCTATAATTCTGTAACAGAGACAATATTTAGCAGGAGGCAGGAAAGCAATGCCCCCTCTACATAAACAGTATGTGGCCATGAAATATATTAGCTCAGTCCTTTACATGCCATCCAATAGACAATAGGAATATGTTTTGAAAGTATTAATGAGCCCCCTTATATGGGCCATATAGGGGCCAGATGGGGTTGTAGAGGTTGCACACATGGCCTGTGAAAGAACTGGCTGGATACAAGTAACCGGTCCTGCAAACTGGCATCCACTGCCAGACTTGGAGCTAGCAATCGGGTTCAGCTAGAGCTGGTGCAACAACCCTACAACTACAGGGACCCAACCCACGGAGGAATAACTGCCCCGATATGGGTGATGCCACTCAGGAACCTAACTAGTTAACCCTTAGAAGTTCCTGCAGCTGGTTGGGAATCCTATCTTGTGTTCAGGTAGACTAGACAGGTCGAGTAGTCAGAATGGCCGAGGTCAAAAACAGAGCGGTCAAATGTCTTAGCCAAAACCATATCCAATAGCAATGTAAGAAACAAGCCGAATCCAAACCAAGAGAGTCAAAAGGTACATAGGTGCAAAGGCAGGAGAATGGTCACTAAAGAGTCTGATGTCAAACACAGTAGGAAGCAAGAAGAAGGCAAAAAGGACTGTAATCGGGCAAAAACTTCCAGCGAAAAACAAGAATTCTCATAAAATGCAATCTCACTGCAGGATTTCAATCCAACACAGACCTCTGAAGACAGGCCTCTCTGTTCCAGAGCAGGTGAGCTTGTCAGGCTATGTCCTCTCTTAGGGTATGGTCACATGGACTGGTTTCATTATGCAGTTTTGGATGCCATAACCAAAAGTGAATTTAAAAAGGAGGATAATTCGTATCTTTCCTTTATCCTATCTTTCCTTTTATGATTCACTTCTGATTTTGGCTCCAACACTGCATCAGGAAACCTGTCCGTATGTCCATACACTTGCCTTTTTGCATGGCTTCTGGAGCAGAGATTGCTACCCAAACCCTACGTTGCTATAAGGCAAGTATATCTTCATCCAGCTAGAGTAAATATCTACTCCGAGCTTTGTTCCCTTATTATGGTACGTTCATGTGGTTGTATCATCATGCTGAAAATTTGGAATCCACATAACAATTCCACAATTTCCATCCTGTTTTTTTTGTTCTTTACATCTGAAGTAATTTTGATGCAGATCTTGATACAGATTTTGATGTGGAATCTAAGCCGCCCGTTTTAATGGGAATTTCCACACAGAATACACACAGAGATTGAATATGCTGCTTTATTTTCCGCTAAGCAGATTATCAAGCACTGAGCAGGAAAAAACTGCTCTGTATGACTTACAGCAAGGATTTCCATCTGCGAATATGGCCTTAGGGTACGTCCACATGGGATAGATTTCTACAGTCCACAGTGGATTTTTATACAATTCTTCTGCAAAACACATCTGTGGCAAAAATCTACATGTAACACATGCAGATTTGTAAAAAAAAAAATTGCTGTGAATTAATTGCACATTTCACCAAAGGGTGAAATTCCTTTTGGATATCCACAGCGTAAATTGGCAAGCTATGGATAAAATTTTACTGCAGCATGTCAACAAGATATTACAAAATTTAGCCAGTATTGTAAGAGTAGGTTAATGCTTGCTTTTACTGGATCTGGCAGGATATTTCAGCAGAGAACAGCCTGCTGGACTACACTGGATCTGGACTATCTGGATACTGACCCTATTGACTGTATTGGGATCCTGCGGGGATCCGGCTGCTTTCTGGCAGAGGTAAAATATCTTGGAAAACCCTTTTAAGGGACAAAATGGTTGAATTACATGGCTGTGTATGACGGTATTCTCCTGGCACTATATGGCGGTAAAAGTGGGCTGTGAAGAAATGTCTAGGAAAGTGAAGTTTCTTGTTGCTTAGGGCTCCACTTTCCCTAAAATTAATCCCGAATATGCTACGACATAGTCAGGGTGTTTTTTTTTTAGGCAGTGACGCAGATCATTAGAAAACCCAGAGACTGAATGGTAAAACTCCATGATTTTACTACCGCAATGAAACGCAACATTAAAAATTAAGAACATTTTCACAATTGTCAAAAGCCACTTAATCCCAGCTCTGCAAGGTCCCTCCTTTTAACTCCATCGTTCTGATATCAAATGGGCTAATTGAGAAAAGAGGCGACTTTAATCGGACATTTTAAAGTCATTTACAAATAGTTTATGATCAAGTCTTGTAGTTATAGGAAAATGTATCTTGAAAACGTAGCTAGTCAGATAAGCATAATTTAGAAATCTTTAATGGGTTCACCCCAATTAGCCTTTAATTAAATAGCTCATTAAAAACTGATTTGAATACTGCTCCAGAAGAAATCCTTCTTCAACTATTGTGACAGAACAGGAAGTTAATGAAGTTAAAATTAAACACATTTTTGGAACAACCTGAAAGTCATAGACAAGCGAGGTACATGCGATGTTCAGGATGCCAATCTATGTATAGCAATGTGACAAAGCTCAGGCCCACCGCTAATCTGCCTAATTATTATGGTTAATTTTAGATAACATCTCGTTTTCAACTAAATGAAAATTACCAGGGAATATAACCTGAGAGTTCCAGTCATCGGTGCTTGTGTCCATGTAGAAGCAAACAGAGCCTTCTGGGCCACAATGCAAAATCTCCACCTACCATGTGCCATTTATAATTGTAACACAGCTGGTGTGGACTCATTAAGTCTACTGAACGGATTTAACTATGGGCAAGGTGGACCTGTGATTTTCACCCTTTTCCCCTTGTACGGGGATCTGGACTTTGCTGCAAGGACCACTAAGCTACTAGACCTAGGAGTAGTCTCTGTTAAGAGGCTGCTGACCCAGATAGGTTAAGTGACACCAACAGGACGGGCAAGAGCATTGTTAGTGGACAAACTAAGGTCAAAGGTCATGAAAGGCAAATTCCAAGCAGTAGGGTAGTCAGGGTCGTTGGGACAGAGTCAATACGGAAATCATGCAGGGATCAGGACAGGCAGTATGGTATCAATCTAGTAAACAGGCAGAGATCACACACAGGAAGTCAGAACAATACAACAACGCATCTTTGTAGGACTAAAACCTATAGATTAGGCACATTCCCATAGGGTAAGGCATACTGTCATTGGATAGGGACAAATTAGACTGTGCTTGCACTAGCCCTTAAAGAGCTGGGGATAGCAGGCAGGGACGGCCTGCAAAATCATATGGAGCGGAGCTGTGGGGACAGTGAGTACTCCATTGGTTTGCATGCCGGGAGGGGAGAGATACAGACTGGCACAGCATGACAATAATATTGGTGTCTTTTTATGTTGTAGATGTGTCATTGAGCTGACTCAGGCACAAGGGTCTAGTCTGCTCCCATATATTCAATACCACAAACATAAAACCAGGATCCTTCAAAATGTAAACTAATGGGATGGGAAATTTTGGATTTGTCCATATAAGCAATAGCTGTAACCTGTTTATAGAAAGGCTTGTTGGCATTAGGCCTGTTCCACCTCAAAAGACTCACAATGCCCTCTCAGGTAGCAGCGAAATGTTCATTTGAACCGTGGTCAGTCTGTAACCGTGAAGTGCACCACAGTTCTCACATCTTATTCTATAGGTCGCTACTCACTTGAACCGGCCCATTCCAACATCCACACTGACAAATAGGTCCCTCTTTGAGATCCCAGTGTGTCGCATAAAAATTCTCCAGCCTGTCTTTGGCAGCTTGCAACCTGCCTGGAGAATTAAATCACTGCTTAACCCGGCTCCTTAGTAAGGACCAACAGCATGTTACAGCAGCCTCCTTTATCACACCATGTGGCTTCAGCTACACACTACTCCTTATACAGTATAATGTATAACAGTGATATCTAGACTCTAAATGTAGATGATAAAAAGCAAAAGTGGGAAAATGAATGCAGAATATTAGGAAACAAAGACACGGGGGAGGAGCAGAGACCAGACTTAGCATGGCCTCAAATTCTAAAACTTTTTTCATGGTTCTGTGGTCCATCATTACAAACCTGGATCCAGAAGAAAAATGTTCCTTCTCTTGTTGTCATCAGGTATCAGGACTCTTCTTACTTTTTGACTGGACTACAGTAATACATGTCATGTATCCTTTGTTGAATGGCTGGAAAGGTTCAAAGAGGGCAATTTTTGGAAGGCAACAGGACTACAATAGTCCATTGAGCATATTGCATCTTTAGCCCCGGCCACTTGCTTTGTCTTTCTTCAGTAAGGTCAATAAGGGTCATTTACTGTCAATTAGCCTTGAAAATACAGAAGTTTCCATGACCTGGGGAGCACTGTAGTCCCATTGTTCCAGGGATCTTTAAAAAGTCAACCGAACCCCAATAAACCGAACCCCAATAAAAAATGTGTCGGTGGGAATTTTTATAGGGTATCAAGCTCCTGAACTGCATACTCATTTTTTGCAATATTGTTTTTCTCTATGTCTACAGCTTTATCCCTGACTTCACAGCTCTCAATCATTTTGGTGAAGTACTTGTTAGATATATTGTAATCTGATCATCTGTTCTCTTTGGGTCATCCATATTTGAATCACATTTACAAACTGTAAGCAATTCTTAAAGCCAGAAATACAATTTGCAGTATAAAATATTCATATTGAAATGTTACCCAGCCTGAACTCATGAAGAGAAATCTAGCAGCTATGGAAGATTAATATATTATAAGGAAGATGTGTTCTGCTACTTAAATTTTGAAAAGAAAAAATTGACCGATGATACACATGGAGAGCTCAGGTACTGTACTTTGGAGGCATGGAGCAATCATCACTATGCATTTACCAGTGTAAGTACTGAAGATAGGAGCGTGCCACATATGAGTCAATGCAGCAGGATCCATTTATATTAAGCTACAGTAGCTTTCCTGTCTGTCAAAAAAAAGTGTGCGTCATCCGAACCCTGACAGTTCTTAGAAATGTGATTGGGCAAATGCTTTCCGGCAAGGACACAGTGGCTTATTGTACTTATTAATTTAATGAAAAAGGAGATGTGTTGAGTGGTTGAGTGGGTCTCAAATGACCACAGATGCAACCATTTTAAGACAGCACCTCTCATCTCTCCTGACGTGTCTATTTTAGTAACTACTAGAATCCCCCATGTCATAACAATTCTGGAGCATCTATTCATATGACTCATCGTTGTGCCTTTAATTTATTATTCCTGCTATACGTTATTAAAGAATTGCCAGCAGTTTTCAATAAAGGTCCAGATAGGTATTACCATTTGGGGGTGTTCAGTAGATTAGCATGGGTGGGGTGGTGGGGTAGAGGGATAGTTGCCCTGGGTGCTAAACTGCCAATGGGCGTATCTGTCAGGGGGCCACCTGACATGACTGAACAATACCTCTATTAATGTTCCAAACTCTCCATCATTAGTGCAGTTTGGAGATTTAGAGGGACCTGTGATGATGTCGCCACAGGTTATGAACCCTCTAAGAGTAAAGGAACGGCATTGACACTAGTGCAGTTCCTAGGTTAGGAGGGTATAGGTGCAGAACATGTGATGAAATCATCAAAGGTACTTCACCCCCTTATAGCATATAGAATAACTGCAGGTGAAGCACTCTCTCTCCAACTCCAGCCTCACTGCTTCTGTCCTGCAAGTCCCAAGAGAGGTGAGATATATGGGGACAATATATGGGGGAGGAAATGTCAGCAGACAATGCTGCAGCCTGTGGGGAAGGGTTTGTCAGGGGACAGTAACTCTTATGGGGGGGTGTAGTCAGGGGGCAGTACAGCAGCCAGTGGGGGAGGGGTTGCCAGAGGACAATACTGCTGCCAGAGGGATGGGTGGTCAGGAGATAATTCTGCTACCAGTGGGCGAGGGGTTGTCAGTAGTGTTGAGCGCGAATATTCGAATATCGAATTTTTTTAGCGAATATCGGCACTTCGCTAATTCGCGAATATTTCGAATATAGCACTATAAATTCGCTATTTCGAATATTGTTTTTTTTTTTTTTTATTGTTATATTTTTTTCTTTCCCACTTCCCAAAAGTAGTTCTTACCTGTCCTGAGGATTCCTGGCTTCCTGGCTGCTCCAGTCAGTGCCCGTTGCCGCTTCTGCCGACTTCCGTGCTCATGGAGCGTCCCCATCACCATGGGAATGCCTCCATACTAGAATGTACTGTTGGATTTGAGAATTACGTTGAAATTGCAATTCGATTATTATAACTTGAATTAATCGAATTGTGATTTCAACTTAGCACTGCTATATTCCATATTCGTTAACTTTGTTAATTCTAGCAAGCAGACCCATTAGAAACAAAGCTCTAAGTTGAAATCGCAATTCGATTATTATAACTTGAAGTAATCGCATTGCGATTTCAACTTAGACCTGGTTTACTATGGTTGGCTTGGTAGAATTAGCGAAGATGACGAATATGACTTATGTATTCGTCATATTCCTCAAAACGAAGATAACGAAGTATTCTCCATCTTCGTTTTAGCTCCATATTTGTCAACTTCGCTAATTCTAGCAATCAAATAGGAAAGTTGACTATAGAGACAGCTGTGTTTAATTCACTATGAGATTATATTACTTTGCTTTTTTTTTTAATAAATAGAATAATTATAATAATTATCAAGTATTATAATTATTTTATTTATTTAAAAAAAGCAAAGTAATATTATCACATAGTGAATTAAAAACTTAGCTGTCTCTAGTCAACTTTCCTATTTGATTGCTAGAATTAGCGAAGTTGACGCATATGAAGCTAAAATGAAGATGGAGAATACTTCGTTATCTTCGTTTTGAGGAATATGACGAATACATTCGTCATATTCGTCATCTTCGCTAATTCTAGATATCAAACCAATAGGAAAGTTACCTTAAGTTAAAATCGCAATACGCGATTATTTAAATCGCATATTAATCGCAATAACTAGAATAATGACGAATATTCGATTTTGACGAATATGAGACGAATATTCAAGCGAATATTCGCGAATTTCGTCGTAATCGAATATGGCACCTCCCGCTCATCACTAGTTGTCAGGAGGCAATAATGGGTGTTTTGTACTTCATTGAGGTGTTTATTTTCTGCTGTTGGTGAGGTATTTTATGCTGCACAAAGGTATTTATTTAGTGTTATTGGTAATATAATTTGTGCTACATGGTGGTATTTATTTGGTACTGCTGTATATACTACATATTAGTATTAGATCCAGCTGGGGAGGCATTTTGTGGCTTTATGTGGTTTATCATGGTATGCGTTGCTTTTGGTGAGCTAGACATGTCCATTATGTGTGTTTGTTCCACTTTTTTTTTTTATGTATTGATGATTTACATAACAGTTTCTAACCATAAATTCATTCTATAATAAATCCATCTGTCATTAGGTTACGTCAGCTGTTCTCTGAACTATTGAAAGTTGGACTCCTATATGGAAATCATATTCAAGGAAGTTGTCCTTATAGACTGTCTAAAATCTAAAGAAGGTTGTGCAGGCTGCATGCTATTGAATGTAATCAACCAATCATGGAAACTTGACTATAGATTGGAAACGTATAGTTATCATACATGATACCCTGTGGTTGAATTACTCCCAAGATCTGTTCCCCCCCCAACTTCTATCCAAAATAGTCACTAGAGTTGTAGCACTGACAGAGACAAGACAAAGATGTAATGGACACACCGCCAACATCATCGGTTCCGATTCATCCCAGGGCATTAGAGGTGGTGGTGGTGGTCTTAGAATAGCCAAGAACAACTCCAACAAGCAAGTCTAAGGTTTTGGTGACCATCTTGGAATGAAGAACTCAGGGGACAAGCTATCGGGAATGATGGCACCATAATTCAAGTGGAGGGTGTCGGGGATGATGGTTATACATTTCCAGTGTACTGTTTAGTCAAATTTTAGATTGGAATTGGAGGATCACATTAAAGGAACATTTCAGGTATTGTTTTATGTATGGTGCAAGGCTTGAGATGGGTGGACATGGAACCAAAGAGAGAATAATTCGCACTCTGCTCCCTCAAAACCTTCACTAGGCATAGCGCAATATATCAAGTCCACATGGAAAGGTTCCTTTAACTGCTTATCACCATATAAATACAAAATGGGAGAAATGCACACCATTCAAAGTTGAGTGTCACAGAATGAACTCACTAATATCTGTAAAAGTCCAACAAGTAAAAGTCATGGGTTGTCTGTGGCCATTACTTATTACATCACTTTCTGTATCCATCTTATTACCTTGAAAATTTGTCAAAAAAATCCATAGTGTAATTAGAAATCTGTGGTCACCTCATGACAGATGAGATTGAAAGCTGGCTCCTGGCCTAAAACCGCGTTATCTTCTGGTTTTAATAAGTGCAGTCTCCTTGCGACAAAAATAAGGATGAACTTGTTCTTTCTTTACGTTGTCTTTACTCTGATGTAATTATATAATGCACCATAAATCTGAAGCCTGAGATGTTTAAGGTGGACCTGTCATCTCTACATACAGCCAAACTCATGTCTTTAAATCATGATAGTAATTACAGTAGGCTCAAATAAAGTCAAAGCCTCCTGTGGTTAAAGACTGCTCTTCACTCACCTCCTGATTTTTCTGTGACAACAGTTTGCTGATATCTTATTTCTACATCTTAACGCATGCCAAATGTGGGACATTTAGGAAACTTCCCCAAATTGGCCACTTTGCAGAAACCCCACTACTTTTGTTGTCCAGTGCACAAAAAATTTTGTTTCCCACCGAAATCAGAGCTGTTAGCAAAGATATAATACTAGATGCAGCCACCACATATAAATCACACCCTCCAATATTGGTAGCTAAAAGTACTTAGAGTCATTAAATGAATCTAATTTCTGTATTTCCAGGTCAATGGAGAGTGGAGATTTTGAATCTTAGACATAAATTTAAGAGTTGTAACGACTATAACATTGCCCTGCTAGCCCAGAAGCATTACATTTGGCACAGTACTAATCTAGTGAGAATCTCATACCACCTCAAGGACCAGACCTCAACTTACCCCCTATCACAGCCATATTCTGTATATTACAGGTGGTCACATACTCTCAAATAATTCTCCACTGAAGTCTATATAAATTATGGAGAAAGGCAGGAGAGGAACTCCCTTAGACTTCATAAGAAAGAGCTTGCCTGACCAAAGAATGAGTTGAATCAGGGAAGGTGAGTGTTGGAGGTCCCCTGAGACAACAAGGTGGTGGAGGATCCAAGACATTTGCCCCTTAGGCCCTCCCTACAACAACTGATCAGGCCATCTTATGTAACTATCTCAGGATATCTGATATGAAGATGGGGTAGCTGACAACATCCATGCAGATAAAACTTACATCTCTATTGATGCTTTCAACATGTATAGCAGAAACGTTTCCATCCTCTCGGGACCTTTGTCAAGCATACAATGTACTGTGTAGCACCCTATATTCAACAAATAACCGATTATTGTTCATGGTTAACTCCAGTCAATTAAGATCATCTGTCTACACAGTAATCAATCAAAATTATATCATATAATACCTAAACCAATGAGATGTGCCGAATCACGTTTACCAATAGTACATGTACTGGCATCTCAGGGCAATGACTGTGCATGCACAAGGTGTATTCATAGAACTAAAGAGGAGAATTCTGGTCCACATAATTAGCTACATCATGGGTGGAGTCTTTGTTGGTGTAGCAGTAGTCATGGGGTGTCCAAATGAAGATGATATAATTTGAGGAGGGATAGACTCCACGAAGCGAGACCAAAAATGGAAAATTTGTCAGCTTGGGATTCCATATGACAACCTAGGGATGTTCCATCAGATGTTACATTACAGAGATGTTTTTTTTTTAATAAACATTTTATAAAATATTATAAGAGAAATGTGGAGTTGTTCTGGCACTACATTGCGGCACAGAGATGGCTAATGAAGATCACTTGAATCACAACCCAGCCCTACGGCGAGTCTCCAATGTGAATAACAGGGAACAATAGCGTTTATCCAAGTTCATGCTTAGCATCGATGAAGACCAGCTTTACATTCTTGCTGATACTTCGAAATGAAACCATATGCTGGAACTGTTTATGAAAATGCATAGAGAAGGAATAGATTTCATGTCTCATGGAAAGCAGCACAGTAGAAACCGCTTTGTCTATAATATTCAACCTTTGAAAGGACTTGAATTTACATTAAGAAGAAAAAAGAAAAAAAATGAAGGCAGAAAAGACATTTCTATAGCAAAGGAGAAGCTTTTGCAAGTTTACTTTGTGCTTCGACGTTTCCGTTTGCCTTGCAGCCCAGCTCAGCAAAGTCATTTAGTTTCTACAGCTGGAAATCATTACAGGGAGAAATAGTCTTGTTCTTGACTTCACAAAGGAGGCAGTCGGCCACAGAGTCATAAAACAGACGAACTTACATATTTCTGTAATCTGCCTGTTTTTCTTTGTCTCCTTTCGAATCACACAGGGAAGGATGAAAAACATGATGGAAACGAGGGACTAGCAATAACAGTATACGCTGGAGTGTTTTGAATGTATCCCGAAAACACCCCGAGAAAGTAGAAGGAGCTAATTTGTTTCTAATAAGACATACTTTATAATACCAACATAGAGTGTAGAAGATTAGATCACGTTTACCGTGACTTTGGATCACAACCAAGTTACCTAAGGCAAAATTGACATTTTTATTAAGGGGACAAAGAGCATTTTTAGGCACTGAAAACCTGGTATAGAGGTGTAGCCCTATTTGGGAAGGGGGGGGGGGGTATGAGTAATATCCCTCCCACTACAGACTCTGGTGCTGACCTGTGTGTATATTGGGACCTAGAGCCTTCGCTGAATGGAAGAGTGGGAATATAAGTTAAGTATATCAGTTCCTCCACCCAGGTTAGAGCCTCTGTATTACAGGGAGGATCTCTTCCTGGGACTTACATATTAAGTAAAGTTAGCAGCCTTAACATGGATTACTGTACTAATCTCACAGTCTGAAGAATACATATAGATACCACACATGGTTATAACAGTAACTTTATAAGGGGAAGAATGATAATAGTACATACTGTACATGCAGTGTACTGAGAATTCAGCAGTATTGCAATAAACAGAGATCCTGCAAAAATTGTTATACCCGGGTATATATATATATGTAGAAAGAGTCCTGTGCACGATACCTCCAGACAACAGAAGAGATGATCCAGGTGCAGGGCCCCTGTTGATGACTATAGATCAGGGATGGCCAACCTGAGGCTCTCCAGATGTTGCAAAACTACAACTCCCATCATGCCCGGACAGTCTACAGCTATCAGCCTACAGCAGGGCATGGTGGGAGTTGTAGTTTTACAACAGATGGAGAGCGGCAAGTTGGCCATGCCTGCTATAGATCCAGGACTGTTTCAGATGACAGACAGCCTATCAGAAGAAGACGATGACGATGATGAAAGGATTTCTTCCAAGCAGCAAACAGGGCAGCAGCAACAGTAGAAGATGGAGGCCTGACTACCCTAACACTGAGTCCTTAACCTGCCAACAAATTTACCAGTGCAACCGGGCCTCTAACTATCCAGTTGGCCGTCGGAAGCCTAACATATCACTACCCTGAACTATATACTGGTCCATAACAACAATCACTAGCTAGATTCTGTGAATATATAAGTAACAGAGAGCAGAACTACCGGCTCTGTGTGAGGGAGCAGGTGGCAATCTATTCTTATACACTCCAGCCTCACTAGCTGATCTTAGAGATATACTGTAGATACTGGAAGCTCTGCCCATCTATTCCTCCTAGTTATAAAGATTACACATGCCACTTGTCTTAGACTTCTGGAGACATAAGATGTCTCCTTACTGCGGCTCTGACCCTCACGGCTCTCACTCACTGTGTTTACAAAACAAACCTTGCACTGAATCTCTGGGGTTTCTGAAGCAAAGCAGCAGGGGCAAAGAGGCCAAACACAGTACATCTCATCAGTATCAGCAGTTCCCTACACTCTCCCCTTGGAGAAATCTTTACGTCCCGTCAAAGACAACATAAAGTTATGGTATACAGTCAACATTACCAATGACAACATTAATATGGTTGCTTTTTTCATTTACAGAGGCACAACAGGTAAATTGGTACAGATGTCAACAGGAGCAAAAATTGGTAACATATTGACCAAAGTGGACACTGCACCCACCTAAGCATGATATAAATGAGGCTGAATAGTAAATCTGGGGCCCCTCAAACTATCATATGTTAGAATAGGTGGGGAGTGTCTGATTCACTCTCCTCTCCGTACCTCTCTTTGAGGTAAACTAGTATGCCCAGGCCCTAAACTAGGGTTGTTTGCCATGGGAAGTGATGGTGCTGGTGGCATGGGAGAGCTAGATCTCTGCTCATCCGTAGACACACATCTAGGGACGAAGTCTGGAGTTTGAGGGTTCATAGATCTCCCTGAAGGAGAAGATATTGGTGAGCTAGGAACTTAAGGAGCCACAGTCCACTCACTCTCAATAGTATCAGGAAGGTCAGTTGGAATATCGGCCAAGAACTGGGGAGAATCGCAGGCTAAACAATCATTGGAGATATCTGTGCCATCAATCTGAGGTATAGGTAATAAATTATTTCTATGCCAAGTTCTGATCCTTCCGTCCCGTCCTTTTATCTTGTAGACTGGTATCCCAGGCAGTTGATCCACCACTGTAAAGAGTTTACTCCGCCATCTATCGACCAGCTTATGTTTTGCAGATGCTCCCAAATTCCGTAGCAGAACATGGTCACCAGGGCTCAATTCTCGGTATCTTACCTGAAGATCAAATCTCCTTTTATTTCCTTCATTAATTTTGGCTGCATTCTCCTCAGCCAGCTGATAAGCGCTCTTAAGTGTTTATTTTAAACGTGTCACATATTGGTAATGATTTCGATGACTGATACCATCGGTGGAGACCCCAACAAGATGTCAATAGGTAACCTAGGATCTCTTCCAAACATCAGAAAATATGCTACTGGCCTTAGACTTCTGGAGACATAAGATATCTCCTTCCTGCAGCTCTGTCCGTCACGGCTCTGACTCACTGTGTTTACAAAACAAACCTTGCACTGAATCTCTGGGGTTTCTGAAGCAAAGCAGCAGGGGCTAAGAGGCCAAACACACTACATCTCATCGGTATCAGCAGTTCCCTACAGAGGATATATGGGGAGAAGTAAATGTCTTGAGCAACACATTCTGAATTCTCATACCAAATCCAAATCTGTTCATCAGTATTAAATTCATGAGAGAGGGGTATGTCACCCTTAGGTGATATAAGACAGATAGCGCTGGAGTGTACGGTCAAAACAGCTAGTCCCATAAATGGTAATGTCAGTACTGGCCTGATGCAGTGCTGGTAATGTCAGCGCTGGCCTGATGCAGTATTTGTATTGTTATATTAGTGTATATTAGTTATCCTTTGTGCAGAAAGAAAAACAAAAGCTGAGAACTGGCATAAGTAATAATAGCAATGTCGCTACCTTACTGTTCATCCGATGTCGGTCCTTCAGTTGATGGTTTGATGTGGTGATAAATAGGAATTAGTTGCTGTAAGATTCTTCTGCTGGTCCTGTTCCTTTAAATCGCGGCGTCCTCCTGGCTCACCTCCTAGCAGCAGCGCGGCCCCGGCCGGAAGCACGCGCGGCGTGAGGGAGCTTGTTGGTCTGTTGCCCGGGAGACCGTTGGTGGTGACGTCACCGCTTTGAGTACAGGAGCCTCCGTAGAACAAAAGACTACCTAGCTGTTTTGACCGTACACTCCAGCGCTATCTGTCTTATATCACCTAAGGGTGACATACCCCTCTCTCTTTACACTATTCTGAGGAGAACAATAGCTCCTCACTAGACAGTAAGCAGCGGGATCTTCCCATCCAGGTAGATCGGCCCGGTCAAACAACAGGAGCGCAGGGGGAGCCTTTTTTCCTTTTTATAAAACAGTATTAAATTCATGTTGGAAGAACCTCAAGATGTTAGTCAGGCCATCTAGCCATCTAATGTGTATAAGGGGCCTAGTGCCTAACCCTCAATAGCAGATGTTAGGAGAAAGAAGGATTAGGCTGTTGGATTTCAACATGTCCATACCTTTTGTTATCAGCAGAGATAAGCCAACGCCTGAGGTGTTTCGAAGCAGATTAGACCTCTATAGAGATAGGCAAATCGATTTGTACAAATAATTAGTATTATCAACAAGAGTTCTACATCTGTGAAGGGCTGTCCCTGCTGCTGAAGAAGCTCCCCTTACCACATAATTGACATGGCCAGACATCTCAACCAGCCATGAAAATGTCTGTGTAGCTGAGAAAGCGCAGACCCTTTGCTTTCTGAAGAAGTGACTGTTCATGCAATGCTACCTGGAAGTGTAGTGGAGCATGCACAATCGCTGCTCAGGTAATGGAAGGGGAGCCTCTGTGCTTGTGCTGCTACTCGGAGCAGTGGCACAGTTGCAAGATGTTTGGCCCTGTCAATCAAGAGGCAAGGGGAGCTACTTCAGCAGCAAGGACAGTGCATCATAGGTGAAGAACTCTTGTTGATTGGACAAATCGACTTGTAGGAATCAGTTCACTCATTTCTACTCCCCTCTTCTTTTTCTAAACACATGGACATTTGGCCAAGCTTGCATGCATATCAGTTGGTTGGGAGAGACAGCAATCAACAGAACAAGCATTCAACAAACAGCAATATAATATGTCTGGCCAGCTTAGGAGTCCGAATCCAGAAGCAAGCTATGAAAGTTTGGTTACCCCCATTTATGTTCTGGTCATTCAGACTTCTAGTAAATTGAACTTAGAACATCATAAAACCGTGAGACTTTTGTGGCTACTAAGACGTTGGCTATAATCCTAGGAATTTATTGAGAATGGGAGGGGAATTATGACAAAGATAAAAGTAGCAGCATACTCCTAGCAAACCACATCAGGTTGCTTCACTTTGAAGGCTCGACATTGTGGCAGCTGTAGAGAGGACATCATCTTTGCAGGTTCTCACCACCCATTACAATGGAGACAAGAAGTACTTGGAATAGGGCTCTCCTGGTTGGGTTGATAACTAGTGTTGAGCGCGAATATTGTGAGTATTTAGAATATAGTGCTATCTATTCATAATGACGAATATTCGTTTTTTTTCTTCTTTTTTTTAGCAAAGTACACATCAGGTGATCATCCCTCCCTTCTTCTAGCTTGTGGGCCAATGAGAAGGCTTTGTCACAGCTTAGCAACATCCCTAGCAACCAATAGAAAAGTTGCCTACCCCTTAGTATATAAGAACCTCCCCAGCAGCTATTTTCTAAAGTTTATTGCAGTTAGGAAAGAGAGAGCAGCGTCATTGCTGTGCTCTGTGCTTTGTTGTATTACATTAGACAGTTAACCTATATATATTGTGGTAAGGTGAACAGAAAGGTGTATGGTAAAGTCCTGGAAGGGGTGTATATCCCACCCAGCTTCCTCAACTGGGTGAGGTAAATAAAATCCAGAAGGTTAAAATGGTCTCAGCAATGTGTAGGTTGCTGAGGCAGTTTTGTTAAGTTTATGGGCTGGATTTTATTGGACTGGGAGAAGGTAGGATTGGTAGAGGGACCTCCCCAGTCCACCCCATTCCGGGACAGGTTTTTCCCTAGCCTGAGGGATCCCAGCTGAAGCCAGCTGGGATCATCAAAAGTAAATAAAGCACAGTCCAGGCTTTCAGTCTGGGGAGAGTAATGCCTGGAGAAAGTCTGGGAAGCTGGCTGCCCTGCTGGCTAGAGAAGCCAAATTCTCTGTGTGAACGGTGTTCAATAGGTGAGTTAGGAACTTCACTGTATTAGCCAGAGCCCAGACGGGCAGGTGTTTATTTTAGTTTGGTTTATGTTTTGTGGTGCTGGACCTTCACCTTACCCAGTGAATTATAACTGGGGTTGCCTGTATTGCCGGAGTGTGATAAATAAAGCAACATTTGGACTTTAACCCTGTGGTCTGCAAGATAATCTGTCATCGCCGCCCTACCTGAGAGTGTAACCCCTTACAATATATATAATTCAGATAGTTAGGGGGAGATAGTCAGTGTAGGCTATATCCTGCTATAGTGTAGCTGATAGGTTCCAGTGCAGGATGTTAGGCAGTGTGATAGGTTCTGCTGTCCATACATACATGCTACAGACATAGTGCTGTGATATCACAAGTTGCACGTATTGCGAAAAAATTTGCGCATCATTAATTGCCGAAAATTTGCAAGCGCAAATATATTGGGGCACTCTATCTGCATATAAAGCTATTCTAATGTTCTGTGTGCCAACCATTTTCTCCAGTCTCAGGAAACTTATACCAGCTTGAAAAATGTAGCATAAGTTACCCACGCCGGTATTTTGCGCGCATTACGCGAATAATACATTGCCGATTTTAGCAATCAAGAATATAATCTCGAATTCTCAAATTTGCGAATATATGATGAATATTCTACTAAATATTCGCGAAATATTGCAAATTCGAATATTGCCCCTGCCGCTCATCACTATTGATAACTACTACTTGGTAGAACAACCTGTGCTGAAGTCCCATTGCCATAGGATAATGTTGAGCGAATCGAAGTACCCGAAGTGGACTTCGATCTGAATTTCCGGAAAACTTTGATTTGACATGCAGCCAAATTTCATTGCGAATTATGGTAACAAATCAATTTTTTCTTAAATGGTGGCTGAAAGTAATAAAAATTATAGTCACCTCATCTAGGTCCTTTGGGTTTTTTTCTTCAATCAAGACAGAAGCAGACAGCCTCATCTAGAGCAAGTGGGTGAGATGAGTATAATTATTTTTTTTAACCCCTGATTATCCCCTGAAAGGCTAAATGTAAGTTACAGATGGTGTGATCAGAGTTGAACGCGGCATCTGAGGGGTTAAATGCCAGGGGAGGGGAGGCGACGTGATCACCATTCCCCGTCATTACAATAGAAAGCGAATCATGACAAATCGAATATCTTGTCGAAGTTCGGCCAAGCAGCAGAATCAAATTTTTCAAAACTTCGCTCATCTCTATTCTCTGTGGCGCCATCACTGGGATCCCATTTTGATTTTACTATACCCTCCCTTCTATCCATGCCACTGCTTTGCTCCAATTGATCTTCCATGAGCGAAAGAAGAATACCTACCCAGCATGATGTAGCCTCGTTGCATACTATGAGGATGGCTGAATAGGGTTTGTGTGGCCTGGGTAGCTATCGGGAGCATGTAAAACTGACTGGGACAGTGAGCCCCTCAAGTATATTTGGTTCTGGTATCGACCCACTTTACCAGGATTTAAGTAGCCCCTAGTCAACAATGAAGCTAAACGGTTACAACTCATGATCTTGAATTCTTTTTTTCATGCCATCGACCTAAAAATATCCATAGATTTGGCTTTCAAGGAGCAAAGCTGCCTGAATGTTTTCAATTCTGAGCCGTCCTCCACGTATGACTCTTAGCACCCATTTGCTGTGTTTCGGGAAGTATTTTAACCATCCCTTATCCTTCCTGCGGTTTGTTTTCCCATTGTGCAGACCAGAATCTGCTACATAATGCCAAAATATTCTCTGTTCTTTTCTTTCCGTGGAAAGAAAACAAAGACATTTCTTTAACAAAAGAAAAAAAAAGCTGGCTCACAGTTTGCTTTCTAAATTGAATTGTTATTAAAATCCCAAACACATAAGAAATTAATCACGGCTCTGAAGCTAAAGAAGACTGCTCTGGATTCTCCTGTAAACTACAATTTGCTGGGAATAAATGCTACATCTTCAAGCAGTGTTATTAGAAGTGCAGAGAGAATCGAAGTTAAAGAGTATTCTCCTCTCAGACAATCGGGGGCATATCGCTAGGATATGCCCCCATTGTCTTATAGGTGCGGGTCCCACCACTTGGACCCACACCTATATTGGGAACAGAGCCCCGCAAGGTGGTGGCTGGAGGACTCCGGTCCGGGCACCACCAAGCACTCTCTCCATAGAAGTGAATGGGAGTGGACCACGCAAGATCAGCCACCACTCCCATTCACTTTTATGGGCCGAACAGAAATGGGCGGCGGCCCTATAGTAAATTAATGGAGGGCAGCTGTGCATGCGCAGTGCACCCTCCACCACTTTCGGGGCTCCATTCTTGATATCAGACAATAACAATATGCCCCCATTGTCTGAAATGAGACAACCCCTTTTTTACGAAGTGGAATTCAATACAAATTTCAGTAAAAATTTTATTCACCATGAATCCGAATTTTTTAGTGCTTTGTGGCAACAAATAATTTTTTTCTAAAATGGCGGTAAAAAAAAGACATACTCATCTCATCCATTTGATTGCAGAGTGGCCGCCGTGGCCTTCTTAATTGAAAAAAATGTGCCAATTCTTGCGTGTGCGGACGTATGATGTCACCGCGTAATCAGGCTGGTCGGGCGCAGAGACTTCATCAGTGAATATCATATGAATATGATAGGCTGAATATGACTCTCAGATGCCGAGATCAGCACTGAACGTGGCATCTCACGGGTTAAATAATGGGGCAGCGCAATCGCCATTCCCCGTCATTGCACACACTCCATACAATGGAATGGCAATCGTTACAAAGTAATTCGTAATGAATCAAATTTCTTGTCGAAGCAGCCGAATTGAATTTTTAAAAATTTTGCTCATCTCTACTTATTAGTGTAGTACCTACATATTCTGCAGATCTGTAATGAGAAGGTGTCTCAGTGGAATACATAAGCATACAAGTTAGGCATACACCTTTTTTTCCAATTTTTTTCTGATTGTAGATCTTTTTCTTTGATTTCCTATACTTGATTATGAACCATGTTTTCTGAGCTGCTGTAACAGCAATTAGAGATATGCTTTATAGCAGCCACCATGGGCCAGAGGCACAATAGTCTAGAGGGCTTTATTTACTTCTAGGGGAGATTATTCTAGGTATCTTTGTGCAAAGGTCATTGAGCAGGGAAGAGGAGTAGATACAATAGGATCATCTTCTATTGTGAATGGTGGAGATTGTTATATTTATATATAGGTAATGATAATGAGATGATTGCTGAAAAGTAATCTGTAGAAAACATAAATTCAAAAGTTATTATTAGGCTTTGTGGTCATTGTACAAAATTTTAGGATTCTTTAACATAAAGGAAAATTCTAATAAAAAACAAAACAAAAAACAATTATATATTTAACATCAATAATTGATTTAAATGATCAGTAATTTTCTGTTTACACATTCTATTTAAGCTGGTCACACATATTCGATAGCTGGTTCAGCGTACAGCTATTCATTCCGACCCTCCCTGCCTTATAAATGTGCGGGCTCAGCCTGAAAGAGCAGCACAGTGTACAAGAGTAGTTAGGGTGCAAAATCCTCTGAAAAGGTGGACGACCTTTCCTCCAGTATAGTGTATCCAAAGAATAGGCAGCACTCCAAATGTGATAAAAGGTGATGACCCGTTTATTCCCAGGCAACGTTTCAGCCCACACACTGGGGCCTTTGTCAAGCAATTACAATAGTGTCACACATGGGTATAAATACCCGAATACAGTCATGTGATAAAGATGTGTCATTTAACCATTCAGAGTTTTAGTGTTCACAAATAATCATAATAAAATCCATCATAACAGACAATGTGAAAGTGCATGATTACAATGTATACATATAGTATTTCCATGATTACAAACGTGTTTAAAATGCATATTTTATGTCGATATAAATATAAACATATAAAGTGCTAGTGCATCAGGAAAGTGAGGGGTTAAAAGAAGGATAGGCTCAGCTGAACAAACGCAGCTGACCTATATTCAGTATAGAACAATACCAAATCAGCGTACCGTTAGAGAATCAATGTGCCCGCATGGAATCGGCGTTCCCCTGTAGCCACTGCGCAGGCGCCGAGTCAATAGGATCAATCCACTCCCACGGACGCCGCAGCTCCACCCCCAGCAGCGACCACATGACAGAGGACGCTCCCTGTGTCAGAGGGAGAGGACAAGCCACGTGACTACGGCCCTACCAATCAGAGACAGGGGTGTGCCAGTCACCAAGGTGACCAAAGTGTTTATGCCATACAGGCGCTTACACATTATAAAGACTATGTCATCAGTGGAATCGCTTATACACTTGGCGTATATTGGAAACAGGATGTAAAAATGCGGTGCATTAAAGGCTACACGGGGATCCCTATACGGGGGCCCAGTACAAGCCAAAAGTAGAGCGTCGCCCCCCACGGCCGTGTGGGGCGGCCCACTACGATATGCAACAACACATATGTCATTCCTTGGGATGCAGGGTTAACTACTAAAGGACCGAACAGACCTAAAGGGGACAGTACTAGTTAGTGGTTCAGGTGTAGCTAAAGACAGACCATCCAGCAACGGACCCTCGATCTAATGCAACTGTCTCCACAGGTGACAAGACACGTTAGTGTCCCATCCCTAGTGGAAAAAATCAGCACTGTCCACATACAAACAATGTACTGTACTCTGATATCCCTAAATAAAATCCAGTGTGAGCAATTGCCTTTAGAAATCACCTAATTAAATGTAAACAAAGTCGTTGCGTGTGTAATTTATTCTC
This sequence comes from Bufo bufo, assembly GCF_905171765.1. NCBI lineage: Eukaryota > Metazoa > Chordata > Amphibia > Anura > Bufonidae > Bufo > Bufo bufo. Next base: position 126,420,955 of record NC_053398.1, read on the forward strand.
AGTATAACTACAGCTGTTCTGTGTAGGCCTCATAGGTTAGAGAACATTATTGATCAAACAGCATCATGAAAACCAAGGAACACACCAGACAGGACAGGGATAAAGTTGTGGAGAAGTGTAAAGTGGGGTTAGGCTATAAAATAATACTCCAAGCTCTGAACAGCTCACAGAGCACTGTTCAATCCATCATCCGAAGATGGAAGGAGTATGGTACAATTGCAAACCTACCAAGACATGGCCATCAACCTCAACTGACAGCGCAGGCAAGGAGGCCAATAATTAGAGAAGCATCCAAGTGGCCCAAGGTCACTCTGGAGGAGCTGCAGAGATTCACAGATCAAGTGGAAGAATCTGTCCACAGGACAACTATTAGTGGTGTACTCCAAAAACATGTGGAAGAAGTTGCTATGGTCATTTCAAGGAGTAGGAATACTTTTTCAGTGCACTGTAGATATGATGCCAATGGGTCCCATTTATATAAGCAATAGGTCAACACAGACAAGTAAAAAGTCAGTAACCACCCACATATTAGTAAGACTGATTGATATCATAATTTGTGGTATAACCAATAGGTGAAAATTTCTTATGTGGCTAGCAAGTGGGAATAAAACTTCACTTTTATTTGTTTCACTTAAAATAACCAATGTGAACAAACAAACACAAAGAGCATCTTTTTGAGCATATCCACTGTAAAGTCAGCCTTAACACTGGTACGGGGGAGAACTTTATGTTAGAAAGCCAGCCTGTCCTTGAACCTAAACCCTAGCCTAAAATGCACCCTAATACTATTGAAAGACCATCTAAGCTCCTCCTCCGATACATTTCACCAAATTTAGCTCATCAGGGAGTGTGGTGGAGCAGGACAGTGCAGCATGGCTAGTCAGAGAGGCAGTGGCACGTTGCCCAAGCATCATCCTCTTTTATAAATGGTAAACCACAACTATCCTCTGGAAAGCCCAACCAGTGGACCAATCTGAGGAGAGTAGGAGTGTTATAACGGACAAGGAATATCACCACCCTCCAGTGGTACCGCAAGTTAGGGTGGATTTAGACTATTTTTGGGCGATTACCTGCGAATGGTCGTTCCAGATAATGTAAATCTGTCACAGATCACCCGATGAATGAGCTAAATGCTTGTTTATTGGTTGATCCTGTCATTCATAGTGTTGAACGCGAATATTCGAATCGCAAATTTTAATCGCGAATATCGCCACTTTGAGAATTTGCGAATATTTAGGATATAGTGCTATATATTCGTATTCGCAAATAGTGTTGAATATTCTAATCGCAAATTTATCGCAAATATATTACATTACCGATTTTCGCAATCAAGTAAACAATGACTGGAGATAACTAATTCTCGAATTTGCTAATTTATGGCGAACATTCAGCCAAAAATTTGCGAAATATTGTGAATTCGAATATTGCTTTTGCCGCTCATCACTAGTCATTCATTCAAGCACATCAATCATAGTTTCTGGGCAACAGATCATGCGGTCTAAGCAGTGATCTGCTGCCCAGAAACAATAATTCGGTATGGGGCGAGTGATCATAATAATGACCCCTCATCCTCATACTGTGAAGGAGATCTTTGCATGTAAACCAGCAGTTGACTATTGGGAAGGAACATATCCTTCCTGACAATCAGCTGTAACATTGAGCGGTGTAAACCCGCTCTCACTCAGCTGCTGTTATGAGAGCGGGCAGGAGTAAAACTCCCCTATCATCTCCAGCATGTACTCGGCACAACAAAGGGAAGCGTTCAGTCGAAGGAGACCTAGGACGCGTGTCTTCTGGCCAGGAAAACTGTCTGTAAAGCTCAAATACTACCAGGGCTATTCAATCAAAGAATAAAACAATATTACACATCTTTGCCTCAGACTGTACAGTGGACAGTCTCAAAAGGAGACTAGGGAACGAGTAGACAACCCCAGCAACCTTATATTTGAAACCAAACCCATGTACCTATATCTTTGTGCTTGTGTGCTTGTTAGCATTGAGTATTTTAGGTGAAATAAATAAAAGACAAGTTTTATTCCCCTTGCTAGCCATGACCAATAGGTGACCCTTTATGTGTTTAACCCCCCCCCCCCCATCTCTCCACCATCTAGAATTCAGCATCAATTTTCAATGGTTTATGGAAATTTCCATACCTGTATATATTCCATTGACCGAAACTTTGACCTCATTGCGCTGGATGCATGAGTTGTACAGTTTATAGGGCACCTGTATAAACTCTGCCGTTCCTTTATAACCAAGCCAGCTTCTCCTAATTTGAATGGACACGAGGTGTTGGCTTTCATCCAGTCATGCTTTCAGCAGTTCATAAATGATACTGTATTTTTCCAGAACTTGCATATTAAGGGTGTGCGTTTCACTTTCAACGAAAAGATAAACGCTACCCACATTCTGCTGCCAACACGGAATACAATAGAAGTAAAGAGTATGAGATGTGGTCTTCACATAGAGATAGGAAACATACATTTTCTCCAACATTCAGGAACAAAGCACGAGCTGGCCAACCCTTTCCTATTGTTTCCCTATTGATTTGCAGCCGTCTACTATGACTCTGGACGTTTCCCAGAAGCCAGGTAGATAATATCCAAGTGACAAAAAAAAATTGCTGCAGGCACCTGATTTGCTTTGGGTTGTTTTCTATTGATTTCTAAGAACATTTATATTTTCTGGCAACTGAAAAATAAAATCAAACTGGCTCCTAAATGAAATATCCATATTTTACACTAAGCCACATCAAACCTTTGTCCAACCTTTGTTGCAACCACTTTTATTTGAAATTGCTACAATATATCTAAATTGAAAAATGAAACAGAGTTTCATGAAAAATCTCCAATCGCTTTGTGCACACAGCTCCTATGCAGACGCATGAGTCCACATTGTTGAGAAGATCCTGCGTTCATATGTTACTCATATGTTACCCTCTGCCCCCTTACATGGTACAAAGACCAAGAAGAAAATAGACAGATCATGATGGAATTAGTCTGTGACGGCTGGATACAGGTAGGCCTGTAAAGTAGCTGAATACACAAAATGATAGGCTAATTCCAGAGTTGAATTAATTTAGATGCTTTGGATTGGTTGCAAGAGGGTATCCACCTTACCCTCACAGTGACACCTAAGTGGTCATTATCAGGATGCTCCTGCAGACCCCTTGTATGCACAATTGTAATATGTTGCCTGGAAAAACTCACTACTGTAAATAAAATGTCCATATACAGTACAGACCAAAAGTTTGGACACACCTTCTCATTCAAAGAGTTTTCTTTATTTTCATGACTATTCTCTACAGAGGTTCCTGGGACGATCATGTAAACCGCTGGCTAGAACCAGAGCATACAAGTAACAGAATAGGCATGCAAGAAGAGAGGGCCCTGTGATTGGTAGAGACCACACAGATTACATTTTAGGACTAGCGTGAGCACTTTCACTCAAATCAAAAGCTGAATTATAGATTAGATTTTTCAGCAGGAAAAGAATAGATGGCAGGAGGCTCAGAGTGGGCTAAAATGTAAAATAACCATTATTCACCTCACCAATCCCCCAACATTCCCATTGTGATCCTGCCTGGTTCCCACACTGGTTTCTACTTTCTGGCCACATCTTGACACACAGGAAATGCATGAAAATGTGCTTTTAACCAATCACTGGTCACAATGGTAGCCTGCCTCATGCAGTGATTGGTTGAGCAGGCATTTCCTGTGTGTTGAGACAGGACCAGGAAGTAGAGACCAGTAGGGACCTGAGCAGTTCTGCAGTGGGAGCAGTGGGGATTTGAAAATATCAGTTATTTTACTTTTTAACCCCCAAGCCCACTGCCACCAATCTCTTGTGCTTAATGTTAGGAAGCAGATATGGATCCACCGTGTCACTTGAACATATTTGAATTGGGGCTACTCCTAAGGTTTCTATCTAAGTGGCCCCCTGGTCTTCACCCTTTAACCCGTATACAAGAGGGTTGTGGGTTCTTCTGCAGGGGAACCACCAGGCCTTTAACTCTTGGAATAGTCTTTATTCAGGTGACTCTGACCTATGGGGTTCAAAAGACATTGGTACTCTGCCCCAAGGGATCAGGTAGGACAGTGGTTAAGCTGAAGTCAGGACAGGCAGAGTTCATGTGATCCGATAAACAGTCTGAGGGTAGGATTAAAATTATTAAAATGGAGAATCTTCCAAAAAAGTGAAATTCTGAAATTTCATCTCCATTTTCCATTAGTTCTTGAGGAACACCTAAAGGGTTAACAAAGTTTGTAAAATCAGTTTTGAATATCTTGAGGGGTGTAGTTTCTAAAATACGGTCATTTTTGGGTGGTTTCTATTATGTAAGCCTCACAAAGTGACTTCAGACCAGATGGGCAGCTCAGGATCAGAACGGAGATCAGACAGAGGTTGGGCAGTAAATCCAGCAAACAGGCAGTAGTCAGTACACAGGCAGATAAATGTAGAAACAGCACACTAGCGAACCAATTTTCCCAGCACTTTCTCACAGGGTGAAGTGTCTTAAGTGCTTCAAGGTAGCCAGTCATTGGCTGGGGAAGATTATGATGCACTTACTGGCCTTTAAATAACTAGATGTCACAGTCCCTCCCACGACAGAGGTTAGAAGATCTGAGAGACTGGCTGCATGTGAGGTTATCTGACAGTCTCTCTGTTTTCACTTGTTGCAGTGTTGTTGTTGATAATGACCACACCTCTTGTCTTAGGTGCAGCTTGTGGTCATTACTGATCCTCTATTTAGTCACACTTCATACCTTGCAGTTAACATTATCTGCCTGGAGTTAGAAGAGCTGGTGTGTTGTTCTCATCTGAGATCCTGCTCATCCATTTTCTATTGAAGATAAGTGTACTTCTCTTTGTATTTTGTTGTTCACATTTGCCCGTTGTTATCTAGGCCTCAGGAAGACGCTGGTTAGTTCATCTGGGAAGGAACCAGTAATCTCAGACCCTGTCACTACTCCTAGGGCTATTCAGGGTTACTAGGGCCTAGGTTCCCGGTGTATGAATATTCCCACCTTCGGGGTCTATTCACACTGACAGGAGTCAGGGCTAGGTCTAGGGTTTCCTAGGTGGTAACTGCTTTCAATTTTCCCTAGCCTTGACGCATAGTTCCTTGTCATTTTCCTTCTGTTGTCATTCTGGTGTTCCTCCCCTCCCTCTAAACTGTGACACCAGAGGGAGCACGCATGTCCTACAGGCAGTGAGAGAGAGGCCTAGCTGGCAAGAAGCAGGACACAGCTTGTGTTGGGGAAGCAGAGAGCTACTCTGGCAACTATGGTGTACTGGGAAGAAGAAAATAGAGTCCAGCTAGTCTAAGCTTCTGGAACCTGGGAGCGGGGCAACAGGTGAAAAGAGTGAAGGCCATGCCTACTCGGAAAAGTGTAGAGGCAGCGAGCAAGGGCTGCCACCATAACACTTGTACAGGTTTCCTTCAGGTCCTCCAGTTTTCTCCTAAACCTAAACCTACCTATGGGTTAATTGGCAATAGTTTGTGTGTTTGAGCCCCAATGGGAAGTTATGACAATCTGTGTACAGCGTTGCAAAATATTTTAGTGCTAAATATGCAACCTGCAATAACAAAGGGAGTTACTCTGCTAGATCTGTCACATTAACTGTGTCTCAGAATAAGCATAAAGTAAACCTGTGACATTAACTCAGTAGAGAATACGAATGTGTGAAAGAGCTGTTAACCTTAAAGAGATAGGGGGAATTTATGATTTTCCCCAATGCCAATTAGTCTGATAAATTCCCTCATAATGTTACGGCTACTTATATACTATACAATCTGTCTATTCTGTGTACGTGTTTTTAGTATTGTTGTCCTCAACAATTAATTATGAAATATTGCCAGAGATTACAGTTGAAAAGACCGTGAAAAAGGCTATTTACAATGTATAATGAATGTAAGTGTTAGATATGCCCAATTTATTTCCTAACGATTTACAATGTATGTATATATATATATATATACACTGCTCAAAAAAATAAAGGGAACACTTAAACAACACAATGTAACTCCAAGTCAATCACACTTCTGTGAAATCAAACTGTCCACTTAGGAAGGAACACTGAGTGACAATCAATTTCAAATGCTGTTGTGCAAATGGGATAGACAACAGGTGGAAATTATAGGCAATTAGGAAGACACCCCCAATAAAGGAGTAGTTCTGCAGGTGGTGACCACAGACACTTCTCAGTTCCTTTGGTTCCTGGCTGATGTTTTGGTCACTTCTGAATGCTGGCGGTGCTTTCACTCTAGTGGTAGCATGAGACGGAGTCTACAACCCACACAAGTGGCTCAGGTAGTGCAGCTTATCCAGGATGACACATCAATGCGAGCTGTGGCAAGAAGGTTTGCTGTGTCTGTTAGCGTAGTGTCCAGAGCATGGAGGCGCTACCAGGAGACAGGCCAGTACATCAGAAGACGTGGAGGAGGGCAACAACCCAGCAGCAGGACCGCTACCTCCGCCTTTGTGCAAGGAGGAACAGGAGGAGCACTGCCAGAGCCCTGCAAAATTACCTCCAGCAGGCCACAAATGTGCATGTGTCTGCTCAAACGGTCAGAAACAGACTCCATGAGGGTGATATGAGGGCCCGACGTCCACAGGTGGGGGTTGTGCTTACAGCCCAACACCGTGCAGAACGTTTGGCATTTGTCAGAGAACACCAAGATTGGCAAATTCGCCACTGGCGCCCTGTGCTCTTCACAGATGAAAGCAGGTTCACACTGAGCACATGTGACAGACGTGACAGAGTCTGGAGACGCCGTGGAGAACGTTCTGCTGCTTGCAACATCCTCCAGCATGACCGGTTTGGCATTGGGTCAGTAATGGTGTGGGGTGGCATTTCTTTGGAGGGCCGCACAGCCCTCCATGTGCTCGCCAGAGGTAGCCTGACTGCCATTTGGTACCGAGATGAGATCCTCAGACCCCTTGTGAGACCATATGCTGGTGCGGTTGGCCCTGGGTTCCTCCTAATGCAAGACAATGCTAGACCTCATGTGGCTGGAGTGTGTCAGCAGTTCCTGCAAGACGAAGGCATTGATGCTATGGACTGGCCCGCCCGTTCCCCAGACCTGAATCCAATTGAGCACATCTGGGACATCATGTCTCAATCTATCCACCAATGTCACGTTGCACCACAGACTGTCCAGGAGTTGGCAGATGCTTTAGTCCAGGTCTGGGAGGAGATCCCTCAGGAGACCGTCCGCCACCTCATCAGGAGCATGCACAGGCGTTGTAGGGAGGTCATACAGGCACGTGGAGGCCACACACACTACTGAACCTCATTTTGACTTGTTTTAAGGACATTACATCAAAGTTGGATCAGCCTGTAGTGTGTTTTTCCACTTCAATTTTTTTAACCCATGGAGGTCTGGATTTGGTGTCACATTTTTTAATTTTTGTGTGATTTTGTTGTCAGCACATTCAACTATGTAAAGAACAAAGTATTTCAGAAGAATACTTAATTAATTCAGATCTAGGATGTGTTATTTTTGTGTTCCCTTTATTTTTTTGAGCAGTGTATATGAGGTAAAACCTACCAAAATTTAAATGAAATTGAAAAACCTAAAATTATAATTAAAATGACATTTTAACATTTTAATTTCATCTAGTGTCTGCAAAATGCATGCCAAATTTTTTTTAAAAATTCAATTTCTCCATTTGAATTTTCTTTTCCAACTCCATTGTGGGTCATAAGTGCCAAAAATAAATGTAAAAATAAATAGCCTTTTTCATTTTAAAGGGGTTCTGCAGTTTGTTTTAACTGATGATCTATCAGCATCTGATCGGCGGGGGTCCGATACCTGGGACCCCCGTCGATCAGCTGTTTGAGAAGGCAGCAGCGCTCCAGCGGCGCTGCGGCCTTCTCACTGTTTACTGCTGACCCAGTGACATCACGACTAGTATCAACTGGCCTGGGCGGGGCTAAGCTTCATTCAAGTGAACAGAGCTTAGCCACGCCCAGGCCAGTGATACTAGTCATGACGTCACTGGGCCTGCAGTAAACAGCGAGAATGCCGCGGCGCTACTGCCAGCGTCGCTGCCTTCTCAAACAGCTGATTGGCAGGGGTCCAGATTGTCGGACCCCCGACGATCAGATACTGATGATCTATCCAGAGGATAGATCGTCAGTTAAAACAAACTGCAGAACCCGTTTAAATTTCCACTTTGTCAATTAATTCTCCTCTTCCTATAGTGGGTTTTTCATGTCAAAATCATAAATCAAACGAAAACACCATGTAGAAGCTGAAAATGGTAGATTGAGATTTTAATTTCATCTCTTGCAGACTTTTTTACTGCCAAAAGTCAAATGAAAAAGATAAGCAATTTGGATTTTCATTTTAACCTTGTACTAACATTCAGATTCATTTAAATGATGCAGTAGTGGGTGTGGTGCAGCATGCAAAATGTTATGTGCCGCTTAAGAAGACACTGGTATAATACAAAGTACATGCTGGTCAAGTCACTCCTCTGGCTGAAGAGAAGGGGTTAGGTCAAAAATTTGGCATGGGGGGTAGGTGTTTCATTTTTTGCCTCAGGCACTGCAAAGGCTAGGTGCTCCCCTGCCCCTGGCCACAAAGCACTGAGGTAGGGGGGCCCAAGCTGAACCCTTGCACCGGGGCCCATGAGCCTTTAGCTGCTATGCCACTGCCTTTGGCACTCCAGCTGCTCTAAAACTACAACTCCCAGCATGCACATTTACTCAACTGTTCTTGTAACTCCCATAGATGTAAAAGGAGGATTCTGGGAGTTGTAGTCTCAGAACAGTTGGAGCTCCGGAGGTTGCTGATCCCAGCCTAAAATATTGATATATGGCAGTGCACAGTTCTGTGTGGTGCAGTCTTCATGTGTGTAAAGTACTGACAAAAGAACAGGTGAGGGTCCGTCATTTTGTAACTCTGCAGCAGTAAAATCCACAGCAAATCATGCCACTGAATTAAAATCCACACCGCAGTCTAATCTGTGCAGTGAATTTTGTTTGTAACTTGTGGCTGAGACCCCTTAAAATCATATCCACTTTGCTGGCACGTAAACGCTGTGGACCTGCCACCATATATTTGTGTGCAGCAAATCTGACAAAGTGGAAATTTAAAATGAAAAAGGCTATTTATTTTCACATTAATTTTTTGGTACTAAGTTATGATCAACACTGTAGTTGGGAAAGAAAATTCAAATGGAGAAATTGAATTTTCTTATTCATTTTGGCATGCATTTTGCAGACACTAGATGAAATTAAAAAGTTAAAATGTTATTTTAATTATAATTAGAGATGAGCAAATTTTTTTTAATTCGATTCGGCAGATTCGCCGAATTTTTCGAAAAAATTTGGTTCGATCTGAATTCATTTGTGGCAAATCGCATAAAAAAACAGCTATTTCCTGGCTGCTGAGAGCCTTTATAGTGGTGTAGAACACTGTGCCTTGCAGTAACAAGCAGAGGGAGTCTGCTGTGGTAGTGAAATAATACTGTGAGTCCGTATGACATGCAGATGACAGGCGTCGCTCTTAGAATCACTGTATACTTCACTTATTTGGGCACGGGGCCAAAACTGACCAAATAACTCAAGTATGAACTTACAGGTCAATTTTAGCACCAAGAAGAAGCGCACTCCCTTTACACCGTCGTCAGCTGATTCCACATAGATGTCTACAGAACCTGTTCTATTAAACCCTTATACAAGTAGAGCCCCCCCGACAGAGTGGAGAGGGTGTCAGCAGTAAGTTTGTGTTGACGTCACTGAACATATAACTGCACCGCTGAACGGCAAATATATTTTTATTTTGCCACTATTACATGACAAAAAGGGCTTTAGAACATATAACTGCACCGCTGAATGGCAAATATTTTTTCATTTTGCTACTAATACACAACAAAAATGGCTTTAGAGCATATAACTGCACCGCTGAATGGCAAATATATTTTTATTTTGCCACTAATACACGACAAAAATGGCTTTAGAACATATAACTGCACCGCTGAACGGCAAATAGGCCCTTATTTTTTTCCACTTATACATGCCACAAAAGGCTTTAGAACATATAACTGCACCGCTGAATGGCAAATATATTTTCATTTTGCCACTAATACACAACAAAAATGGCTTTAGAACATAAAACTGCACCGCTGAATGGCAAATATATTTTTATTTTGCCACTAATACACAACACAAATTGCTTTAGAACATATAACTGCACCTCTGAACGACAAATATATTTTTATTTTGCCACTAATACACAGCAAAAATGGCTTTAGAACATATAACTGCAGGGCTGGACTGCAAATATTTTTTTTATTTTGCCACTAATACACAGTAAAAATGGTTTCAGAACAGATAACTGCACCGCTGAACGGCAAATAACCCCTTATTTTTTCCACTTATACACACCACAGAAGGATTTAGAACATATAACTGCACCGCTGAACAGCAAATATATTTAACTTTTTCCACTAATGTGCCACTAATGCTATCAAAAAAGGGTTTTAGAACATATGACTGCACCACTGAACGGCCAAAAAGGGCTGTAATTTTCGCACTTCACCAAACAACGGCTAATAAGCCCTTTTTCCCACTAATACAACCAAAAAAAGAACATATAACTGCACAGCACAAGGGCAAATAAGAAGTAGAGGTATTTCCTTGTAATAAACCCTGTTAACAGCTTGACAACCCAAGACGAGAATGCTCATCCTAAATGGCCGGTTCATTGCACCCCAGGACGAGCATTCTTATCCTGCTGTCCTTCCTCCACCAATGTGCGCTGCTGCGATCAGCAGCACGAATCCGGCTGTTACTGACAGCCGGATCCGTGCTACATCCACCAGCATCGGTGATAACGCCGATGCCGGTGGATTAACCCCTCATATGCCGTGGTTAGCTGTGGTGGCGGGGACCTGATGGTTGCCATGGCAGCCCCGATGCCTTACACAGGCATCAGGGCCTGCCAGCTACGGAAGCCCAGGAGATCCTGAGGGCTGGGTTTCCTAGGCAACTGTCAGCGTCTTACTGTGTAAGACGCTGACAGTTCAATCTGAATTAAAACAGGGATCAAACCCTAAAAAGGTGAAGTCCCACAGTGGGACAAATATAAAAAGTTAAATAAAATGTGAAAAAAGTGTTTTTTTATAGTAAAAAAATTAAAAGGGTCCTTTTCCCAAACTAAAGTAAAAGTAAAGTAAAATGTAGACATTTTAGGCATTGCCGCGTCCGTATCGACCGGCTCTATAAAAATATCACATGACCTAACCCCTCAGGTGAACACCGTTAAATTATTTTTATAAAAACTGTGCTAAGAAAACATTTTTTTGTCACCTTACATAAAAAAAAGTGCAACACCAAGAGATCAAAAAGGTGTATGCCCCCCAAAATCATACAAAGCTAATCATAACCTCATCCCGCAAAAAATGAGCTCCTACCTAATACAATCTCCAAAAAAATAATAATATATGGCTCAGACTATGGAGACACTAAAACATGATTTTGTTTTGTTTCAAAAATGCTTTCAAAAATGCTTTAAAAAAGGTAGACATATTAGATATCACCACGTCAGTAACAACCTGCTCTATAAAAATACCACATGACCTTACCCCTCAGATGAACACCGTAAAAAAAAAAAAAAAACGGTGTAAAAAAAGATTTTTTTTTGTCACCTTACATCACAAAAAGTGTAATAGCAATAAAAAAAAACTATGGCTCTCAGACTATGGAGACTCTAAAACATGATTTTATTTTTGTTTCAAAAATTATATTATTGTGTAAAACTTAAATAAATAAAAGAAATCATACATATTACGTATTGCCACATCCGTAATGACCTGCTCTATAAAAATATCACATGACCTAACCCCTCAGATGAACACCGTAAAAATAAAATGGTGTAAAAAAAAGCTATTTTTTTGTCACCTCACATCAAAAAAAGTTTAATACCAAGCAAACAAAAAGTCATACGCACCCCAAAATAGTACCAATCAAACAGACATCTAATCCCACAAAAAATGAGCCCTACCTAAGACAATCACCCCAAAAATAAAAAACTAGGGCTCTCAGAATATGGAGACACTGAAACATGATTTTTTTAAATTCAAAAATGCTGTTATTGTGTAAAACATAAATAAATAAAAAAGTATACATATTAGGTATCGCTGTGTTCGTAAGAACCCGCTGTATAAAAATATCACATGATCTAACCCCTCAGGTGAACACCATAAAAATTTTTTTTAATAAAAAGTGTGTCAAAAAAGCCTTTTGTCACTTTACATTACAAAAAGTGTAATACCAAGTGATCAAAAATTCATACACACCTTAAAATAGTACCAATCAAACCGTCCTCTCATACAAAAAAAAAGTTCACCCCACATAAGACAGTCGCCCAAAAAATGTAAAAAAAGCTATGGCTTTCAGAATTTGGAGACATTAATAAAGAATTTTTTTCAAAAATGCTTTATTATGTAAAACTGAAACAAACAAATAAAAAAAGTAGACATATTTGGTATTGTCGCGTCCGTAACAACCTGCTCTATAAAAGTACAACATGATCTAACCGGTTAGATAAACATTGTAAATAACAAAAAATAAAAATGGTGCCAAAACAGCATTTTTTTGTTACCTTGCCTCACAAAAAGTGTAATATAGAGCAACCAAAATAATATGTACCTTAAAATAGTACCAACCAAATTGCGACCTTATCCCATAGTTTCCAAAATAGGGTCTTTTTTTGGAGTTTCTACTCTAGGGGTGCATCAGGGGGTCTTCAAATGTGACATGGCAGCTTAAAATTATACCAGTGAAATCTGCCTTCCAAAAACCATATGGCGTTCCTTTCTTTCTGCTACCTGCCGTGTGTCTGTACAGCAGTTTACGACCACATATGGGGTGTTTCTGTAAACTACAGAATCAGGAACATAAAAATTTAGTTTTGTTTGGATTTATTTAAAATTATTAAAATGGAGAATCTTCCAAAAAAGTGAAATTCTGAAATTTCATCTCCATTTTCCATTAGTTCTTGAGGAACACCTAAAGGGTTAACAAAGTTTGTAAAATCAGTTTTGAATATCTTGAGGGGTGTAGTTTCTAAAATACGGTCATTTTTGGGTGGTTTCTATTATGTAAGCCTCACAAAGTGACTTCAGACCTGAACTGGTCCTTAAAAAGTGGGTTTGGGAAATTTTCTGAAAAATTTAAAGATTCGCTTCTAAACTTATAAGCCTTGTAACATCCCCAAAAAATAAAATGCCATTCACAAAATGATCCAAACATGAAGTAGACATATGGGGAATGTAAAGTAGTAACTATTTTTGGCGTTATTACTATCTATTATAAAAGTAGAGAAATTGAAATTTACTAATTTGGTAATTTTTCAAAATTTTGGGTAAATGTGGTATTTTTTTATAAATAAAAATGAAATTTTTGGACTCAATTTTACCACTGTCATGAATTACAATATGTGACGAGAAAATAATCTCAGAATGTCCTGGATAAGTAAAAACTTTTTATAGTTATTGCCACATAAAGTGACACATGTCAGATTTGATAAAAATGGCCTGGTCCTTAAGGTGAAAAATGGCAGGGTCCTTAAGGTTTTAATTGCTGTATAAAACAGCACTTGCATCCCAATAACAAGAACGGTTTGCTGGAATTACAGAGCAGTATAATGGCAATTTGGATCCGCAGTCAGTGCAGCAAGGTGTACTAGTATTGTTCCTATTACCCAGGCTGAAACCTCCCCTACTGAACCCTGTTCAACATAAATGCTGCGGAATGATTCCTCCCTATCCTTTCCCTACACCTTGAATGATCTTTCCCTGCACTTGTAAATCGTTTTTTTAGCACAATGAAGTTTTTTTCTAGCACTGTCCCTAGCGCCTGCTAACGTCTCTCCCTGCACTAAGTACACTGGAAAATGGCAGAATCCAAGATGGCTGAGGATATTTAAAGGTCTGTGACATCTCAGGGCTGGCTGGCTGCTGATTGGCTGCCTTATGGGCTAGCCTGCCTTCCCAGAGTTCCTTGCTCCATGTTCTCACACATGCAGCAGCCATTTTAGGGAAAAATGTGATTCGTTGCCACGATGCATGAGGAAGTTTGGCTTCGGTGCAAATAGAATTTTTCCTGAAATTCGGATCGAATTCCACTTTGTCAACTTCGATTTGCTCATCTTTAATTATAATTTTAGGTTTTTCAATTTCATTTTAATTTTAGCAAGAAGTCTCTCTGCATATCAATGAAGAAAGCCACTCGTGAAACATGAGAAACTTCGGTATAAAAATAGCTCTGTTCTCAAGTCAATGCAGATGTAAAATAGATCAGTTAGAAGGAATGGAAATAAAGATTTTAACCCCTTCTACCCCGGACCAGTTTTCATCTTCCTACCCAGGCCATTTTTTGCAAATCTGACATGTGTCACTTTATGTGGTAATAACTTTTAGAACGCTTTTATTTATCCAAGCTATTCTGAGAATGTTTTCTTGTGACACATTGTACTTCATGAAAGTCATAAATTTGAGTCAATATATTTCACCTTTATTTATGAAAAAAATTCTCTAAATTCTCGCAATTTTCTAAATTTAAATTTCTATGCTTTTAAAACAGAAAGTGATACCTCATAAAATATTTATTACTTAACATTCCCCATATGTCTACTTTATGTTTGCATCATTTTGTAAATGTCATTTTATTTTTTGGGGACGTTAGAAGGCTTAGAATTTTAGAAGCAATTCTTAAAATGTTTAAGAAAATTTCCAAAACCCACTTTTTAAGGACCAGTTCAGGTCTGAAGTCACTTTGTGGGGCTTACATAATAGAAACCCCCCATAAATTACCCCAATGTAGAATTGAAAGCCCTCAAGTTACTCAAACTGATTTTACTAACTTTGTTAACCCTTTAGGTGTTCCACAAGAATTAAAGGAAAATGGAGATAAAATTTCAAAATTTCACTTTTTTGGAAGATTTTCCATTTTAATCCATTTTTTTCTTTAACACATCGATTTTTTATCGCTCTTTATTACGTTACCCGATGGGCTCCCTAACCCTCCGCAAATCCCTTCTATTCTGCGGTCAGCGCTGATCGCGGCATAGAAGGTGTTAATCCGCCGGCATCGGCTTGTATAGCGATGCCAGCAGATACAGCAGGGGCCTGGCTATCAGGGACTGCCGGGCCCCTGCAGTGATCGGGTGTGCACCGTTCCGGTGCCTGCCCGATCCCCATGACGTGATAGTACGTCAAAATGCTGGAATGCACCTGCCGCCATGACGTACTATTATGTCATATGTCGGGAAGGGGTTAACAGTTATATAGGCAGAAAGGAAAAAAAATTGTGTTGTGTGTAACAGTGTTTACTGTGTGTGTAACAACACAAGTCAACAGACCTGTCACCGGCTGTTCTTTTTAAGTGTCAAGATACAGAGGTTCTCAGTCCCTTTTGGGTGTTACATTAAATCTAGAGATGATCAAATCCCACGAAGTGGAATTCGTTCCGAATTTCAGGATAAATTTGATTCACCTCGAAGCCGAATTTCCTCATGCTTTGTGTTAGCGAATCTATTTAACATGAAATAGTGTTAAAAACAAAAAAATCATACTTACCATCTCCATTTGCTTGTGACGGGCCGCCAGCCGCCATCTTGATTGAAGATCTTGGCCGAAATCCTGTGCGTGGTACCTCTTGGAACCGAACACAAGTTTGGGATTTTTTTTTTACAGTAGTAATTAATTTATGAAGTTATTATGCGAAGTCTCGCGAGACTTCGCGAAGTATTAACTCCGGCTCATCGGATCCAATACATTTTAATACTGTACAGAGCGCTCGCTCCGTACAGTATTCAAACAAAGTATTATGCGAATCGACTTCGGGTGATTCATCCGGTCGTTTTGCTCATCCGTAGTGGTGACGTATGATGTCAACACGCTGGCTGGCGTAATGATGTAATCTTGTGCAGCGTGAGATTTCGCGCCATCTCGAATTATTTCTACTATTTACTTATGCTTGTTTGTTTTTTTGTTCTTGTTGTTATCTAAGGATGGGTTCATATTGTGTTTTTTCCCATCCGTTTAATGTATAAAAAAAAAAAACATATACGTTAAACGGATGTATCAGACTGATGCCATATAGGGGCATCCATTCCCCATAGAGTTCCATTATTTAAAAAAAGTATCAAAACATATACTTTTTTTTATCGGACTCTGCAGGATACAAGAGCTTGGTGTGCTGCGTTTTTATATGTTTTTTTTTTCCTAACGTATACGTCAAACGGAGGCATAAAGAGTGATGTGAACCCTGCCTAAATAGGTTTAAAATGGGTTTTATGATCCATCTTTATAGGATACAGAGCTCCAGATCTTCTACATCACAGTCACAGTATTTAATTCTATGCATTTTGGGCTAAACATTTTTTTCATTTCTTCTGCTTTCTGCTTCACAGTAAATCCATCAGAAAGCAGCTCTGTTGCCCTGAGGGCTAATTCACACGACCGTAGTGTTTTGCGGTCCGCAAATTTCAGATCTGCAAAACACGGATACCGGCCGTGTGTATTCCGTATTTTGCAGACCACACATGATCCACACTATGATTGAAAATGCCTATTCTTGTCTGAAATTGCTATGGATGCAACACTGTGTGCTGTCCGCATCTTTTGCGGCCCCATTGAAATGAACGGGTCCGCACTATTTCCGCAAAATTGCAGAACGGTCGTGTGAATGAGACCTTATCCGTATTTTCCTCATACTCAGTTTAAGAACAATTTAGCTTAAATGAATGTTTAAGAGCTGTCAGGATTTCAGAGAGAAGGGCTACAGATTGAGCCTTCAGAGCAAGTCTCCAATGGATTCACCATGAAGCAGAAAGTGAAAGCTGAATGGAAAAACTGTTTAGATTTTGTAACAACAAAATTATTTTTATTAAATAAGAAAATATATATATATATTTATCCCAAAATGAGTAGAATGCAATAGTAAAAGAAACTGCCCGAGAGGTGTCCATAGCTTTTAAATCATAAACTTCTAGTTGTCTACAGCTACCACTGGAGGATTGGGGGGCCCTTAGGAACTTACTAAACACAGAAATATTTTTATCATTTGGCGCACTTATGTGAATGGAAACAGAGGAAACAAGAAATAATAGAAAAAAATAAATCTAAATAGATTGTACTTTTAGTAACAAAGCTATAGGGGTCCCAGAAGCTAAGCACACAAGCCCCCTCTCCACACTAACACTTGAGGCCAAGTGCTGACAAAACTCCAGGATTTGTATTCTTGAGTTAATACTCTTACGTGCCAGAACTTTTTGAGTGTTAGAGATACCAGATTATTTTGATATTTGGCATTAAAGAGGTTATGTTTTATATTCTGCTTTCAGAGCCATGTCCAGGCTTGGACTGGCCCACAGGGGTACAGGTGAATCCCCCGGTGGGCCCCTGAGCAAGGTGGACCCCTAGTCTCTCACCCCCTGCACAAGTGGCACATAACACAGTAGAGTTACTGCACTACATACATATATTCAATGTACAGCACGTCAACCAGCCTATGTTCATATAAGAAACTTGATAGATTATTAAAGAAACTTCCCAATTTATTATTATAGACACGATCAGAGCTGATATGACTAGGTATAGAGGAAAGCTAGCCAGTGTCCTCTTTTCCCCAGGACCTACCTTCTCAAAGTTTCTGCAGAGACCCCCATATTCAATCATCTGGTAGCATCTTGCTGCTGTGTGAGCAGGCAATATATGAATGTACTGTATCTGTACGGTTGGCCCCCAAAATAAATTTCACCGGAGGGCCCTAGGCACCCCAGTCTGACACTGGCCATTTCCATTTGAATGGCAGCCTTAGTGCCCCGATAAAAGCTTAATTGTTGCCTGCAATGCTTACCAGTTTTCTCATAACAGTTACAGTCATCCTATTGTATGTGCTAGCTGGTGTCCATATGACAGCTACAGGGAACTCATAAATGTCAACCAGTGTCCTGTGGGGTCCTACGGACAGAGTGGAAACGCTGTACTGGGAAGCACAGGCTGTGTCCTGCAGCAGAAAATGGAAGACAGGACTTTGGTGGCCGGGCGTGCAGCTGAAGGTTGGAGGAGGGGCAGTGGGTCAAGACCTGTGGACCAGCAACAGAGGCAGGATAAGTGGTACAATACCCATGCCCAAGCGAAAAAAGGGCATGGACTGCCAACATATCAAGAAAGCCTATGAGTCCATATACCGATGACCCCACCTCAGAAGAAGAACTGAGCAGTCAGTCATTTTAGTGACTGATGAGGTCTCAGTTTTTTTTATTATAAACTGATAGTTACACTTCATTTTCCATCCTGTGCATCACTTATAGCATGGGATGTATGAACTGTATGTTATCATCAGTACTGCTATCATGTCTTCTATACTGTTTTTACTTGTGTGTTAAAGAAAATGAAAGAACGGGAATCTTTTCACTGTGTGCAGTGTATGGGAGACATCATAGCAGCTAGTTCCTGGCCACTCCAGAGATGAGCTTAAAAAAAAGCTGCTAATTCGATTAAGATCTTACAGAGAGGGAAGCATTGTGATAAATAAAGGATTAATACTGTTATTCCTAATGCACAGCTCATTCTCAAGACTTTCACAATCTTTGTAATGCATACATTTACCTATTTGCTAAAACTAAACTTACACTTCATTTATTTTTAAGTTAAGATGGTAGCTCTTAAAGTGGCTTTGAAATCTCTTACCGATCACACTTATCATCATGTCAGTAATCCATGGAATATTGAACTCCACACTACCAATAATTATCCCCATCACAAATGGTGACCTGCTGCATTATTTTCCTTGGATGGCTTTTATTTTAGGTTGCCATGGCTACTGGACAGGGATATTAACAGTGATTTTGAAGCTAATCAATAGTCCTTAGTTTGAAAGTGTTCTATGATTGAATGGGAAACTGTCAGTGGAGACAAACACCTTGATGTGGAGAGCATTTCATTTCAATACAGTCTGTGACATTTTGACTCAAGTCTATGGTTGGGGCATAGACTATGTGATACATTGAACTTGACAAGTTAATTTCAATGTCTGGTCCAAAGAGGGGGATTTTTAGAGAAAGGGCTAAGAGGAATAAGTTAAAAAAGGGTATACAATAACAAAAGATGTTCCATTGATTTCTTATAAAATACTAAGTTAAAAAATCAGATTTCTCGTGAGCATGAAAACCTAAAGGAATTGTCTACCTTTGAAACACTTTTGGGAAGCATCCCTCCCCACTGGAAATACGGAAGAATGCATACTTACCTGCTCCCTGCCTTTCAGCTCACCTACTTTAGTCCATCTCACTTCTGTTCCCAGCTTGTCAACTTCCAATGGAGGAGGGGGTCACATGTGCCTCTGCAGTCAATAACTACCTCAAAGATGACATGTCTTCCAAGAGGCATGTGGCTCAGTGATAGGTCACCACTGCAAACTTGGAACTGAAGCATGACAGACTGAAGGAGCCAGGACCAAACAGTGAATAGCACATATGTATGCTTTGCTCCACAGTCCTGTCCAGAAGTGTTTCAAAGGTGGACAACTCCTTTAAAACTCGAAAACAAGTTGGACAATGTTAGGCCTTTTTGCAACCTGAACCTATATGTCTAAATTTCTAAAATTGGACATGATTCCAACATTATTCCATAAAGATATGCTATGTTCAAAAGTCCTGTAGTAGTGAATGGAAGGTGGCCATGCAGGGCCTTTTACAGTCAAGTTGACCTTCATACACTACGGAGCATTTGTAAAGGCTTTGATATCACAGAAA
The DNA here is from genome assembly GCF_905171765.1 of Bufo bufo. Classification (NCBI taxonomy): domain Eukaryota; kingdom Metazoa; phylum Chordata; class Amphibia; order Anura; family Bufonidae; genus Bufo; species Bufo bufo. Next base: position 126,440,735 of record NC_053398.1, read on the forward strand.
CCATGTTTAATGCTAGAAAGGTTCAGGTGACAATGTGGATGAAAAATGCAGAAAAAATATTTTGAAACATTAATATTCAATTGTGATTTTCTTGCACCTCATTGCCTTGGACATCTTCAGATAACTATGGAGCTGTGGAGATCAAAATCTACAGTCAGAAAATGTAGTGTTATGACAGTGGATTTGGATACTATGTCAAGTAACAGATTTGGCTTTGGGCAACTCCTTAAAGTGTTACCTTGGCAGTCCCCTGGTTTTTACCCTTTAAACCTTTTAAAGGAATCTGAACTTTGCTGCAGGGGAACCACCTGGCCTCTACTTCCTGGAATAGTCTCTGCATGTTTGACAGTTGATCCACAGAGGTCAGATACACTGGTGCAGAACTGTAGTCACGGACAGGTTGAGTACATGGCAGGCAGAGTACAAACAGCATTGTAAATGGTCTGAGGTCCCAGCAAGCATCAAAGGGTCGATACGGAGATCACAGGGGTCATATCAGGAATCAAAGAATCAGAATCCAGTAAACGGGCTATGGGACCTATTTCTCAGGCACCTTCCCACAGGGTAAGGTGTCTTAAAGAGGTTATCCAGTTATTGATGTAAAATTGAAAATCAGACATCATATAACACATTTCAAGCTCTTTCAAACAAAGCTAGAACCAAACCTGTACCTCACATGATTCCAGAGATTCCCCCATTCATTGCTCTAATTGCTCTGCTACCTTTATATAAAGCTGGCAGCTCAATCTGAGTGTCCTTTCTCAGGGAGCATGTCTTTCTTCTGTAGCTCTCTCAACTCAGATGAAGGATGAAATTGAGCATGTGCAGCCTTCTCAGTAAGTAGGACAACGAAATAAGAAAAAAACAACAGGTGGCGCTATACAAATATATTTTATTGAATATATCAATAGCTATACTTTAATATTCAATTACATGCAATTACAAAAGTATTCAGATCCAGGTGCAGGTTTCAAAACTGTAGAATATTTTTCATAGGACAACCCCTTTAAGTAACCAAAGTAGCCAGTCATAGGCTGGAGCAAATTACGAGGCGTGCATACTGGAGGGAGCGTGTGTGGGCACCATACAGGCACAGGATGAGAGGCTTCAGTACTTAAAATATCTGTATTCTATTTTGGACCTAACTCAACTATTTACCCCCACACAAACCACCACCAGTCCATTACCATTATGTCCTTGTTATAAGGATCTTTAACTTTGTTTAGACTTAATTTCAAATTTATTTGCTGATAGTTCAGAAAGAGAATGCAGATAAAAAGCAAAGATAAAGCTCCTCCAAAATCCAGCCTGGAAATCCTTGGATTGATATTGACACCAGTTGCGGGAGGGGAGGTAGCCGGGGCCAGAACATGTTTCTTTTGAATGCTATTTCAGATAAAAAACATTTGTAGATTTTGGCTTTCTGACTAGAAACAAGAATTTCTGTAAAAAAAACTTCTGTTTGAGGCTGGAAATCTGACAGCACCCCCACCTTCTGATTATTACCAGACTTTGAGTCTCTTGTACCGCTTGGAATTATTCTTTCAAGAAAGGTCTCATTGTACAGGAAAAAGGACTCTCTTTACCAGCAGAAAGCTGTTATCCTGAAGCATGTGTTTAGAGTTAAACACAGCTTTTGCATAAAGTCTTAAAGACTGTCTGGTTTTTCGGATGCACTGAGCACATGGATACGTATCACTGGCTCGCCATCCTATATTCCTCGGATGTTGCAGATCATTTAACAGCTTCCTTGGTTGCAAGCAGAACAAAAAAAAATCTGACGTGGCAGGAAAGCGTGGCCAAATTTCTTCGCTGTGTAGGGCGTGTGTCTGTTTTTCTGGCTGGGTTGAGAAGAACTAATGAAGGGTTAGACCTCTTATAACCACTACCGCTGCACACTCAGCAGAAATGTATTCGACAAACACCCACGGCCATAAGACAAAGGATATATTTTATGTTGTGGTAGCTCCAAGGGGATGGGATAATGGAAGAAAAAAAGGAAAAACATAACACGACTTGACTGTTGGCCGAAGGACATGTTCTGCAAGTATTTGTTTTCAGTAGAGTAGACAGACAAGATCGACACGTACAGTATCTGTTTTGGATTTTGGAAATGTAATGAAAAATATAGAACTTTAACCCTAAAAACTATTAGGGAATTTATCACAGGGTAGAATTTTTGAAGTCAGTTTTGCTTGAGTTTGCATTGCATCAAATGTATCAAGCGTTGCCCATTGTTTGAGAAGTTTGGCACATCTTTAAATATGTCTAGTGATGAAACTTCAGTTTTTATGCAACCACTAGAGTGAAATGTCGCAACTGTTAAACATTTGTGCGAATTTTAAACTTTTTTAAATCTTGCCTAAACCTCAGTAATATAGCTAGCCACATCCACTTTTCAAAAGTAGCAAGGGTCAAAAATAAGCCCAAAAAGCCCTGTTTTTTTTTTTAAAGCCAAATTCTGGACTGCATGGCTTAATAAATGTACATGGGCCAGGATTAGGTCTTGAATCAAGAGGAACAGTTCAAATCACAGAAATAGTTTGAAGAGATGCAATTCTCTGTGGCAGAAGTACCTTTGGGTCCTATGAGACAATAGATATTGGACATGTATATCATCTCAAAGCCCTTGATACAGCACATGGAGTAGGAGAAGATGCTGTTTAGAGAGGAGACCCACTGTGTCTATCCTCAAAAGAGAAGGCTGAGCCCCATTGGGAACTGATTGTAGTTGTCCCACTTTAGCATGCAATTTTGACTATACAGTAGACCTGTGCAGAGGTTGGTCTGTTCAAGATTACTACAAGCACTACCACAATATCAAGGCCCCATACAAGCAAATGGTAAGAGCCATTAAATGTCATAGTTAAAGATGGGCACATTTACTATAAAAATTCAGAATTCAACTTGAATTTTTCAAAAATGGATTTAAAAAAAGTGATTTCAATTGGGAGATTCAAAAAGAGAGACAGAGAAAGTAAGGGAGAAATGTTTCCAATCAAAGTATTTTTGATTTGGGCAGAATGGATTTGTACCAGAATCAAATCACAAGGGTAATTGGGATGAATTGGACCTGAATCTAATTTTCGGAAATTCACTAATCTCTAGTCATATATCATGTCTGTTAACATCCATATTGCAATACGTCTGGTGGAAAACTCTACTGTAGGGACTGGTCACAGTGTTTGCATGTATGAGTGTGGAAGGCCGGGGCATTGAGAACAATCTATCCTTCACACTAAGTTTACATGGGGCAATTCCAGCCACTATGAGACATTGATCCACTTTGTAAAAGGGATTTTTACAAAGCCTTAATCAAACTGAATGGAGAAGATGTGTTGTTGATGAAAATGGTGATTTTTGGTGTCTCACAAAATATGTGATCACCCAACCAATGGGAAATTTTAAAAAATAGAGATTCCTCAGCGGTTGAAAACTTTTAATGGCTTACTGAAAAGATAATCAACCATATCAAACTTTCGAGATCTTTTAAAAGATGCCTTAAGAGGCCTAAATAGTGTTCATAGCTTGCAATTGTGTCATCATCTTTTCAGTTTGCCATTAAATGGTCTCAACCAATGGACATTTAGTCATTGGTTGGGTTGGCATGTTTACATGGGGCAGTGATTGGGAATAAGTGTTTTTTCATTCTTGATTATCAGCTCCTGTAAAAGAGCTCATAGTCATAGCTAGACTTTTCTCCCCTCAGGTAAAACACCTTCTAAATACTTTGACCAAGGCAGTAAGGCTTGTTGGTGCCCCCTGGGGATCAGCCCTCTAGGTGTAACGAGTGTTTCTTATAATGCAAATACGTTAATAAATTTCCCTAATTTGTCCCCTAATTTCCGATTGTTCAGTCCTACTCTTGTCTCTTTCTCTTAGATCTCATGATACTAATAAGAAAAATGTTGAAGCTGACATCGGGAAGCGCACAAAGACCCAGATTCCAAGCCTGAAAGCAATTAAAGCCTTGCTACTCCCTCTTGATGATGTCATCAGCACATATGGTTTTCATTTTCTCTTTCTGAAATAGCCATTCCCTTTGTTCTGTTGCTCACAAGCTATGCCAACCCCCTCCCCCGTGCTTCGTCTCATTTTAATATAAAGCAGCACGCTCAAAGCAATAAAAGAGCCACAATACTACTGTATACATGTAAAGTTAAATCAACTCTTTGTGCGCGTCAGTGGCATTAAAGTTATCAGTTCTCATGAAACATCCAGGGATTTGTTAATGCTTAGGGGGAAAAAGGGGGAGACCATAGCAAAATCAACACGTCCTCCCTGGGCGAGCGCCATCAGCCACGACCCCACTGCTTTGTCTTACAAACTCAATGTTACTACATCTGTAGCTTCATCTGTGCAGAGCAGAGGTTCCTCTTAAAACATCAACTGGAGACAAATTATTAACAATTTCCTTGCTAGAATTGAGATGGTGAAAATACAGTGAAAATACTGAAAGTTGCATTAGGCAAACCGATAAACCGATAATGTCAGCACTGGTGTGAAGTGGTACAGTACATGGCAGTTGGGGCCCCTGTTACAGATTTTCCATTGGAGTCCTAGAGTTTCATGTAATGTCTCTAGATAGGTAGATAGATAGATAGATAGATAGATAATAGATAGATAGATAGATAGATAAATAGATACACATAATTTTGAAAAAAGCTGACACAGTGCCTGAACCAAGCACATTACATAAATATAGCACCAGAACCGAGCTCATTACATAAATACAGGACCAGAACCGAGCTCATTACATAAATACAGCACCAGAACCGAGCTCATTACATAAATACAGGACCAGAACCGAGCTCATTACATAAATACAGGACCAGAACCGAGCTCATTACATAAATACAGCACCAGAACCAAGCTCATTACATAAATACAGCACCAGAACCAAGCTCATTACATGAATACAACACCAGGACCAGGCTCATTACATAAATACAGGACCAGAACCAAGCTCATTACATAAATACAGGACCAGAACCGAGCTCATTACATAAATACAACACCAGAACCGAGCTCATTACATAAATACAGGACCAGAACCGAGCTCATTACATAAATACAGCACCAGAACCGAGCTCATTACATAAATACAGCACCAGAACCAAGCTCATTACATAAATACAGCACCAGAACCGAGCTCATTACATAAATACAGCACCAGAACCGAGCTCATTACATAAATACAGGACCAGAACCGAGCTCATTACATAAATACAGCACCAGAACCAATCTCATTACATAAATACAGGACCAGAACCGAGCTCATTACATAAATACAGCACCAGAACCGAGCTCATTACATAAATACAGGACCAGAACCGAGCTCATTACATAAATACAGCACCAGAACCAAGCTCATTACATAAATACAGGACCAGAACCGAGCTCATTACATAAATACAGGACCAGAACCGAGCTCATTACATAAATACAGCACCAGAACCGAGCTCATTACATAAATACAGCACCAGAACCAAGCTCATTACATAAATACAGCACCAGAACCGAGCTCATTACATAAATACAGCACCAGAACCGAGCTCATTACATAAATACAGGACCAGAACCGAGCTCATTACATAAATACAGCACCAGAACCGAGCTCATTACATAAATACAGGACCAGAACCAAACTCATTGCAGAAATACAGGACCAGAACCGAGCTCATTACATAAATACAGGACCAGAACCGAGCTCATTACATAAATACAGGACCAGAACCGAGCTCATTACATAAATACAGCACCAGAACCGAGCTCATTACATAAATACAGGACCAGAACCGAGCTCATTACATAAATACAGCACCAGAACCAATCTCATTACATAAATACAGGACCAGAACCGAGCTCATTACATAAATACAGCACCAGAACCGAGCTCATTACATAAATACAGGACCAGAACCGAGCTCATTACATAAATACAGCACCAGAACCAAGCTCATTACATAAATACAGGACCAGAACCGAGCTCATTACATAAATACAGGACCAGAACCGAGCTCATTACATAAATACAGCACCAGAACCGAGCTCATTACATAAATACAGCACCAGAACCAAGCTCATTACATAAATACAGCACCAGAACCAAGCTCATTACATGAATACAACACCAGAACCGAGCTCATTACATAAATACAGGACCAGAACCAAGCTCATTACATAAATACAACACCAGAACCGAGCTCATTACATAAATACAGCACCAGAACCAAGCTCATTACATAAATACAGCACCAGAACCAAGCTCATTACATGAATACAACACCAGGACCAGGCTCATTACATAAATACAGGACCAGAACCAAGCTCATTACATAAATACAGGACCAGAACCGAGCTCATTACATAAATACAACACCAGAACCGAGCTCATTACATAAATACAGGACCAGAACCGAGCTCATTACATAAATACAGCACCAGAACCGAGCTCATTACATAAATACAGGACCAGAACCGAGCTCATTACATAAATACAGGACCAGAACCGAGCTCATTACATAAATACAGCACCAGAACCAAGCTCATTACATAAATACAGCACCAGAACCAAGCTCATTACATGAATACAACACCAGGACCAGGCTCATTACATAAATACAGGACCAGAACCAAGCTCATTACATAAATACAGGACCAGAACCGAGCTCATTACATAAATACAACACCAGAACCGAGCTCATTACATAAATACAGGACCAGAACCGAGCTCATTACATAAATACAGCACCAGAACCGAGCTCATTACATAAATACAGCACCAGAACCAAGCTCATTACATAAATACAGCACCAGAACCGAGCTCATTACATAAATACAGCACCAGAACCGAGCTCATTACATAAATACAGGACCAGAACCGAGCTCATTACATAAATACAGCACCAGAACCAATCTCATTACATAAATACAGGACCAGAACCGAGCTCATTACATAAATACAGCACCAGAACCGAGCTCATTACATAAATACAGGACCAGAACCGAGCTCATTACATAAATACAGCACCAGAACCAAGCTCATTACATAAATACAGGACCAGAACCGAGCTCATTACATAAATACAGGACCAGAACCGAGCTCATTACATAAATACAGCACCAGAACCGAGCTCATTACATAAATACAGCACCAGAACCAAGCTCATTACATAAATACAGCACCAGAACCGAGCTCATTACATAAATACAGCACCAGAACCGAGCTCATTACATAAATACAGGACCAGAACCGAGCTCATTACATAAATACAGCACCAGAACCGAGCTCATTACATAAATACAGGACCAGAACCAAACTCATTGCAGAAATACAGGACCAGAACCGAGCTCATTACATAAATACAGGACCAGAACCGAGCTCATTACATAAATACAGGACCAGAACCGAGCTCATTACATAAATACAGCACCAGAACCGAGCTCATTACATAAATACAGGACCAGAACCGAGCTCATTACATAAATACAGCACCAGAACCAATCTCATTACATAAATACAGGACCAGAACCGAGCTCATTACATAAATACAGCACCAGAACCGAGCTCATTACATAAATACAGGACCAGAACCGAGCTCATTACATAAATACAGCACCAGAACCAAGCTCATTACATAAATACAGGACCAGAACCGAGCTCATTACATAAATACAGGACCAGAACCGAGCTCATTACATAAATACAGCACCAGAACCGAGCTCATTACATAAATACAGCACCAGAACCAAGCTCATTACATAAATACAGCACCAGAACCAAGCTCATTACATGAATACAACACCAGAACCGAGCTCATTACATAAATACAGGACCAGAACCAAGCTCATTACATAAATACAACACCAGAACCGAGCTCATTACATAAATACAGCACCAGAACCGAGCTCATTACATAAATACAGGACCAGAACCGAGCTCATTACATAAATACAGCACCAGAACCGAGCTCATTACATAAATACAGCACCAGAACCAAACTCATTGCAGAAATACAGGACCAGAACCGAGCTCATTACATAAATACAGGACCAGAACCGAGCTCATTACATAAATACAGGACCAGAACCGAGCTCATTACATAAATACAGGACCAGAACCGAGCTCATTACATAAATACAGGACCAGAACCGAGCTCATTACATAAATACAACACCAGAACCGAGCTCATTACATAAATACAGGACCAGAACCGAGCTCATTACATAAATACAGCACCAGAACCGAGCTCATTACATAAATACAGCACCAGAACCAAGCTCATTACATAAATACAGCACCAGAACCGAGCTCATTACATAAATACAGCACCAGAACCGAGCTCATTACATAAATACAGGACCAGAACCGAGCTCATTACATAAATACAGCACCAGAACCGAGCTCATTACATAAATACAGCACCAGAACCAAACTCATTGCAGAAATACAGGACCAGAACCGAGCTCATTACATAAATACAGGACCAGAACCGAGCTCATTACATAAATACAGGACCAGAACCGAGCTCATTACATAAATACAGCACCAGAACCGAGCTCATTACATAAATACAGGACCAGAACCGAGCTCATTACATAAATACAGCACCAGAACCAATCTCATTACATAAATACAGGACCAGAACCGAGCTCATTACATAAATACAGCACCAGAACCGAGCTCATTACATAAATACAGGACCAGAACCGAGCTCATTACATAAATACAGCACCAGAACCAAGCTCATTACATAAATACAGGACCAGAACCGAGCTCATTACATAAATACAGGACCAGAACCGAGCTCATTACATAAATACAGCACCAGAACCGAGCTCATTACATAAATACAGCACCAGAACCAAGCTCATTACATAAATACAGCACCAGAACCGAGCTCATTACATAAATACAGCACCAGAACCGAGCTCATTACATAAATACAGGACCAGAACCGAGCTCATTACATAAATACAGCACCAGAACCGAGCTCATTACATAAATACAGCACCAGAACCGAGCTCATTACATAAATACAGCACCAGAACCGAGCTCATTACATAAATACAGGACCAGAACCAAGCTCATTACATAAATACAGCACCAGAACCAAGCTCATTACATAAATACAGCACCAGAACCAAGCTCATTACATGAATACAACACCAGAACCGAGCTCATTACATAAATACAGCACCAGAACCGAGCTCATTACATAAATACACGACCAGAACCGAGCTCATTACATAAATACAGCACCAGAACCGAGCTCATTACATAAATACAGCACCAGAACCGAGCTCATTACATAAATACAGCACCAGAACCGAGCTCATTACATAAATACAGCACCAGAACCGAGCTCATTACATAAATACAGTACCAGAACCGAGCTCATTACATAAATACAGGACCAGAACCGAGCTCATTACATAAATACTGCACCAGAACCGAGCTCATTACATAAATACAGGACCAGAACCGAGCTCATTACATAAATACAGCACCAGAACCAAGCTCATTACATAAATACAGCACCAGAACCAATCTCATTACATAAATACAGGACCAGAACCGAGCTCATTACATAAATACAGCACCAGAACCGAGCTCATTACATAAATACAGGACCAGAACCAATCTCATTACATAAATACAAGACCAGAACCGAGCTCATTACATAAATACAGCACCAGAACCGAGCTCATTACATAAATACAGCACCAGAACCGAGCTCATTACATAAATACAGCACCAGAACCGAGCTCATTATATAAATACAGCACCAGAACCGAGCTCATTACATAAATACAGCACCAGAACCGAGCTCATTACATAAATACAGGACCAGAACCAAACTCATCGCAGAAATACAGCACCAGAACCGAGCTCATTATATAAATACAGCACCAGAACCGAGCTCATTACATAAATACAGCACCAGAACCGAGCTCATTACATAAATACAGGACCAGAACCAAACTCATCGCAGAAATACAGCACCCTATGTCCTAACAGAAACTCCTCTCAGTGCCACATACTGTGTCCTGAATATAATAGCAGCATACACTGTCCACCGAATGCAATCATGTCACATATTTTGGCCCTTGCAAATAATGCACCACATGCAGTGCCCATAATAGACAGTGCCACACATTCTCTCCTCCTATGCCTAGTGTCAGGTGCTCTGTGCCCCCATACTCTATGCCCCCTGATCTGTGGCCTCGAAAACAGCACACACACTATGTAACACTCACCTTTCCGCAATTCCACAAAGTTGTCCAGTGATGTAGTCCTGACCTCTCTTCAGGACAGCACCTGTGGAAGGTCGCAGTGTGATGATGTCACAACAGAACGCCAAATGGCAGGGCAGGGAACCAATGGCTCCCTTCAGGGGCGTCTTTAATATTGATTGGACCCTGGGCAAGAATTTACTTGGGCCCCCTGGATCCCGCCTTCACACACCCCAGCATGAAATCACGCCCTCCACCACAACACACACAAAAAATAATAATCCACACACCTCATAGAGTAAACCGCGGATCCGCAAAAAACGGAAGCCGCCCGTGTGCCTTCCGCAATTTGCGTAACGGAACGGGCGGGCCATTGTAGACATGCCTATTCTTGTCCGCAAAACGGACAAGAATAGGACATGTTCTATTTTTTTGGTGGGGCCACGGAACGGAGCAACGGATGCGGACCCAAACAACGGCCGTGTGCATGAGGCCTAAGCACATGCAGTCTCAGGAGTGGTCCACACCACACCCCTGCCTTGCAGCCTCACAGGAGTACAGGACCAGTATCTGCACACGTATGTATGGCATAATTGGGATGCACATCACACATGACATGACACAGGTCTTTACCAGGCTGCAGGCCAGCAGACACATTATTATTGCCACATGTGTCACATGCCACTACTGAGACTCTTGGTCTATGTGCAGATATCTGATTGGAGCTGACTTAGTGACTTTTTTTTTTCTCTTTTGCACATAAACGGTTAAACTATTTTCCTTAGTAAAAATGACCAGTCCAGTCCACACTATGAGGGCCCCCCTGAGCAAAGGTTAGTAAATGTGGCCGGCCGGGTGGCCCCAGTTCAGCAGACAGACAGAACCCAACCCCTTATGTCTCCCGTCTCTATAATAATCCCCCACTAATGGGGTTATTTAAATTACTGGTGGATTATTAGAGAGACGAGAGACATAAGGGGTTCTCTCTGTCTGCTTAATTGTGGGCTGGGGCCACATTTTCTAATCTTTGCTCAGAGGGGCCCTCATGGTGTGGTGTGGACTGGTCATTTTTACTAAGGAATATAGTTTAACCGTTTATGTGCAGAAGAGAAAAAAAAGAGTCACTAAGTCGGCTCCAATCAGATATCTGCACATAGACCAAGACTCTTGGTCTATGTGCAGATTGATATCTGATTGGAGCTGACCTCTTATTTTCTCTTTTGCACATAAATGGCTAAACTATTCTTCCTTAGTGAAAATGACCAGTCCACACCATGAGGGCCCCCCTGACCCTGAGCAAAGATTAGTAAATGTGGTCGGTGGTGGGGCCCCAGGCCACAGTTCAGCAGCAGACTGCAGACAGAGAGAACCGAACCCAACCCCTTATGTCTCCTGGGGCCGTCTGTCTCTATCCCCCACTAATTTATGAATGGATCTGATCATCTGGGGTTAATTATTAATTCGGGGTGACCTGACTGACTGACCGGCCAAAATTTCTAATATAAAATAAAATCAATATGCGTGCTGCTTTCTGCTTTACCTACCTCCTCCCCTCCTGGCGCGGCAGTGGCAGGTCTCAGGTCTGGCTGTGTAAGGTAGGTACTAGGTGAGTGAGTCACTGGTGCCTTGGTCTGGTCACGTGAGGCCGTGAGTGACTCACCACCCAATCCCTTTAGCTCCGGAGCAGAGGCGGAGACTTAGTCCCTGGACTCCCTGCTGCTGTCCTGGCTGCTCCGCCGTGGAGCCACTCACCAGGCTGCGGTGAGCGAGTCACACACACACCCTTTTACCACGTGACGGCGGGGCGCCGACGTGCTTGCTAAGCAGCGCTTGTAAGTTGTTCTGAAGACTGCTGCTGGCGCTGCGCATAGTGTGAATCAGAATGGGATGGGACTGGGAGTCGGGACTCGGGAAACGGAGCTCCCTTGGGCCCCAGGAGCAACTGGGCCCGGGGCTGCTGCCCCTTTTGCCCTGCGGCAAAGACGGCCCTGGCTCCCTTGTCCAGAAGCATCTGTGGACACAGATACAATCGAGTGAAGGGGCACCTTGAAACCTTTCGACCTAGTGCCCAGGAGAGGGGACCGTCCAGCCCCATATTCAGGAGCGAGGGTTGATGCATCCTGGTCGCACACCGCTAAGGCCGGCCTTGGAAAAAGATTTAAAGTCATAACTCTATATTGACACTGTTTTAAAGAATTAAATCAATCTTAAAGTTTTATTTGTTGATTTTCTTTCAAACTCAATATATGTATACAATGTAATAGTCTTGTAGACTCTTTCTTAGGTCAATTAAGCCCAGAGCAGCAGACTGTAGACTCAGCTCGAAGAAGAAAACTAAACCCGTCCTGGACAATGAGCGAACATCAGGGGACTTTACTGTTTGTTTTTCTGCCGCTCAGGGGAATTCATCTTTCCAGAGCAAATCCTATTTCCTCGCTGCTGCGTCTGATGCTCTGACTTCACAGCTGCGGATACAGAAATGCAAAATGATCATAATAAGATTTATTTGGACTTCAGTCGCATTTATATCCCCCATATTTCCTTTCCAAGGGTCTGTGACTAACCCATGTCAGGCGACCCGAACAGTGAAAAATGTATTTCATTAATGGCATCTATTTATTTCCCACAGTTAATCATTTTGTAGGGGATTTAGCAGATTTCGTGTTTTAACGTTAGTGCCCGCTCCGCCTGGCAGCGAGATGAATGACTGCATTCTCCTGAACCAGAAAATGCTGGAAAGATGAATTACAATGAGAAGCCATCATCGCCTCTGTTATTAGAATAGGACATAATGGTGGGGGGCTGAAAGGTGTGCAGAGGCCGGATCCCGATCCTCATTATTCCTGTGTTCCCCATTTGCTTCCATAGGATTTGGAGGCTGTTTAATTGACATATCATAAGTGGAGATGATTTATGGTAAGACGTGTGAAAATCAATACCTGGCATTTGAATGTGTGTGCCGTGAAATTCCCCTGCAACGGCTCCGACAAGTGCAGGCGAAATCATTGCAAAGTGCCTTCGAATATTGACATTTAAACTGGAGATGCAAATACCTGCCGAGTCCCTGAGCAGCGTCTTGGTTGCTGCACAGCAGGCCGGGGAGATTTGTGGATAAACCTCCGATCATCAGCAGCTTAGTATGAAGAGAAAGTATTCACAGGTGTCACCAAGTGTCTGCCGATCATCATCATGTAATGAAGTGGGGATTGTTCCTGCTAAAGCCTGTAGTATCTGCCAAATATCTGGTTCCACAGTCCAAATTATCTATCTATCTATCTATCTATTATCTATCTATCTATCTATCTATCTATCTATCTATCTATCTATCTATTATCTAACTATCTATTATCTATCTATTATCTATCTATCTATTATCTATCTATCTATTATCTATCTATCTATCTATCTATCTATCTATCTCTTATCTATCTATTATCTATCTATCTATCTCTTATCTAGCTATCTATCTATCTATCTCTTATCTATCTATCTCTTATCTTTCTATCTATCATCTATCTATCTATCATCTATCTATTATCTATCTATCTATCTATCTATCTATCTATCTATCTAGAAAAAAGCGAAATTGGGCAGCTGAGGGGGCGATCCACCTCCAAACAATATATAAATGAAGAAATTCCACGGCACATCCAGGGAGTAAAATCAAAACTGAACCTGTATAAATATCCCCACTGCACCAGTATATTTGTCACTGCTTGAGAAAGGTCCAAGCAAGTGGACCGAAACGTCGCGTGTCTGGTGAATAAAGCTATCACTTTGATTTTATGCCCTGGATGTGCCGTGGAATTTCTTCATTTATATCTATCTATCTATCTAGAAAAGAAAAAATGCCAGCAGCACACCAGAAGTTTCAAAAGAAGCGTGTGGTTTATTCACCCAGACAGCAAGACAGCAACAAGCTGTTGAAACGTCGCTGTTGACTCTGGGTGAATAAACCACACGGTTCTTTTGAAACTTCTGGTGTGCTGCTGGCATTTTTTCTTTTCTACTACATTGGACCAGGTGCCGGTCCATATTGGCCTGACCTGCACCCGTACTCTACAGTGTGCTGCATCCTAATTTTTTCCAAAGTCTATCTATTTATCTATCTATCTATCTATCTATCTATCTATCTATTATCTATCTATTATCTATCTATCTATCTATCTATTATCTATCTATCTATCTGTTGTGACACAGTGAAGGGTATTGTCTGGTAAAACAGGTATTTTCCTCCCAGTGTGTGCTGCTGGACTGATTGGCGGCCAGGTGGGGTCATACACCAGACTGGATCTCAGGTGCCGGCCCGGGGTTTTGGCAACACCTAGCTGCCTTTAAAAGACAGCTGGGGTCAGCAGAGGGGATCTCTCTGTGTTGGGATCTGAGGCTTGTGCCGAGTTGGAGGGCTGAGAACCGGGTGTAGCCTGTTTATAGACTTGACGAGGCAGAACTGCCAACATGGTGTGAACTAACACCCAGGAGATAAGGTGACTTTCTTGCTTTATGAACTTTTCGTGTGTGTGAATTAACACCAAAGACTGCAAAATGCCGTATTGTTTTATGCAACTGCCGCAAGTGTGAATAAACACTGAAGTTTAAGTTAAGAACTTGTCTTTTGCCTCTGTACTGCGTCCGCTTACCCTATCTACCAGAGCGAAACCCCACAATTGGTGGAGGCTGCCGGCAATCGCAGTGAGGCTGGCGTAAAAGCCTAAATATTTTTGTTGCAGATTTTTTTTTCCGGGCACTGTTGTATTTCCTGGGCAAAGCCTGCTAAGTTCCAACCAGCATCACGGGACAAGATGGAGGAGATGATGAAGCAGCTGGTGCAAGCTAACTTAAGGCAGGAACAGGCGATGGCACAGCAGCAAGAGACGAGCTGACAACTGCAGGAGGCTAATCAGCGACAGCAAGAAATGAACCAGCGGCTGCTGCAACATGTGATGGCCTTAGAGAAGTCAGGGATGTCTCAAGGAGTCCATGCTGCTCAGAAAGCAGTTCGCACAGCGATTCCCAAGATGGCACCAACGGATGACCTTGAAACCTACCTGGCGGTGTTCAAGAAGGTGGCCATGAGGGAGAGTCTACACCGAGACCAGTGGGCTGAGGTCATCGCTCCATTCCTGGCATCCGGACCCCAACAGGTTTACTTCGATTTACCGGACGAGCAAGCGGCAGACTACCTATAAGGTCAAGGGTGAGATCCTGGCGAGACTGGGGGTGAATGTGCTGGTCAGGGCCCAGCAGGTGCATCAGTGGGAGTTTAACTCGGCTGAGCCAACGAGACCCCAGTATTATAATTTGCTGCATCTCTTGCAAAAATGGCTACCGCCTGACGTACTGAGTCCCACTGCTATGCTGGACCGTATTGTAGCTGACAAATTCTGGAGGGCATTGCCACCACCCTTCAAGCGTTGGGTTGGCCAATCATCTCCTACTAGTGTCCTAGAGATGGTGGACCAGGTTGAATGGTATGGGGCTACTGAGGAACTCCAGGGGGGAACTCTGGGGAAGGGTGTAACAAAATACAGAAAATCCCCCCCCCCAAGACCCGGTGGCCTGAGCTGAGAAAGACACACGGGATGTGCCCTTTGGGGATAGGAACCCAATAATATGCTGGCAGTGTCATGAGACCGGCCATGTACGGGCCGACTGCCCCCACCTGGTCGAGCCCATGGACGTAAACTTTAGGTATCAACAGTCATGGTATGCCAGAAGGGTCGGTACGTCAGACACTCCAGATACTCTCAATAATGAACCTTTGTGTCAGGTGGAGGTGGGAGTCACTCCCGTGGTGGCTCTGCTGGACTCATTGAGTCGGGTGACCCTTGTGAGGGCTTCCCTGGTGCAACCCACCAAGTTTACGGGCCGGAAAGTCGAGGGTGCTCAGCATACATGGAGATTTAAAAGAGTACCCCACTGCTCTGGTGTCCCTAAGCACATGTGTCGGCAGGCAGATCCATGAGGTGGCCGTAACCACGAGCATGCACTATGACTTGATATTAGGAAGAGACTTTCCGTTGTTCCCAGCCCTGTGGCTGGCCGTTGTACATACTGATCCCAGAGAGATAGGGAAAGATCCAATAGCGAGGCCTGGCCCAATTGAGGTGTTAGAGCACAGGAAACCCAAGGCAGAGGGGCCCACGGTAGGTCTGGTGGATGAGGGGGAGACAACCCCACGGAATAGGATAGGTAGGGAGCATAGGAAGATAGCTCAGCAAGCCCAGAGTCGGACCTATAATCGAGCATCTGGGGTCCATAACTTTAGCTGCCCGTGGGCCGCCTATGGACAGTAAGTTCTGAGCTAGGTGGAAGCAGCCCTACGAGGTACTCGAAAAAATTAGAGATGTAAACTACAAGGTACACAAGCCAGAGGGGTGAAAGCCGGGGCAGGTTTACCATGTTAATTTACTCAAACCTTGCAAAGATAGGGAAGCCTGTACTGAAGAGAGACCGCGGCCGGGTTTACTAGGGGAGGAGGCTCCGGTCCTCCTGTCTGATGCAAGGGAAGCGGTTGCCACAGTAAAAATTACTGACAGCCTCTTCTCCAAACAGGCTAAGAAGGCCAGGGAGTTCATTAGTCAGAACACAGATGTGTTCTCGGGCCTCCTTGGACACAGTTCCACAATTTGGCATGACATTGTCACTGAGCCTCAGGCGAAAGTCTGGCTAAAACCATACCGGGTACCCGAGGTTCGGCAACAAGCCACAGTAGAACACAGGGCAGGTTTCAGGGAAATGCGGATGCCCTGTCCCTGGTGCACTGTTTGGCATGTGTTCACCCCCTCAGGGTTGAACTAAGGGGGGGGGGGGGGTATGTGACACAGTGAAGGGTATTGTCTGGGAAAAAAGGTAATTTCCTCCCAGTGTGTGCTGCTGGACTGATTGGTGGCCAGGTGGGGTCAAACACCGGAGTGGATCTCAGGTGCCAGTCCGGGGTTTTGGAAACACCTAGCTGCCTTTAAAAGACAGCTGAGATCAGCAGAGGGGATCTCTCTGTGTTGGGATCTGAGGCTTGTGTCGAGTTGGAGGGCTGATACCCGGGTGTAGGGGAAACAGGCCTCCTAAAGCCTGCTTATGGACTTGACGAGCCAGAACTGCCAGCAGGGTGTGAACTAACATCCAGGAGATAAGGTGACTTTCTTGCTTTATGAACTTTTCGTGTGTCTGAATTAACACCAAAGACTGCAAAGTGACGTGTTGTTTTATGCAACAGCCGCAAGTGTGAATAAACACTGAAGTTTGAGTTAAGAACTTGTATTTTGCCTCTGTACTGCGTCCGCTTACCCTATCTATCAGAGCAAAACCGCACACTATCTACCTATCTATTTATTAATCTATCTATATCAGTCTGTCTATCCATCCATCCACCCATCCATATCTATTTGATATCTATCTATCTATCTATACGAAAATAATGAGGCAACACTCCAATTGTAGAGATAAGGTGTGAGACCCTTTTAATATCCCGTGTGCAACGTTTCAGCCCAACTCATTGGGGCCTTTGTCAAGCAAACAGATGATGTCAAATACAAGTATACAGCCAGGTCCATAAATATTGGGACATCGACAGAATTCTAACATTTTTGGCTCTATACACCACCACAATGGATTTGAAATGAAACGAACATGATGTGCTTTAACTGCAGACTGTCAGCTTTAATTTGAGTGTATTTACATCCAAATCAGGTAAACGGTGTAGGAATTACAACAGTTTGCATATGTGCCTCCCACTTGTTAAGGAACCAAAAGTAATGGGACAGAATAATAATCATAAATCAAACTTTCACTTTTTAATACTTGGTTGCAAGTCCTTTGCAGTCAATTACAGCCTGAAGTCTGGAACGCATAGACATCACCAGACGCTGGGTTCCATCCCTGGTGATGCTCTGCCAGGCCTCTACTGCAACTGTCTTCAGTTCCTGCTTGTTCTTGGGGCATTTTCCCTTCAGTTTTGTCTTCAGCAAGTGAAATGCATGCTCAATCGGATTCAGGTCAGGTGATTGACTTGGTCATTGCATAACATTCCACTTCTTTCCCAAAAAAAACTCTTTGGTTGCTTTTGCAGTATGCTTTGGGTCATTGTCCATCTGCACTGTGAAGCGCTGACCAATGAGCTCTGAAGCATTTGGCTGAATATGAGCAGATAATATTACCTGAAACACTTCAGAATTCATCCTGCTGCTTTTGTCAGCAGTCACATCATCAATAAATACAAGAGAACCAGTTCCATTGGCAGCCATACATGCCCACGCCATGACACTACACCACCATGCTTCACTGATGAGGTGGTATGCTTAGGATCATGAGCAGTTCCTTTCCTTCTCCATACTCTTCTCTTCCCATCATTCTGGTACAAGTTGATCTTGGTCTCATCTGTCCATAGAATGTTGTTCCAGAACTGTGAAGGCTTTTTTAGATTTTTTTTGGCAAACTCTTATCTGGACCTCCTGTTTTTGAGGCTCACCAATGGTTTTCATCTTGTAGTGAACCCTCTGTATTCACTCTGGTGAAGTCTGCTCTTGATTGTTGACTTTGACACACATACACCTACCTCCTGGAGAGTGCTCTTGATCTGGCCAACTGTTGTGAAGGGTGATTTCTTCACCAGGGAATGAATTCTTCGGTCATCCACCACAGTTGTTTTCCGTGGTCTTCCAGGTCTTTTGGTGTTGCTGAGCTCACCGGTGCATTCCTTCTTTTTAAGAATGTTCCAAACTGTTGTTTTGGCCACGCCTAATGTTTTTGCTATCTCTCTGATGGGTTTGTTTTGTTTTTTTCAGCCTAATGATGGCTTGCTTCACTGACAGTGACAGCTCTTTGGATCTCATCTTGAGAGTTGACAGCAACAGATTCCAAATACAAATAGCAGACTGGAAATGAACTCTGGACCTTTTATCTGCTCATTGTAATTGGGATAATGAGCGAATAACACACACCTGGCCATGGAACAGCTGAGAAGCCAATTGTCCCATTACTTTTGGTCCCTTAACAAGTGGGAGGCACATATGGAAACTGTTGTAATTCCTACACCGTTCACCTGATTTGGATGTAAATACCCTCAAATTAAAGCTGAAAGTCTGCAGTTAAAGCACATCTTGTTCGTTTCATTTCAAATTCATTGTGGTGGTGTATAGAGCCAAAAATGTTAGAATTGTGTCAATGTCCCAATATTTATGGACCTGACTGTATATACCCATAGTGCTTAGTGATCACATAATTACATGATTGATTGCCAATAAACAAAATAGTGTCAAATTCTATACAAATTGTGATTCAAAATACATGACATTAATATCTAAAGTGTTACAACCTGAATGGTATAACATACATGTCGTCCAGCAAAAAATCTATAATATATTCTGAAGGTGTCGGCCCTCTACAGAGTAATGAGGGGGGAGTTACAAAGAGCGATGAGGAGAAAGCAAAGCTATTAAATATTTTTTTTCTCCACTGTATTCACTGAAGAAAATAAACTGTCAGATGAAATGCAGAATGTAAAAGTTAATTCCCCATTAAAAGTGCCCTCTCTGACCAAGGAAGAAGTACAGCGGCGTCTTAAAAAGATTAAAATAGACAAATTGCCATGACCAGATGGCATACTCCCCGTATCCTAAGAGAATTAAGTAATGTCATAGCCAGACCCTTATTTCTGATATTTATAGACTCTATAATGATAGGGAGTGTTTCACAGGATTGGCACATAGCAAATGTGGTGCCAATATTTAAAAAAGGTCCAAAAACAGAGCCCGGAAACTATGGGCCGGTAAGTTTAGCATCTGTCATGGGTAAACTGCTTGAAGGTTTTCTAAGAGATGCTATCTTGGAGTACCTCAAGGAAAATAAGCAAATAACGCCATACCAGCATGGCTTTATGAGGGATCTGTCATGTCAAACTAATTTATTATAAACCAAACGCGTTTCGGAGTATAATTTTGGTCTTACTCCTTCCTCGCTGAGGAAGGAGTAAGACCAGAATTATACTCAGAAACGCGTTTGGTTTATTTCAAGAATCGGTTTCCAGTGCCATCTGAAGAAAAAGTTTTAAGAATACTGCCAGCAGTGAACATCTTTGAAAACATCGATTTGATATGAGAGTAAAGTAAACATTCGCTAAGGATATCCAGCAACAAGGAAGTGAGACACGGAGGTAATCTCGCGATAATATATCCCGGATCTTTGGGAAACGAGCGCAACACACGCCAGTACCATGTAGTAATTCAGATGCCTTGGAATATATAAATCGAATCTTAAGGCCGAGAAATCGTGAGTACCTCATGAATGTCGCTTCACTAAGTATCTAAACCGAATTTTTGGATCAAAAAGTTTGCACAAATACATTACGCAAATTTTGATCGATAAACAGCTACGAATATTTAATAAGTGTCGCTCAAACAAGTGTGCACACTGAACCCCTGTTTTATCAAGTCCTTACTGAACTCTCGCTTTATCACGCTCTTACAACGAACTTGTGTGGACATTTGAAAATCATCCAGCTGCTTTGGTCTTGTTCGTTTAAAGAGACATAGCCATTGATGTATGGAGTGTGATGCTTGAACAACTGACATATCCAGTACAATGTTCGAAGAATCTTCCGTTTCATAACAAATATGTGCATGTTTGGATTCAACCAGTGTTTTTGTATATGAGCCTTTGATTCGATTCAAGAAGCTGTTTTAAGAACCACTCATCTTGATAGATTTTTTGTATAATCCTTCTGAATCAGTCAATCCCAGCATTCGAGTATTGGCCAATACGTACTGTGCTAGTTTTATGTATATGTAATTTTAGTGAATACATTTTTATAAAAAATTTTTATCGAATCTGCGTGACCCATGTATTTGTGAGTGCCGACCTATTTACACAGTCATATCATATTTGTTAAATGGGGGCTTACATTTGATCGTGCACCTAGCCAGAATTCCCTCTACCCAGTAGAGCCACCTTTATCGATTAGTCATATTATGCATGATGTCATCTATATAAATTTTTACTAAGTTACTAATCTACCCTTCTTTTCTTTATTTTTAGAACCACGTCATCTTTGTCAACTACTCATCTCTACATCCTGATCATTCCGTTTTGTGATTCTTGACATTCTAATTTGTATTCTCTGTTATTCTGGTCTGGCTTTCTGGGAGCTACTATGAGAACAATACATCTTATGTATTTCAGGTATCTGGTTTTACTATATTATGTTTTCTAAGATTCCTAATGTGTGTTATCACCTTCATTGGTGTATACACTTTTCATATAGGGAGATTGGAACAAGAATTTGGCCCCTTGGGGATGGACAAGGAATTTTGCCCTTCTTCCTTGGCACCATAACAGGTGGTGCAGATGTGACCATAGCCAGAGGAACTTCTGCACACCCAATCCCGTTGTCTCCCATATATATATTGTGAGTGGGAGTTGTTTGGACTTTGATTATGTTCAACATCTCCCTCTCTGCCTCACTATGTACTTTATCCACATTGCGCTGGAACCTGCATTTTTATTTTTTCATAATGTTTCCAACATTTCTGTTTATACACAATGTAAATACCATTTTCACCTTTTGGCTGACCTTGCGTGTTTTTGTTTTGTTCTTTTATTTCCCAGTATCGCCACATCAGTCTGCATTTTTGTTTACATTTACTTGCCGCTGGGTCATATGGCTGTAACTGCCTGTGTGCGCCCGTAACAGTCCCTCCCCTCCCTCCCCCAGACGCGGCCGCGTTTCCTAGGAAGCGCTGGCGTAATGTTAGTCACGTGAGGACGCGCCTGGTTAATGTGACCCGCGTCTCGGCGGGCGATGGTTTGGGACTGCGTGGATGCCGGTGCTTTGCGCAGGGGTATGCCCTGAACGCTATAGCTCACACTGGAACCACCAACGAGGTAGTAGATGTTGGTAATTTATTCAAACCAGCTGTTGCTCTGCTTTTATTAAACATACCTCACTTCTTCACAGTAGGTGTAAATTGGATAATCATGCACTATGCACTCTATTACAACTATGTATAGTAACATAGTAACATAGTAAATAAGGCCGAAAAAAGACATTTGTCCATCCAGTTCGGCCTGTTATCCTGCAAGTTGATCCAGAGGAAGGCAAAAAAAAAAACTGTGAGGTAGAAGCCAATTTTCCCCACTTAAGGGGTAAAAAATGCAAAATCCAATTAGGCAATCAGAATAACTCCCTGGATCAACGACCCCTCTCTAGTAGCTATAGCCTGTAATATTATTACGCTCCAGAAATACATCCAGGCCCCTCTTGAATTCCTTTATTGTACTCACCATCACCACCTCCTCAGGCAGAGAGTTCCATAGTCTCACTGCTCTTACCGTAAAGAATCCTCTTCTATGTTTGTGTACAAACCTTCTTTCCTCCAGACGCAGAGGATGTCCCCTCGTCACAGTGTCATGTCATTTCATTGAATGCACCTGATGAAGGGGTACCACTAAGACCCCGAAACGCGTTGAGCCTATTGCCTGCTTTTACCATTAAAGGAATTAACAAGAAAGCACCCTAATGTGGAAGTTGCTGTTTCTTCCTAACACTCTACAAGCGACCCAGGCGAGGGAGGTTTGTTTTTGTGGGTGTCATGGATTTATCCCACAAAACACCTCCCTGGTGAAGTGAGTAACCTTTTATATACTGTTTGTATTTACAGCAGTTTTTATCTATACAGATTCTGACAAGAATATATGTGCATTTAGTCACTTTTACGCCTCACGTGTGGTACACCTACGTTTTTCTTTGCTTTTATCTATTTATGGAACGGTTATCCGTACATATGTG
Organism: Bufo bufo; assembly: GCF_905171765.1. Lineage (NCBI taxonomy): Eukaryota > Metazoa > Chordata > Amphibia > Anura > Bufonidae > Bufo > Bufo bufo. The sequence continues at coordinate 126,463,755 of NC_053398.1, forward strand.
ACCACACCTGTCTGCCTTTTCTGATCTCTTATTTGCTATTGCCTTTCTTTTTTTGTCCGGTCTTTGGCGCCCTGCGGTTATTCCCAGATCCCCCAGGAGTCACACCCAGAGGGTTTCTCAGACTAAGACTCTTTTTTTCTTTATTTTTCCTTATCCCTGAATCCCTCGTCACAGTTACAGTCCTGGGGATAAATAGCTGATGGGATAGATCTCTGTACTGACCTCTGATATAGTTATACATAGTAATTAGATCTTCCCTCAGTCATCTTTTTTCTAAAGTGAATAACCCTAATTTTGATAATCTTTCAGGGTGCTGTAGTTGCCCCATTCCAGTTATTACTTTAGTTGCCCTCCTCTGAACCCTCTCCAGCTCTGCTATGTCTGCCTTGTTCACAGGAGCCCAGAACTGTACACAGTACTCCATGTGTGGTCTGACTAGCGATTTGTAAAGTGGTAGGACTATGTTCTTATCACAGGCATCTATGCCCCTTTTGATGCAACCCATTATCTTATTGGCCTGGCAGCAGCTGCCTGACACTGATTTCTACAGCTTAGTTTGCTGTTTACTAAAATTCATAGGTCCTTTTCCATGTCAGTGTTACCCAGTGTTTTACCATTTAGTATGTACGGGTGATTTGCATTATTCCTTCCCATGTGCATAACCTTACATTTGTCAGTGTTAAACCTCATCTGCCACTTATCTGCCCAAGCCTCCAGTCTATCCAGATCCCTCTGTAGTAGTATACTGTCCTCTGTAGTGTATATATATATACAATATACTGTCCTCTTCTGTGTCAATTACTTTACACAGTTTATTGTCATCTGCAAAATTTGTTATTTTACTATGCAAGCCTTCTACAAGATCATTAATAAATATATTGAAGAGGATAGGGCCCAGTACTGACCCCTGAGGTACTCCGCTAGTGACAGTGACCCAATCGGAGTGTGTACCACTAATAACCACCCTCTGTTTTCTATCACTGAGCCAGTTACTTACCCACATACAGACATTTTCTCCCAGTCCAAGCATTCTCATTTTATATACTAACCTTTTATGTGATACAATGTCAAATGCTTTTGAGAAATCCAGATATACGGCATTGATTGAATCGCCGCTGTCAAGTCTAGAACTTACCTCCTCATAAAAGCTGATAAAATTAGTTTGACATGACCGATCCCTCATAAAGCCATGTGGTGTTATTTGCCTATTTTTCTTGAGGTACTCCAAGATAGCATCTCTTAGAAAAATTTCAAACAGTTTACCCATGACAGATGCTATACTTACTGGCCTATAGTTTCCGGGCTCTGTTTTTGGACACTTTTTGAATATTGGCACCACATTTGCTATGCGCCAATCCTGTGGAACACTCGCTGTCAGTATAGAGTCCTTAAATATCAGAAATAAGGGTCTAGCTATGACATTACTTAATTCTCTTAGGATACGGGGGTGTACACCATCTAGTCCTGGCGATTTGTCTATTTAAAAAATTTTAAGACGCCGCTGTACTTCTTCCTGGGTCAGACAGGGCACTTTTAATGGGGAATTAACTTTTACACTCTGCATTTCATCTGACAGTTTATTTTCTTCAGTGAATACATTGGAGAAAAAAATATTTAATAGCTTTGCTTTCTCCTCATCGCTCTCTGCAACTCCCCCATCATTACTCTGTAGAGGGCCGACACCTTCAGATTATATTATTGATTTTTTTGCTGGACGACATGTATGTTATACCAATCATGTTTTAACACTTTAGATATTAATGTCATGTATTTTGAATCACGGTTTGTATAGAATTTGACACTATTTTGATTATTGGCAATCAATCATGTAATTATGTGATCACTAAGCACTATGGATATATATATACTTGTATTTGACATCATCTGTTTGCTTGACAAAGTCCCCAATGAGTTGGGCTGAAACGTTGCACAAGGGATATTAAAAGGGTATCACACCTTATCTCTACAATTGGAGTGCTGCCTCATTATTTTTGTTTGGATTTATCTGTGGACTTTGCTGCCTGTTGTCCAAGAGGGAATGCACCCATACCTACAAGTCTGCTGTGCTGCTGCTGCTCTTTGTTTCTTTTATCTGTCTGTCTATCTATCTATCTATCTATCTACCATCTAGGCAACTTGAAGCTCCAGGGCCCCAAAAATACTAAATCTGTAAAAGACCCCCAACTACCACTAATAATACTAGCATTGTTTTGTATCACAGAGGGTCTTTTATGCCTCCTCAGTAATTCCTGCTTCTCTACACTTTATCATCATTCTTTTAATTGACTCTACAGGAGGCTGCCTATGGTTTAGGACCCGGATACTTAGAGTTTAACCACAGTCTCAAAGTATCTTCTAGATTAACATGAAATGTTTCCGCATCAGCAACCTTAGAATACTGCACTCTGCTGTCCCTTTAGTTAAAATTAAAAGAAAAAATGGTTTTCTTATGTATTTAGTGTTATCCAGTTGGGTCCTCTGGGAAGCAGCCAAGACTGTTTTAATACATTCCTTCACAGAGGAGAGGACATAAATGCTGAAATCATTGCATTCCTTACAAAAACACAGACAGATGCTGCAAATGCAGTTTGGGATGTTATAAAGGACCAAACATATCTGGCTGCAGGGCAACAAAGAGCGAGACAAGCCGAAAAAGTGACTGCTTAATAAGCAATGCAGAGGCGGCGTGTCGACATAATCCGCTCCCTTCATTCCACAAGGCTATTTTATTGTTTCTGCTTCCCAAAACTTTCTATCTTATGCCGAACATCGTCATTGCCTTCTAATGCACCAACATATGGCCTGAGGTTTATGTCTGAATTACGTCTTTGGCTATTAACCTGTCCATAACCTAAGCCTAGAAGCCTGATGGGTCGGGCAGTTTAAACATTTCCTTTGGTATTTTTGCAGTGTTTGAATAGATGACTTTTCAATATGTGCTACTTTTTATAGGATTATTATTCAGTTATGTCGTATCCATGTTTTTTACACTGTATATCATTTTACTTCTATTATTCTGTGTCATATTATTAAAAGCTGGAAAGGACATGACATGGAAAAGCATAATGGGCCAGATTATGTCTGCACCTAGAATCTGTCAAAGAAGTGGATCAAACTGGCACAATTTGGGGGAATTTGGCGCATCTAGGGTTTAGAAGTTTTGGTCCAGATTTACTAATTCTGTAGAAAAATTTTAGTGATTTTGGTTGTTTTATTAGAGGACTAGGCTCTTATGCCATTTTATATGGCGATATGCATTAAGCCTGGCAAATTGTATTTACTATGGGTTTAAACAAAGGGTTTGTGGACGAGGCTTCATTTTCAGCCTGATTTATCATAGCGAATTATTGAACCAAAAGGTCTTAAGTAAACCCAAAACATCTCAAGTGTATTCGAGTATTCCAGTTCCAGAGAGAGAGAGAGAAGGGGAGAGGGGGGGATAGGGAGAGAAAGAAAGAGAGGGTGAGATGAGGGTAAGAGGGATAGGTAGAGAGAGGAGGAGAGAGTGAAAGAGAGAGGAGGGAGTGGAAAAGAGAAGGAGGAAGTGAGAGAAAGGGAGGGAGAGGAAGAGAGAGGGATGGAAAAAAAAAGACAGAGGGTGAATGGGAAAGAAAGAAAGAAAGAAAGAAAGAGAAAGAAAGAAAGAAAGAAAGAAAGAAAGAAAGAAAGAAAGAAAGAAAGAAAGAAAGAAAGAAAGAAAGAAAGAAAGAAAGGAGGGTGAGAGAGGGGGGAGGGGGCGAGGAAGAGAGAAGGAGGAATTGAGAGAAATAGACAGAGTTGAAGAGAGAGGGGAGAGATATGGAGAGAAAAAAAGAGCGAGGGAGCGAGAAGGAGGCAGTGGAAGAGAGAGGGAGAGGAAGAGAGAAGGAGGGAGGGAGAGGGGAAGGGAGAGGAAAAGAGAGGGGAGAGAAAAATAGAGAGAGAGAGAGAGGTGAATGGGAGAGATAGAAAGAAGGAGGGAGGGAGAGAGAGAAGGGGAGAGAGAGGAAGAGAGAAGGAGGAAGTGAGAGAAGGGGTGAGAAAGGAGGGGAGGAAAGAGAGTGGGGGAGAAAGAGAGAAGGAGATAGAGTGGAAGAGAGAGAGAAAAAGGGAGAGAGAATGGAAGAGAGAGAGAGAGGGATAGATAGATGGAGGAGCAAGGGTGCACAGAGTGGTTTTGGCCCGCCTCTGGTGCACCTAACTGCTAATTTGCCTATCACCCAGCAGTGACATGCCTCTCACCGCAAAAGTCAGCCATTGACTGCAGCAATACACCTAGTCTGATCATAAAGGCAGGGAGCAGGTAAGTATAGATACTGTATCTTCACAGGAGGATTTAACAAAACAATCCTCCTTTATGGTTTTCCTAGATTTCCAAATCTTGAATACAATCAAGTAGCTCCCAGGTCACAAGAAAAGAAAAAAATGGTCTCTCCGGGCAGAACGGCAGGATCTGTGACCGGCTACACAGTAAATATTTTGGGGGAAATACTGCAGAAACCTCCTGATTTTGATCAGTCACCTTGGCAATTTCTCTCCTCCTCTGCATATCCTTGCTGTACGGGCACATTTGCAATTCCAGTGCCACGTCTTTCATGTTATATTGCGGATTGCTTGTTTTTTTTTTGCAAACAAAACTCTTTTAATCTGCGAGCGCCGTCCTCCGAACTATGAAAACTGAACAATGATGCATTGTCTTCTTTCAAAGGGCCGGCGTTCTGACAGAATCCATTTCGGTCTTGCGTAAAATGTAATCTTGCTGATAATAATAGGTCACTCTCAGCAATCCCATTCAGCTCACTTTGATCTCTCCTAGTTATGCTAATTGCATGATGATAATGTAATATGGACGGGAGGCACTGGTATCAGATTGTGCATTTGATTTTAAATAAGGCTTTGTCGCAGGTAAATCAGCAGAGGAGGCCGGTGTGCAGAATATTAAAGAGCTGCCAGGAGGAGCACCTGTTCTGTATTCTGGATTGTGTCATAGACGGCCTCCTTGACTGTTTCCATGTTGGGAATCACTAGTAAGCCCTTTATGGGGCAATTCTTTCACCAGGTTGCAGGAAGAGATGATGGACCCGTGTCTTAGAGCAGGGAATTCAAACTCATGGCCCTCCTGCTGTTGCAAAACTACAACTCTCAGCATTCTCTGATGGCTGGAGGCTGTCCGGGCCTGATGAAAGTTGTAATTTTGTAACACCAGGAGGACCGAGAGTTTGACATCCCCAACTGCACCAGTAGGCCTCATGCACATATTAGGGATCAGTAGGAGCTATGTTTACTACCACATGCTACCTTTGGGGGAACTGTGTTCTGAAAGCGAGGCAATCTTCTAGGGTAGTAGTAGTAGATTTTTGCACCTTGTACTCCATAGAAATTTATGTATAAATAGGTGCTGTCAGTATGGGTCCATTTCCAAAGTTTGAAGTTCATGGGCCTCATTGCAACTTGACTGTTCAACCTACCATGCGCTATTTATAATACTAGTGTCTCATGTGACACCATGTTAGGTGCCAGAACCTGATGGGACTCCTGTCTTACCATCGACTGTAGCTATACCCCTGTATACCTTATTTTAATAGTAAGACTTTATTACAGTACTAGGCTTAATCAAGGGCACTTTTTGGTGCCCATACACCTTCAATAGTTGTCTTCTGACTTCTCCATATACGCTTAGCTTTTTTGAGTGTGCATGTGTTTTAATTGGGAAGGTAAGAGAAGGCCACAGCCAGTCACCTTGTATCCCTGTAGAACTAAAGGTTTGAGTGTTCACATTCAATGTAACCAATCCTTCTCTGTCCCAATATCATCTTGTCAGAGGAGAGTCAGAAGTTCTCCATACACATGAGACTGTTGGCTGGTCGAGCTAAAAATGGCAGTTTGGCCGACAATAACCTAATGTGTAGAAGGCTATTTGCCCAAAGTTCTTAAACTACTATGTAGGGGACATGCTATGTTTCTAGAGAGTACTATGTTGCCTTGATATTGTGCTTTCAGTTCTGTTGATGATATTAGCCTTGGAGGACTGTTGATCTAGTTATTTGAGAAGAGTACTCTACGCACTTGCATTCTGCCTCTGATTTTAATGGAAGCAGTGATGAGCACTGTCCATTACAATGTTGACGGTGCAGTGTAGTTCTGGCGCTGAAATCCGACGATGGAGCTACACAGACCTGCTGATCGGCGAGGGTGAGGGGTCAGATCCACCTCGATAATCTAGTGATGGCCTATCCTGAGGATAGGTTATCACTTTAAATAGGTTGGACAACCCCTTTAACGTTTGGTAACAAATATATTTAGATCCAGGAGTTTGAAAAATGTAGAATATTTTGTGGTACAACCTATTTAAACACTTTAAAACTGCAACATTTTTTAGTTTCTGTTAAGCAGAATTTAGTGCCAAGAAACCTGTCAAAAATATACTATGATCAAAAACCAGTCATGCTGTAGACACTGACTAACCACATGGCTGCCAAAGCATGTTATTAGAATATCCTAAGATGAGATCAGATAGCTCAAGGAGATGGCCAGGAACTTACACACTATTTTTGGCCTTGTGCCTAAACTACTTTTATTTTAATGGTTATGATAGACACTAATTTGCCACTTTTGACAGTAACGTTTCTATCACGAGCTGGCAGAGATTTTCCCATGGATGAGTTTTCAGAAGGAATCGCTGTACTTGGCTCTTGGATATTTTTGGCAATTAGATTTTATTAAAAATGTTTCTATGTCGAACATAAATAAATCTTTTTGCCAACCTATAATTTTTTTTCAAGATCTCCCAAAAAACTGATGAACAGTAGTGTTGATCGAGCACCATAGTGCTCGGGCCGAACACATTGGGATGCTCGGGTGCTCTACCGAGCACCAGAGTATAATGGAAGTCAATGGGAGAACCCGAGCATTAAACCAGGCACCCCCTGCTCTGAAGAGGGGAGGGTGTCTGATTCACATGTAAAGGTCAGAAATTGATGAAAACACCACTGAAATGGTTCGGGAACAGCATGGGGAGGATGTGTGGATGCATCTTGGACTCCAGGTTGCTGCTGGGAACAATGTTGTCCGAGTAGTACGCCACTTTTACAGACTGACAATAATATGCACAAAAACCGAAGATAAAATCGATTAGTGAAGGACAGCCTCATTCACATTGTGGTACAATTGTTCATGTAGTGGGACTCCTAAGCTCATAAAGCCTATGCACTAAGTGAAAGGGCTGCCAAAAACTACAAGGAACTGGCACTCCAATACACCCTTTGTTACACATAAAGGAGGGCATCATACACAACCTTGAAAAATTATGATTGATGGCCTGCTGGTGACCCTCAAAAACATTTGGAGCAAGGGCCTGCTGATCTGACCATCTAAAACATTATAGATGAGGGCCTGCTGCCGCTTTGTTGACTCTAGATAACCTGTACCTGATCGCACGTCCCCGTGATGGCAACGATCCATTCGGATGTCTGCCTTATCAACTTTCGATGTTATTTTCAGCACTAACCATGGTGACCATAGGTAACGGGGAATCAGGGTCTGATTCCGGAGAGGGAGCCTGAGAAACAGCTACGGCTACCACTTCCAAGCAAGGCAGCATGCATGCAAATTACCTATTAGTTATAATTCGGTGAGGGCCTGCAGGTGAGCTGCCCCTGTAAAAGATTATATGTGAGGGCCTGTAAGTGATCTGACCCTCAAAAAAATATATGCGAGGGCCTGCTGCTGAGCTGAGCCTCTAAAAAATTATGGTTGAGGGCCTGCTGCTGAGCTGACCATTTTAAAAATTATGGGAGAGTGCCTGCTGCTTAGCTGACCGTTGAAAAAATTTACAGTGTTCAAAGCAGGCCGGGTCGCCTGAATACTTCAGCTAGGAATAATGTAATAGGACTCCGGTTCTATTTTGTTGGTTTTTGGCACTGGGGCCATGATTAAGAGGGACAGCCAGGGGCTTCCGTATTCCGCTGCTAGAGGTGAAATTCCTGGACCGGAGCAAGACGAACCAAAGTAAAAGCATTTGCCAAGAATGTTTTTATTAATCAAAAATGAAAGTCGGAGGTTCGAAGACGATCAGATACCGTCGTAGTTCCGACCTTAAACGTTGACGACCGGTGATCCGGCGGCGTTATTTCCATGACCCGCCGAGCTGCTTCCAGGAAACAAAAGTCTTTGGGTTTTGGGGGCAGTATGGTTGCAAAGTTGACAAAGTACACTGTATGTCACCGAATTTTTTTTTTAAGAGCACACGTTACACTGAAGATGTGGCCATGGTAAGGTCACTGTCAGAAGCGGACATCGTCTACGGAAAAAGTAAACTGGATGTCACTGATATTTTAGGGATGCTGACACTTTAAACAGGAGATGTGGCGCAGTTAATTTCACTGTCCGCAGCGGACACCGTCTACGGAAAAAGTACACTGCATGTCACTGATATTTTAGGGATGTGCACACTTTACACAGGAGATGTGGCGCGGATAATTTAACTGTCCGCAGTGGACACCATCTACGGAAAAAGTATAGTGGATGTCACTGATATTTTAAGGATACGTACACTTTAAACAGGAGATGTGGCGCAGCTAATCTCACTGTCCGCAGCGGACACCGTCTACGGAAATAGTACACTGGATGTCATTGATATTTTAGGGATGCGTACACTTTAAATAGGAGATGTGGCACAGATAATTTAACTGCCTGCAGCGGACACCATCGACGGAAAAAGTACACTGGATGTCACTGATATTTTAGGAATGCGCACACTTTACACAGTTGATGTGGCACAGATAATTTAACTGCCCGCAGCGGACACCATCGACGGAAAAAGTACACTGGATGTCACTGATATTTTAGGGATGCGCACACTTTAGACAGGAGATGTGGCGCGGATAATATAACTGTCTGCAGCGGCCTATTAGATGCTATTTACCACAGGATGCGCTAAAAATATACAGTCAGGTCCATAAATATTGGGACATCTACACAATTCTAACATTTTTGGCTCTATACACCACCACAATGGATTTGAAATGAAATGAACAAGATGTGCTTTAACTGCAGACTGTCAGCTTTAATTTGAGAGTATTTACATCCAAATCAGGTGAACAGTGCAGGAATTACAACAGTTTGCATATGTGCCTCCCACTTGTTAAGGAACCAAAAGTAATGGGACAATTGGCTTCTCAGCTGTTCCATGGCCAGATGTGTGTTATTCCCTCATTATCCCAATTACAATGAGCAGATAAAAGGTCCAGAGTTCATTTCAAGTGCGCTATTTGCATTTGGAATCTGTTGCTGTCAACTCTCAAGATGAGATCCAAAGAGCTGTCACTATCAGTGAAGCAAGCCATCATTAGGCTGAAAAAAACAAAACAAACCCATCAGAGAGATAGCAAAAACATTAGGCATGGCCAAAACAACTGTTTGGAACACTCTTAAAAAGAAGGAACGCACCGGTGAGCTCAGCAACACCAAAAGACCCGGAAGACCACCGAAAACAACTGTGGTGGATGACCGAATAATTTTATCCCTGGTGAAGAAAACACCCTTTACAACAGTTGGCCAGATCAAGAACACTCTCCAGGAGGTAGGTGTATGTGTGTCAAAGTCAACAATTAAGAGAAGACTTAACCAGAGGCTGCCAATGGAACTGGTTCTCTTGTATTTATTGATGATGTAACTGCTGACAGCAGGATTAATTCTGAAGTGTTTCGTGCAATATTATCTGCTCATATTCCGCCAAATGCTTCAGAACTCATTGGACGGCGCCTAACAGTGCAGATGGACAATGACCCAAAGCATACTGCAAAAGCAACCAAAGAGTTTTTTAAGGGAAAGAAGTGGAATGTTATGCAATGGCCAAGTCAATCACCTGACCTGAATCCGATTGAGCATGCATTTCACTTGCTGAAGACAAAACTGAAGGGAAAATGCCCCAAGAACAAGCAGGAACTGAAGACAGTTGCAGTAGAGGCCTGGAAGAGCATCACCAGGGATGAAACCCAGCGTCTGGTGATGTCTATGCGTTCCAGACTTCAGGCTGTAATTGACTGCAAAGGATTTGCAACCAAGTATTAAAAAGTGAAAGTTTGATTTATGATTATTATTCTGTCCCATTACTTTTGGCCCCTTAACAAGTGGGAGGCACATATGCAAACTGTTGTAATTCCTACACCCTTCACCTGATTTGGATGTAAATACCCTCAAATTAAAGCTGACAGTCTGCAGTTAAAGCACATCTTGTTCGTTTCATTTCAAATCCATTGTGGGGGTGTATAGAGCCAAAAATGTTAGAATTATGTTGATGTCCCAATATTTATGGACCTGACTGTATATTGCTGCCATTGTAACGTTATATTTCCCTACCTCGTGAGATTTCCCTACCCTCGTCATTTCCGGTCGGACGTGAGGAGGTGTGCCGGAGGTGTTCCGCGCAGGCGCACAACGACGGGGTAGGAAAATTGCACAGCAGAGTGCGCGTGCGCCAGGAGCCTCTCCAGTGGTTAGGGTATGGAAAAATGATGTGCCAGTGAGCAGGTGCGGTGATCGGATGGATGTTCTCAGCTGGACCCCGGCCGACACTGCACATGCCCCAATACATAATTTTTCCCTTCCCTAACCGCCGGTAAGGCTTCCAACACATGCGCAGTGTCGGCCGGTGTCCAGCTGAGAACATCCATCCGATCACTGCGCCTGCGCAATGGCCCATAATTTTTCCCTACCCTAACCGCTGGCAAGGCTCCCGGCGCATGCGCACTCTGCTGTGAAATTTCCCTACCCCGTCGTTGTGCGCCTGTGCGGCGCACCACACCTCCTCACGTCATGTCCGGTGTGACCATAGTCAAATCTGAATTTTTGACCAGTCTCAGGATCCTTTCTCCTGGAAGTATGAGCGGTGGAAGAGAAATCATCCAATTATTGTTCCAGCCATAGTTTCTAATAGGATCACAGAGGTTTTATATTTCAGGTACTTTCACACTGACCTCTGGACACCCAGGACCGATTTTATCAGGATGCGCCCTGTGAAAGGCCTTCACAAGGCAACCGGCATTAACGTCAGTCGCAGGAACCCACATTCTTTCCTCTGGACCAAAACCTTTCTAGTACATGAAATACTGGAGAGATCTACGGAGAATTCATGAGTTCACTATCCTGGCAATCTGAAATTCAAGATTACCATCCACCAAGACAGAAGCAGGAGGTAAGGAGGATGGTTCAACAGGTTCAACATATTTTTTCAGTAATGATTTGTGAAAAATATTATGAATTTTTAAAGCCTGCGGAAGTTCAGGACGAAAAGCAACCGGATTAATAATGGAAGAGATCTTATATGGCCCAATAAACCTTGGCCCCAACTTCTAAGAAGGTACCTTCAACTTAATGTTTCTTTTGGACAGCCACACAGAATCACCCACTCTCAGGTCCGGACCACTCATACGTCTCTTGTCAGCCATACGTTTATACTTTTTACCCATTTTTTTAAAATTGTTTTGAAACATCTCAAATAAGTCTCCAGATTCTGGTTAGTGCGCTCAGTCTGTCCGTTCGACTGAGGATGAAAAGCCGAAGAGAAGGACAATTGGACCCCCAGGCGAGTACAGAACGCCTTCCAGAATCTGGAAACAAACTGAGTCCCCCTATCAGACACCACATCAGAAGGGATACCGTGTAGTTTCACAATGTTATCGACAAACACTTGTGCGAGAGTTTTAGCATTAGGTAGACCTGATAATGCTATAAAGTGTGACATCTTGCTGAAGCGATCAACAACCACCAGAGTCCACGGTCGGGACGAGATAGACAAGGGAAGTAGAGATCCTAAAGGCCGAGTATGTGTCACCTTGGCACGCGCACAAATCTCACAAGCTGACATATAGCCCTCATTTACGCAATCCTGGCCACCAGAGTCTGCGGGAAATGAGATCAAATGTGGATCTGCTCTCAGGGTGTCCCGTAAGAACAGTACTGTGATGTTCTTGAAACACCTTGTGCCGTAGTTCCGAAGGAACAAACAACTTTCCTAGAGGACAAGAATCGGGTGCATCTCCCTGGGCCTCCAACACCTATAAGAGTGAAACTGGATCGCACATTCTCAATACTATGCTTTTATCTAATAACATCGCTTCTCAGCGCAACTTATCGTATACCTACCCCTATGTTGCATACTGTACATGAGGCATTGGTATACAATTTGATCAAAAAGCATAGGTCTACTCACCACTACAAGGTTGCCTCCTTGAGTAGGAACCTACTCTAAATTTGGCGCGGTGCTGTGCGGTGACCACCGGCGACGCAGCACTGCACCAATAGGCAGCGGGACCCAGCAGCCAAACAACGCCCCCACTGTCTGGCAGAGCCACCCTGGCACAGGGCCCCACCGACCCACCAGCACAGCACCAGAGCAACAATGGCCGCCACACAGCACCGCACCATGTGAACAGTTGTCAAAGCTCACCTTATCACTTTATTGAGGATGTGCGATCCAGTTTCAATCTTATATTTTACATGTTGTAAAGAAGTTTCTTTATTGAGAGGCTTAAAACTTCAAACTTCAAGTAATCTACTTGCAGTTTGAAGTTTTAAGCCTCCCAAAAAGAAGTTCATGCCTACTTGTGGAAGACAAGGGTGAAGAAAACGGGATCACTCAGCACCCCATGCCTTACCAAATGGATTTTGGCTTACTGAATCCATATCACTAGTACATGACCATAACGCAATGCCATTCTTGCCATCAAAAAAACAGGAACCTAATGAGTCTAATCGCTATTTCTCAGTACCACCAATACTTCATTTTTTTTTCTTTTTTCTTTTTTTGAAATTAGAATAAATCAAATACAATTAGATTTTTAGTGCAGGTTCAAAATACAATATTATTTTGCTTTTCTTTCTCCATAAACCACCAATTCCTCACCGCCCGACCTTTGCGATGCGTCTCAAATCTCACTATCACTAAAAAGAGAGAGAGCAGGAGAGAAGAAATAACATAAAGGGAAGGGAAGTGTATCATCAAAATGTAAAGACTTCATGCCTCCAATATCTTAATCAAATTCTTTTGAGCATTTTTTTTGCTTATATACTGTAGAATATTCTCATAATGTTTAACCTTGTTGACCAGATTTATCCATGTATTCACATCTGGAGTATATAACCAGACCCGGGTAATCAAGAGTCTGGCCAGAAATAATATTCTACCAATGAAGATCTTTTTATATTTATGACTACTTAGCTTGGAAAGATCACTCAATATAAAACATTCCACCATAAAAGGGAATAAGAAAATTATTGATATCATTCCAATATTGATTTAATTCTGGGCAAGACCAGAACATGTGTAGTTGATCCGCGTCGTGGACATCTAGAACTATCCCTTAACCCACATTTATTAAGCCATAAAGGCGTGACATATAATCTATGAAAAATATTACAATGTACCAAAATGTGATTAAGTTAAATTCGAAAAATATTTCCCCATCCCTCTGACTGAATACTAGGACAGTCAAATTCCCAGGCCCTTTGTCCTGGTAATTGTATTTTTGTAAATTGTGCCTTAAGAAATAATTTGTAAATATGTGAAATCTTCAGATTCTGCTCTAAATTCCCTATCAACTCATTTAAAGAAAGTAGAAGTATCTATCTCTAAAAGTGATTTGTCCTTTAAACTAAGAAGTGCCGATCGCAACTGAAAATTGCTAAACCACAATAAATGATCCACCCTTTGTGCTAGATCTAAGAATGGCAATATCTCTCTATTCTTCACGACCTGTGTGAGATATAAAATACCACTCATTTGCCAAAACTGATCCCCGGCTATTCCACCTAAAACATGCAAATAAGAGTAATACCAAAGAGGGGTGCATTGAAGCGATAACTTTACCCCCAACCATGATCTAATGATGCCTGAAGGTTTGGATAATAACTTTTTGCCTCTTTATAATCCTGTTCCCGATTAATCAATTGGCCAGATTCTAATAGGGTAAGTATGTTATTATAAGGGGATCACCTGACCAGAGTCGTGAAGAATGCACTTTTCTGCCATTCACAATACCACCATAACTGGCCAGCAATAAAATAACCCTTGAAGCAGGGGAGGTTCAAGCCCCTCTGCTCCAATGGTTTATACAAATATTCCAATTTAAGCCTAACACGCTTCCTTCCCCACAACAAATCATTAATAATTCTCTCCATAAGTTTAAAGAACTTTTCTTCTATGCATATAGATGAATTCCTAAGAATATAAAGGAGTTGGGGTAAAACTACCATCTTACTCAAGGATACTCTATCAGCTCTAGTTAAAGGGATTCTGTCACCTCGTATAACACAAATTCAGATTTTAAACCAGTCATGCTCCACAGCTTACCTTGAATCGGCTGTGCTGTTTTTTATTGTAATCCGTCCAGCAGTTTTGCAGAAAAACTACTTTTATAAAACCCTGAAGGTGCCCAGAGGGGCGTTATGTTCCCCTTTGTGTGCCCAGTAATGCCCCTCTTACAGTGCCCAAAACGCCTTCCTCCAGAATCCCTAACCGCCCACAGCGTCTCATCCCTCTCCTCCCCCTCCCTGACGGCCGAGCGAAGTCTCGCGCGAGCATCGGATGTCACTGGGCTCGGCGCATGCCCAGTGACGACGATGAAGCTCCTGCCCTCAGTCTCCAGCAAATCGCACTGGCGCAGCCCTCAGTGGGTACTGCGTCTGCGCGAGACTTCACTCGGCCGTCAGGGAGGGGGTGGAGACGGATGAGACACTGTGGGAGGTTAGGGATTCTTGAGGAAGGCGTTTTGGGCACTGTAAGAGGGGCATTACTGGGCACACAAAGGGGAACATAACGCCCCTCTGGGCACCTTCAGGGTTTTATAAAAGTCGTTTTTCTGCAAAACTGCTGGACGGATTACAATAAAAAACAGCACAGCCGATTCAAGGTAAGCTGTGGAGCATGACTGGTTTAAAATCTGAATTTGTGTTATACGAGGTGACAGAATCCCTTTAAAAGTGAGTCGAAGCCGTATCCCGATTTTTTTCCTCAATTTAGTTACTAATGGAATCAATTTAAGCTGTAAAAAGTCATCAATCTTAGGGGATATAGTCATGCCTAAATAATGGGAAGAGTCAGAAACATTCAATTTAGTCAAGAAATCTTCATTAGAGAGTACAAAGTCCATTGGCATAAGGGTAGTTTTCAGTGGCGACTCTAGGATCAATATATAGGGGGGGCACAGAAGATACACAGTCAGAAATGGGGGGGCACTAATAATTTTCACCAGCTAATCATACTACTGAAAAATACTAAAGCAGCCGCTTCCCCTGCAGCTACGCCCCTGACGCCGGGGTAATATAATTAAGGGGTATCAGGGTACATTGGGTGTAATATAACTGAGGAGGGCTATCAGACATTATAAAGGGGTAATATAGCTTACAATACCCCTGTATTACGTCCCTGATAGGATAGCACTCCTCAGTTAGGTTACCCCTGTATAATGCACCCTGATATCCCTTAGTTATATTATATAACTACGGGATATCAGGGTACATTACACAGGGGTAATATAACTGAGGGGTATCAGGGTACATTATACAAGGGTAAATGTAATATAACTGAGGAGGGCTATCATGGGACATTATACAGGGGTAATATAAGCTATTTTGCAACCGTATAATGCCTGATAGGCCTCCTGAGTTATATTACCCCTGTATAATGTACCCTGATACCCCTTAGTTATATTATATAACTAAGGGATATCAGGGTACATTACACAGGGGTAATATAACTGACGGGTATCAGGGCACATTATAAAAGGGTATTGGTAATATAACTGAGGAGGGCTATCATGGGACATTATAATGCCGTATAATGCCTGATAGGCCTCCTGAGTTATATTACCCATGTATAATAATGTACCCTGATACCCCTTAGTTATATGACCCCGCCGAGATCATATAACTAAGGGATATCCGGGTACATAATTATACAAGGGTAATATAACTCAGGAGGCCTATCAGGCATTATACGGTGGAACGGTGGTAATATAAGTATTACCCCCTGTATAATGTACCCTGACACCCCTTGGTTATATTACCCCCTGTATAATGTACCCTGATTACCCTCAGTTATATAACTGAGGGGTATCAGTCAGGGGACATTATGGGTAATATTATAACTAAGGGGTATCATCAGGGTACATTATACAAGGGTACAGTGCTATCAGGGGGAGTGGGGACATTATACAGGGGTCCTTAGTTATATTACCCCTGTATAATGTACCATGATACCCTAAGTTATAGGGCTAACCGTATCAGGGACAGGTTGAGAAGGGGCTGGGCGCAAACCAAGCAGGAGGGAGGGCTCAGGGCAGGCCATAAGCCGAGGTAGTGGGGGTAAGGGTACATACTTTTTTTTAAAACTTTGTTTTTATTCTTACTTTTTCTTTTCTATAGGGCCAGGCAGAGTTGAGAGGTTGCAATGCCACAGCAGCCACAGTCGAGTCCACTCCTGTCTCCAGTCTCCAGTCCTGCTGTCCTCCTCCTCTCCTGACAGTCCAAGCTGGGGCTAGGCCGTCTAGCAATAGACAGTGGGGCCGGGTACCTGTAGAAGACAGCCAGGTGAGGTCAGGGCCAGGCTGAGGGCCTGCAGCTCAGACAGCCGCTGCTGGCTCAAGTCACAACAGTCTAAGAAGTCACTAGTAGGCACTAGCTAGCCTAGCAGAGTGACGCAACACGCAGGACAGGTCCAGACCGTCCAGGAGCAGAGAGAACATTGAAGGCAGGCAGGCACTCAGTTAGAACTTCTATGATCTATCACTCACTACTCACACACTATGGTGGCACTTGACTTGACAGGCGCGAGCGCAGCAGTTTCCAAAGTCTGTTCGCGCGGGCGGGAACCGGGAAGGCACGCAGCAGCGCAGCTTTACTTGTTGACGACCGTGACGTCAAGTCGTCAACTCGTCTCTGCGGCTGCCACACGCTCTGCCTCTGCCTCCGCGAGTCCGCTGGGTCCGAACGCCGCCCCCCTGTGACTCGAGTAGACGCAGACTTATATGTATCTGTGCCGGGCGGTGTGTGTACACTGTACACTTTAACTTTTATCACTGACACTGAGGTCAGTAGTGCCGGCGCAGCAGCAGCCGCAGCGAACGATTATTACTATCATATATTAGAGTTAGCGATTCAGCAGGGGGGGCACCCGGGGGGGCAAGGAATGACCTGGGGGGGGGCAATTGCCCCCCCTTGCCCCCCTGTAGCGACGCCACTGGTAGTTTTTGACCAATTTTTATTTAAACCTGAAACCCAGCCAAAGAGTTTAACCATGCAGATGAGTCTTGGAAGAGTTGTACTTGCATGCTCTATAAAAAATAAGACATCATCCGCATATAGGGAGATACTTTCCTCCATCCATAATGTTCCAAACCCTCGGATTTTAACATCCTGTCTAACGGCCAGAGCCAAAGGCTCGATATAGATATCAAATAGCAGTGGAGATAGTGGGCAACCTTGACGAGTGCCCCTATTCAAATCAAACCTAGAAGTCAAGATCTCATTAACATTCAACCTTGCCAAAGGAGATTTATAAAATAATTTATAGACATGATTAAATTATTATATCATTTAAATTATTATTATTATAGACATGATTAAATTATTATTATTATTATTATTATTATTATTAAATTATATAATAATTTAATCATGTCTATAAACCTATCTCCAAAACCCATCCTACCCAAAACCTTCCAGAGGAATCTCCACTCCACTCTGTCGAAGGCCTTAAAGGCATCTAAAAACAGGATGGAGCGAGAGATCCCCTCGGGGGACTGAATGTTCGTAAATAACCGATGAAGATTATAATGGGTACCCTCATTTGGGATAAAACCATTCTGATCTGGATGAATAATAGAAGAGATAACCTTAGAGAGCCTTATGGCCAGAATTCTTGACAGCAGTCTCACATCTGTATTTAATAAAGATATAGGCCTATAGGATCCCATATCTAAGGGGTCCTTACCTTTTTTCGGAATTAATATTATTAAAGCTTCTGTCATTGATTCTGGTAGACTCCCATCCTTCAATGATTCAACAAATACCCTCAAAAGCCTAGGAAGAATATTTTCCTTATATTTACAATATAATTCATATGGGAAGCCATCTAATCCAGGAGAGGAATTGCCAGAACATACTTTTATTGCCAATTCCAATTCCTGCATAGAGAGGTCCTCCTCGAGCGCCTCCCTTTGAACATCAGTAATAACTGGAAAGGAGATGGCATCCAAATAGGAATCCATCATTTTGTCGGTAATATTAATATCTGCTTTATATAGATCTGAAAAATTGTCCAAGAAAGTTCTCTCTATAAGATCCTGTCCATTAACTATTTTACTATTAGTTAGACGGATATTATCTATCAGTTTTTTTTGCTCTTGATTTGAAATCACTCTGGACAACAATTTTTCCGGATGCCCTGACTCTGTGAAGTATTTTTGACCCTTAAAGAATGACCTCTGTTGGGCCGTCTCCAATAAAAAGTTGTAATAGTCTTGACTGGCGTTCTGCATAGCTATCCTATTTTCTTCTGTCTTATTCCTAAAAAAGGAATGTGTAGATAATGCCGCTAGTTCTTTTAACTTTTTCTCACTGATGCCATACCCTTTCCTTAAATGAGCAATATTACTAACAAAAATTCCCCTCATAAAGGCCGTAAAGGTATCCCAGACTATCAGAATTTTAGTTGAATTATAATTAATATCCCCAAAACGCTCCATCTCCTGTTGTATTGTTTCATGATTCTCCATTACCGACAACCAATATGGATTTAACCACTTAAGGACCACAGGTTTATACCCCCCTAAAGACCAGGCCCTTTTTTACAAATCGGCACTCCACAACGTTAGCGGTTTATTGCTCGGTCATGCAACTTACCACCCAAATGAATTTTACCTCCTTTTCTTCTCACTAATAGAGCTTTCATTTGGTGGTATTTCATTGCTGCTGACATTTTTACTTTTTTTGTTATTAATCGAAATTTAATGATTTTTTTGCAAAAAAATGACATTTTTCACTTTCAGTTGTAAATTTTTGCAAAAAAAATGACATCCATATATAAATTTTTCTCTAAATTTTTTGTTCTACATGTCTTTGATAAAAAAAAAATGTTTGGGTAAAAAAAAAATGGTTTGGGTAAAAGTTATAGCGTTTACAAACTATGGTACAAAAATGTGAATTTCCGCTTTTTGAAGCAGCTCTGACTTTCTGAGCACCTGTCATGTTTCCTGAGATTCTACAATGGCCAGACAGTACAAACACCCCACAAATGACCCCATTTCAGAAAGTAGACACCCTAAGGTATTCGCTGATGGGCATAGTGAGTTCATAAAACTTTTTATTTTTTGTCACAAGTTAGTGGAAAATGATGATTTTTTTTTATTTTTTTTCTTACAAAGTCTCATATTCCACTAACTTGTGACAAAAAATAAAAACTTCTATGAACTCACTATGCCCATCAGCGAATACCTTGGGGTGTCTTCTTTCCAAAATGGGGTCACTTGTGGGGTAGTTATACTGCCCTGGCATTCTAGGGGCCCAAATGTGTGGTAAGTAGTTTGAAATCAAAATGTGTAAAAAATGACTTGTGAAATCCGAAAGGTGCTCTTTGGAATGTGGGCCCCTTTGCCCACCTAGGCTGCAAAAAAATGCCACACATGTGGTATCGCCGTACTCAGGAGAAGTTGGGGAATGTGTTTTGGGGTGTCATTTTACATATACCCATGCTGGGTGAGAGAAATATCTTGGTCGAATGCCAACTTTGTATAAAAAAATGGGAAAAGTTGTCTTTTGCCAAGATATTTCTCTCACCCAGCATGGGTATATGTAAAATGACACCCTAAAACACATTCCCCAACTTCTCCTGAGTACGGAGATACCACATGTGTGACACTTTTTTGCAGCCTAGGTGGGCAAAGGGGCCCATATTTCAAAGAGCACCTTTCGGATTTCACCGGTCATTTTTTTACACATTTTGTTTTCAAACTTCTTACCACACATTTGGGCCCCTAGAATGCCAGGGCAGTATAACTACCCCACAAGTGACCCCATTTTGGAAAGAAGACACCGCCAGGTATTTCGTGATGGGCATAGTGAGTTCATGGAAGTTTTTATTTTTTGTCACAAGTTAGTGGAATATGAGACTTTGTAAGGGAAAAAAAAAATTAAAAAAAAATCATCATTTTCCGCTAACTTGTGACAAAAAATATAAAATTCTAGGAACTCGCCATGCCCCTCACGGAATACCTTGGGGTGTCTTCTTTCCAAAATGGGGTCACTTGTGGGGTAGTTATACTGCCCTGGCATTTTCCAGTGGTAAGTAGGTAAATGACCTGTGAAATCCTAAAGGTGCTCTTTGGAATGTGGGCCCCTTTGCCCACCTAGGCTGCAAAAAAGTGTCACACATGTGGTATCGCCGTATTCAGGAGAAGTTGGGCAATGTGTTTTGGGGTGTCTTTTTACATATACTCATGCTGGGTGAGAGAAATATCTCGGCAAAAGACAACTTTTCCCATTTTTTTATACAAAGTTGGCATTCGACCAAGATATTTATCTCACCCAGCATGGGTATATGTAAAATGACACCCCCCATGTGTGACACTTTTTTGCAGCCTAGATGCGCAAAGGGGCCCACATTCCTTTTATGAGGGCATTTTTAGACATTTGGATCCCAGACTTCTTCTCACGCTTTAGGGCCCCTAAAATGCCAGGGCAGTATAAATACCCCACATGTGACCCCATTTTGGAAAGAAGACACCCCAAGGTATTCAATGAGGGGCATGGCGAGTTCATAGAAATTTTTTTTTTTTGGCACAAGTTAGCGGAAATTGATTTTATTTATTTTTTTCTCACAAAGTCTCCCTTTCCGCTAACTTGGGACAAAAATTTCAATCTTTCATGGACTCAATATGCCCCTCACGGAATACCTGGGGGTGTCTTCTTTCCGAAATGGGGTCACATGTGGGGTATTTATACTGCCCTGGCATTCTAGGGGCCCTAAAGCGTGAGAAGAAGTCTGGAATATAAATGTCTAAAAAATTTTACGCATTTGGATTCCGTGAGGGGTATGGTGAGTTCATGTGAGATTTAATTTTTTGACACAAGTTAGTGGAATATGAGACTTTGTAAGAAAATAATAATAATTTCCGCTAACTTGGGCCAAAAAAATGTCTGAATGGAGCCTTACAGAGGGGTGATCAATGACAGGGGGGTGATCAATGACAGGGGGGTGATCAGGGAGTCTATATGGGGTGATCACCCCCCTGTCATTGATCACCCCCCTATAAGGCTCCATTCAGATGTCCGTATGTGTTTTGCGGATCCGATCCATGTATCCGTGGATCCGTAAAAATCATACGGACATCTGAATGCAGCCTTACAGGGGGGGTGATCAATGACAGGGGGGGTGATCAATGACAGGGGGGGTGATCAATGACAGGGGGGGTGATCAGGGAGTCTATATGGGGTGATCACCCCCCTGGAAGGCTCCAGGGAGACGCCTGTATGTGTTTTGCGGATCCGATCCATCTATCAGTGGATCCGTAAAAATCATGCGGACGTCTGAATGGAGCTTTACAGGGGGGTGATCAATGACAGGGGGGTAATCAATGACAGGGGGGTGATCAGGGAGTCTATATGGGGTGATCACCACAGTCATTGATCACGCCCCTGTAAGGCTCCATTCAGACGTCCGTATGTGTTTTGCGGATCCGATCCATCTATCAGTGGATCCGTAAAAATCATGCGGACGTCTGAATGGAGCTTTACAGGGGGGTGATCAATGACAGGGGGGTAATCAATGACAGGGGGGTGATCAGGGAGTCTATATGGGGTGATCACCACAGTCATTGATCACGCCCCTGTAAGGCTCCATTCAGACGTCCGTATGCGTTTTGCGGATCCGATCCATCTATCAGTGGATCCGTAAAAATCATGCGGACGTCTGAATGGAGCTTTACAGGGGGGTGATCAATGACAGGGGGGTAATCAATGATCGGGGGTGATCAGGGAGTCTATATGGGGTGATCAGGGGCTAATAAGGGGTTAATAAGTGACGGGGGGGGTGTAGTGTAGTGTAGTGGTGTTTGGTGCTACTTTACTGAGCTACCTGTGTCCTCTGGTGGTCGATCCAAACAAAAGGGACCACCAGAGGACCAGGTAGCAAGTATATTAGACGCTGTTATCAAAACAGCGTCTAATATACCTGTTAGGGGTTAAAAAAATCACATCTCCAGCCTGCCAGCGAACGATCGCCGCTGGCAGGCTGGAGATCCACTCTCTTACCTTCCGTTCCTGTGAGCGCGCGCGCCTGTGTGCGCGCGTTCACAGGAAATCTCGGCTCACGCGAGATGACGCCAATCGGCGTTAGCGTAGCCTGGGGGAGCCGCCGCGATGACGCCTTTCGGCGTTACAGTTGCGGCAACTGGTTAATCTAAATGGGGGTCTCCCTATACTCCTATCATAAGCCATACATAGCGGAAGGAACAAAGGCACATGATCCGAGAGAGATCTTGTCTCATATTGCATCCGTTTTATATAATTCATATATTTGATATTCATTAGAGCAAGATCTATTCTAGACATGGATTTACCCGATTTACTTCTACATGAATATGCTCTTCTCCCATGCCCTAAACGTCCCCAAACATCCTCAAAGCCGGCCTCCTGACAGAAGCGTGCCAACGGAGACCCTTGTACAGAAGTGTGACTTTTTCCCCCATAGAGAACCTATCTATGGTAGGATAAATGACACAATTAAAATCCCGGATGACTAATGAAGGACACTGAGGCCATTGATTCATAAAAGTTAAAAAGGAGTTAAGCACATACATGGAGAAAGGAGGTGGAATATAAACAAAAGCTAGTCTGCCATATAAAAACACAAATCTCCCCTGCTCATCAACAGAAGATGCCTCGCAGACAAAATAGATCTCCCTATGAATAAAGACTGTCACCCCTCTAGAATGACTAGTAAAAGTGGAGTGATAAGCCTGCACAGCCCATCCCCTGATGATCCGCAGGGAAGTCTCCTCAGACAGATGAGTTTCCACCAAACAGACAATCGCTGGTAGATGTCTCCGCACAAGATCAAAAACCGCTTGTCTCTTTAATTTATCCCCCAACCCCCAAACATTCCAAGTAAGAATTCTAGCCAACATTATATCAAAGAACAAAACTCCCCACTTATGGAAATTTTTAACAAACCCTTACTCCCTCCCCCTGTCCTATGAGATGCATCGCAACCCACCCCTAGATCCCCAATCCATTCGATCTACCTCATTTGCAACAGATCTCTCAGCTACAACCTTCCCTCCTCCTCTCACTACTACTCATTTCCACATAGCATAGCAAGCCAGTCCATAGCAAGATCCGTGGTATCAAAAAAATTAGTTCCATCCCTAAAGATTATCCGAAATTTCGCTGGGTAATCAAATGAATACTTGATGTCCTTTTCTTGTAGACGTTTTTTAACCGCAGTAAAAGAACGTCTCCTTTCTTGAATCTCTTTGGAAAAGCCCGGAAAAAAAGCCAGTCTATTCCCATTATATACAATAGGAGGACATTCTCTCGCCCTTCTTAATACCATATCTCTTATACCATGAGGCTAGTATCTTAACCAACAGGGTTCGTGGCTGCCTCCCAGGAATTGGTTTGCCTCCGGGGACCCGGTGTGCCCTTTCCACTTCCAATGTTATTTTCCAAATTTCTCCAACATCAACGTTTGTACAAATTGCGTAGGATTTTTATCCTCAGTGGTCTCGGGTAGCCCCAGTATTCTCACATTACATCTTCTTGACCTGTCCTCCAGGTCTACCTCTTTTGTCCTGAGGGTGTTAAGATTAATCTTTAGGGTAGAGATCTCTGTTTTTGATTAGCAGGTGACGTGAAGACCAGACATGTCGCGCCCTCCTCCTCTCCCTGCCTCGCTCCACCACGTCTCCTGCTTCGCTTGATGCCGGTTGTTGGGAGCCGCTCCCGAACCTCACAGTCACCTAGTCTTGGATCGGAACCCTCTCTTTGATGTGACGGCGTTTCACCTGACTGCGGAGGCCTGCTGTTGATGGTGTCTATCCGACTGAGCACAGTGCTGTTTGTGCTGCGGTTGCGGCTTTCTCGGCTCCGCTTGCTGTTCATGTGGACTCCCATGCCGGCATCTCTCCACCGCTATCTGCGCTGTTTCCCTGGAGCTCGGGTGTCCTGCCGAATCCTGTCTATGCTTAGTGAGAGGATTGGTGAGATCTTTCCGTTTTGGATTACATTTTTTCTTGCTCCTCTTGCCTATGAACTTATAACAAATGAACATTCTAACATATAAGTGGCCTACTCAATATGACTGTTTATTATTATTATTATTATTATGAACTTATAACAAACAAACAATCCGAATATACAAGTGGCCTATTCAAATGACTGTTTGTTAGCTGCGGATGCTGCTCCTGTTGTTTAGGAATTTATAACAAAATAAGTCTAATACTAAAGTGGGCTATTTAACATGACCGTGTATTAACTGTGGTTGCTGCTTCTTTGACCCTCTCTGTGTTTTGCTTTTCCTCATGTGGATTCCTTTAGCTCTCTCTCTGCTCTTGTTTTTCCTGGCTGCCTTTCCCTGAGTTTTTGTCGCTTTTCAACTTTTGATAAGGAGAGTGGTTTCTACCCTGTTTATCACTAACTAACTGATTAATACATAAACATACAGTTTGTCTAGGGGTGAAGAAGGAAAGAAAGAAGGAGAGGGGGGGAAAATAAAAGGGTGGGGGAATGGGCCCTAAGTAGAGATGAGCGAACTTCTGTTTTAAGTTCGGCGTCTAAAGTTCGGCTTCCGGTTAGCGGAGGATCCCGATATGGATTCCGAATTCCGTTGTGGTCCGTGGTAGCGGAATCAATAATGACCATTATTGATTCCGCTACCACAGACCACAACGGAATTCGGAATCCATATCGGGATCCTCCGCTAACCGGAAGCCGAACTTTAGACGCCGAACTTAAAACAGAAGTTCGCTCATCTCTAGCCCTAAGCAAAATAGGCGCTCAGCGGACTACACTGGGGTAAAATCAGCCCCGAAATCCCTTGAAGTGGCAAAAATAGATCAGTTTTTGAAGTTGCCAAAGATTACTACGAGAGCAGGACAAAAAGGGCTGCAGGACATTACCTCTAAAGGAAATAATAATTCTGCGGATATGGTGGAGGAAGCAATGAAAGAATTCATTCAACCCCAGTGGACAGATAGGGTGGAGTAAGGAGAATTACCCATTGCTGATCCTGCCCCGCTAAAAGAAATATTGCTGGCAGTAAAACAAAATTGGAAGTTAATACAGGACATTTCAATCCAGCTAGGATTAATTCTCATATAGCACTGATAAGGGATGATCTATCCAAGATTCGAGACAGGGTTGATACTGTGGAGAACACAGTACAGAATGAATTGAAATTATCAAAAACTGAGATCACCACCACCAGTACTTCTAGTGCCAACGTCCAAGGGGACAAAGGTGGTATCTCCATCCCATCTCTTATTTGAGGATTTCCTAGTATTCTTTTTTGGTTCCATCTAGAGGGCTCTAACAGTTGTCATAGAACCTCAACATGGTTAAGAATATGTCTATGTTAAATTTCGGGATGTGCTGCACCCTTTATGTTCCACATCTTCCCAAATGTCTCTCTTGACAAATCTCTGCCCTAACACAAGACATTCATCTCTTCTAAATAATTGATGGATGTTAAATAATGCATGATGATTTATGAGAGAAGAACTTCAAACATGTTGCCATTATCCATTCCTCTGGTCTTCTGTTGATCTATCTTATGCATATGAATTTCTCTCAGATGATTAATTTGTGTTCGGTAACATTGTAACCTATCTGCAGATGCGGAGATTGGATGACAATGTAAGCTCTCTAATCTGCTCTATCCCTAAAGACAGCAATCAACAAATATTTAGGCACATGCAAATCTCAGTCTCGACCCAAGATATTTAAAATTAATGTATGTTTATGTTGAATTATTACAATAGGCATGAATAATTATGGCTCTATTTGATAAGTGATGATTAATGTTATTATTTGCTTTAAGATCAGGCTATCTTCTAGACCCGGATAAATTGGAATTATACTTGGATATTATGGGTGCAAAAAGGAACGCAAAAATATATTTTTTAGATATTCTGAGTTAGTAGGTTTTTTTTAAGAAGCAATAACATGGACCAAACTTCTGGGAAATTCTAGGGACAGATCTCCATGTCCACGGTTGTAAGGTGGGGTGGCTGATATGATTAGAGATGAGCGAATTTCAGGTTATTAAATTCGTTCACGCTTTGTTTGGTGGTAAAAGCAGAATTGCGTTATGGATTCCGTTACCACGGACCATAACACAATTCTATGACGGAATACCTTTAGAGGCATTCCGTTATTCAGTCCATCATAATAGAAGTCTGTGGCCTGCATAACGGATCCGTCCCGTTTCCGTTATGCAGGGGAGTCCTCTAAAAGCATTCCGTTATGCATTCTGTCATTCTGTCATGTAACGGAATCCATAACGCATTTCTGCTTTTACCACCAAACGAAGCGTGAACGAATTTTGAAATATGAAATTCGCTCATCTCTAGATATGATGTTAGTTATGGACATGTAGCCAGCTTTACCTTCACCTGGGTAAAGATCTCATTCCCAGGTTCACTGCCCTATTCCTGTATCTGGATTTCCAAGACATAATGTGCCTGTGGTCACCTCTATGGCACCCGGCACAAGGGACTCTGGCCATGCTGGTCCATAACACCTGTAAAGATACCATACGTTTCTTCATGTTTAAGCAAATGAGTATTTGTGGAAAGCTCAGGGTTGAATTGTAACATGGGCAAGACGTGCAGTTGTCCTGAGGCTTTTAACATTGGAATTTTACATTGTAGCATTAATATGTGTTATATTGGCACAGTATGATAGATAGATAGATTGATAGATAATAGATAGATAAATAGATAGATAGATAGATAGATAGATAGATGTAAAAAAAAATCCACGGCACTCCCAAGTAAAGTAAATAAAAAAAAAAAAAGGTGTTCTTTAATCACCAGACAGTTGTCAGGTGATTAAAGGACACTTTTTTAAACTTACTTTACTTGGGAGTGCCGTGGAATTTTTCTACTTTTGTCTTTTTCGTTGGTGGATTGCCTCTTCAGCCGCGGGCATACCGTATCCATTTGACCGCTGTGCTGCTCATACCATTTTTTGCTTCTAGATAGATAGATAGATAGATAGATAGAAGAAAAAGTTAGTAGAAAATTGCAATTGGTGAATTTTTTTCCACGTTATCTGGAGTGCTGCCTCGTTTTCTACTGGTTTTTCATTGGAATGCTGCTATTCACATTTATATACTCTATGTATTAGATAGATAGATAGATAGATAGATAGATAGATAGATGTCAGATACCGCTCATAGCCAGGGAGGAGCTCTTTGAAAAAATAAATAAAGTGAGATGACATCAGTGGGGGCTGTACTATAAGGTATGACCCTAATTAGACTAGGGCTAAACAGGTGAAAGGTCCTCTTTAATTTTGGCATAGAATCAGCTATACTTTCTGAAGATAGATAGATATATAGATAGATAGAGTGACACAGTGAGGGGTTGTGTCTGGCAAGGCAGGTATTTCCCTCCCAGCATGTGTGGCTGGGCTGGTTTCCAGCCAGGTGAGGTCAAATACCAGACCGGAGTTTAAGTGCCGTTACGGGTTTTGGCAGCACCTGGCTGTCCTTAAATAGGCAGCTGGGCTCAGTAGAGATCTGTCTGTTTTTGGGATCTGAGACTTGGTGCCGTGCTAGAGGGCTGAGAGCCGCACGCTGGGGAAACAGGCCCCCTAAAGCCTGCTGTGGACTACTGGAGGCAGAACTGCCAGCAAGGTGACATGTGTTATTTGAACTTTCCATTGTGTGTTAATTAACACCAAGACTGCAAAGTTACGTGCTGTTTTGTGCAATTGGCTCAAGTGTGAATAAACACTGACGTTTTGAGTTAAGAACTTGCATTTTGCCTCTGTACTACGTCCACTTACCCTATCTACCAGAGCGAAACCCCACAACAGATAGATAGATAGATAGATAAGAGATAGATAGATAATAGATATATAGATAGACACTATAGGTCTTCAAGTCAGTAAAGATGTATGTTTCTTAAAGGGGTTGAGTCAGGAAACATATTTTACACGTCTAAAACCAGTGCCTGGATCTGAATACTTTTGTAATTGCATGTAATAAAAAATTTAGTATCGCCAGTGAGCTATTCAATAAAATGTATCTGTATAGCGCCACCTGCTGTTCGTACTTTTCCTTTTTTTTTTTTGTCCATCTCACTGAGCTGGTCAAACATGTCCAGTTTAAGTCTTCAACTGCCACCAGCCATACGTTCTGTTAGAAGCTGTGGCAGTTACGGGGGAAGAGCTGCAGCAGAAAGGACACACTCCCCTGAGCTGGATAAACTAGCATAGCATTGCAGTAATTAATGTGGAGATCTCTGGATCCATGTGAAGTACAGGGCCGGTTCTAACTTTGTCAGAGATAAATTGTCAAGGACTATGTGATGTCTGATTTTCTTTTTTTACATCATACGTCATGGGATAACCCCTTTAAATAAATATCTGTTCTGACTCAGTAATAAAGGGAAACTTAATGATAATGTCTGTAAAGCGCTGCGGAATATGTCAGCACTATAAATGAGTAAAATAAATGTTAACATGTCAGGGGGACATTAGATCATATTTAGCCTCATCCATGACCTACGTGTTACCATTCCTTGCTGGCTTTCTTCTTTGTGGAGCTGCTCATGGCTCAGACTCGAGTTGATTTCCATATATTCTATATATGTATGCTGTACTTTCCCATTCAGGGGAGGCTTAGCGATTCGGGCCTTGAAATAAATATGGGTTTTATACAAAGATTTCAATCAAGTTTGCACACCAGAACACTCACCCTATAATTGTGCTTCTGGAAAAGAGACACACTGTTTCTCTCGAATTAGTCTCTAAAAAATCTCTAAAATTATTGGTTTAGACTTCCAAATTGAAAGCCTTAATTTTATTGAGTAACCGTATGTAATTTAGTGTAAAATGCACTGAAAGATGTGTTCCAAAAAGTAACTTGACACTAATATCATTTTCTCTGTGCTAAACACATGCAGATCTTATAGCTCCTCCGAAATAACTACAATTACAGAGTTAAAGTGGAAATGAAATCAATGGGAAGCAGGAGTTGATTCCAAGGTTTGACCTTGTTGAGGTGCACCAAAGGGCTGATCTGCTTTGAGATGAAGACAGACATAGCTAGATAAGAGAGGAGACATTCACTATAGGGCCGATATTATATGCACCCCCCTGCTTAAATCTATAGTGCCTCCATAGAGGATGAAATATGAGTCCAAAAGGTACTAAAGTATAGAGATCCAGCAAGGAGAAAGCTCGAGAAAAATATACAAAATAGTTCTCCAGAAGGAAGAACACAGTCTCTGTAGGGTCTCGATAAGATGGCTCTCCTACAAGTCAATGTCTAGCCCTTTAAAGAGCCTTAAGGGGGTATAATCAAATTGCATACACAGATGTCTCCTTCCATAGCTTTCTTTTTGGTTGGCGATGTCATAATGTTTGTGCCATGAGATGGTGTTTCATGCCATAAGATCTATCCTATGTGTCGCCACCTGGTGGATGTGATGTGAAATGCCATCTGTCGGGGGTTTTGCTAGCATGTTGCGATATTGGATTGAAATTGTTTAATGGGAAATTGAATCCCCTAAAGAACCCCAGCTAGCTCTACCTATGAAAAAAATCCATACTCACTTCCTTCCGGCTGCTCCATCTCCATTTCTGCTCTCTACCACTCAGGTTCTCTTCATTCATCGTTTGGTTACCCGTCTGCCAACTTCTGAATGGATGAGGTTATGTGCTCCTCTGCATCCAATGATAGGTCACATTTAATCAAACTGAAGGGTAGTCACAACTGTATACTGCATTATGTCTTCTACTACTCTTCCAGTTTCTTAAGATGACATTTTGTGATTGTAAAGAGTAGAGTTGTTTTGATTGCAATGTTGTAATTTTTACAGTGTCATAATGCACGTTTCGTAAAAGACCAACCACCCGTCTATGGGGCCACATTTGTTCATAGGCTTTTTTAAGTATTAGGGCTCAACTCAATTGAAGTGAATGGGCCTGAGCTGCAATACCACTCACCAGAACCTATAGACAAGAACGTTTTTCTAATACTGGACAACACCTTTAAGACATGAGACCCAACTGTATTATTAGTACTTTCCATTGCTGAAGTATTCAGCAGTTTATTGAGCTTAAAAAATATATAGGTCCAAAAACTAAGGCCCTATTGAATGGGGACCATATAGTAAAACATATGAATCTCTTCACACCCCTTACATCTCAGAAAAGAAGGGTTTCCTTTTAGTTGTAGGGTAAAAAAGTGCTAGTTTCCTAGCATTCCAGTGCCTGTGGAGATGAGAAACCATAGTAAATTCGTGTTGGGAAGGAGGAAAGTCCCTTGATCCCCAGGGTCTACATAGGCTTTCTCACACATGACCATATCTGAATACTTTCCTATCATGATAGGTTCCAGCAGGGCAAGATGTAAGAGTTGTAAACATGAAGGCATCAACGTAAATTTTGTGACCATTATTTTAGGAGCATTTGGTGATTTTTCTCTTTCCATTTGTAAGGTAGGAAGCTGAGTGAATTGATTTGTTAGAATTGTAGTTTGACCCACATTTTTATTTTTTTTAAAATTATTTATAAGAGAGAGTGGGAAATTTAACAAAGGCCTATATGCCACAATTATTATTATTATTATTTATTATTGAAGCACCATTCATTCCATAGTGCTGTACATATGAAAAGGGGTATACATATATAATACAGACAATTGCACTAAGCATGAACAAGACAAGTTACAAACTGGTACAGAAGAAGAGAGGGCCCTCCCTGTGAGGGCTTACAATCTACATGGTATGGGAGAAGGACAAAGAAGGTGAGGGTAAAGTTGGTCATGGCGGTATAGAGACAGCAAGGGTCACTGGTTGTAGGCTTGTCTGAAGAGGTGGGTTTTCAGGTTTCTTTTGAAGGATTCCACTGTAGGTGAGAGTCTAATATGTTGGAGTACCGAATTCCAGAGTGTGGAAATTGCACAGGAGAAATCTTGGAGGCGATTGTGGGAAGAGCTGATAAGAGGAGAGGAGAGAAGGAGGTCTTGTGAGGATCGGAGATTATGTGTGAAGATGTATCGGGAAAGTAGCTCAGAGATGTAGGGAGGGAACAGATTGTGGACAGCCTTGTATTTATTTGTTAGTATTTTGAACTGAATTCGCTGGGCAATGGGGAGCCAGTGAAGGGATTGGCAGAGGGGAGAGGCAGAGAAGTAACAGGGTGAGAGGTGAATTAGTCAGGCAGCAGAGTTGAGGATAGATTGGAGGGGTGCCAGAGTGCTAGATTGATTGAGCAAGATGGGGGAAAGATGATGAATTCTGTTTTATCCATGTTAAGTTTTAGAAAGCGAGAGGAGAAGAAGGAGGATATGGAAGATATGCATTGTGGGATTCTGGATAGTATGGTGGTGATCTCTGGACCAGAGAGGTAGATTTGTGTGTCGTCAGCATAAAATTGATACTGAAAGCCATGGGACTCTATGAGCTGTCCTAGGCCGAAAGTGTAGATAGAGCAGGGGTCCTAGGACAGAGCCTTGTGGGACACCAACAGAGATTGAATGAGAGGAGGTGGTGTGAGATTGGGAGACGCTACATTCCCGGTCTGTGAGGCATGATGTGATCCAGGAGAGGGCCAGGTCAGTGATGCCAAGAGATGAGAGAGTTTGTAACAGAAGGGAGTGGTCGACAGTGTCAAAGGCAGAGGACAGGTCAAGGAGAAGGAGGACAGAGTAATGTTTTTTGGTTTTGTCTGTTAGTAGGTCATTGGTGACTTTGGTGAGGGAAGTCTCAGTTGAGTGGTGGGGTAGGAAGCCAGATTGTAGCCGGTCAAAGAGGGAGCAGGAGGACAGATGAGAGGACAGTTCAGAATGAACATGTTGCTCAAGTAGCTTTGAGGAATATGGAAGAAGTGATATGGGGCTATAACTGGACAAAGAAGATGGGTCAAATGAAGGCTTTTTGAGGATGGGTGTAATGGTAGCATGTTCAAAACGAGAGGGGAAGACACCAGAGGTTAGTGATAGGTTGAAGAGATGAGTTAGGGCTGGGATAAGCACTGTTGTGAGGTTAAGGATGAGGTGGGATTGGATTGGATCAAGTGCACAGGTGGGGAGATGTGATCTGGAGTGTAGAGTGGAGAGTTTTTCTTCTGTAATGGTGGAGAAGCGGGTTTTGGGAGAAGAGGACTGAGCAGTTGTGTAGAGGGTCTGTGGGGACTGTGCACTGAAGCTTTCTATGATGTTGACTATCTTTTTTTTTTTTAGGTATGTGGCAAAGTCCTCAGCTGAGAGGAGAGGGTGGGGGCACTGGGGGACGGAGAAGGGAGTTAAAAGTGTTAAAAAGTTGTTAGGGCTGCGGGACTGGGAAGATATGAGAGATGAGAAGTAGGCCTGTTTTGAATCAGCGAGTGAGGATTTGAAAATAAGGAGGGATTGCTTGTATGTGGTGAAGTGATTCTTAGAGTGGGATTTCTTCCATCGCCGCTCAGCAGCCCTGGAAGCTTGTCTGAGTTTTTTGGTCAGGTTGGTGTGCCAGAGTTGTCTGTTGATTTTTCATTTTTTTTTGTGTGTGAGGGGGCAACAATATCCAGAGCTCTACTTATTGTGGTGTTATATAGGGTAGTGGCAGTATCTGGGTCTTGGAGGTAACAAATGGTAGAGAGTGGCAGAAGAGTGGCAGAAAGCAAGCGAAAGTCAAGATGTTTAAGGTTCCTGCGAGGGTGTGTTAGTGTGTGGACCGGGGGAGCAGCAGAAGAGACAAGTGAAGAGAAGGTGAGTAGGTTGTGGTTGGATAGGGGGAGAGGTGAATTAGAAAGGTTAGATAGGGAGCAGAGGTGGGTAAAGATCAGATCCAGAGTGTGACCATCTCTGTGGGTGGGAGCGGAAAACCATTGTGAGAGGCCGAAGGAGGAAGAGAGTCATAGGAGTTTAGAAGTGGCTTAGTGGCAGGTGTCAATAGGGATGTTGAAGTCACCCATGATGATAGTAGGGATGTCAGAACAAAGAAAGTGTAGGAGCCAGGTGTTAAAGTGGTCAAGAAAGATGATGGCTGGGCCTGGGAGGCGGTAAATGACAGCTACTTGGAGGTTGGAGGGAGAGTAGATGCGAACAGAGTGTACTTCAAATGAAGTGACCATAATGGAAGGTGGCAGTGGAGTTGGGCTGTAGGAGCAGGTGTCTGATAGGAGAAGACTAACCCCTCCACCATGTTTGAAACCGGGGCGGGGGGGTGTGAGTGAAATGAAATCCACTATAAGAGAGTGCAGCAGGGGAGAAGGTGTCAGAGGGTGTCAGCAATGTTTCTGTGAGACCCAGAAAGGAAAATTTTCAAGATATGAAGAGGCCATGAATGTAGGACAGTTTGTTACAGACAGAGTGTGCATTGCATAATACTCCTGCAAGAGGAATTAAAGGAGCAGGGGTCAGAGGAATGGTTATTAGGTTTAAGGGGTTGCAGGAATTTGTAGAAGGAGATTTGTTGTAGGAGTTAGAGGTGATAGTGGGGATTTGCTGAGGGGGACCTGGATTTGGTGAGATATCACTAGTGATGTCGCGAACATAAAATTTTCAGTTCGCGAACAGCGAACGCGAACTTCCGCAAATGTTCACGAACTGGCGAACCGGGCGAACCGCCATAGACTTCAATAGACAGGCGAATTTTAAAACCCACAGGGACTCTTTCTGGCCACAATAGTGATGAGAAAGTTGTTTCAAGGGGTCTAACACCTGGACTGTGGCATGCCGGAGGGGGATCTATGGCAAAACTCCCATGGAAAATTACGTAGTGGACGCAGAGTCGGGTTTTAATCCATAAAGGGCATAAATCAACTAACATTCCTAAATTGTTTGGAATAACGTGCTTTAAAACATCCAGTGTGTGTATACGATCAGGTATGATGTTGTATCGATCAGGTAGTGTAAGGGTTACGCCCGCATCACAGACATTGACAGACCAAACTCCCCTTTTAATGCACCGCAAACAGTTCATTTGCACAACCGCAAACTCCCCATTTGCACAAGGTTGGATACCAAGCTAGCCACGTCCCGGTGATGTCATTGAAGGTTTCTTCCTCCACCCAGCCACGTACAACACCAAGGGTCCCCGAAAGGTCAATTGAATTGATTTTTCGAACGGGGAGATGGTTAAAAAAACGCTGGCTCCCTCCCCTTTGTTTTTATCCACGGTGACTGCGTCTGCGCCGTGCAATTTACTGTCACACCCGATATGAGTGGTATTTTCTGTAGTACTATTCTCATCAGTTTAATCCCTCTAACGTCCCCGACTCCCCAATCTGGGGGCCATTTATTAAACAGATTTTTCGGACGGGGAG
Source organism: Bufo bufo (assembly GCF_905171765.1). Classification (NCBI taxonomy): domain Eukaryota; kingdom Metazoa; phylum Chordata; class Amphibia; order Anura; family Bufonidae; genus Bufo; species Bufo bufo. Next base: position 126,498,270 of record NC_053398.1, read on the forward strand.
ATGGTTAAAAAAACGCTGGCTCCCTCCACTCTGTTTTAATCCACGGTGACTGCGTCTGCGCCGTGCAATTTACTGTCACACCCGATATGAGTGGTATTTTCTGTAGTACTATTCTCATCAGTTTAATCCCTCTAACGTCCCCAATCTGGGTGCCATTTATTGAATAGATTTTTCGAACGGGGAGATGGTTAAAAAAAACCTGGCTCCCTCCACTCTGTTTTAAACCACGGTGACTGCGTCTGCGCCGTGCAATTTACTGTCACACCCGATATGAGTGGTATTTTCTGTAGTACTATTCTCATCAGTTTAATCCCTCTAACGTCCCCAATCTGGGTGCCATTTATTGAATAGATTTTTCGAACGGGGAGATGGTTAAAAAAACGCTGGCTCCCTCCACTCTGTTTTAAACCACGGTGACTGCATCTGCGCCGTGCAATTTACTGTCACACCCGATATGAGTGGTATTTTCTGTAGTACTATTCTCATCAGTTTAATCCCTCTAACATCCCCAATCTGGGGGCCATTTATTAAATAGATTTTTTGAACGGGGAGATGGTTAAAAAAACGCTGGCTCCCTCCACCGATATGAGTGGTATTTTCTGTAGTATTATTCTCATCAGTTTAATCCCTGTTACGTCCCATATCAGGAATTGCCTTTTATGAAAAAAAATTTAGGCCGGGTACCTTCGACTGCCTTCACAGTGACAGACCAAACTCTCATACACTAAACTGAATTGATTTCAGGAACCGGGAGATGGAAAAAGCAGCTTGGTCGGTCCTCTTACTCCCAAATTGGGGCACTGCGCGTGCACAGAGCAATGTGCTGTGACACCCTATATGAGTGGTGTCTTAACTAGTACTATTGCTATCAGTTTAATCCCTGTTACGGACCCTATCCGGTCGAATTGATTAACCATTGTCGAATCCCCCATTGACATCCCCCTTATAAGCTGTGTAAAGCATATTTTTTAGTTTGGTTTTGAACTGCTGCATCCTTTCCGACTTTTGGTAATTTGGTAACATTTCTGCCACTTTCTGCTTATACCGGGGGTCTAGTAGCGTGGCCACCCGATCGCTTTTGGTCTGACCATAATGAAGCAACGGCCTTATCATCTGGGGTGTGGCAACATTGCCAACACACTTTTATAGAGGTGATGATGATTGCTTCATTGTGATACGCAAGCCCCTTCACCACAACAAGGTAACGATCACGAAGGGGAATTGACACTTGTATGTGCCTTTTTTTTTTGGTTTGTTTTTGCAGCCACAGTGCTGCACCATAGGACAGAAAAATTAGGCATGTACACATGCCTGAAAAATAATGGCACTGTTGCAGACGCTATTGTAGCAGCGGCCGGAAAAATTTATGTTTTCCAGGCAGAAAAGTGACTAAAACATTACGGCTTGAACCCTAGTTGGTGGTGGAGAATTCACGAAAGTCATCCGGTATGCAGACATTAAATACAGCAGCGTGGGGACCATTTTGAGGCCAAGGCATGTAATCAGGCCTTTTGTTAGTCAAACGTATCCCCCACTGTCAGTCCCTTCGGGATCCATGCCTCATTCATCTTTATGAAGGTGAGGTAATCAACACTTTTTTGACCGAGGCGACTTCTCTTGTCAGTGACAATGCCTCCTGCTGCACTGAAGCTCCTTTCTGACAGGACACTTGAAGCAGGGCAGGCCAGAAGTTCTATCGCAAACTGGGATAGCTCAGGCCACAGGTCAAGCCTGCACACCCAGTAGTGAAGGGGTTCATTGCTCCTCAGAGTGTCGATATCTGCTGTTAAGGCGAGGTAGTCTGCTACCTGTCGGTCGAGTCGTTCTCTAAGGCTGGATCCCGAAGGGCTGTGGCGATGAGTAGGACTGAAAAAGCTCTGCATGTCCTCCATCAACAACACATCTGTAAATCGTCCAGTCCTTGCCGCCGTGGTAGGAGGAGGATTACACTCACCTCTTCCCCTGTTAGATTCCCGTTGTGCTGTGACATCTCCCTTATAAGCTTTGTAAAGCATATTTTTTAGTTTGGTTTTGAACTGCTGCATCCTTTCCGACTTTCGGTAATTTTGTAACATTTCTGCCACTTTCTGCTTATACCGGGGGTCTAGTAGCGTGGTCACCCAGTACAGATCGTTCTCCTTTATCCTTTTTATACGTGGGTCCCTCAACAGACATGACAGCATGAAAGACCCCATTTGAACAAGGTTGGATGCAGAGCTTCTCATTTCCCGTTCCTCGTCCTCACTGATGTCATTGACGGTCTGTTCTTCCCCCCAGCCACGTACAACACCATGGGTCCCAGATAGGTGACAACAACGAGCACCCTGGGGTGCCTGCTGTGGTTGGTCTTCCTCCTCCTCAAAGCCGCCACATTCCTCCTCTGACTCCTCTTCCTCATACTCCTCTTCCAGCGTTGCTGCAGGTCCGGCAAGCGATGATGACAAGGCTGTTTCTGGTGGTGATGGTGACCACAACTCTTCCTCTTCCTCTTCACGCTCATCTACAGCCTGATCCAGAACTCTTCGCAGGGCACGCTCCAGGAAGAAAACAAATGGGATGAGGTCGCTGATGGTGGCTTCGGTGCGACTGACTAGGTTTGTCACCTCCTCAAAAGGACGCATAAGCCTACAGGCATTGCGCATGAGTGTCCAGTAACGTGGCAAAAAGATTCCCAGCTCCGCAGAGGCTGTCCTAGCACCCCGGTCATACAAATACTCGTTGACGGCTTTTTCTTGTTGGAGCAGGCGGTCGAACATTAGGAGTGTTGAATTCCAACGTGTCGGGCTGTCGCATATCAAGCGCCTCACTGGCATGTTGTTTCGCCGCTGAATATCGGAAAAGTGCGCCATGGCCGTGTAGGAACGCCTGAAATGGCCACACACCTTCCTGGCCTGCTTGAGGACGTCCTGTAAGCCTGGGTACTTAGACACAAAACGTTGTACGATGAGATTCAACACATGTGCCATGCACGGCACATGTGACAACTTGCCCAAATTTAATGCCGCCAACAGATTGCTTCCATTGTCACACACCACTTTGCCGATCTCCAGTTGGTGCGGGGTCAGCCACTGATCCACCTGTGCGTTCAGGGCGGACAGGAGTGCTGGTCCTGTGTGGCTCTCTGCTTTCAGGCAAGTCAACCCCAAGATAGCGTTACACTGTCGTATCCGGGATGTGGAATAGCCCCTGGGGAGCTGGGGGGAATCAGTTGATGTGCAGCCAGACGCCGCAGCAGAAGAGGACTCAGCCGAGGAGGAAATTAAAGAGGATGGAGTAGGAGTAGAGGAGGTGGCAGTAGGTCTGCCTGCAAGTCGTGGTGGTGTCACCAACTCCGCTGCAGAGCCACGCATTCCATGCTTGTCAGCCGTCAGCAGGTTGACCCAATGCGCAGTATACGTGATATACCTGCCCTGACCGTGCTTTGCAGACCAGGTATCAGTGGTCAGATGGACCCTTGCCCCAACACTGTATGCCAGAGATGCCATGACTTCCTTTTCAATGACATGGTAGAGGTTTGGGATTGCCTTTTTTGAAAAAAAATTTCGTCCGGGTACCTTCCACTGTGGTGTCCCAATAGCGACAAATTTTTTGAAGGCCTCAGACTCTACCAGCTGGTATGGTAAAAGCTGGCGGGCTAAGAGTTCCGTCAAGCCAGCTGTCAGTCGCCGGGCAAGGGGGTGACTTTGTGACATTGGCTTCTTATGCTCAAACATGTCCTTGACAGACACCTGACTGTGGGCAGATGAGCAGGAACTGCTGAAGGTGAGAGATGGAGTGGCGGGTGGTTGAGAGGGGGCAGGGAGGACAGCAGTGGTTGACGTGGCTGAAGATGCAGGACCAGGAGGAGCATGGTGGCTTTGAGTTTGTGTGCTGCTTGTACTCATGTGTTGATCCCATAGGCGTTTGTGATGTGAGATCATGTGCCTTCGCAAAGCAGTTGTACCAAGGTGGGTGTTGGACTTCCCACGACTCAGTTTCTTTTGGCACAGGTTGCAAATGGCATTGCTTTTATCAGAGGCAGACACACAAAAAAAATGCCACACTGCTGAGCTTTGCAATGACGGCATTCTAGTGGTGGCAACAGCATGCGTTGACTGGCGTGCTGTCTGGCTGACCCCAGGTGCCGATACATGCTGTCTGACTGTGCCACTAACTCCTTGCGACGACCTCCCCCTGCTTCCAACTCGTCTCCTCATTCTCTCTGTCTCCCCTTCAGAACTTTCCCCCTCTTCTTCTCTTCGAGCAGGCACCCACGTGGCATCCGTGGACACATCGTCATCATCAACCGCTTCACTTGTATCTGACACCTCAGCAAAGGAAGCAGCAGCGGGTACAACATCATCATCATCACACTGTACGTCCATGTGTGTAATCCTGCCTGACTGAGACATATCCCCGTAATCTACATCATCTGGCAATAATGGTTGCGCATCACTAATTGCATCCAACTGATGTGTAAATAACTCCTCTGACGGATCAAGTGAAGCGGCTGTGGTGGCTGTGGTGGTAGTGGCGACGGGCGGGTGCGTGGTAACTTGAGAGCAGGTGACCGAAGCTGAGTTGGAGGAGGATGGTGCGTCAAGGTTCTTAGCGGAAGCTGTTGAAGATTGGGTGTCCTGTCTAAGCCAGTCAACTACGTCCTCTGAATTTTTCGGGTTCAGGGTACGTGGCCTCTGAAAACTGGGCATTATTCCAGGGACAGTGGAAATCACAGCACCACGACCACGACGGCCCCTGCGGGGTGGCCTGCCTCTGCCTGTCATTTTTTTTTTAGATAAGTGGTACTACGCGTGCTAGGTACTGTGCCACCCGGTATGAGTGGTTGGCACTGGCAGTGGGCACACTACAGTCTGTGGAAGTGGGCCTGACACACACTGGCAGCAGGCAAGCAACTGAATTTAGACTACTGTCTAAAAATTAAATGCCTTATTTATCGGCAAGCTACTGTGCCACCCGGTATCAGTGGTTGGCACTGGCAGTGGGCACACTACAGTCAGTGGAAGCGGGCCTGACACACACTGGCAGCAGGCAAGCAACTGAAATTACACTAAAGTGTAAAAATTAAATGCCTTATTTATCGACAAGCTACTGTGCCACCCGGTATCAGTGGTTGGCACTGGCAGTGGGCACACTACAGTCAGTAGAAGCGGGCCTGACACACACTGGCAGCAGGCAAGCAACTGAAATTACACTAAAGTGTAAAAATTAAATGCCTTATTTATCGACAAGCTACTGTGCCACCCGGTATGAGTGGTTGGCACTGGCAGTGGGCACACTACAGTCAGTGGAAGAGGGCCTGACACACTGACTGGCAGCAGGCAAGCAACTGAATTTAGACTACTGTCTAAAAATTAAATGCCTTATTTATCGGCAAGCTACTGTGCCACCCGGTATCAGTGGTTGGCACTGGCAGTGGGCACACTACAGTCAGTGGAAGCGGGCCTGACACACACTGGCAGCAGGCAAGCAACTGAAATTACACTAAAGTGTAAAAATTAAATGCCTTATTTATCGGCAAGCTACTGTGCCACCCGGTATCAGTGGTTGGCACTGGCAGTGGGCACACTACAGTCAGTAGAAGCGGGCCTGACACACACTGGCAGCAGGCAAGCAACTGAAATTACACTAAAGTGTAAAAATTAAATGCCTTATTTATCGGCAAGCTACTGTGCCACCCGGTATGAGTGGTTGGCACTGGCAGTGGGCACACTACAGTCAGTGGAAGAGGGCCTGACACACTGACTGGCAGCAGGCAAGCAACTGAATTTAGACTACTGTCTAAAAATTAAATGCCTTATTTATCGGCAAGCTACTGTGCCACCCGGTATCAGTGGTTGGCACTGGCAGTGGGCACACTACAGTCAGTGGAAGCGGGCCTGACACACACTGGCAGCAGGCAAGCAACTGAAATTACACTAAAGTGTAAAAATTAAATGCCTTATTTATCGGCAAGCTACTGTGCCACCCGGTATCAGTGGTTGGCACTGGCAGTGGGCACACTACAGTCAGTGGAAGAGGGCCTGACACACACTGGCAGCAGGCAAGCAACTGAATTTAGACTACTGTCTAAAAATTAAATGCCTTATTTATCGGCAAGCTACTGTGCCACCCGGTATCAGTGGTTGGCACTGGCAGTGGGCACACTACAGTCAGTGGAAGCGGGCCTGACACACACTGGCAGCAGGCAAGCAACTGAATTTAGACTACTGTCTAAAAATTAAATGCCTTATTTATCGGCAAGCTACTGTGCCACCCGGTATCAGTGGTTGGCACTGGCAGTGGGCACACTACAGTCAGTTGAAGTCGGCCTGACACACACTAGCAGCAGGCAAGCAGCTGAAATTACACTAAAGTGTAAAAATTAAATGCCTTTTTTATGCAAAGTCCTGTGCCAGCCGGTATGAGTGGTGGGCACTGGCAGTGGGCACACTACAGTCAGTGGAAGTCAGCCTGACACACACTGGCAGGCAACTAACCTTAGATTAAAGTGTAAAAATTAAGTGCCTATTTTTTAAGCAAAGTCCTGTGCCACTCGGTATGACAGGGGTGGGCACTGGCAGTGGGCACACTACAGTCAGTTGAAGTCGGCCTGACACACACTAGCAGCAGGCAAGCAGCTGAAATTACATTAAAGTGTAAAAATTAAATGCCTTTTTTAAGCAAAGTCCTGTGCCAGCCGGTATGAGTGGTGGGCACTGGCAGTGGGCACACTACAGTCAGTGGAAGTCAGCCTGACACACACTGGCAGGCAACTAACCTTAGATTAAAGTGTAAAAATTAAGTGCCTATTTTTTAAGCAAAGTCCTGTGCCACTCGGTATGACAGGGGTGGGCACTGGCAGTGGGCACACTACAGTCAGTTGAAGTCGGCCTGACACACACTAGCAGCAGGCAAGCAGCTGAAATTACATTAAAGTGTAAAAATTAAATGCCTTTTTTAAGCAAAGTTCAGTGCCAGCCGGTATGAGTGGTGGGCACTGGCAGTGGGCACACTACAGTCAGTGGAAGTCAGCCTGACACACACTGGCAGGCAACTAACCTTAGATTAAAGTGTAAAAATTAAGTGCCTATTTTTTAAGCAAAGTCCTGTGCCACTCGGGATGACAGGGGTGGGCACTGGCAGTGGGCACACTACAGTCAGTTGAAGTCGGCCTGACACACACTGGCAGGCAACTAACCTTAGATTAAAGTGTAAAAATGAAGTGCCTTTTTTTTAAGCAAAGTCCTGTGCCACACGGGATGACAGGGGTGGGCACTGGCAGTGGGCACACTACAGTCAGTTGAAGTCGGCCTGACACACACTAGCAGCAGGCAAGCAGCTGAAATTACACTAAAGTGTAAAAATTAAATGCCTTTTTTATGCAAAGTCCTGTGCCAGCCGGTATGAGTGGTGGGCACTGGCAGTGGGCACACTACAGTCAGTGGAAGTCAGCCTGACACACACTGGCAGGCAACTAACCTTAGATTAAAGTGTAAAAATTAAGTGCCTTTTTTTAAGCAAAGTCCTGTGCCACACGGAATGACAGGGGTGAGCACTGGCAGTGGGCACACTACAGTCTGTGGGCCTGCAGCTCCTCACACACAGGCAGGCCAGGCAACTGCAATATGTATATAAAGGAAAAAAAAAAGCAGACTAATGTTGCAGCCCTAAAAAGGGCTTTTTGGGGTGCTGTCAGGACGCTGTCCTTACAGCAGAGATCAGATGAGTCTTTCAGGACTGGAGTGGACACTGAATTCACTAGCCTAGCTATCGATTTCCCAATTAAATCAGCAGCAGTTACAGTCTCCCTCCTCTCACTAAGACTGCAGCTTCAGAATGAATCTAAAATGGATGCTGTGCAGGAGGTGGGAGGGTCTGGGAGGGAGGGTATGCTGCTGATTGGCTGGAATGTGTCTGCTGACTGTGAGGTACAGGGTCAAAGTTTGCTCAATGATGATGTATAGGGGGCGGACCGAACATCGCATGTGTTCGCCCGGCAGAGGCGAACGCGAACAAGCTATGTTCGCCGGGAACTGTTCGCCGTCGGATAGTTCGGGCCATCTCTAGATATCACCAGCAATAAGGAGAAGCAGAGAAAGTATTAGTAGGTGAGAATAAGAGAGGCCATGAGGTATCTGTGTGTGTTTGGAAAGAAAGTGTTTTATGTTGCCAAACAAGTTTGTGCAAGCGGTCAGATGAGATGGTTAAGATGGAGGGAGAGATGAATAGTTCCTTGCTGGGTGAATGGATGTGGGGGTATTTCAGGAGGTTTTGGAAAAGTGGAAAGAGTAAGATGAAAGATTGAAACATTGTTTGCATTAACCATTTCTGTAATTACATTTGGTCCCCTTCTGGTTAAATTCTGGTATAATTCGGTATGTTCACTTAAAGAGTTGCACTTGAAAGATGTTGCATTGAAAAGACCAAGGTCTGAAAGACCTAAAGACTTAGATTTATACCACTCAGTGTTCAACCATACAGTATGTGACCAAGAGGGGAGGGAGCTACAGTACATATGGCCTAATCAAGGGAGCACCAGATACAGGGGTGAAATAGTCAATGTAAACAAATACTCAATAAATCCAGCAGTGAAAGAGACATTAATAGTTCTATGCAGACATACCAGGGGAAGAGAAGGAAACATGAGGGGTGTAGACAATATCAGACTCTCATGACAAAGTGGATTCCACATCCATAATATTACATTCTGTTATAATTAGGTATGTGCACTTAAAGAATTGCACTTGAAAGATGTTGCATTGAAAATACCCAATTGTGTCATACCATAATTAGAAACTTTTTTAGAAAGGGTGCGTGGCTTCGTACTGGTATAGACTTCAGTTTCTGGTGCACGGCACAGCAGAGATGCGCCTGGTTTGTTAATAGGTTTCTGCCAGTCTTGAAATAGCTCCCCGGGAAAGTCTTCCAGGCATTCAGAGTACTTTCAATATAAGTAGATTTATTAGTAAATTTCTTGTTTGATTCAAATGTGACCAAAAGGAATTTTAGGAAATTCACTCATATTTAGTAGGTAGGTGTAGCCCTTGGGTTGCTTTTCCAATATCTTGTTTGCTAACGTTCTAGCGTCCATGAAGATGAGAAACCATGTAAAGGTATACTCCTACTAAGGAGGAAAGTCCATCAATTCCGTGCCCTTGATCCCTCTTGGTCCCCAGGGACCACATGAGCTTTCTCACACATCACCACATCTGAATCTTTTCCTATAATAGGTTCCAGCAGAGCAAAGCAATACTAGATGACAGTGGTAAACATGGAGGTAACAACGTAAACTTTGTGATATTTTAGGAGGGTTTGGCCTTGTTCTCTTTCCAGTTGTAGGGTAGGAAGTAGAGCTAACTGAATTGATTGGTTGGAACTTAAATTCGACCCCAATTTTTTTTTTAATTCTGAATCTTTAGAAGAGAGAGTTTTCCAGGCATTCAAAGTACTTTAAATTCAGGTAGAATCGATTTGTGACTGAATCAAATTTCTTGAATGAATTTTAGGAAATTTGCTCATCTCTAGAAAGAAGATGGTGTAGCCATTGGTTTTCCTATGCCTAACATTCCAGTGCCTATGGAGATGAGAAGCCATGGGAAGGTACAGTCCTATTGGCAAGGAAAAAAGTCCACCAATACAATGCCTTTCATCCCTGTTTTTTCTCAGGGATCACATGGGCTTTCTCACACATGACCGCTTTTGATTACTTTCCTATCATGATATGGTAACAACATGTGAAAGATCTCTTCAGTTTTAAATTAGTTGGTCAAGTGAGCATGCTACACCTTAACTTACTCTTACAATTGCTCTTTTTAGGTATATTATATATGTACAGAGATCCACACACAATTGATAAAAGTTTAATAAAGTTTTGCCATCTAAGAACTAATTATCTGGTGACTCGGGTCTACGACTGGGAAAAGAAAGTTCACATTTTTGAAGTGTGAAGCTAAAAAGACTGTCTTGTCTGGTAGTTGCTTTAGAAAAGAGATAAGTAATAGTCAGCAGTGAGTCTATACAGAGAATATGTAAGAAAGGTTCTTCAAACACAACCTCGGTGGCTTCATTCTGAGAGTCTGTTTGTGTAAAGAATGTATCCCTGACAAGCCGCTGGCCGCTTCCCATCTGTACATCTTACAAAGGAGGGGGCAAGACCGTCTTTGATGTCCCATTTCTAAAGAAGTTAATGGAATTTGTATTGTCAGCCCAGATATATTGTAACACCAGGCTTTATGACTTTTTTGTACAGCATCACGGTCAACCATCTAGCGGACACTGAGACAATATTTTGTTTGGCATCTGTGGAACTGAAACGTAAAAATTATACTTTATGTTGCCGGTTAAACATTTAGTACAATCTTTATATTACACCGAAGGCTTTCTTATACAGACTGAGAGATGTTTTTCATGCCATGTTGGAATTATAAACCACTACATATTTCTCACTGCTGTACACAGACTCATGACATTAGTCTATAGCCACTCAATGTCCCACACATAAATTTTCTTATTTTGCAAACACTGAAGGTCCTTTCAGAGGCCATCGCTGCAAGTAGTATTAAACAAATCAAAGTATCCAAAGTGGACTTCCATCCGAAATTAAGGATAAATTCGATTCGCTATGAAGCCAAATTTCATTGCGCTTCGAGGAAATGAATCAATTTTTCCCAAAATGGTGGCTAAAAGTAAAAAAAATAATTATACTCACCTCATCCACTTAATCGTGGAGAGGCCATTCACTCCCATCATGATTGAAGAAGGTTCTATCTCTTGACAATGCCCACAGGAGTAGCCCCAAGTCAAATCCATTCAGTGGCAGAGAGGTTTCATATCTTCTGTGTTAAAGTATCCCCTTTCTAACCCAGTAGTTTTGAGATAGAGGATGTAAACATGAATGAGGACAAGACGTTTCCATAGAAATGTTGCCAATGGTTCCAGTAACACAAAGTAACGGTGTTAAACATAGAAGCATCATAATACTATAGAAACTGCCTTTATTGGACTAAAATAACTAGGGCAAAAACTGTTTAGCTTCAAATGTGACTGGAGAAGCAAACATTGTTTCACCCTACAGTATCACATGGATTTAAAGTCTGATGTAACAATGATGTTTAGAAGTAGAGTTCCTTATTAAAGGCTAGGAAGAATGGGATGCAAATAAGCTCTTAACAAGACAGGCCTCTAATGCCACCAGATGTAAGGCAGCCATCCTATAAATCAATGACTGACCATTTAAATAGGCCTTGAGACATGATTATGATATTAAATAAGCCAGCACCTCATCTGCAGACAGCTGTTTCGGGGTGATTGCCCCTCATCAGTGCAGAGCAGAGAGTACTGGCTTAACTGGGTTAGAGACCTAGGTCAGGATTTGGGGGGTACTATCTCTCCGTGGGGAGGGAGCACCTTAATCGGCGTGAGGAGACCTTTAGGCAATAAAGTACGTGCTTCTCTAGAATTCTAGAAAGAAAGGCATGTAAATGAACTCTTAACAAGCTCTGCCTCTGATGCCACCAGATGTAAGACAGATACCCATGACGAAGCTTTTCAAACTGAAACCCGGGTCGGGTGAATGATTTATACATACTGCCTGTTACCTTATTTGATCTTGTAAGTACAATAAACCCTTGCTGTCTAAACTTGTGTGATTGTACTTCACTATCTGTGGCAACCTTAATTTCTCACAAAGGTTCCCAAAGGAAAGGTGAATCCAAGTGATCTGACCGCTTTCCCATATCCAAGGGAGTTCTGTGTGATCTGGAAGGGAGGATGTTTCTGCTTTGTTCTGGAGCAACGCGGTCCATTTAAAGAAAAGCTATCCTATAAGTCAACGTTCCACCCTTTAAATAGGTCTTGAGACATGATTCGGATATTAAATAAGCTAGCACTATAAACACCTTTGAGGGCAGTTATATATGATTGTATTTAACTCATTTTGGGTTAACAATCTTTTATTTCAATTGGTCTTTATTAAAAATTGTCAGCAGTTTTTGCTCTACAGGGTTAAGTTTCAGTCTATCTGTAGAGTCTATTACTTTCAGTTTCACAATGAACTGCCAGGTTGCTGCTCTGACGGCTGGCTGTATAACCCTTATCTCTGAATTCCTGACTGCTCATAAACACTCATTATAGATACGTTCTAATAAAACATGGCTTAAATGAGTGTTTCTCAGCTGTCAGGAGTTCAAAGACAAGGGTTATACATCAGAGCAGCAACTTGACAGTTCATTGGGAAATTGAAAGCAAGATACTCCATGAATAGACGGAAACTTAACCTTGTAGAACAAAAACTGCTAAAACATTTAAGTGAATATCGACTGAAAAAAAATGTATTTTTTGACCCAAAATGAGTAAAATGCAATCATTAAAATAAATTGCCCCCAAAGGTGTCATAGCCTTTAAGTGTCCGTTTCCTTATTATGGCATGCATCGATGCAGCTCATTAAGAAACTAGGACATTGCTCTAAGTTTATCTTCACATCTTATCTTCTTTCTCACGTCATTGAAATGCAGCAGAATGTGAAAATTAGCAGGACCTTATACTTTTAACTTAATATGGCAGCGCATTAAGATTTCAAAAAAGCTATAAAATCTCATAAATAAGAGATGCGCATTCTGCATGGAGATACACCATACACAAAGTAAGCCTCAGGGGGGAGCTTCACCGGTACATAACATCATTACTTCGGAGATGAAAATGACATTTTAGCTGATATTCTACAAAGAGGAGAAGAAATAGTTATTACTCACACAAATACCCCTAACCTTGGGAAAAAAAAGTATCCTTATTAACGGTATTATGTGCTCAATGGGCTCCTTTCATTAGCAGAACTCCTCAGTACAGCCATTTTCTTGCCTTGCTTTTAAATAGTCATGTTTCCGTGGAATATTAATAATTCCCATTGAGTCGTGTGCTTTGTTTTATGACTCTTTTAACTGCCGGCTTTCATATACACAGCATTCTGTTCAATGGTAAGACAACAGAGCGGCAATAATACAAAGTAAATACTAAATGGGGGCCTTCATAGAAAAGCAGCGACATACAAAACATTGATTTTAAGGGGAGTGAATACTTTCTCAACCAAACTTTTTATGTCTCCAGCATACTAAAAATAAAATATATAGCAACTTTTCAAATTTTAAAGCAAATAAAAAAAAAATTAAAGTCTTTAGTGTATATAGCAAATAGGCAAGACTATATGTTAAACCTGTATCAAATTGGCACAAGGCGTAGTCAATTTAACTACTGTCAGGGACACTAAGAGGGCATGCCTACTGTATGGGTGCAATAAGGGGGCATAATAAAGCGAAGGTGCACTAAAGAGGCATAACTACTGTAAGGGTACACTAATGGGCTTAACTAAAGCAAGGGTATACTAAGGGGGACATAACTACTGTGAGTGGACACTAAAGGGGCATAACTACTGTAAGGGTACACTAAGGGGGAATAACTGAAGCAAGGGGACATTAAGGGGGATAACTATTGTGAGGGGACACTATGGGGAAATAACTAATGTAAGGGTACACTAAAAGGGCATAACTAAAGCAAGGGGGCATAACTATTGTAAGGGTACACTAAGGTGGCATAACTAAAGTAAGGGGGCATAGCTACTGTAAGGATACACTAAGGAGGCATAACTAAAGCAAGCAGGCATAACTACTGTAAGGGTACACTAAGGAGGCATAACTAAAGCGAGGGGGCATAACTACTGTAAGGGTACACTAAAGGGACATAACTAAAACAAGGAAGCATAACTACTGTGAAGGTACTCTAAGGGGGCATAACTGAAGTGAAGGGGTACTAAGGGGTGCATACCTACTGTGAGTGGGCACTTAGGGGACATGCCCACTGTGAGAGAACACTAAGAGGGGATAACTAATGTGAGGGGGCACTAAGGTGGGAATAACTACTGTGAGAGAACACTAACGGGGCATAGCTACTGTAAGGGCACACTAACGAGCCATAACTGGAGTGATAATGCCCTAAGGGGGCATAAATATTGTAACAGTACACTAAGGGGCCATAACTGAAGCAAGGGTACACTAAGGAGGACATCACTAATGTGAGGGGGCACTTAAGGAGTAAATCTACAGTGAGGGGACATAGTTAATATGAGGAGGCACTATGAGAGCATTTCAACTGTGTGGCAGCACTAATGGAGCATTCTGCTATGTTGTTCCACTAAGGAGCAGGTGGGGGCACTCATAAAATCTCTGCACTAGGCCCGTCAACGTATTCAAATCTCCCAGGAGCTGTATGCACAAAAGGACAGATTTTTATTCTCTAAGAAAGGGCCGATGGATAAGACTGCAAACACACACATGACTGCAGGATCAGGTTACACACTGGGTTTGTTTATAGGCTGTAACTAGAGATGACCGAATTTTTCAAAAATTCTATTCGCCGGTTCACCTAATTTTTTGGGAAAAATTTGGTTTGATCAAATTTATTTGCAGTGAATTACGTAAAAAAACGTCTAGTTCTTGGTTGCAGAGAGCCTTTATAGTGGTGTTGAACACTGTGCCTTGTAGTAACACGCATAGGGAGTCTGCTTTGGTAGTGAAATAATACTGTGAGTCCGTATGACATGCAGATGACAGGCTTCATTCTTAGTATCACTGCACACTTCACTTATTTGGGCAGTCACGGGGCCAAAACTGACCAAATAACTCAAGTATCAACTCAGGGTTAGGCCTCCTGCACATGAACGTGAGCGCCCCGTGGTCGTGCTGCGACCCGCAAATTGTGAGCAGCAATGCACGAACACCGTCCGTGGGGCAGCCGCAGCGGATCGCGGACCCATTCACTTTAATGGGTCCGCGATCCGGGCGTTCCGCAAAAGATAGGACATGTTCTATCTTTTTGCGGAACGGAAGTACCACCGCGAAACCCCACCGAAGGACTCTGTTGTGCATCCGTAGGGCTCCATTCCGTGCCTCCGTTCTGCACCATTCCATATCTCCGGATTTGCGGACCCATTGAAGTGAATGGGTCCGCATCAGTGATGCGGAATGCACACGGAACGGTGCCCGTGTATTGCGGATCCACAAATGTGGTCCGTAATACGGCCACGGATCGCACACGTTCGTGTGCAGGAGGCCTTACAGGTCGATGTTAGCGTCAAGAAGAAGTGCACTCCTTTCACACCGTCACCAGCTGATTCCACACAGATGTCTACAAAACCTGTTCTATTAAACTCTTATACAAGTAGAGGCCCCCCCCCCCCCGACAGAGTGGAGAGGGTGTCAGCAGTAAGTTTGTGTTGACGTCACTGAATAATTTACCCTTTTTCTGATCCGTCAGAGCAATAACCCACCAAAAAAATTATCCTGTCTGTGGAGCATACGCTTTCACTCGGTCAGCATTTGCTCAATAATTCATCAGTATTGCTAATGCCAAAAAAAACTGGAGTGAATCTAAAACAAAGATGACACGTGAACTGAATATTTGCATGTCTTCTGTGTTTTATACCCACTCTTGTTTTTGGCTGCCAAATCATAAGCCAATTCTGATGGGACCATACAGGTCTTACAGCTGCTACACAGACAGGATCCGTTGTGCGTCTCATTTTTCCTTCCTTCTGACAGACCAGAAGAAAGTTGGGTGGGAACAGGAGGGTGGGAACAGCATAAGAAGTCCACAGAGTGGACCAATGACATAGTGGTGAGGTGGAAGCAGAATGAGGAGACCACAGAGTGGCCCAATGATAGAGTCTGGAGGTGGCAGCAGCATCAGGAGGCCACAGAGTGGCACGACGAAGAGAGATTGTGTAGATGGCAGCAGCTCGAGGAAGCCACAGAGTAGCACAAAGACAAGAGATTGTGGAGGTGGCAGCAGCATGAGAAGACCACAGAGTCGCATGATGACGAAAGATTGTGGAGGTGGCAGCAGCATGAGGAGGCCACAGAGTAGCACAACGACAAGAGATTGTGGCTGTGGCAGCAGCATGAGGAGGCCACAGAGTGGCACGACGATGAGAGATTGTGAAGGCAGGGGCGTTGCTAGGGTCTGAAAACATCCGGGGCACAACCCCACTGTGTTGAAATTGCACATTAAAGGCATGCTTAAAGGGGTGTTCTGGTTTACGCAAATGAAGTGCAGTACTGCAGACTGCAGTCATTATATAATACAACATTCGGTAACTTTCTGTTATGTTTCATTTCCTCACCACTGCAGAAATCTTTGCTTGTGCCCTTTAATATTTATGGTAGTGGACCCTGGGCAATCCCAAAGATCATCCCCCCACCCTTCTTGTACTTCTTGTTCCGCTGATCCGCTACTTGCGGGCTGCGCGGGCATGAGTTCAGTCACTTCGGTGCGCAATCCCGTTCTGCGGCGGGTCTTGATCACGCGCCGCAGGACGGGATTGCGCACCGAAGTGACTAAACTCATGCCAATGCAGCCCGCAAGTAGCGGATCAGCGGAACAAGTCCAAGGGGGTTGGGGGATGATCTGTGGTGGGTTGCCCAGGTCCAATCAATATTAAAGTGCTCTGGAATAGCCAAATAAAAAAAAATGCTACTAGGCCAGCATAACATTCGGGGCACTGAACAAAACATCCGGGGCTCAAGCCCCGAATGTTTTGACCTAACGACACCCCTGTGTGGAGGTGTCAGCAGCATGAGGAGGCCACAGAGAAGCACAATGATGAGAGATTGTGGAGGGGGCAGCAGCATGAGGAGGCCACAGAGTGGCACGACAATGAGAGATTATGGAGGTGGCAGCAGCATGAGGGGGCCACAGAGTGGCACGACAATGAGAGATTATGAAGGTGGCAGCAGCATGAGGGGGCCACAGAGCAGCACAACGACGAGAGATTGTGGAGGTGGCAGCAGCATGAGGAGGCCACAGAGTGGCACGACGACGAGAGATTATGGAGGTGGCAGCAGCATGAGGGGGCCACAGAGTGGCACGACAACAAGAGATTGTGGAGGTGGCAGCAGCATATGGAGGCCATAGGGTAGCACAACGATGAGAGATTGTGGAGGGGGCAGCAGCGTGAAAAATTGGCAATGTAATATCTGCGTAATGTGCACGAAATACAGGGGTGGGTCACTATAGCTACATTTTTCAAGCTGCTAGAAGTTTCCTGAGACTGGAGAAAATAGTTGCATGGCAGAACATTGCAATAGCTTTATATGCAAATTGAGTGCTCCAATATATTCGCGATTGCGAAATTGGCACTAATGATGCGAATATTTTGGCACAATACGTGCAACTTCACATTTTATCAGGTGTGACTACTTATTAGTGATCGGTGCGCTAAGTATTGTTGTGAACTTGTGACATCACAGCACTATGTATGTAGCATGTATGTATGGACAGCAGAACCTATCAGCTACACTCTATCAGGATATAACCTACACTGACTATCTCCAACTAACTATCTGCATTATATATATAAGCTAACTAACTAACTATCTAATGTAATGACACAGGAAAGCAGAGAGCACAGCAATGTCACTGCTGTCTCTCTCAGATCTGCAAAATACTGCATACAAGGGCTGCTGGGGAGGTTCTTATATAGTAAGGGGTAGGCAACTTTCCTATTGATTGCTACGGATGTTGCTAAGCTCAGACAAAGATATTGCAGCCTCCTCATTGGCCCACAAGCAAGAAGGGAGGTTACTGGTGAAAAAAAAAATCTAGAATGTTCGAAATTACGAATATATATCACTATATTCTAAATATTTGCGAATTCTCGAAGTGGCGATATTCGCGATTAATATTCGCTATTTGAATATTCGCGCCTAACACTAAACACAAATAACTGCAACAGTGAAGTGCATATATATTTTTCTTTCTGTACTGAAATAGGCCACTAAATGCTTTCACCACATATAACTGCAGAAGTGAAAATGCGTATATATTTTTCTTTCTGTACTGAAATAGGCCACTAAACGCTTTTACCACAAATAACTGCAACAGTGAAATGCGAATATATTTTTATTTTTGCACTGAAATAGGCTACTAAACCCTTTCACCACAAATAACTGCAACAGTGAAGTGCGTATATATTATTCTTTTTGTACTAAAATAGGCCACTAAAGGCTTTTTAACCACTTAAGGACCACAGGTTTATACCCCCCTAAAGACCAGGCCCTTTTTTACAAATCGGCACTCCACAACTTTAGCGGTTTATTGCTCGGTCATGCAACTTACCACCCAAATGAATTTTACCTCCTTTTCTTCTCACTAATAGAGCTTTCATTTGGTGGTATTTCATTGCTGCTGACATTTTAACTTTTTTTGTTATTAATCGAAATTTAACGATTTTTTTGCAAAAAAATGACATTTTTCACTTTCAGTTGCAAAATTTTGCAAAAAAAACGACATCCATATATACATTTTTCTCTAAATTTATTGTTCTACATGTCTTTGATAAAAAAAAAATGTTTGGGTAAAAAAAAAATGGTTTGGGTAAAAGTTATAGCGTTTACAAACTATGGTACAAAAATGTGAATTTCCGCTTTTTGAAGCAGCTCTGACTTTCTGAGCACCTGTCATGTTTCCTGAGGTTCTACAATGCCCAGACAGTACAAACACCCCACAAATGACCCCATTTCGGAAAGTAGACACCCTAAGGTATTCGCTGATGGGCATAGTGAGTTCATAGAACTTTTTATTTTTTGTCACAAGTTAGCGGAAAATGATGATTTTTTTTTTTTTTTTCGTACAAAGTCTCATATTCCACTAACTTGTGACAAAAAATAAAAACTTCCATGAACTCACTATGCCCCTCACGGAATACCTTGGGGTGTCTTCTTTCCGAAATGGGGTCACATGTGGGGTATTTATACTTCCCTGGCATTCTAGGGGCCCTAAAGCGTGAGAAGAAGTCTGGAATATAAATCTCTAAAAAAAATTACGCATTTGGATTCTGTGAGGGGTATGGTGAGTTCATGTGAGATTTTATTTTTTGACACAAGTTAGTGGAATATGAGACTTTGTAAGAAAAAAATAATAATTTCCGCTAACTTGGGCCAAAAAAATGTCTGAATGGAGCCTTACAGGGGGGTGATCAATGACAGGGGGGTGATCAATGACAGGGGGGTGATCAAGGAGTCTATATGGGGTGATCACCCCCCTGTCATTGATCACCCCCTTATAAGGCTCCATTCAGATGTCCGTATGTGTTTTGCGGATCCGATCCATGTATCCGTGGATCCGTAAAAATCATACGGACATCTGAATGCAGCCTGACAGGGGGGGTGATCAATGACAGGGGGGGTGATCAATGACAGGGGGGGTGATCAATGACAGGGGGGTGATCAGGGAGTCTATATGAGGTGATCACCCCCCCTGGAAGGCTCCAGGGAGACGCCTGTATGTGTTTTGCGGATCCGATCCATCTATCAGTGGATCCGTAAAAATCATGCGGACGTCTGAATGGAGCTTTACAGGGGGGTGATCAATGACAGGGGGGTAATCAATGACAGGGGGGGTGATCAGGGAGTCTATATGGGGTGATCACCACAGTCATTGATCACGCCCCTGTAAGGCTCCATTCAGACGTCCGTATGCGTTTTGCGGATCCGATCCATCTATCAGTGGATCCGTAAAAATCATGCGGACATCTGAATGGAGCTTTACAGGGGGGTAATCAATGACAGGGGGGTGATCAGGGAGTCTATATGGGGTGATCACCACAGTCATTGATCACGCCCCTGTAAGGCTCCATTCAGACGTCCATATGCGTTTTGCGGATCCGATCCATCTATCAGTGGATCCGTAAAAATCATGCGGACATCTGAATGGAGCTTTACAGGGGGGTGATCAATGACAGGGGGGTAATCAATGACAGGGGGGTGATCAGGGAGTCTATATGGGGTGATCACCACAGTCATTGATCACGCCCCTGTAAGGCTCCATTCAGACGTCCATATGCGTTTTGCGGATCCGATCCATCTATCAGTGGATCCGTAAAAATCATGCGGACATCTGAATGGAGCTTTACAGGGGGGTGATCAATGACAGGGGGGTAATCAATGACAGGGGGGTGATCAGGGAGTCTATATGGGGTGATCACCACAGTCATTGATCACGCCCCTAAAGGGTCCATTCAGACGTCCGTATGCGTTTTGCGGATCCGATCCATCTATCAGTGGATCCGTAAAAATCATGTGGACGTCTGAATGGAGCTTTACAGGGGGGTAATTAATGACAGGGGGGTGATCAGGGAGTCTATATGGGGTGATCACCACAGTCATTGATCACGCCCCTGTAAGGCTCCATTCAGACGTCCGTATGCGTTTTGCGGATCCGATCCATCTATCAGTGGATCCGTAAAAATCATGCGGACATCTGAATGGAGCTTTACAGGGGGGTAATCAATGACAGGGGGGTGATCAGGGAGTCTATATGGGGTGATCACCACAGTCATTGATCACGCCCCTATAAGGCTCCATTCAGACGTCCGTATGCGTTTTGCGGATCCGATCCATCTATCAGTGGATCCGTAAAAATCATGCGGACGTCTGAATAGAGCTTTACAGGGGGGTAATCAATGACAGGGGGGTAATCAATGACAGGGGGTGATCAGGGAGTCTATATGGGATGATCAGGGGTGATCAAGGGTGAATAAGGGGTTAATAAGTGACAGGGGGGGTGTAGTGTAGTGGTGCTTGGTGCAACATATTACTGAGCTACCTGTGTCCTCTGGTGGTCGATCCAAACAAAGGGGACCACCAGAGGACCAGGTAGCAGGTATATTAGACGCTGTTATCAAAACAGCGTCTGATATACCTTTCAGGGGTTAAAAAAAACACATCTCCAGCCTGCCAGCGAACGATCGCCGCTGGCAGGCTGGAGATCCACTCTCTTACCTTCCGTTCCTGTGAGCGCGCGCGCCTGTGTGCGCGCGTTCACAGGAAATCTCGGCTCACGCGAGATGACGCCAATCGGCGTTAGTGTGACCTGGGAGCGCCGCAGAAATGACGCCTTTCGGCGTTAGCGTGGCGGGAAGTGGTTAACATAGCACTTACACCCAAATAACAAGAACAAATTGCTTGAATGACAGAGCTGTATAATGGCTATTTGGATCCCCAAATAATCTTTCCCTGCACTTGTAAATCGCTTTTCTAGCACTGTCCCTAGCGCCTTCTGACATCTCTCACAGGCACTACGATGATGTTTTTCCTATTGCTGTCCCTAGCGCCTTCTCAAGTCTGTCCCTGCACTCATAACGCTGGAAAATGAATGAATCTAAGATGGCCGCCATATTTATAGGGCTGTGACATGTCAGTCTGGGTGATCCCGCCTTCCCAGACTTCCTTTCTCCATGTCCTCACACGTGCAGCAGCCATTTTAAGAAAAATGTGATTTGTTACCACGAAGTTCGCATTCGTTGCGAATCAAATTTTTCCTGAAACTCGGATTGAATTCCACTTCGTCAGCTTCGATTCGCTCATTTCTAGCTGTAACTATGAGGACACATAAGTCAGCATAGAAGCTGTATACAGAAATTTACTCGAGATTTTAAATCAAGAGTAATAGCATCCTAAAAAACAAATATACAGTATGAACATTCATTATAACAGTGTTACTACTGAGCAATATTTCCCATATAATAGAAGCTGAAATAATTAAATCTAGATCTCAAATTTAGCCCAGCACCCACAATGCCACAAGCCATTCTACACCCAAGAGTTGTCACACAACCACCCCTTTTTGCATAGCGTCTTTTTTTTAATTTTATATATTATGGATTCATATTTATGGCAATTAAGACGACTAAAGCTCAAATTAATGTCCATTGCCTTGAATAGGACAAATAGGGCAGGATCTCCGAAAATTCCATGGTTGGATGTCCTCATCTCTAATGAAGCAGAACCTCAATAAACCATAGAAAGGAATTCCTGGGGTTACAATGCAAATTCTATAACAGTGCCCATCACCCCCTCCCCCACCCCACCTGCTATGATGTAGCGCATTTATGATGTAGCTGTTCACATTTTGACATCATGAGACCAAAACGACATCTAACAATTGATCAACAGTACCTCGCCATTGCGAGGCTTCAAGCAGGATGTTCTCAGATGGAAGTGGCCACTGAGCTTAGAGTGTCATAGAGTGTCATCAGCAGGTTGCAAAAGAGATACCGAGAGACTGGAAGATTCACAGAAATGCAAGGAAGTGGACCTAATTTGGCCACATTCCACAATGATGACCGCTTCATTATGATCAATGCCCTGCTAATGGAGCTAAACCTCAATAAACCATATTTATAATACTGATGTCTTCTTATAGGGCAGAGGGGCCCCTGTGCCCACCATCCCAAGCACCAGTGCCCGGGAGTATCTGCTACCTCCTGTGCTATGGCCCAATTTATGTATTGAACATTCAAGAATTATGCTTCTCTCTCACTTCTACACCTTAGGAATGAACTGCAGTAAATTGCTTTTCTAAAGTCATTCAGAAATAACACATTGAGATGATTGTGAACCTTAAAAATATAATAAAGCACCTCCTGCTCTCCTAACCTGCAGCGATCCCACAGTATCCTAATGTCTAGGCCTACTGTTACATTTACACACACAAATAACACGGAGTCACATCACACTGAGAGGCGGCATGCGACTGCAGGGAAGCCGCCTGCTTTTAGCATTCAAGCATATTCCGAAAATTAGATTTTTTTCAGGAAAGATATTCTTCTATGGCCTAATTATACAGATCTCCACGGAGATGCGTTTAGGTCCAGTTGTGGCCAGGCTGGAAAAGTCTGTTTGACCTAGATAATTGATGAAATCCTTCTAGTTAAATATGAAAAATTAAAATAGAAGTTGCTGTTCCACACTATGGAAATATATAGATAGATAAATATGGTTTATAAGAATGATAGATACAGTAGATAGATAGATAGTGTGGAGGGTCAGCTCTTTTTCGGGGGTTGCAACCACACACGTCTTCACGGACACCAAGTTTTATGGTCCAAATATTGCTTTTATTTGGCACCGCAGCAAAAACAAAACATAATACAAAACAAACACCTGCCCGGCTGGGCTCTAACTAAACATATAATAACCTGACTCACCTAAAGTATACTTCACAGTTCACACACTGTTTTAGGTGTAGCTTTCTTAGCCAGTAGTCCAGCTCACTTCCAGGCTGTAACAAAGTCAGTCCAGGCTTTCTCCCAGCCTCGTGGTCCCTCAGCCTTGCCCAGCTGAGACCACATTCACAGAGCCTCCAGGCCTCTGTCCACGGGTAACACACTCCCCCCTTACTGACACCCTGGGTGGTGCTGTATCCAAGCCTGAGTATCTCCATCTGGTCTCACCTGTGGTGGAATAGGGATGTGGATCACACTATCCACCCCTTCCTTGCCTCTAACCTGTGTGAGATCTGTCACTGTCTCACATACCCCCCCCCCTTTGTTTAAGCCCGTGAGGGTGAACACATGCATAACCACGAGAAGCTAGTGAGAGGGCATCCACCTGGCCTGAAACCTTCCCTTTGTTCTGCCAGACCCACGCCAGCAGAGCTTGGTTTATCACCAAAACTGACGTCTTGCCCAATGGAAACTGCCTAACGGCCTCATGGCCAGATACTCTTTTTCTACTCTTTCCCGGGTGATGATGATGCACTCTCGCACTCTTTGATCTCTCTCTCTTTTTAGATCCTCTGGCTTCCTCACATGTGCCTCATGTCCTTTCTTGGACTGCTGCAGCTCTTGACTGAACTGTTCCCAGTCATGGTCATGTCCAGACACTTTCTCCTTTGTTTTTCGGAGCTCCTTTAGCAGAGCATGCTTGCCCCTGCTCGCTTCTTTTACGTGCATCTGGTTCACTTCTTTCTTCTTTTCAGCAGTAGTTTCCCCAGCTATGGTGGCAGTTTCAGAGACCTCTGCTTCTTTAGTGGCTTTTTCCACTTCAGCTGCCGCTCCCTTTGTCTGAACTTTGGTCTCTGCAGCACCTGGGGACTTCACTTCCTCCAACACATCGGCCTTAACTTCCTCAGCCTTTGTCTTCTTGGAGTCTCCAGTCTCTTTGACAGCCTTCTCATCCTTCTCGGATATGGCACCATACACTTGCAGGAGGCACCGGGGTCTTCAGCAGACTCCTCGTCTTCTGGATTTTTCTCCAGAGGCTCACCCAGGACACTGTTCTCCTTTTTGGGAGGAGTCAGGAGAGACAGCCGATCGTAATAGCCAGGATCCAAAAACTGATCGTTCACCTCCTCGTACTTCTTCCACAGCAGGCTGATGGCTATTTGGAAGGCCTTGTAGGCAGAGGGGACGTCTTCCAGGCTCGGGATACACTCTAGCATGGGTCTGTGGTCTTCGGCATCCACATCAGCCCCATCAACTGGTTCAGAAGAAGCATCTTCCATCTTCTCTGCCTCAGTCAGCACCGCAGTGCCACCATCTCCAGACCCATTCTTAATAGGCTCTAACTTAGACTTCTCCAACTCATAGACGTTCTTCCTGACGTCATCCTTTGAGCTCACGAGATCATCTATCTCTGCTCTGAGTTGCTTGTTCAGCCTCTCAAATTCAGCATGCTCCTCAAGCGCTTCTTCAAGGGCTCTAGCCAAGGAGAGGGCCTTGGTCTCCTTCTCCCAAGCATCAGTCTCCGCTTGGACACGTTTTTCGTCATATCGAGCCGAGATGTATTTCTTTTCAGCCAGGAACCGGTCAAACTTCTTCTGTTTCTTCTCTAGGTTAGACATAATTTGGTGGTCCAGGTCCACCATCAGATCATCCAATTCTCGCTGAAGTTTGTTCTTGGTTTTCTCCTACTTTTTGTATGTCAGACCCTTTTTCTCCAGGCGCTGATCCATCAACTTCTTTTCAGCTTTTCGCACAAGCTTTGCAGGTTTTTTCTCCAGGGCCCACTGCAATTGCGCCCTCAAAGCATCAGCACAGCGGTTACCCTGGGAGACGCTTTGGGTTAGGAGTTCTCTTTGTCTTTCATACTCCTCCATGAGTTTTTCATGCTCCTGCTGCCACTTCAGGTGCCTTTGGTTAGCCTCCAGATTGGCCTGCCTCAGCTGCTCGGTGAGATCCTCCATCCACCCCATAGCAACAGACAGCCCAGGCACCAGAAAAATTTTCAGCAACAAGTCCACTTTAAAACAGAGACCCGGCCTCCAGGTGTCTCACTCTCTAGAGACAATTTCAGCATTCACAGTCTCTTTTGCATTGCAGACATCACAGTTTCTTTCCCAGGGCTGCTGGCCCTTTAAATCCGCACAGCAATTTCCTTTGCAACACAGTAGAATTCAGCAGCACCTGCTCTTGCTCTTGCCCCTAGCAACCAGTTGTCTCCTTTCAGCAGGGACGCTGCCTGCTCCAAGCCACCAATTGTGGGGGGATAGCTCTTTTTCAGGGGTTGCAACCACACACGTCTTCACGGACACCAAGTTTTAAGGTCCAAACATTGCTTTTATTTGGCACCTCAGCAAAAACAAAACATAATACAAAACAAACACCTGCCCGGCTGGGCTCTAACTAAACATATAATAACCTGACTCACCTAAAGTATACATCACAGTTCACACACTGTTTCAGGTGCAGCTTTCTTAGATAGTAGTCCAGCTCACTTCCAGGCTGTAACAAAGTCACTCCAGGCTATCTCCCAGCCTCGTGGTCCCTCAGCCTTGCCCAGCTGAGACCACATTCACAGAGCCTCTAGGCCTCTGTCCACAGGTAACACACTCCTCCTTTACTGACACCCTGGGAGGTGCTTTATGCCAGCCTGAGTATCTCCAGCTGGTCTCACCTGTGGTGGAATAGGGGTGTGGATCACACTATCCACCCCTTACTTGCCTCTAACCTGTGTGAGATCTGTTACTGTCTCACAACAGATAGATAGAATTATACACTACTCAGAAAAAGTTTGGGATATTTGGCTTGTGGGTGAAATTTCAGGATGAACCTAAAGTGCCTTCTAACCTTTACAGGTGAACTTAATGTGACCTTCTCTAAACTTTTGAATGCATATGTGCAACTGGTCAATGTTTCAGTACTTTTTACACAACTTGCTGTGCTCTAACAAGGAGCTTAACGGCAAAATTCAGGTAACAGGTGTTTGATCCATGAACCACTCAATGAATTTCCTGGTTCAATTCAAATTGGTATTTAAACATCATGATGTTCATATTTTGATATCATGAGACCAAGACAACACCTAACAATTGATCAACAGTACCTCACCATTACGAGGCTTCAAATAGGATGTTCTCAGACAGAAGTGGCCACTGAGCTTAGATTGTCACAGAGTGTCATCAGCAGGTTGCAAAAGAGATACAGAGAGACTAGAAGAGTCACAGAAAGGCAAGGAAGTGGACCTTCTTTGGCCACATTCCACACTGATGACACCTTCATTATGATGAATGCCCTGTGTAACCGGATGATGAATGCCACACAAGTCCAGGCACATTTATGTGAGATGAGAGGAACCCAAGTGTCACGTCAGACCTCTCATAATTGTTTACATCAGCGTTGTCTGCGTGCTATACAACCTGCAAGGGTACCTGACCACACCACCAGGCACAGGCGTCATCATTTTGCATGGGCCAGGGAGCATCTACTCTGGATAAGGGACCTATGGGCCTCAGTGCTGTTCACTGATGAAAGTCGATTCACGCTGAGCAGAAATGATGGCCGACAACAATGTTGGAGACGTCAAGGAGAGCGCTATGTATCAGCCACTGTTGTCACCAGACGAGCCTTTGGTGGTGGTGGTGTTACAGTGCGGGCAGGTGTGTCTAGTCAATACAGAACTGGAGTGGCCTGCACTTTCTCCAGACCTGAATTCCATTGAAAACCTATGGGATCAGCTGAGTAGCCGTGTGGAGGCTCGTAACTCTGTACCCCAGAACCTCAATGACCTGAGGGCCGCCCTTCAAGAAGAGTGGGATGCCATGCCTCAGCAGACAATAAGTCAACTTGTGAACAGCAGGAGATGTTGTTGTCAAGCTGTAATTGATGCTCAAGGCCACATGACAAGTTTTTGAGACACTAACATTTTGTAGGGGTATACCCACCAGTGTTTGCTTTTGTTTCAATAAATTGTTTGAGATGAGCAAATCACCATTGCTGCTTCTACTTGAGTGCCCTACTTTCAATATATAATATTACAGCAGCCTGAAGTTTTTACGTTTTCCATAAATTTCACGGGAGAGCAAAATATCCATAACTTTTGTGAGTAGTGTAGATAGATTTTTATTCATTTTATGCACTTATATATCACTACTATATTCCGCAGCACTTTACAGACATTAGCATCCAACTGTCCCCAATGGGGCTCACAATTTAAGGTCCCTATCAGTATGCCTTTGGAGTGTGGGAGGAAACCCACATAAACACAAGGAGAACATACAAACTCCATGCAGATGTTGCCCTTGGTCGGAATTGAACCTAGGACCCCAGTGCTGCTAGGCACCAGTGCTAACCACTGAGCCACCGTGTGGATGGATGGATGGATGGATGGATGGATGGGTGTGATCACATTTTCACTGCCTGTCAATCAAAGTGCAGAGGTCGCAGCAGCTACAGAGAGAGCTGAACTTCTAGGTGTAAGGGCAACGCCCCCGTTGCTCCTAGAGGCTCATTTGCATATAATAAAACATCATGTTTCTCAGCAATGCGGGCACATATGAACATGGGACCAACACAGATGCCTTCAGCTGCCAAGTCCACATGTAACAGGTCAGCCAGTGTCATAGGTACAAATCTGCTGACAGATATCCTTTAATAGATAGATAGGCTGAAGAAATTCCACGGCACATCCAAGGCGTAAAATAGTAGAAAAACTTTATTCACCAGACCCGCGGGTCTGGTGAATAAAGTTTTTCTACTATTTTACGCCTTGGATGTGCCGTGGAATTTCTTCAGCCTATTGTTTGGAGGGGGATCGCCTCCACAGCCGCTGGCACTCCGCCTGTACCTGTTATACAGCTGTGCTGCCCAACCTTCCTTTCTTGTCTATAGATAGATAGATAGATAGATAGATAGATAGATAGATAGATAGATAGACAGAAAATATTCTGATGCTATAGTGCAAATTCAACTTTTCACTTCAATGCAGTTCAATGTCTCGAAAGAAGCCAAAAGGGTGAAACTCTGTGTCAAGCAGAAGCATGGTATATGATAATCCTTTGATTATTAATATCGGATGAGCTTCGTCTGTGAACACCATGAATTCACTATTGGTGTTAATCTAATGCAAAGCTATGCTGTGTGAGATCTTACCCGTTTGCTTCGGAGAACAGGAAGTTTCAATTCTGTTTGGATTGTATCCGACAGATTTCCAGCTTAGGCTAGTTTCACACCAGCGTTCGGGGTCCGGCTGTATTTTAATCCGAAACCTCGAGTTTATTTATTTCTTCTGCTTTCCAGGTTTCTGAGTCCTAGTCTGTGGCTGCCCCTGGGTCAGTGGGGCCTGGAGGATTCTGCTTTGTGGTCATGGGCAAAGATGAGAAAACGTATTCATATTTGATAGTGGTCTGAGTTTCCTGAATCGGCCAACCAATTCAATTTCGTTCCAAATTAATTCGACCCAAATCGAAAGTCCCTAGAAAAGTCTTTCTCCCTCTATCTGTATATCTATCTATCTCTAACTCTGCCAAATCAAATCACACAAAATTTGAGTTAATTAGATTCATAACTTTTTGGAAACTCGTGTCAAATTTTCCAATTTTCAAATCGATTCACTCATCTCCAATCATTGATTCAGACTTCCAGCAATTCTATAGTGGAATAGTCACATCATACATGTGATATTTCCTTCTCCAGTCTTACAGTATATTGAGTAAAATGCATAAATTTATCATGCCTCTTAATCAAATGGCGCATCTTGGCCAAAATTTGCATCTTTGCTACGTTATAAAATTGCCAGAAGGTTAATGCTAAATTCTCCCATGGTGTTCTCAAATAAACCAGAGCATGTCTTCTAAGGACAGAAATCTCGATTTTATTACTTCTTCACAAAAAAAACCTTTTCCTAAGTGTGGCCCCCACAGCTCTTAGAGAGAGATTCCCCTGGAGGCGCTCTAATTAAATGCATTTGCTTGTGTTTTTCAGACTTTATATACACTTCACTGGAAAAGAAATGTTAGAAAATTGACATTTGAGATGTGTAACAGGAAAATGTTCAGTGAACCTGAGATCATATTGCAATGCACAGAGACATCAGCCGGGGAAGACTGTGCCCTCCTTGATAGACTTGAAGCATTAACCAGTCTTGGTGCCTTAACACTGTCGAGCTGAGTAGCTGTCTTATTCTCTCCTATTTTATACATTAGTCTGTTTGTTTGTTTGACTATTTAGATTATTGAATGTGAACAGCACACAATGGCATAAAGACTGAAGCGGAGGTAAGTGCTTGTGACAATATGTACCAAATTATCAGCTGCGCACGACAACATGCACCCCGTTTATCCAGGGTGAGTCACGGAACAATAATTTTCTGAATAGTAATGATGCTTTTGGCAATTTTTTACTTTGTTTATTGCCGAGTATTATTTTTTTTTTGCATGACTTGAGATGGTGCAGAACAGCAAGTATTCTTAAAAGGGTATTCCGAGATTTCTTATACTGATAACCTATCTTCTGGATAAGTCATCAGTATCTGATCTGTGGGGATTTGACACCCGGGACCCCCACCGATCAGCTGTTTGAGAAGGCACTAGTGCTTGCATAGCGCTACAGCCTTCTTGCAGCTTTGCCTACTCCATGTGAAGTCACGTTTATCGGTCACATGACCTGGGCGCAGCTCAGCCCCATTGAAGTCAATAGAGCTAAGCTGTGATACCAAGCAAGGCCACTATCAAATGTACGTCTGAGAGAAGGTCGCAGCACTACTGCGAGTGCCTTCTCAAACAGTTGAAAGGCTGGGATTCCAGGTGTCGGACCTCCACTGATCAGATACTGATATCCAGAGGATATGTCATTACTAGTGTAATAATCTCGAAAAAACTCTTTAAAGGGAATCTGGTAGCAAAGAAATGGCTCTTTGAAAACACAGGAGAACTAGAAGGCAGAGGACCTTTAAAAGCTCTTTTCTCCTTTCATTCTCCAAAAATAGGGTACAACTCCCACTAATCCCTGCACAAACTGTAGAGCTGGGGGCAATATAAAGCCATTCTTTACAAATTCAGACTGGCCCACTAGAGGACAGGTGGCTTCTCCAGTCGGGCTTAGTTTGGACACAATTATAGTCCCTATAGGTCCACCAGAAGACAACCTCATGTGAAGTTGATTTGGAGACAATTACTGTATATTAGGAAAATAAATGTTCTAGAATTTCTTCACAAATATCCTGAAAGAATTTATGAAAGATGCCTATCAATTTCAGAAAAGAAGCTTCTATGCTGGGCGAGAGCAGATGCCGTTTAGGTGGACTTCAGTCACCCATATATTACATGGATGGCTATTGATCTGAATGGCTGTTGCGTAATGGATAATACAAGTGCAAAATATCTAGCCAAAAATGACTTCCCCTGAAAAGATCAGCTGGTGTGTTGGAACCAAAACCGAAGGGATCTACTAGCCTCCACTGCAATTCCCATGCAAGAAACCCCATTAATCATATGACATGTCTATGCAATGTTAGCAGCATGTTTCAAATGCAATAAGCATTTTGTTCTCTTTTGAGTGATTGTGCGCCCTCAGAATAAATTATCTGGTTGGACCAAAGTACATCAGCCTAACATTGCCTCCTGATAATGATTTCCAGCCATTCTTTGGCTATTGGAATGTATTCCGCATAGTCATTGCTCATAAGAAATGCGATAAGTCACAGCTTGGGCAAGGTCAAAGTTTAAGTAGATGTCCTCTGGGAGCCAGATGAGTTCGAAAGAATAATGTCAACTGAAGTTATGCAAAATACATTCTGGTGTCAACAACTTAGCAAGTTATGTTAAGTAAGAAATTTATGAATGGTCCTTGTGAAACAGGAAGTTGTATGTTTACTTTATAAGTGTCCAGGAGGCAATTTGGTTTAATATTAAAGGGAAAGGCTTTATACTCTGTGAATTCACCATCCCATCTAGACGTTCTTCAGATGACCAGATCTCCAGATGGTTACAACATTGAAAAAGACATTAAATGATTGCATTCAGTCATCTATAGCTGCAATCCCCAGTTGACCCAGAAGATTGCAAAACCACCCTTGAATTCTTCCTTGACCCTCTACTAGCAATTTGACAGATCTGTGGATCATCATAATTGATACTAGTAACCTGTACTGTATTCAAAAATGTCTGACATCACAGCAACCCATGAGAGGTTGTGATTAGAGGGTCTGGGTGTTTAGGCCTCCATCGAGAACAAAGGGGCAGAAGTGTTCATTGGAATGCAATTCCCCTTAGGATCTGATAGGCCTTTCCATCTATCTTGAGAGGAGGAATTAGTCATACATTCACTATTCATCGAGTCCACTTAACGCTCATTCAGCTATCCTATATTATTCTGTTTTTGAAGGTATTCCTTTCTCTCTCCTTCTTTCCCTTGCATTTTCTCCATGTGCTCAAACTGAATCTGGTAACACAATACATATAGCTGATAGTCTTAGTGTTGAGTAGCATTCCCTGCCAATTAAATTATTATTGGTGGCTAAAACCCAATATTCTGTAGCTAATACTAACATTTCTGTCTTGGCATCTGTTGGGGGAAGCTTTGTTGGCTTTTAGCATACTTAATATATGACTGATTAATTCCCAAATATGGTTATTTTAGCAAGAAGCAGCTCTTCTGTAGAAATACTTACTCTAGTCTACTTCTACATGGAATGGTACCTTAAAATTCAACAGTCAGCAATCAAACTGAAGCTAACATCATGTCCTCTTGAATATTTGTGTCTAGGCTTCATCTAGTTCTCACTTTGAAATCTCATTCAATGTCCAAAATCACTTTCTAATAATCTACTAACAGTAGAATACATAACCCCATCTGTTTGCCTCCTTCAATGACATCCAGAATTGATGACCCAATCTCATGTAATAGACTCCATATCTATGGATACTGGAAGTCGACTTCCAGCATTTCTAATATAAACTCCTGGGTGGTGTAAGATGACCCTGCTTTGTTGTCGAGGCCAGGTCATACTTCATCCCAGCCTTGAAGATCACCAGAATAGTCATCAAGTGGTCTCCAGAACCTAGACGAGTAAGTAGAACTCCAAAACCTTGATTACAAGCTAATTATTTAGATTCAGACTGGTGTTGATTATTGTTGGTCGAGCACCAAAGTGCTCGGGTGCTCCAGTAAAACACCTCGGTAGAGCAACCGAGCAGAATGTAAGTCAATGGGAGAACCCGAGTATTAAACCAGGCACCCCCTGCTCTGAAGAGGGGAGGGTGTCTAGTTCATAGGAAAAGGTCAGAAATTGATGGAAAGACCACTGAAATGGTTTGTGAACAGCATGGGGAGGATGTCTGGATGCATTTGGACTCCCAGGTCCCTGCTGGGAACGATGTTGTCCGAGTAGTACGCCATTTTTACAGACATGATAATAATACGCACCAAACCAAAGATAAAATCGATTTTAGAGGAAAAATTGTGCTGCTGGTGACCCTCTAAAACATTAGGGGTGAGGGCCTGCTGCTGAGCTGACCATCTAAAAAAAATTGTGGGCGAGGACCTGCTGCCGAGCTCACAATCTAAAATATATTATGGGGCGAGGGCCTGCTGCCGAGCTGACCATCTAAAAGATTTTGAGGGCGAGGGCCTGCTGCCGAGCTGACCATCTAAAAAAATTTGTGGGCAAGGACCTGCTGCCGAGCTGACCATCTAAAAAATTTTGCAAGCAAGGGCCTGCTGCCGAGCTGACCATCTAAAAAAAAATTGTGAGCAAGGGCCTGCTGCCTAGCTGACCATTAAAACATTTTTGTGGGCGAGGGCCTGCTGCCGAGCTGACCATCTAAATATTTATAGGTAAGGGTCTGCTGCTGAGCTGACCCTCAAAAACATTATGGGTGAGGGCCTTCTGGTGACCCTCAAAAGCATTATAGGTGAGGGCCTCCTGGTGACCCTCTAAAACATTATGGGTGAGGGCCCACTGCTGAGCTGACCCTCTAAAACATTAGGAGCGAGGGCAGCCTAATAAGTATTTTGATATGATGGAGGAGGAGGACGACGAGAAAAGGGAGATTGAACCATATACCCTTTTTTATTTTTTTTTTATTTTCAATGAAACATAACAAGAGGTCATAGACCTGTTACAAGGTACAAGATAATGGTGAACAGTGAAAATCATCATATGAGAGAAGAATGGTGACATGCAATGACGAGATTCTATTGAGTCTAAATAAAAGCAATATGAAAGGCAGTTCAAAAACTATAGCTTGTAGTCAGGTTATCACTTCAGACATATTTATAGAAAGCGAGCATACGTCTAAATGTATAGGTACTATAGTATAGTGTAGCAGGGGGTAGGGTAGAAGGCACCGGGGATGGAACCAGAATGGGTCACACCCAACATCCGTGTTTAGGAATATAAAAAGCGGTAGAATTTCTATTAATGAGACAGCGGGAGCCCAAAAAGCAGAAGTATGACTATGTGTTAGTCTAGGGTTGTAAAGGTCTAGAAAATCTATATCTTATCCAAAGAGTCCAGCGTTAAGAAAAGCTGTGTGTGTGTGGGATTCCCAAGAGGAAAGTTCCTCAAATCGATAAAGCTGGTCTATTTTGAGCTTCCACTGTTCCACAGAGGGTAGAGAGGTCTGGAGCCAACACTTGGGGACTAAGAGTTAACACTTGGGGACAATTAATAATTGTTTGAATAGGTAGGGAGCAGAGGGAAAGCTTTCCTCATTGAAATAAGAAAAAAGGGCTCCGTATGGGGACATCTTCACTGAAGTCAAACAAATCTGGTTACTGATTCGAAAGATATCAGACCACCATTTGTTTAATAATGGGCAGGTCCACCAGATATAAAGGAAGGTTCCCTCTTCCCTCAGGCACCTCCAGCATTTGTCCGAAGAAGCACCAGCAAAGAGCAAGGATCTAACAGGGGTGATATTCCACTGGGTTTGAATTTTATACCCATTTTCCTGGATGCGGACACAGCG
Organism: Bufo bufo; assembly: GCF_905171765.1. NCBI lineage: Eukaryota > Metazoa > Chordata > Amphibia > Anura > Bufonidae > Bufo > Bufo bufo. Next base: position 126,532,264 of record NC_053398.1, read on the forward strand.
TGAAGCTTTATGTGGTAGGTTGAAGATTTCAGGGAGTATTGAGATTGGCAGTTCAATCTATGTGTCTTTTTCCCAGTTACTTATGAAAGCTGGTTTGATGGTGAGAGGGGGAGAGCGTAATTTATTGTATAGTTGTGAGATACATTTTTTGGGCGGATTTGGATTTGTAATTAGGACTTCAAACCAAACTAAGGGCCGAAAGAATTCCCCCTTTGTGTTATACCTAACAACAAAGGATTTGATGTGCGGTATTAAGGTGAAGTCGCAGGGGTGAGGGTTAAGCAAGTCCAGCAAAGTGTCTGAGTTAACCAGGGTACCAGGTGTTTCGAGTAGGTGATTGATGGGGAGAGAGGATGATCTAACCCCTTTGGAAGAAGAATCAAGCATAGTTGGGGAAGAGGTGCCTAAGATATCTCTGACTGTCAGTAATGGGGAAGGGAAGGGTACCAAGCAATGAGAGGAACCCATCCACCTCCAGGCGTCTAATGTAGCTTTTATGATTGGGTAAGAGGATAGCGGAATATGAGGTAGGGCTTGATGACCCAATAGGAGGGTTCGCGTAGGCAGGCCTTATATGCTTTGTTCCAGAGCCACCCAGGGTGTCACGGATGGTGTACAGGAAACAAGATGATACAAATAACATACGATGACTCACTGGATCCACAACTAAGGAACAAAAAGGGAGACCCCTGCAATCGACCTGCCGCTCTCCCTTATTGCTCAGCCTATGCGACCACTCTAAAGGTGAATGGGCGCATATCCACGTACCTCGGCTATCTGAACCTGAAGGCCCTACAATAGTGAGGGGACACGACCACCGGCTCCCTACACAGACACGGAGGGAGTCAGGGTCACCTGGATCCAGACAACAGAAAATCATAAATACTAAAACAACACTTATCTGCAGACGAACTGAGAACTGGTAGTTGGGAGCTGGGAGCTGGGAGCTGTAAACAGCATGCACACTCATTCCAGGAAGTTGTATCAGCCACACCCAACTACCTTATGGGGGAGAATATAAAGGGAGGTAATGAGTCTGACTGCATGACAGCTGAGATAGCCTAACAAGATGAGAAACAGAAACCAAAACAAAGAAACTCAAGGGGGAGGATCTGAACGACTCCTGTCAGAGCTTCTCAGCTGTCTAGTTGTGACAGTACCCCTCCCTCTAGGAGTGGACTCCGGACACTCAGGGCCCACCTTCTCAGGATGGGACCTATGGAAAGCCCTGATGAGGCGAGAGGCCTTAATGTCCGTCACTGGGAGCCACATCCTCTCCTCAGGACCATAACCCTCCCAATGAACGAGGTACTGGAGGGAACCACGGACAAGACGAGAATCCACAATCCTAGAGACCTGAAATTCAAGATTCCCATCAACCATAATCGGAGGAGGAGGCAAAGGTGAGGGTACAATAGGTTGAACATAAGGTTTCAATAAGGACTTATGGAAAACATTATGGATCTTCCAAGTCTGAGGAAGATCAAGACGGTAGGCAACAGGATTGATGACAGACAGGATCTTGTAAGGCCCAATAAACCTAGGACCCAACTTCCAGGAGGGAACCTTCAATTTGATATTCTTGGTAGACAGCCACACCAAATCACCAACATTCAGGTCCGGACCAGGCATACGTCTCTTATCCGCCACACGCTTATATCTCTCACTCATATTCTTTAGATTATCCTGAATATTTTGCCAAATAGATGACAAAGACGAGGAGAATCTGTCCTCATCAGGCAAACCAGAAGAGCCCTCTCCAGAGAAAGTCCCAAACTGCGGATGAAACCCATATGCACCAAAAAATGGTGACTTATCCGAGGACTCCTGACGACGGTTATTTAAAGCAAACTCAGCAAGGGACAAAAATGAACACCAATCCTCCTGATTCTCCGCCACAAAACAGCGCAGATATGTCTCCAGATTCTGATTGACACGCTCTGTCTGGCCATTCGACTGCGGATGGAAAGCAGAAGAGAATGACAAGCGAACCCCCAAGCGAGAACAGAAAGCCTTCCAGAATCTGGAAACAAACTGCGTGCCCCTATCAGAGACTATGTCAGAAGGAATCCCATGCAATTTGACAATGTGGTCAACAAATGCCTGCGCCAGCGTCTTAGCATTGGGCAAACCGGGAAAAGGGATAAAGTGCACCATTTTGCTAAAACGGTCCACCACCACCAGAATCACAGACTTCCCCGAGGAACGAGGCAAGTCCGTTATGAAGTCCATGGACAGATGTGTCCAAGGACGGGAAGGAATGGGCAAAGGAAGGAGAGGACCTGATGGCCGTGAGTGAGGGACCTTGGCACGAGCGCAAGTCTCGCAAGCTGCCACAAAACCCTCAACCGACTTACGAAGCGCAGGCCACCAGAATCTCCGAGCAATGAGATCCAGTGTGGCTCTTGTCCCCGGGTGCCCAGCAAGGACCGTATCATGGTGTTCTTTAAAAATCTTGTGTCTCAAAGCGAGAGGCACAAACAACCTCCCAGGAGGACAAAGATCAGGAGCTTCTGACTGGGCTGCCTGCACCTCTGCCTCCAATTCAGGAAAAAGAGCAGAGACCACCACACCTTCAGCTAAAATGGGACCCGGGTCTTCAAAATTCCCACCTCCCGGGAAACAACGTGACAGGGCATCTGCCTTCACATTCTTAACCCCAGGGCGGAACGTAACAACAAAATTAAACCTTGAAAAGAACAAAGACCATCTGGCCTGTCTCGGGTTCAGACGCTTGGCTGACTCCAAGTAGGCCAGATTTTTATGGTCAGTAAACACGGTAATAGGGTGTCTGGCTCCCTCTAGCCAATGGCGCCATTCCTCAAAAGCCAACTTGATGGCCAACAATTCCCTATCTGCCACATCATAATTTCTCTCTGCGGAGGAGAGCTTCTTTGAGAAAAAGGCACACGGTTGCCATTTGGCAGGAGAGGAACCCTGAGACAAGACCGCCCCCACCCCTACCTCAGAAGCATCAACCTCAACTATGAAGGGTAAGGAAACATCAGGTTGTACTAGGATGGGAGCGGAAGCAAAACTCTCCTTGATATCAGAAAAGGCCTTACGCGCCTCTACCGACCAGGAAGAAAAATCTACCCCCTTTCTGGTCATATCCGTGAGTGGTTTAACAACAGAGGAATAATTCAAAATAAATTTCCTGTAATAATTAGCAAAGCCCAAAAAACGCATCAGCGCCTTCTGATTCTCAGGAAGCTCCCACTCAAGCACAGCGCGGACCTTCTCGGGGTCCATGCGAAAACCAGAAGCGGAGACAAGAAACCCCAGAAATTGGATCTCTGGAACCGCAAACACACATTTTTCCAGTTTCGCGTATAATTTATTCTCCCGCAGGATGAGCAAGACCTGACGTAAGTGTTCCTTATGAGTTTTGAAATCAGGAGAAAAAATCAAAATGTCATCCAAATACACTAATACAAATTTTCCCATTAAATGATAAAAAATGCTGTTGACGAAATGCTGAAAAACGGCTGGGGCATTCATCAAACCAAAAGGCATAACTAAATTCTCAAAATGGCCCTCAGGGGTATTGAAAGCCGTCTTCCATTCGTCTCCTTCTCTGACCCTAACCAGGTTGTATGCCCCTCTTAGGTCTAATTTGGAAAAGACTTTAGCCCCAACAACCTGGTTAAACAGGTCCGGAATTAAAGGAAGCGGATACGGATCACGAATAGTGATACTGTTCAGCTCCCTGAAATCCAGACAAGGTCTTAAAGAACCATCTTTTTTCTTAACAAAGAAAAAACCAGCGGCAACAGGTGACTTTGAGGGTCGTATGTGTCCTTTTCTCAGACTCTCAGAGATATAAGCACGCATCGCGACCCTCTCAGGTTGAGAAAGATTGTATAAACGAGATTTAGGCAGCTTGGCACCTGGGATGAGATCAATAGGGCAATCATACTCCCTGTGCGGAGGCAAATCCTGAACTCCACTCTCAGAGAAAACATCCAAAAATTCAGAGAGGAAAGGTGGTACAGTTTTAGTAGAAACCTCAGAAATAGATGTTATGAGGCAATTCTCTCTGCAAAAGTTACTCCAACCATTTATTTGCCTCGCTTGCCAATCAATGGTGGGGTTATGTTTAGAGAGCCAGGGTAGCCCCAACACTAGAGGAGTAGGCAAACCGCTAAGGACGAAACATGACACATCCTCAACATGAGCATCACTCACAATTAAACGGATATTGTGAACTATGCCCTTTAATGATTTCTGAGAAAGTGGAGCTGAATCAATAGAAAAAACAGGAATATTTTTTCGCAAAGTGCAAACCTGGAAACCATGAGTTATTGCAAATTGGTTATCAATGAGGTTGACAGCTGCTCCACTATCCACAAAAATCTCACAAAAAATGCTCTTGCTCTCTAGCGCCACCCTAGCAGGCAGGACAAAACGGGAACTACAAGCAAAAGACAATTCTTCAATTTCCGCCTCAACCCTGCCAATAGTAACAGACGGAATATTCTTAAAAGATTTCTTCCTTTTTGTCTCTTTATTACTCCCAGAAAACTGCCTGAATCTCCTAGAGGGACAAACATTTGCCAGATGATTTATACCTCCACAACAAAAGCAAACCCTCCCCTGCGGGCTGAATCCTCTATTGTCAGAGGCAATCAACCCCAGCTGCATGGGCTCCTGCTCAGAAGGGGCTGACAGCGACTGAGACCCCTGTGCACAGAATGACACCGCTGCACTGTCCCGGGACTGAGCATGATAAGAAGGAGAGATCTCTCCTCTCTCTCTAAGACGCCTGTCAATACGAACAGCCTGAGACATAGCAGAATCCAAGGAGGTAGGTCTTTCATGAAAGGCAAATGCATCTTTCAATCCCTCAGAAAGACCATAACAAAATTGACTTCGGAGTGCAGCATCATTCCAACCCGTATCTGCTGCCCATCTCCGAAATTCTGAGCAGTATATCTCTGCGGATTGTTTACCCTGGCATAACAGACGTAGTCTAGACTCAGCCAAAGCAATACGATCCGGATCATCATATATCTGACCCAGGGCTAAAAAGAATTCATCCACTGAACGGAGGGGTTGTGCCCTCTCCGGCAGCGAAAAGGCCCAGGACTGAGCATTACCCCTGAGCAGCGATATAATGATGCCCACCCTTCGTTCTTCATCACCGGAAGAATGGGGAAGAAGGCGAAAATGGAGTTTGCAGGCCTCTCTAAAACGTACAAAATTCTCACTACCCCCGGAAAACGTATCCGGGAGCGAAATCTTAGGCTCAGCACAAACTCCATGAACGCAAGCTGAACCGGTCACTTGAAACTGAGAAAAAGTCTTACGGAGATCAGCTACCTCCAAAGCAAGACCCTGAAAGCGTTCAGCCAAAAGTGAAACCGGATCCATGCTAGACGGTTTTGGTGGCTGATAATGTCACGGATGGTGTACAGGAAACAAGATGATACAAATAACATACGATGACTCACTGGATCCACAACTAAGGAACAAAAAGGGAGACCCCTGCAATCGACCTGCCGCTCTCCCTTATTGCTCAGCCTATGCGACCACTCTAAAGGTGAATGGGCGCATATCCACGTACCTCGGCTATCTGAACCTGAAGGCCCTACAATAGTGAGGGGACACGACCACCGGCTCCCTACACAGACACGGAGGGAGTCAGGGTCACCTGGATCCAGACAACAGAAAATCATAAATACTAAAACAACACTTATCTGCAGACGAACTGAGAACTGGTAGTTGGGAGCTGGGAGCTGGGAGCTGAAGACAGCATGCACACTCATTCCAGGAAGTTGTATCAGCCACACCCAACTACCTTATGGGGGAGAATATAAAGGGAGGTAATGAGTCTGACTGCATGACAGCTGAGATAGCCTAACAAGATGAGAAACAGAAACCAAAACAAAGAAACTCAAGGGGGAGGATCTGAACGACTCCTGTCAGAGCTTCTCAGCTGTCTAGTTGTGACACAGGGTGGCTATAGCTTGAATTCCGTAGCCAGTCTACAGTTCTGGCTAGCAAAATAGCTTTTGCATATAGTTTCGGGTCGGGAAGTCCTATACCCCTAACTGGAGTGAATGGGATAGGAGCGTATAAGAGAGTCTTGCTTTCTTTCCATTCCAAATAAAATCTCTAAATTTTTGTTTAAGAGAGGTGTAGTAGGGCTTGGGTATAGGGATTGGTAACACCTGTTGAAGGTATGTGAGACGGGGGAGAATCAGGGAGGTAAGGAGATTTTTACGGCCGAACCATGAGAGTGTAGGGGCAGAAGTTTGTAATTTATCGATTGCTTGAATTTTGACTCCTTAAGAGTGGTATAGTTAAGAGAAAAGAGGTCTGGGATGTAAGGGCTAATTTTAACTCCTAAGTATGTTATGGTTGAGGAGGACCAGTTGAAAGGGGAGTCTTTCATCAGTAAGTGTTTTATTCGGGGAGGTATCCCAGTACTAAGTATTAAGGATTTACTTGCATTAATCTTGAAGTTGGAAAGGGTACTATACTGGTATAGGTGTTTTTGTATATTAATGAGAGAGTCTTTTGGATTTTTGGTCATTATCATTACATCATCGGCAAATGCTGCTATCTTGTGTTCTTTGCCGCCCAGGATCATTCCTTTAATACTTTTATCTGCACGTAGAGTAGCCAGTAGGGGTTCCATTGCTAAAATAAAAAGGAGAGGGGATAGGGGGCATCCTTGGCGAGTGCCATTGTGTATGTGGAAGGGCATTGACAGACCTCCATTGACCATGACTAAGGCTGTGGCTTGGGCATACATAGCGAAGACAGCTTGAACATAGGGATCAGGTAAGCCGAAGTTTATTAACACTTGTTTCAGATAGGTCCAATTAATTCTATCAAATGCTTTCTCAGCATCGGTGCTAAGAAGGAGAAGTGGAGAGGAGGCATGTTTGGCATGGCATAACACATTGATTACTCTAGTTGTGTTGTCCCTGCCCTCTCTATTGCAAACAAATCCTACCTGATCCCCATGTACCAAGAGGGGGAGAAAATTTGCTAGGCGGTTAGTCAACATTTTGGCTAGTAGTTTAAGGTCTATATTTAGGAGGGAAATAGGCCTGTAATTTGAGCATAGCTTAGAATCTTTTCCCTCTTCAGCGCTATGTATCAGCGCTATGTGAGCCGTTCGTTGTCATGTCTCTGGAGAGTGAACTGCCCTGTAGGGATAGATTACAGACACTGAGGAGATGAGGTAAAAGTTGTTTCTTAAATGTTCTATAGTAAGAAGCTGGAAGGCCATCAGGGCCAGGGCTTTTGCTCAAAGGCATATGAGAGAGGGCAGAAGAAAGTTCCTCAATGGTGAAAGGAACTGCCAACAAACTTTTTTGGGAATTGGTAAGTGAGGGGAGAGTGATCGATTCAAGGAAAGAGGCGATAAGGGAGAGGTGAGAATCGGGGGAGGGAGGTGGGGGGAGGTTGTACAACTTTTCGTAGAAGTCCTTGAATAACCATATACCCTTTTTAGTACTGGAAGGGGTGCATGGGAATACAGTGTATTCAATACACCATAAAAGCCACATTTAAAGTGCCTTTATGTTCAGCCGCTATCCTCTGGTGGAGTAGAGAAGTCAGGGGCAAACCAGGCCTTGTTCATTTTGATAATAGTCAACCGGTCAGCATTTTCAGTTGACAGTCGGATGCGCTTATCAGTTATTATGCCCCAGCAGCACTAAGTACCCGCTCTGACAAAACGTTGTCGGTGAAGCAGACCAGCACCTCCAAGGCGTAGAGCTCCAGTTCGTGCCACGTGTCCAGCTTGGACACCCAATAGTTGTAGTGCACACAGGGATCACTGAGGACGCTGACACGGTCTGCTACATACTCCTTCACCATCTTCCCAAACTTTTCCCTCCTTGTGACACTAGGCCGCACATCAGGTTGAGGGTGCTGGCGGGGTGTCATAAAACTGTCCCAGGCCTTGGAGAGTGTTGCCCTGCCTCTGTTGGAACTGCTGTGTGTTTCTCGTCTCCCCTCCTTGGTTAGCCAAGGAACTGCGTACTCTGCAGCCCGCGTTGTCAGCTGGAAATTTTTGGAGCAATTTTTCCACAAGGACCTTCTGGTATTGCACCATTTTGCTTGTCCTCTCCACCACAGGAATGAGAGATTAGAAGTTCTCTTTGTAGTGGGGGTCAAGAGGGGTGAACAACCAGTAATCTGTGTTGGCCAAAATGCGTGCAACGCAAGTGTTAAGGGAAAGGCAGCCTAACATAAGGTCAGACATGTGTGCCAGAGTCCCAATAGACAAGACTTCGCTGTCCTCATCAGGAGGATGACTCTTAATCTCCTCATCCTCTTCCTCCTCTTCTACCCATCTACGCTGAACAGATGGAATAAAACTTCCATGGGTACTGCCCTCTGTAGTGGGGGAAACCATCTCCTGCTCCTCCTCATCATCCAATTTGCGCTGAGAAGACAAACTGAGGGTGGTCTGGCCATCACCCTGTGTCCTTTCCTACCCCATTTCCACCTCTTCCTCATGCAAAGCGTCTGCTTTAATTGTGAGCAGCGAGCATTTGAGTAGACACAGAAGTAGGATGGTTACGCCGATAATAGAGTTATCACCGCTCACCATCTGTGTTGATTCCTCAAAGTTGCATAAAACCTCACACAGGTAAGACATCAATACCCACTTGTCGCTGCCCATGTTGCAGCTGGTATTCCACTACTGCCCTCTGCTGCTCACAAAGCCTGGCCATCATGTGGAACGTCGAGTTCCAGTGCGTGCTCACGTCGCACAACAGTCAGTGAGCTGGCAATTGCAAGCGCTGCTGCAGCGTTGCAAGACCGGCGAAAGCTGTCGATGACTTTCGGAAATGGGCACACACGTGGCGCACCTTCACCAGTAGCTCAGACAAATTGGGGTAGGTTTTGATCAACTGCTGAACCACTAGGTTGAACAGGTGGGCTAGGCATGGTATGTGTGTGAGCTTGCCGAGCTCCAAAGCCGCCACCAAGTTACGTCCAATATCAGACACAACCATGCCTGTTTGTAGGTTGAGTGGCGAAAGCCACAGCTCAGTCTGGTCCCTTATACCCTGCCAAAGCTCCACAATGTTCACCCAGTGCACCATCAGGGAAATGCAGCGTCCCTGGCCAAAAGCATTTGTCCATGTGTCAGTCATTAAGTGGACCTTCACAATAACTGCGTTGGTTAGGGCACCGGTGATGTTACGGGACACATGCTGGTGTAAGGCTGGGACTGCACACCGTGAAAAATATTGGTAGCTGAGGACAGAGTACCACTGGACAGCCGCCGCCATCAGGCTGCGGAAAGCCTCAGTGTCCACAAGCCAAAATGGCAACATTTCCAGGGCCAGCAATTTGGAAAGGTGCACATTTAGTGCTATGGCCTGTGGGTGGGTGGCTGGGTATTTGTGCTTGCGTTCAAAGGCCTGGGGTATAGACATCTGTACACTGCGCTGGGACACAGAAATGGATGTGCTAGCTGATGGTGCTTGCGAAGGTCCAGGTGCATGGCGGGAGGCATCCGGGCCTGCGTCTTGTACAGGGGATTGACCAGCACGTAACACAGGGGAAGAGGAGGCAGTGGTGTGACCCGCAGACACTGATTGTGGACTCACCTATTAGGGTGCTTTGATGCCATGTGGCGGATCATGCTGGTGGTGGTGAGGTTGTTAGTGTTCACGCCCCTGCTCATTTTGGGACAGCACAGCTTGCAAATGACAATTCTTTTATCCTCCGCACTTGCCTCAAAAAAGCGCCAGACTGCAGAACACCTACCCCTTAGCAAGGGAGATTGCCGCAAGGGGGTGCTGTGTGGAACAGTTGTGGGCCTGTTTGGTGTGGCCCGCCTTGTCCCTTTTACCACCCCACTGACTCTTCCAGCCTGTTGTGGTGCTGCGGATCCCTCCCCCTCTGTTGGGTCAGTTACTTCATCTTCCAGCACCTCACCTTCCACTTCCTCACTCTGGTCATCCTCCTGACTTGTTGACCTAACAACAACCTCAGTTATTGACAACTGTGCCTCATCCTCATTATCAACCTCTTGAGACACTAATTGCGGTTGACTTATTGGCAACTGTGTCTCATCATCATCATCCACCTCGTGAAACACTAATTGCCGTTCCCCACCGTCATCTTCTTCTGACTATGGTGGCTCCAGTCAGTTTGGGAATCAGGGCACAAGATCTTCTTATGTCCCTTTTCAAGCGGGCTTGGCGAGAGGCCCAAATTAAGGAAGGCGATGAAAAGAGCTCCTCGGAATATCTGAGTGTGGGATCACTTGTTTGCCAAGACTCTTCATGGTGGGAGGAAGAAGGATGAGGGTGAGGATTCTGTTGACCAGACTCTTGGCTACTGAGACTGGACTTTGTAGAAGACAGGGTGGTGCTTAACCGACTGGAAGCATTATCTGCTGCAATCCAACCGACCACCTGATCGCACTGGTCAGTGGTGTTCTCCGCCGCGACTGCAAACAGGGACATGAAGCTAGGTATAGTGGATGAGTGTGTTTCTTGTGCTATGGCAGCAGGCACAGTTTCACCGCGCCCAGAGCCACGGCATCTGCGTGCACCATCAGCAGCACGCCCACTTCCCTGTCCCTTACTGCTCGCCTTGCACATATTAAATGGTATATATGCTTGCAAGTATGTCACATGTACAGTAGCGCAAGTAATGTCGCTGTCACCAGCGGTTAATAAAAAATTACACTGAATTAATGTCACTGATATTTAGGATGGGCAAACGTTATACAGGAGATGTAGCGCAGGTAATTTCGCTGCCACCAGCAGCAAAAAAAATTGACTGAATGTCTCTGATATTTCGGATATGCAAACGTTATACAGGAAATGTAGTGCAGATAATGTCGCTGTCTGCAACGGCCAAACAATTGCAAGCTATTTAGGTTGCACTAAAAATATATATTGCTGCCAGATACAACTATAGTCCTTAAAAGGACTTTTGGGTCTCTAACAGGTTTTAGCAATTTAGCGCAGGTTGTGCTAAAAATATATATTGCTGCCACACACAATAGTCCTGAAAAAGACTTTTGGGTTTATAACAAGTATAAAAACTAAAATATTCCTATTTCACTCCCTACACTATCTCTCCCTTCTGCTCTCCAGCTCTCCCCGACTAATACTGAGCCGAACACGTGTCATCGGGTGCTACATAGCATCCGATGACGCATTCCGGCCAGCCATTCACTGTAATGACAGTAACCAACATGGCTACGGCATTACAGTGAATGGCAGTATTCACCTGCACGTTTATTGGCTGTATAGCAGCCAACAAACGTGCGGGGAGGAGGCTCGAGCATCGCGCTCGAGCACACACAGTATTCGGCTGAACACCGCGATGTGCCAAGCATCGCGATGCTCGAGTAAAATTAGTGTTCGGCCGAGCATGCAACAGAAGAAAGACGACAAACCGAAAGTTCCCGGGGAATATAATAATTAAATAGTGTAGCAACATAAGGCTGAAATTAGCTAAAAATATAGGAGTTAAATACTGGATTTCAAAAGATCAGGAGCTCATTTCTCCACATTGGCACTATTGACGGAACAGGTAGACTTTTATATTGTAGTCAACCAGACAGTCATGGTGAGCCTCTTGTAGAACCTACCCATGACATGTGAACAGCATGTTTATCTACACAAAGTCCCAAGGGCCCTGGTGTCTGCCCATTAGCGATGAGCAGCAGGGGCAATATTCGAATTCGCAATATTTCGCAAATATTTTGTAGAATATTCGTCATATATTCGAGAATTCAAGAATTTGAGATTATTATATTCTTGATTGCGAAAATAAGCAATGTAATATTTGCGTAATGCGCGCAAAATACAGGCGTGGGTCACTTATGCTACATTTTTCAAGCTGGTATAAGCTATCTCCCCCTATAGGAATTATATATATAAGTTAACTGTCTAATGTAATACAACAAAGCACAGAGCGCAGCAATGACGCTGCTGTCTCTTTCATAACTGCAGTAAACTTTAGAAAATAGCTGCTGGGGAGGTTCTTATATAGTAAGAGGCAGGCAACTTTTCTATTGGTTGCCACAAGCTAGAAGAAGGGAGGGATGATCACCTGATGTGTACTGTTAAAAAAAAAAAAAAAAGAATATTCTTCATTACGAATATATAGCACTATATTCTAAATATTCGCGAATTCTCGAAGTGCAGATATTCGCGCTAAAAAATTGCTTTTTGAATATTCGCGCTCAACACTACTGCCCATATGCTTGGTGCTGAAGCCAGCCCTGTGCCTATAGATGGCAGTCAGGTGAACGCTCATCTGGCTGATAGATGCCCCTGATCACCTAAATAGGCTCATGCTAATTTTTTGTTGAGCATGCATGTGTTCCCTATAGGGAGAAGATTTTTTTTCTAGATACCTTTGTTAATTTATTTATTTATTTTACGCACTTATATAGCGCTACTATATTCTGCAGCGCTTTACAGACATTAGCAACCAACTGTCCCCAATGGGGCTCACAATCTAAGGTCCCTATCAGTAGGCCTGTGGAGTGTGGGAGGAAACCGGAGAAATGAGTAATTCAAGGAGGACTTTACAGTCGACCTACGTATTATTCACTGTACGTCTATGACATTTTATGCATTTCATGTATTTTATATATTTTTATCCGGCTAAGATGTATTCAAGTAATGTTTTTATCCATTTACTCTATTTATTCTCATTGAACAATCTTTTTCTGTTATGGCCTTGGTATTAATACATTTATTTATTTTATTTTTTTTTATCGCTACATGTTACCTTTTACCAATTATTATGGGGTTTTTTTACTTGAAAAAGGAGTATATTTACTCCGAAACGCATTGTCACTCTATACATAAATAAAAAAAGATTATACAAATATCCACTGGAGTCGTGTTTGCACCAAGAGGTATCACAATTGTGTACTGTCCTGGTACATATCCCCCCATTGATAGCAGATATTGGGAGAGGTGAGAAGGATTTGGAATTTTATATTTCATTTTTTGGGGAAAGATAAGTCACCCACCAGAGTTGTCTGGTAGAGGCTTACACTCCTCTCTCATCCAGAACACGTGTATTCTCCGCTGAGCGGAGCATGCTTGCGTACGGGTGGAACGGGAGACATACTAAGCTCAAAACCTACAGAAAGGTTGATGAATTACCAGTGCCAGACACCAAGTGTAATCAAAGATCTTTATAAAGGCACAACACCCGCCGCCCCAGAGGAGCTTACCATCTAATTTTTTTTACTGCCAACACACAGACCTAAGCTAATTTATTTAGAAGGTAATTCAATTGAGACTATATCTTTGGATAGTGGGAGGAAGGCTGAAGATCATGATAAGGCCCTTGCAAAATGAGGTCAAAAGGAAATAAAAAAATATATACACAGCTTAGATCTGAGCACAGGGTTCCGACACTACGAAGGAGCACAATATGATGTCTTGTGTGCATCAGAGAGTTGCCACGTACGTCCTGGCACTGCATAGCAGTTGATTTGTTGCTGTTGGTGTTTAGGGACCACAGCTCTGAGATGTCGGGGCAAAACAGATACATAGCGGTTACTTAACTGTTTGCATGCATTATCCCAAGATCTGCCAGAGAGATGTAGCTACCGCGACAGACAATGAAGCCGTGCCGAGCTTTACGGAGCTTTATAGAGAAATATATTAATGCGGCTTCAATTCATGTTAATCCCTTCAGCGCTAAAGGGTCTGTTCTGCAATTCATAAGACGATTAATTGATCCGAGTACTTACCATCCACCTGGACACCTATGATAAAGCAACGGGGGAAAAGCAATATCAAGGTTTTAATTGTGTCATTGACTGCACTGTACAGCTGGCTTATTAAAAATGCAATCTATTTGTTAAAAAAAAAAAAGCATAGAAAAATGGAACTGCAGCAAAATATTATTTGTTCAAGATAAAATCTGAGAACGGATCAGAGGGGTCTGGTCAAAGTGGAGGTTTCAGGGTCAGAAAGCAGAGGCTGAATGGGGCATTGTTGGATCAATTACCTGTGTCGGCACCTTCTGACCCCTGGCTGGGGATGTTTCAGACAAAGTTCTAAAATGATATTCTCAGATACTCTAATTGGAGCTGCTGGAGGCTTGGAAAATAAATAAATGCCTGCAACGGTGCCGCTCTACGGGATCAGTTCAGCTGTAATCCCAGACTTGAGTAGCTGGGAGGTTGGGCATTATTTTTTGTTTTAAAACTAAATGTGGAGTGCGAGAAACTGATAATATAATGTTACAGATGTAGCAGGGGTAACGCACACACTCTTAACTCTTAAATTTCTTAACGCATCGCGTTATCTTGAAACAAAAGCCATTAAAAAGCAATTGCTTAACGCATTTAGTTGCATTTAGTTTAGATAACATGTTTCATAAAGCATGTGTGTTAACCCCACTACATCCGTATGTCTTGAAAAACATACTCTCCATTAGAGATGATTGAATCGATTATTAACAAATTGGATTCAGCCTGAATTTTGTAAAAAAAATTTGAGGACAAACCGAATTTTTTAAAGAATGAGAGAAGAGTAAAAAATATGAGTTGCCGGTGGCTAAATCTCTAAAATCATGAGCCTCTAGGAGCAACGGAGGTTTTGCCATTACACCTAGAGGCTCTGCTCTCTCTGCAACTGCTGCGTCCTCTCCACCTTGATTCACAGTACCAGGTATGATGACATTTACACTGCCTGTCCTGTCAATCAAATTGCAGAGGGCGCTACATTTGCAGAGAGAGCAGAGCTACTAGGTGTAATGGTAACGCCCCTGTTGCTCCTAGAGGCTCATTTGCATATATGAAAACTTCATTTTTTCTCAGCAATGGGGGCACATATGAACATGGGACCAACACAGATGCCTTCAGCTACCAAGCGCACGTGTAACAGGTCCGCCAGTGTCATAGGTACAAATCTGCTGACAGATGTCCTTTAACATCCCTCTATCAGTTGCGGGATATGACCAGCTTTAAATGAAGAAAAATTATTTTGTGGTACTCTGTCAGGAACTGTTTATGCTATATGTGTCTATGTGTTTCCACCCAGTGGTCGAGATGTGCTTAGACTTCTGTTGAGGGTTTTGCTAGCATGTTGCCATATTGTATTACATTGCTTTTGTGAGAAATTGAAGCCCATAACGCAATTCACGGAAAGGTAAGAAGGCATCTACACCCTTGCCTGACAAGTATGTTTTACCAGCATCCTATGGATCACCCAGGCTAATTGGACCATAGATGCCGGACTTCAATGTTGCTTCTGTTTTGTACCTTATTAAGGAGATATAAAATAATTATTCATGAAATGAGCAGATAGAATGAACAAACTTACTGTACATAGAAGAGGATTTTCTGTATTCAGAATGTCCACATAAGTAAGTAATGCTCCAGTTCATTCCTCTGCTTTCACCAGGTAGGTAATTAAGGACACCATTAAGACTCCTACGTGCCACATTTTGAATATTGGCATCTAGAACTAAAAGCCTGAAAGAGACAAGTTTTACATTATCGATTTCCATATGTCAGTTCCTTTAGGCCTACTCATTCATTACTGAAACCCTGCACCCTCATTATCTTTATAGGCAGGCCGAAGCCTAACTCTACTCGACAGTTACACTTCAAGGAACACTGCCCACATAAGGTTAGTCAGGATCAATTATGTCACCAGAAAACTGGAAAGCTATCAGATGAGAAAGGGTATTACTTAAGAAGTCACTTGGAAAAATTTTACAAGGAGTCCAAAAATAACACATATTATAATACCAGTGCATATTTGAAAGCCTGAAACCATAGTTATTATTACTGGTATTAATATTATGGTACCCATAACATTAAAAGAAGTCTACTTTTATTTTAATTGTATAAGTGGTCATGACAGCTGGAGAGCCCTATCACTGTAAGTGCTCATGGGTGGAGCATGACACCAATGTATAAGAAATCATTCTACCTCATCTTTAAAAACAGCTGCTTTTCCAATCAGCTGATTATTGTGGGTTCAGCTTCTTCTGTAGCTATGAGTAGAGATGAGCGAATCCACCAAGATTCGGTTCGTTTTGGATTTGCCAAATTTTTCAAAAAGTTTGGTTCGGGTCTGAATCTATTCGTTCCAAACCAAAGTTATGAAATTTGTATATAACTCCCTCTGGTCCTCAAAAACACTGATTTTTTAATGAAAAGTTAATATCTCGTCTCGTAAATTTTTTCCAAATTTTTTCATTCTCACTCACCCTTCACCTCGGTCTGATACCGCGTCAGGTGTAACTGTATCTACTTTTATCGTTGCCACCGCAAATGGCAGCTATTGCTTGGCCGCAATTAACTGTAATCACCTCCTGCCTGGTGCTGACAGAACACTATTGATTGCTTATGCGCTGGGCCCCGTTTTACAAAATTCGTCCAAATCGAACCGGAAAGGATTTGGGTTCAATTCAGGGCCTAAAAAAATCTGAATCTCATCAATCATCTCTAGCTTTGAGTAAGACCCTTTCTAGAGGGTTGAAACGCGTAAGCCAGTACACTACATACGAATATGGATTTTAACAGGCTTCAATAAACTATACCGTAATGGACACTGGTATCGACTGTCTGTGTAGCCCTGCACCTCCATGCTTCCAGTTACGGTGAGCTGGATTTTACTCCTTTTTTTAATTTCTAGAACCCACAGTGATCAGCTGTTCTCACCATGAAAAGTTTTACTGGTCATACATTTTACCTCTAGCGACCTCTTCAGGGGACATTTAGTATTACATACTAGGCCATCCAAATAAATGGAAAGACAGGTCTACAAGAGTAGTAAACTCAACGGGGGTCTGCTAATGAAACGAGGTCTCCAATAGGAAAGGCAATGGGACCAGCCTATGAGCTATTAACGTCACCTTAGGGCTACCAAATTGTTACCGGACAGAAAAAATCGCAAAGAATTGCGGACCCACAAGGAGCCTTAACTATCACCATAGAAATTGCACAAAAATCTTCGTCACCTTAGCAACATGGACATTCTCATTTACCTGTAAGTTACAGGACTTTTATCTGACAAGTATTTTCTAAGGGTTAAATGGATTAAAAAACAAAAGATGTCATGCTCAGTGATCCCAACTCCCATTCCAAGGGGTCCTCTGCCGATCTTTGTCCCTTGGTCCTCTTGACACAAAAATGTGAACATTCAGCCAATTGCTGGCTAAGGCACCTCACCATTGTGTCCAGTGATTGACTTAGCAGTGTCTAGAGGAACTAAAAAGTAGAGACCGGCAAGTGACCTGGTAGGCATCGGAATGGGAGTGGCGGAGGATCACTGAAATGGGAATAACTTCATTTATTTTGTAAGCTATAATGACTAGAGATGAGAGAATCGCTCAAAATTTGATTCGGGTTCAAGATGGCCTGATCCGTCAGATCGATTCTACTCAAATTGAAAATTTGAGTATGACACTCTGATGTCTCCTAGGACTCATATCTTTCATATTTTTTAAATATTTTATTATTATTTTTTCTCTCTCTCACAAATTTGTTTGAATCAAACCACAATAAATTTGGATTCGGATCCACCTCGAATTTTTACAAAACTTTGGTAGAATTTGATTTGTTTAGAATCAATTTGGTCAATTATAATAGTGACCCTTTTTAGGAAACAACCCCCTTTAACACTTTACAATAGTAGCTTTTCCAGCCCCTCACCGTGGCACCAGCTTTTTCACAGCCGACACAATTATTTTACCCACTGTCAAAAATCTGTCAGACGCATTCATTTTTAACACTCTCATGAATTTAAGCATCATAATTAAAGTCAATCTGTTCTGCCGCTCGTTTCATCACTCGTACCTCCAGACTCTTCGTAAAACTTTTGTTTCATACCTATCATTGACTCAAGTCTGTCGTTCTCTGCAGTTTACCAGTGATTATACGAGCCAACTTATGACAACATCTTTCTGTCTGTGCATTAAAATACCTTGTAAAATGATAAACTGTAAGTTGTGTATCACAGAAGGGCGAGAATTGGAAGTCCATGCATATTTTACATGTGCCTATAGTTTGCAATGGCACAGCTTTATATAATGGGCAAACATTAGATTGCAAGCTCAATGGATCATACACTGTGATTTATATATACTGTAGATGTAAACTACCTGAAAAGTAATTCAGAACAAGTATAATATTAATATTTATAAAGTGGAGCAGGTTACTGAAGACATAACACCCTTTTCTGATCTTCATCATATTGAAGAGCTGAATTCACAATTCTGCTGGCTACTAAAGTGAACAGCTGGAATACGCTCAGCTGGGCTCTTGGATAGTTTTTAGCTTTTCTTATATTAGTATATTGTATGGTGCCCGGTGTAGACAACACTATTCAAAATTGCAAAGAGTTTAGGTGATTTCAGCTCTGAAGTTACAGAATTGTGAACGCAGCTTTGGGCTATAATAAGATAAGTGAAAAACATATTTTTCTTCCCAGTTCCGAAGAAGCAGAAGTTGGTAAAACCATCAGATTTTACCAGGACACTCTAGCATTGTATATTAAGGTCAAGGCACAGTAAATGAGTAATCCGTCAATGTCAAGAAAGACTCTTATCGATCATTATCATTGCTTGAGATCACAAGATAACTCACTAGGAGCTCAGCCTATTATTAACATTATTTCTGTACGATTGAACCAGACGTAATGATGCCATCCAACCCATTCAACACCTACAGACACGCTTCAAAATGTCAGCGATGCTCAAATGTATTATACAATCATTGTGAAGACGCATTATACAAGGCGTAATAGAGGGGAAGGTGACAGGCATTGTATCATGGCTTCGGTTTTTATATACCATACAGATATGAACTCTTCTTCTTCTAGAAGAAACCATTTAATGTCAATGGATTTAAAACTTTTGTCAATCTTATCTATCTACGGGAAATTCGGATATTCTAGAGACATAACATGAAGCTGTAGGACCCCAATGGAAAATCTGTAACACAGACCCCAACTGCCATGTACTGTACCATTTATAATACTGGATCTCCTTTTATGCAGCGGATGGCTTTCGGGGCTTCCTCAGTATCACCCATAGCTATGGATCATTAGTACTAGCTCAACAAAATATGTATCTATCTATGTATCTATCTATCTATCCTTGTACTCCATCAGTCATTCTTTATCTATCGAACGTCTGTCTGTCCATCTGTCTGTCTATGTATCCTTGTACCTCATCTTTCAGTCTTTATCTATCTATTTATCCATCTATCTAACCTTGTACCCCATCTGTCAGTCTTTATGTATCTACCATCTATCTGATATCTATCTATCTATCTATCTATCTATCTATCTATCTCTCTATTATAGTACACTAAAATATGATCTCTCTTAATGGCCTTTAGAAATTGTAATCCGGGGCCTCTTTTGTCATTATTTGAATTTATCAGACTTTTACCAAGATACCAAAAGCTGACACACACACAAAGAATGTGATGTTTAGCATCTTTAGTATCAAATAGAAAGGCTGGAGATGAAGCCCCAATACATTTACAATTAAATCTAAATCAAAATGATCTACATAATTTTTGATGTGCGTTTCACATGAGCGGAGCTGGTTAGAGAACCGGCGGAGCCTGAGAGCTCTCACATTTTTCTCCTTATAAACCCAGCAATGCATAAAAGGAGTAAATATAGCATAAATACTTAAGAAGTAGCAAACTCTGATCATCACCATGTGTTCCAACTTTTTGGGATGTGCTATGATATATCAGCATGACAGAATAGCATGAATGAGGGGCAAGGATTGAGAATAGGACCTTGTTGACACAACCCATTCTCAGATATGACTGGTTGTATATGGCTTCATGGATCATCGATCAGACTTGTCAAGGGTCATTGATTTGGCCTTAAAAACTCCTAAGTCTCAAAGAACCTCCACACTTTACAAGTACCATCCACCCCCTCTCCAATTAACCACCATGATTGATCAACATGAGAAGAATCCCTGTTTACATTGGACCTTTCTCCCTTATAGGGTACAAGAAGCCCTGTCAGCTCTTCTAGTCATTACCTCTACCAAAAACTGGACAGGTATCAAAGTCCTAAACATGCATCAAAAATAACCAATACAAATATGTAGACATCCACTCAATCTAATAGGTCTGACAGTTTCAAAAAGTCTAATTTCCAAATCAATTGTCAAGGACTACCTAACCATCATGTCAAAGGCTACATAATGTCCATAGGCATACATTAGCTTTAGATTAGGACTCCAACTATTAGCACCCTGGCTACCAGCTGACTAAAGAGGTTGTGCCAGTCCAGCAAGCTCCACATCCATTCATTATTTAGCAGGCAACGCTCGTACTTTTACCAGTGACTGTGCTTGGTATTGCAGTCCAGTCCCATTCAACAGCTGACAATCGAATGTGTATGGGGGCTTTCCAGACTGTCCCCCAACAGATGAAGTTGGGAAAGAAAAGGACGAGGCTCGTTGAATTTTGTTCTCCCAGGACAGGGATGGGCAAACTGTGGCTCTCCAGCTATTGTAAAACTACAAATCCCAGTATGACCAGTCTGCCTACAGCTATCAGCCTACTGCAGGGCATGATGGGATTTGTAGTTTTACAACAGCTGGAGAGTCGCAGTTTAGCCATCCCTGTCCCAGGACATGGACCTCTGCCAGACACCTCTTCTCTTCCTGCTTTTTTGAAAATACATACAGTATGTTCTTCATCGAACCAAATGTGTAGTGGGGAGTCTGAGAGATAGCTGTCGGCCAACAGTTGATTAAGATCTATGGGTATGTTTAAACCTCCACTGTTCTGATACTGATGGTCTATTCCAACAATAAGCCATTCAGTTTGAAGTCTCAGAGAATCCCTTTAAGCTATAATAGAGATGGCAGATGACATGCAGACTTTGACTGGACCACCAGAGTTCCATCCCAGGCTGTGAAGCAATAATGGACCATAAAGGTTTTGGAATGACTTAGGAGCCAATCCTAATGGGGAGGTTTCTTCCCTTGCTGATTACAAAAAAATCTATCAGCTCTTGTTCATGATATGTCCTATGTGCTCAATAATAAAATCAAAGATCATTGTGAAGTTGGTGCACATGTTCTCTACGGATGGAGGGAGGGCCCTCAGAATCTTTTTCTCCATCAATCCATTTCTGGACTGGCCTGTCTACTTGCGTTATGGTAAATCCAGGAGCATATCGTGGCTCACATTTAGCTTTAAAAGGGTTTTCTGACATTTTAATACTGAAGAGACCTATCCTCTGGACAGGACATCAGTATTTGATTAATGAGGGTCCAACACCCGAGACCCCATCAGCTGTTTTGAGAAGGCACTGGCGCTGCTTTCTTGCAGCTTACCAAGAACAGTGTCATACACTGTATAGCACTTCTATGGGGGCTGAATTGCTCCTAGGCTACGTGACCGATGAACGTGTCAATCCCGGGCCTAGGAAAGGATGGAGAAGGCCGCAGTGCTCACACGAACGCCGGTGCCTTCTCAAATAGCTGATAGTTGGGGTTCCCGGTGTCAGATCCCCACCGATCAGATACTGATGATAGGTCATTAGTATTAAAATGTTGGAAAACCTCTTTAAACTTTATTTTTCATCCACCTTAACAAATCTTTCATGAGGCCCTATCATCTGTTGCCCATTAAAGGGGTTATACCATAATTGATGCACAAAATGAAAAATCAAACGTCATATAGTACATGAAAACCTTTTTCTAGCAAAGCTAGTGCCAATACTATACCTTACATGGATCCAGAGATCTCCCCAGCCATTGCTCCAATTGCTTTGTTCTACAATTATTTTAAGGTGGCATCTCAGGGATGTGTCTTTTCTGCTGCAGCTCAAGGGATGTGTCCTTTCTCAGGAGGTGTGTCCTTTATGCCACAGCTTCTAACAGTACACATGGCTGGCGGTATTTGAAGGATGGAACTGAGCATATGTGACCACTTCAGTAGGTGGACATGCACATTACTATACAGATTAAAAAACAGGGGGCGCCCTTAAAAATGAAGTAAAGATAATTTCTCACAAATGGAGAATTTCATAACGGAAAGTAAAAAACTAAAGTAATTATTGTTTTCATCCTGAATTAGGCTACTTTCACACTGGCGTTTTGGCTTTCCGTTTGTGAGATCCGTTCAAGGCTCTTACAAGCGGTCCAAAACGGATCAGTTTTGCCCTAATGCATTCTGAATGGAAAAGGATCCGCTCAGAATGCATCAGTTTGCCTCCGTTCCGTCTCCATTCCGCTTTGGAGGCGGACACCAAAAAGCTGCTTGCAGCGTTTTGGTGTTTGTCTGACGAAACTGAGCCAAACGGATCCGTTCTGACGCACAATGTTAGTCAATAGGGACGGATCCGTTTTCTATGACACAATCTGGCACAATAGAAAACGGATCGGTCTCCCATTGACTTTCAATGGTGTTCAAGACGGATCCGTCTTGGCTATGATAAAGATAATACAAACTGATCCATTATGAACGGATGCAGATGTTTGTATTATCTGAACGGATACGTCTGTGCAGATCCATGACGGATCCGCACCAAACGCGAGTGTGAAAGTAGCCTTATAATGAAATCACACTGTATGCTGCTGCAACCGCTTTAACAGTGAATACTGTATTATCATCAGAAGCCAACACCACACAACAATCCCATATGTATCAACTCGGGCTTAGAGTCAAGGAAGCTATTCTAGAACTTCTCCCTGGTGTCCAAATAGCTTGTCCTGCCACTAAATGTGTGCATTTTAATTAAAGCCGTTATGCGATTGGCTGCGATGTCTATTATCATAGTATATAAACTCAAAATAGATTGAAAGGAATGGATGTTTCTTGTATCCAAAGCTCTGGCCTCTCACAATCACTGATCATCTCGACTAAATACACTCTAATAAGCAGGCTTGCTAAACCTTTTCCGATACATGCACAGATAGGTTCTTCAGGTCATTTGTCATCCTGAACCCAAACAAATGAGACGCGCTCACCAGTAACATTAGTCAGGTTTGCTGCAGTTTTTTCAGACACTCAAAAAGGCAATTAGTTTGCATAAGAATACGGACGAGTACGTCTGATGTTTGCTCTCGGTGATCCGCGTGACGTCTCTCTTCTTTGTCATGTCTTGTCACTACTAAAGGTCAAGCCTCACTCACTATTATTGGACCAATTTACCAATGGAATAGTTCTGAGTTGCATAAATACCATGTAGTTTTAGGAGCGGCGGGTCTCATTGTCTGGTATGTCACTCTTCATTCAGGCCGGTGACTGTAAACAAATATCCAAGATGTTAAACCAACATATTCTTCAGGGTCCAGGGTCATATATTTTTATATAGCCTCTCAAAATTGGCATTTATAATTATATGGCAATATAGCAACGATGTATGCAAATTCCTCATCACACTTGTAGGTCCTAATTGGAAGATGGATGGTTATCCCTTCTCCATAAAGTTGCTGGTGGGGAGTTGCTGGTGCCTGATGGGACCTTAGGATTCCCCACCAGGGTCCTATGCGACCTGTATTATCAAGAGCACATGGTAATGTTAGGTCAGTGGCCGTGTGGCTGCCATGCTACTCGCCATGCTGCCCGGCATTCTCTGAATGCTGCTGTCTAGATTGCTCCAGTCTCTCCACTGTGGCCTCAAAGGGCCAGTGCATGCTTCTGCAAACCCTTCCCAGTCCAATGACTGAGGGCCCCCTGACTATATAAGGTACTATCTCCAGGCACAGGGTGCCTGAGCTTTTTAGGTTCCCTGTGACCAGCAAAGGTGCTTGGAAGACTTGTGTTTTGGTGATTCTCCTGCGTTATTCAGTCTGTGTTCCCATCTGTGTTCCTTCAATGTACTCATCCTGCCTGTGTACTCATAATTCAGCTTTCAGTTCAAGTCTGTGGTTAAGTTATCCTATCTTGGCCATCTAGCCAAGTTTCCTACAGTCAGATTCTGCCAAAAATTACCTAATTAGAATAAGTGACTTCTGTAGCTTGCGCCAGAGTCCCTGACCCCAGTGGGTCAGCTGCCAACTACACTGGGACTATCCAACAGGTAGCAGTCTGGTTGATCCCCTGCAGTGAAGTCTAGATGGGGTTTAAGAATAAATTCCAGGGGAGTGCCGGAATAATACCCTTAGAGTTAAGACCAATGCCAAACTAGTTTGTTGGCACAGTGGGTCCACACTCACTGATCCATCACAAGTAATAGTGGGGTCCTGATGCAGATTTTGTTTCAGGACCCAAGAGCTTTATGTTACCCTTAGGTTAAAGCTTTCAATCTAGAGTGGAAAAAAATAAGTAAAAAATAGATAAAACCTACAGATTTTTTCCAGTGTAGCAATCAATGGAAAATATCCCATGCTAGAATCTATACCAATACTGATCTAAAATGTAATGTAATGGGATCAGTGTAGCAATGCTAGTAGAACGTTTTCAAGGATGGAAGTTTCTATTTCCAGCACATAGGCTGTGGTCCTAATGGTCCTAAATAAAATTAGTTTCACCATTTACATTAGTGTCTACAACCCAACTGACCTGACTAGTGCTAGTTTATGTGTGGACATTTATATGGATGGTAAGTATATCTATATGTTTCAAATTTGATAAAGTACTAGAAAGAGTTTATATCTCACACATAGCTCAGATGGGTGAGATAACATGAATCCAGGAGGCTGTGTGGTTTCAGAATTTGTTTATAGGCTAGATTTCTTTTGAATAGTAGGTAGAATTGGTAGAGGGACCGAACATTCCACCCCACTCCAGTACAGCTATTCCCCCTAGACTGAGGTGTTCCCAGGTGTAATCACTGGGATCGTTACTGGTGAATAAATAGAGACCTCAGTGCTTCAGTCTGGGTCAAAGCCTCGAAGCTGGTAGACCTGTCTCCTGTGAAAAGTGTGATCTTCATGGGATTTGTACCTAGGTGAGGTAGTGCCCAGATGGGCCAAGACTTTGATTCAATGTTTATGTGTTATTTGGGCTTCACCCCAAGTCACACCTCACTTCCTTCCTCTCCCTGCACAATCACCTCTGTAAAGATCACAGAGCATGATCTTAGAGATTATGTGACAACAGAAATGGACCATTCAAACCGGTAGACGAGATAACTCATCGACTTCTATGGGCACGCTCTGTGACCTATACAGAGGTCATTATGCAGGTAGGGGGACGAGGTGGGCTATGACCATCATCTATTGTGAATGGTGAGACATGTTATCCATATACAGGTGAAACCTTTCATTGTAATCCTGGGTGCAGCAGATGTCAGCCTATTATGAGATTACCATTGCAGCACAGCAAACTTTGGTTCTGAGGTAAAGAGGCACATTGCATCCCTTTCTTTTAGAATTCAGCAGGGGTTCAACACCCAGTGTCAGGATAAAGACAACTGTCACCAAAAAACAGTGATAGTGCAGCCGAATGTCCCCTACCTACTTGCATGGTCAGGCAGTGACCCCACAACTGGACGACAGTCCCTATACTGCAATATGTGAAGGGCGACAAACAGAGACAAGCAAGCAAACACCAAGAGAGTCATTGTATGGAAAAAGGGTCAAAGGGTCAAATGCCAGTCGGACAATGCAGAACACCAATGAGAAAACCAAAACACACCAAAGGGTTACAACCAGGAGATCAATGTGAACACCAGAAGCCCAAACCATAGTCACAATAACAAATGCACAGATCCAAAGCCAGGGGTGTCTTCAATAATGCAAGGAACTAGTATGGGGAGCCAGAGCACAAGAAATGTATTGCTACCTGCAGACGAAGGCAGGTCACGTCTGCGTGTCAGTACGCAGGGTGGAGGTGCCACCTGCGAGCCCTGATCTATATAGGAAGTCAACATTCTGACACGAAAGTTCAGGGTATAATAATGTAAGCCAAGAAAACGGACTGAAAAGTTCTCATGACATTTATAGAACTTCAGGCGCAGAAGGCGAAGGAGCATAACAACTTAAGAAATGTACAGTAAATCTCCATTTATAGCTCCAATGTAACAATAGACAATAGAGTTTGTAGTCTTTCTTTGACTCACTGTGACATGTGTAGAACATACAACACGGGACCCAGAAACACATCCATCTTTTCTGCAGTAATTGAGACATTTCAGCCTACTTTGGTATAATTATATTGTCATTTAGAGGACGGCTCATGTAATTAGAACATAATTACCGAAGACTTTCTAAATAGCCTGTCTCCAGTAGAAATACAACACTCCAAAAAGAACAAATAACATTTAAATGAAACTCAAAAAAGCTGAATTGTAAGTGAAAGACCATAGACCTGTTTGTTCCTACTATAAGACTTTGGACATCGCCTACTTATTAGAAGGGTACCTTGATGATCACAAATGTACTGATCCCAAAAATGTCCCTCTGCTGGGTCTCCAGTGATCAGCTCTACTCTGAGGGGGAAGCTGGCAGTAAATGTTCAATTTATCTATAGCACCACCAGAGGGGACATTAGACATTACACAAAGCACATCAGAATTCCTTAAAGAGTATATGATGACCATGGAAAAAATATACACCTCAATGAGGCACTGTGCGGTTGGCACCTCAGCGGGCATTGTGCGGCTAGCACTGCACCTCAACCAGCAGCTGGTAGTGAAATTAAAAGCTAGATTTCTGCCATGGCAATGTGGTACTGTAAAAGGACCAATGGGTTGCTGCCACTTTATTTGGGGCAGCACTATGGATCACATTTTGGCAGGTTAGTGCCTTTTTTTCCCTCACATCTACATCCTCACTTGATGCCTACCCATTACCTCTACTTTATTTAACCTACCCTCCCCACTGGATATTAGACCACCGGCCCAGTTCCCAAAGTCAGATAATAATTGTGTCCTCAAGCTTACCCACCAATCCCTTCCCTGGGAACCAGCTGAGTTTTTTTGCCCTTCCTACTGGATACCAAGCCAAGACCCTATAGAACATGACTTATGAGAAAATAGAGAGGGCTACCTGGGACTTCATTCTATGACCCCTTTCCATCGTACATGGCCTCTCCTAATCAGAATCCCCTTTTATGATCTCCTTCCCTCAAATTGTATGAAGGTGGCTGCCCCACAGACACAAGCATTGTCTATCTGTGATATACTGTATATGTCATATGGACATCACAGAGAGGACTTACTTACTTGGGATTACCTTCTATGAGAGTGAGCTGCTCAGCAAAAGCTACTCCAGCTCTGGCGGATCCGATGAGCCCATGTGCTTTACAGCCATTTATTTTTGTGGTTCTCCAGCATTACTTAGTTTTTTTGTTTGTTTGCTGTTTCTTTTTGCCTTTTCTCCACTGCTCTGCTCATGTAATTGTCAGTCTACACTAAACGTTTAAGATTTTATTAATTAAATAGGCAGCTCAGGCTGAACAGTGCCAATGGTGCTACCTAGATCGATGAGAAAACTGGGAGAAAAACTGATTTAGGGTCATATCCATTACTTCTATAAAATAAAACCATGCTGCCCTATGGCTGCAATTTTCTGACTGCATGAGCCCTAAGACTCTGAGAATCTGATGCATGTCCCTTTATGCTTCACATAATCATTTCCCTTTCACTCTGATAAATGATCTGTTGTTATTAATTATAAAGGGGGAGGTTTTAATGGTCCTCCACCTGGACTACAAGACTATCAGGCACTTTAAACCCATTATTGCGGCCTGCAAAGGAGAATTTTTCATTCCGACGTTGAAGGATCAATAAAAAAAAATATTGCATCTCAGGAGCTTGCAGCCAAACTGGCAGAGCAACAAAGTGATAGCAGGAGAAGCCCCCGTCTCGCGCTCATCCCTCTTGACTGCCGATAGCCTCGTTTCTTTTGGCTGATCGATTTACATACCAATCAACAGATTGCTGGTACAGAGTTCTAAAGACGTTCCATTGTGATCTATTCTCATTCCAGAGCAGTAGCCCAGCACACAAGTAACCTGAGGCTGATGAATTAGTGCTCCCTGGAGACTTCGTTTTATTCTCTGTCTACTGCCACAGTACTATATTTAGGGCTAAAAGCCTCATAAATTTCACAAAATGCTTCTACCAATGGATGTCTGTACACGAAGCGAGAAAACTGCAATTTTGGCAACATATGTATTTATTGTCAGCTGTCCACATCTCATCGTGGGATCTCACAGAGCAGATGATAGCAGAATTTACTATCTATTAAACATGTTTCTCTGAATCTGAAATGGACAATATTCTTACATCTTACATTTGTTTTATTTTAATTTTCCCTCTCAGCGATTTTACAGCCGTCTGCTGGAGGTTTCTGAATATTTCTCAACAGGGTCGGACTGACCACCAGAGTACCAGAGGAACCTCCACTTGGCCCAGTCTCTGAAGTTGCAGTATGCCCCAAAGGCCCAGGAGAAAAATCCAATTTGAATGT
This sequence comes from Bufo bufo, assembly GCF_905171765.1. Taxonomy (NCBI): domain Eukaryota; kingdom Metazoa; phylum Chordata; class Amphibia; order Anura; family Bufonidae; genus Bufo; species Bufo bufo. The sequence goes on from NC_053398.1 coordinate 126,560,596, forward strand.
CTTTAGAGATAATCACTTGCTACTAGGGTCTATTTCTTTGATTTTAAACCTTATTGACTTTATTGTGGTTGGGGAATTATTTCCTCTGAAAGGCCTAAGAAACTCCAGTCTGATACTGGTTCTCAAACATATGGATAAAAGAGAAAATTCAGGTATCAAGGGAAGAACCTATGGACTTACAGGAAAAAAAAAGAAACTTACAGAGGAGGTGGAAGAAAGGATAGATGTTCGCAACCCCCTCCTCCGTTGCAACCCCAACTCCTGTGTCTAGTCAAGATAGCTCTTTCAGACGAGGCCCGGCAGAGGCTTTGTCTGTTTCCTATACATACATATTCTATGTCATGGCATTGTATAATACTGTTCAGGGGGCTCTGACAATAAAATTCTCCTGGGTGGGCCTCTTCTGAATTTGGGCCCCAATGAGGCCGCTTCTCCTATAGCTACTCCCCTTATAGACAAATAGATAGATAGCAACATAGTAACATAGTACATAAGGCCAAAAATAGACATTTGTCCATCCAGTTCGGCCTGTCATCCTGCAAGTTGATCCAGAGGAAGGCAAAATAAACCCTGTGAGGTAGAAGCCAATTTCCCCCACTTTAGGGGAAGAAAATATTCCTTCCCGACTCCAATCAGGCAATCAGAATATCTCCCTGGATCAACGACCCCTCTCTAGTAGCTATAGCCTGTAATATTATTACACTCCAGAAATACATCCAGGCCCCTCTTGAATTCCTTGATTGTACTCACCATCACCACCTCCTCAGGCAGAGAGTTCCATAGTCTCACTGCTCTTACCGTAAAGAATTCTCTTCTATGTTTGTGTACAAACCTTCTTTCCTGCAGACGCAGAGGATGTCCCCTCGTCACAGTCACAGTCCTGGGGATAAATAGATGATGGGATAGATCTCTGTACTGACCTCTGATATAGTTATACATAGTAATTAGATCTCCCCTCAGTCGTCTTTTTTCTAAAGTGAATAACCCTAATTTTGATAATCTTTCAGGGTACTGTAGTTGCCCCATTCCAGTTATTACTTTAGTTGCCCTCCTCTGGACCCTCTCCAGCTCTGCTATGTCTGCCTTGTTCACAGGAGCCCAGAACTGTACACAGTACTCTATGTGTGGTCTGATTAGTGATTTGTATAGTGGTAGAACTATGTTCTCATCACGGGCATCTATGCCCCTTTTGATGCAACCCATTATCTTATTGGCCTTGGCAGCAGCTGTCTGACCCTGTTTGCAGCTTAGTTTGCTGTTTATTAAAATTCCTAGGTCCTTTTCCATGTCAGTGTTACCGAGTGTTTTACCATTTAGTATGTACGGGTGACTTGCATTATTCCTTCCCATGTGCATAACCTTACATTTGTCAGGGTTAAACCTCATCTGCCACTTATCTGCCCAAGCCTCCAATCTATCCAGATCCCTCTGTAGTAGTATACTGTCCTCTTCAGTGTAAATTACTTTACACAGTTTAGTGTCATCCGCGAAAATTTATATTTTACTGTGCAAGCCTTCTACAAGATCATTAATAAATATATTGAAGAGAATAGGGCCCAATACTGACCCCTGAGGTACCCCACTAATGACAGTGACCCAATCTGAGTGTGTACCATCACTGAGCCAGTTACTTACCCACATACAGACATTTTCCCCCAGTCCGAGCATTCTCATTTTATATGCTAACCTTTTATGTGGTACAGTGTCAAATGCTTTGAAGAAGTCCAGATATACGAAATCCATTGCTTCGCTGCTGTCAAGTCTAGAACTTACCTCCTCATAGAAACTGATTAAATGAGTTTGACATGACCGATCCCTCATGAAGCCATGCTGATATGGCGTTATTTGCTTATTTCCGTTGAGATGCTCTAAGATAGCATCTCTCAGAAAACCTTCAAACAATTTACCCACAACAGATGTTAAACTTACCAGCCTATAGTTTCCCTGCTCTGTTTTTGGACCCTTTTTGAATATTGGCACCACATTTGCCATGCGCCAATCCTGTGGGACATTCCCTGTCAGTATAGAGTCCGCAAATATCAGATAGATAAATAGATAAAAATACAAATATACAACAGCACAAGATCGAAAAAAATAAATAACTCAATAAATCAATAGAGGTCCTAGTCCAGGACACTTGACCACAAATTCCACTCAATAAAAATTAAAGAATGGACAACAGTTTCCAAAATATAAAATATATAATATTTTATAAAAATGTAAAATAAAAATCAAGTTCTTGAAACTATTTTGGGTGAATAAAACAACATTATTTTTTTTTATATATATATATATATATGAGAAATGTAGATAGATGCATAGATGGATGGAGAGATTTAGGTGTAGTTTAATTCCCAGTGAGGAGCACATTTTTTCTCTAGAGGACCTCGTATTTAGAGCCGGTGTTCTGTTTGACAATTTAATGATATCACTTCGAGAATCCATTGCAAGGGAGTGACACTGATGCATGTAAATTAAATAAAACACACATGACTCATGGAGCTGTCCCCTGCTAATGAGTAAATAAGTAACTTGTCCGCCGCTCTGGTTCTCCGTCTTTTGATTGAGCGACTGAGAAGCACCCATTTTACCAAAACATTATGAAAAAAAGCCTTTTTAGCTGCAAATTAAGAGAACTTCACAAACCAAGAAACACAAGGCCTCACAAAAAACCAATTATGAGACTCCACGAGGTGACCAGTAATTTCTGCTACATAACACAAGATCTAACATTAGGGGGTGCAGAAGTTACAGTAGAACTCACGGCTTACAGGCCCTAAAAAGACCCTCTGTTCACCCAGAGGAGACTTCTACTATAAATGAGGTGTGATAATTATGGACTCATCCTTGTACAGAATTTGTATTTGGGCCCCAAGAGATTCAAGTTATGTTTAGTCTACACAACCTGTGGTTGTCAACCTCCTGGAGAGGCCATTACTCTTGGCCTTCTGAGTTACTGTCATATGGGATGTATGAGATATTGTTCATCTTATGATACAATAAAGTAGTATGATAAATATATGTGTATGTGAAAAACCTAGCAACCAAACTGGATGCAATAGATAAAACAGAATGCACAGTCAGCTTGAACCCGAGACAAGGGGTTAACAGGGCTTCGAGAGAAACTTGGCTTTCACTTCACAATTCTGAGATGAGACAGTGACAGGACAATACATCATGTCAGTACATCAAGATGCACATGGCCATTATTAAGTTTGCATTCGGGTTTCTCAGCTTACAAAGCAAAATGACACAAGCTTCAAGCTTCAATCATTACTGAGATCTTTCATTTGGACCCCTCATAAAATTTAGACATTTATCACGGCTGAGCGGGCACTGATGATTCTCAAAGACATGGCATGGTGTCCAGAGGCTTAATCTAAAGAGCACTTGTCAGTAGGATGAACTCTATTAAAGGGGTTGTCTCATGTGAGTCATTGGTGGCATATGTCTAGGATATGCCAGAAATGTCTGATAGTGGTGAGACCTGCAATTATCTCCAGAATGGGACCCCTGAAAGTGAAGGAGAGCACACAGCAGATGAGATGTACCTTGTGCTTTCCGCATCTGTATGTCCATTAAACGAAAGGATAGAACATGTTCTATACTTGGCCGCTAAATGATGACCACAGATCCAACATGGACCTCACATGGACGCCAACTGTATTTTTTAGATTCATGTTTTGAAGACCACAAAATACATATGGTCATGTGCATGAGGCCTTAAGATGAGCCAATTTTTTAAAAAGTTTGATTCGCCTGATTTGCTGAATTTTACCCAAAAAATTTGCTTTGTGACGAATTACTTCGTCACAAAGCGCATTTTTTGTAAGTATTGGGTGCAATGACAGGGGGTTGTAATAGCGCCTTGCCCCGTCATTGTACCCCTCAGATGCTGCGTTCATACATGATCGTGGCATCTGAGTGTAAAATCAGTGTACAATTAATATTAAAAATAAATAAATCAAACTTACCACCTCCATTTGCTCACGACGGGCCAGCCTCCACCATCTTGCTTGAAGATCTGGCGCTAAATCTCACATGGCGCGAGATTACCTCACCACGCACGGGATTTCCGAGATCTTCAATCAAGAAGGCGGCTGGCGGCCCTTCGCGAGCAAATGGAGGAGGTAAGTATGATTTTTTTTGTTTTTTACACTATTTCAGGTTAAATTGATTCGTTAACACGAAGCACGAGAGATTCGGCTATGAGGCGAATCAAATTTATCCGGAAATTCGGATCGAATTCCACTTCATGGGATTCGATTCCCTCATCTCTAGCCTTAATAATATCAAGATATTACAAAATTATGTCTAATATGTCTGGAGTATCTTGACTACCGTGATGGGAGGGTAAGGCACCTCGTACTCTCACATGCCCAATCTTGTCTAGTGCCAAGCTATAAACTCCTGCCAGAGATATCTTGACTCTCTGTCTTCACTGAAAAAACTGATAGCTGTCAGCAGGTGTCAGGTGTCCACTGTTCTGTAGGAAATTGTTGGTAGAACCCCCTGCTGGAGCTGCCATCATCTTCTGGTTCTTCAGTTGTACTTCAATATATGTTCACTTTTCCAGCACCCTTTAATCATACGCACATATATGTGAAGAAAACTTTGCACCTGTTTCTGAGGACAGACTAATCAACAAATATATCATTCCATCAACAAGCAGTGACGTAAACGGTAAAGATAATGACATACTTGTCAAACACAATTAATGTTAATGAAGGTTAATTGAGTGGAAAGCTGTTTAAGCAGAATAAATAATGAAATAATGTACATAAACAGGAACACGGAGCCACGGTCATAACTGAGCCCTCCACTGCGCAAAAAAGTTGACATTTAGCTTGGCGAACTAAGCAAATATAGCACAGTAATTTGTGTGTATATATGTTTTTTTATCTGCACAATGTATCATTTTGTGTAAGATGTCCTTGTGATGCATGCGGTCCGCACCGGCATCCTCCATTGTACGCATTTTTTGCTGGGGATTGCTGTTGTCTGCGGACCGCATGCGGAGGAATTGCTCACCCGGTTATAGACACGCTACAGTGTCTGGGTTTAGAGCATTTCCACCCGTTTAGGCCACTTTTTTCAGTGAGTTTTTGTCTTTATGTGTATGGAATGTGCCACTTAATTTTGTTGGTAACATTCTTTTGCACCTGGCAGCTTCTGTGTCACATGGTCTGTTGTGGGTGCGGCTCACAGCTTTATTCTACCATATTTTTCACCCCATAAGATGCACTTTCCCCCCCCCAAAAGTGGGGGGGAAAATGCCCCTGCGTCTTATGGGGTGAATGCTTCCATTTTACATTGCAGTCTGCGACGCTGCAGCATCACAGACTGCGATGTATGAGCCGGGAGAGAGGAGGGGCTGGAGTCCGGAACTAGGGGCGGGGCCCGGTGCAGTCACTGTACTCTTATATCGGGCCCCGCCACTCACCGAAGTATTTAAAAACATGAATCCTTATCCTGTTATTAAGTTTAACTAACGCTGCGCTCTCCCATGTTCCCATGTTCCCCTGTATCCCCATAGCACTTACTTAAGCTCCCATAGCAGGCAGAGCGGACGGCAGCAGTAACGTCACTCAGTGACGTCGAGCGCCTGCTCCGCCCACTTTATGAATGAAGCAGGCGGAGCAGGCGCGCGACGTCAGTGAGTGACGTTACTGCTGCCGTCCGCTCTGCCTGCTATGGGAGCTTGTTCGTAAGTGCTGTGGGGATACAGGGGAACATGGGAACATGGGAGAGCGCAGCGTTAGTTAAACTTAATAACAGGATAAGGATTCATGTTTTTAAATAATTCGGTGAGCAGAAGGCCGGTGTATTTTGAGGTACACTGTTATGAGCGGGATCTGTGGATGACATATAGCAGTGTCATTCACAGATCCCCCCCATAACAGTTCCATCCACAGATCCCCCACCCCATAACAATGCAATCCACAGATCCCCCTACCCCATAACAATGCCATCCACAGATCTACCACCCCATAGCAGTACCATCCACAGATCCCCCATAACAGTGCCATCCACAGATCCCCCATAACAGTGCCATCCACAGGTCCCCCATAACAGTGCCATCCACAGATCCCCCATAACAGTGCCATCAACAGATCCCCCATAACAGTGCCATCCACAGGTCCCCCATAACAGTGCCATCCACAGGTCCCCCATAACAGTGCCATCCACAGATCCCCCACATGACAGTGCGTCATCCACAGATCCCCCATAATAGTGTCATGCACAGACCACCATTAATTCAAAACCCACCAAAAGCACACCTTTTGGTTAAATTTTTTTTTTCTTATTTTCCTCCTCCAAAAACCTAGGTGCGTCTTATAGGCCTGTGCGTCTTATAGGGCGAACAATACGGTACCTAACAATGCATTGGTGATATCACTATGGAGGCATGTGAGAGCCTGGCTGTGAGTTAATTTCTAGCATTGTTCAGACCCTGTTCACACACCACAGGCATTTTAGTGGTAGGACCCCATGCGTGATGAGACACCGTGACGTGGTGCATGAGGGGCTCCGATATGTTCCTGACTGGAAGATATTGGCAAAGTTCTCAGCTTTTAACTTTGGCTTGAGGAATTAGCTAGTATTGTCAGTTGCGTATCATTTTGGTGCATTTTCTGCGGTGATTAGCACAGTACCAAACACAATAATACAACAGCACTCCGCAAACACAGAATATATAAACTAATACTATGCTCGTTATATCTATGAAGACGAGCCACCTAGAAAATATATTGTAATGAATTGTGCCCCTCCCAGGTGACCTCTTTTAGATGGGTCCCTACTCTATATGGACTCCTTCTCTCCTTGTGCCTCCTATTGCACAAAGATTTTAAAAAAAATTGTGTTCGGATCGGCTATCAGAAGGCGTGCCCTACCATAACCCCCTTACAATAATAAGCAGTAGATTTATGCCATAACTGCTGTTGTAAAAGTAGCCTAAAGTGGGCCACCTTAGTAGTCTGAGAATTGAAAAAAAGGGGAATGGGTGGGCGGATGAAAAGCGACGAGCCGTGCGACCTAGGCTATGCGGGCGAGACTTATATGCTGTGAGAGGGAGCCTCCCCTCACACAAATACGGCAATACCTTAGCCTTAATACTTGTGTTCGGATCGGCTATCAGAAGGCGTGCCCTACCATAACCCCCTTACAATAATAAGCAGTAGATTTATGCCATAACTGCTGTCGTAAAAGTAGCCTAAAGTGGCCAAAAAGTACAACCGTTAGAGTAGTTACCCTTTAATGAACGTATTATGACAACAGATTACGAAAGGCAACAGACATTTCTTGACATGGGTCTGGAATGTACGTAAGGTACGATGAGGACTTCCATCTCCCTAGTTTTCTGATGACATGGACCGGGACATCGTTCTTGGAGGCGGCGGAGGCGGCACCGATACGAAATGAGTGTCCCGTGATGCTGGCCGGGTTAACATTGATATTGACAAGTAGCGCTCTAACATACTTAAGGAAAACCTGAATGCTGAGAGGTGTGCCGTTGTGAGGTAGCAATGGCGAGTCTGGGAATGACGTACGTATGTGAAGTAAACATTGATTCAGGACTACGACTGGACACCATTGATTACCGGTGGGAAAATATCTGATACGCACCACCTCCCCTGGACGAGCGGCTTTAGACTGTTCTAAATTTAGCAAGTACCCTGAGCCATCGGGAATTAGATCTTTCTTACGAAGAAACTTCGTGGAAGTGGCTGCACACGTAAATTCCCCGGGTCTTAAAAAGCCGAAGAATGATAGGTATAACGCCGTCTCCACTAATCTGCTAGTCTCTAGACCAAAGGGGCAGCTACGTAACATGTCAGTGACTGCCCTAAACATGGGACCTGTGAAGGGCCTGACGGCCCGTGGTTTTCTGAAAGGTGGTTTTCTGTATACCCCGTAACATAGCTTTAATGGGATAGGCAGAAAACAAGGAAGGCTGCTCAGGGTGAGCCAGATAACAGTAATGCTGGATACCTGCTAGATATAGCTTGATTGTGTTGTAAGCTAATTTCAAATTTGAGTGGCAAAACCCGATAAAAGCCATTAGGTAGGTTATGTGTCCCATATCTAGTGGTGGATGTGAGACTCTGAACTTGTTAAATAATAACCAGGCTGTCTTGTACACCTTCAACGTATTTACAGAGAGGGACTGTTCCACCAGGGATCTGGCAGTGAGGAGTAGTGGTGCTACTGCATGACTAGTAGGTTGTGCTGCGGAATCGTAGTCGGTAGCGGATCTGCCCCTGGAGAAACCTGTAAAAAGAATGGAACGTTAAGCCTGGATAGAGCGTCTGCCGCAAGATTCCTCTGTCCTTGAATATGCGTACAAACAAAATTGAACCTATGCTGTAACGACAACCACACAAACCTCCTCAGAAATGCCATAACTTCTCTGGACCCAGACCTGCCCTTCATAATGATGTCCACCAATGCTGCATTATCTGTTAAAAACAACACGGTCTGATTACCCCACAGACTACCCCATGTATGAGCTGCTGCCACTATGGGATATATTTCAAAAAGGGGGGATGACTGTAGAAAGCCTGGAATAGCTAAAACCTCAGGCGGCCAAGGACTGGCCATCCAATGTTTCTTGTAAATGGCCGCGAACCCGGTGGAAGAAGCTGCGTCCGTGTGGACAATCGGGGAACGACTGGACACAGAGGGAACAAAAAATGACACGCCGTTCCATTGTGCCAAAAATTCATCCCACATCATAAGATCTGCTAAAGCATCCTGATCTAACCTAAGTATGCTATCCTGATCCGGGGCTATGGGTAGAAGCTTCAGCAACCTGGATATGAATGATCTACCTTGTGGGATTATTCTCATTGCAAAGTTCAACATACCAAGTAGACTCTGGAGATCTGTTTTGGTGGTAACTCTAACACGTGCAAGTTTGTGTACTACTTCTCTGATCCTGGTTAACTTGTCGTGAGGCAGACTTGCTTTCATGCTATCTGTGTCCAGGCGAATGCCTAGAAAAGTAATGATATTACCTGGACCCTCTACTTTATTGGGGGCTACAGGGACTTTAAGGTCTTCAAAAACTCCTCTTAACACTGTGAGATCTCGTGGCACCTGTGTAGGTGGCTCGATTAACAGGAAATCGTCCAGGTAGTGGATTACGTGATGCACCCGAAAAACATTTGCTAATACCCAATGCAAGCCTTGCGCAAACTGATCAAATAACCAGGGACTCGACTTAGCGCCAAAAGTCAACTTGTTCGCAAAATAATACTGCCCTTGCCACTTAATGCCGTGCCACTGCCACAACTGAGGTTTAAGGGGTAACAACTTAAATGCATCCGTGATATCGGCTTTTGACAACCAGGTACCCTTGCCTAGTGACAGAATGACCTGTAAGGCTTCATCTATGGAAGAATATTTCATAGAAACTTCCTCAGAGGGTATCAGTGAATTCAAACTTGGAATGGAAAGTGAATGAGGAGCTGACAGATCGTAAATTACCCTTTTTTTATTGGAAAACTTCCCTGTGACAAGACCTATGGGGTTAACCCTCCAACACTCATATGGGGACTGTGCCATTGGGCCTATCAAATAACCCTTCTCTAACTCTACGGCTAGCAAGTGTGAAATAGAGACCGGGTCTCTGACGGCTGACAACAGATTTTTGCATTCATACGTAACCTGCCGCAGCGCCACCAAACCAGTGTGGAAGCCATGCCGAAGACCATCGAGCAAAAACTGTACCCAACTCTGATCTGGGTGACCTAGTAAATAAACGGCCAGTAAATCCGTATCTACCACGCTTAGTCACGCTGAATGTTGCCCTTTCTGAGGGCACACGGTGACGGAATGAGCCCTAAAACAAAGGGTACACAAGTGCAGTAGCCTACAATGATTATAATAACAACCTGTGGTGTTAAAGTTGTTACATATCTGTGATTTTCCAAGGTATTTGATCGGGCGCCCTAACTTGTCTATGCCTGTTGTAAGCCTGGCAAACGGAGGTTGGGGGGTATGGCTAGCTTGTGCTCGTTCTGGCCTGGCACTAGCGCACCAATCTGTGGCATGTGCATAACAGCTGCAGCTATTACACGCCGGGGCTTTGAGCCCTGCAAAATGCCGGCAAAATAGCTCGGTATCGACTATGGACCAGTCAACGGTATGCTGAAATTGCCTCTGCGCGGCTGCGGCTTTGGCTGAAAAAGATCTGTGATATTCATAAAATGCCGTACCGCCATATTTGTTGGCTAAATCCACGGCTTTGTATAAATACAGATCCAGCTCCTCTCTTCTATTAGGACTCACTGAACACACCACGTCCCTAAACAAGCTAAATGCCAGTACGAACTCTGCTACGGTGAGCTTCCTGTTAAGCCTGACATCTCTGGACTTCAGAATCACTGAAACCTCCCCACACGCTATGGTCTTGCTATCCGGCATTTCATGCGTGGCTATGAGCAAGGAAGCTAAATTGACGTCCTTACCATCTAAAATGTCTTGACGCACATTGGCTGGAATGAAATGCGATGGTGCTATATTAGGAGGGTTGACCTGGGAACCAGCAACTGAGGACTGAGTGAGTAGCTGCACGGTAGTAATCGGGCTAACAGCATTTGAAGTAGAGGCCGTACTTTCTATCGCCTCTAATCTGGTCTGAAAGCGGGACAAAGAAGATGCCATCGTATTGACTACCGCGTGAAGTTGTGACAAGGAAGTTTGTATCGTGTTCATAGACACCGAGTCCTCCCCTGAAGCAGGGGGTTCTGAAAACAGCAACCTGTAAAGCTCTGCTTTCCTGGCGGTCGCTGGATAAGGAATTCCTCTCCTTGACAGTTCTGCCGTGAGCCTCGGCACAGTCCAGGACCTGAGAGCTGGAACCGCCTCTCTCTCGGATTGAGAATCTTCATTACTGTGGGATGCCACACTTCCTTCCACATGAGATTGCTGAGACATCCTAACTAAAGGAAACTGTGGTTACCTATGGGTACCAACTCTCGTGCTCCCAACACCAACGTCACCGGACACGTGATACCTGAGCCTGCTAATGTGATGCTGTCCCGCCCAGTGAAGCGGGCATCGTACTCCTGAACCTGTTTGACACGCCCACGGCTACCAAAAAAAAAAAGATATAATTACCTCGTGACCTGTAGTCGTGACAGGATTTATAACGAGTCTGTAGTCGTGACAGACTACGAGCGTCTGTAGTCGTGACAGACTTCGAGCGTCTGTAGTCGTGACAGACTATGAGCGTCTGTAGTCGTGACAGACTTCGAGCGTCTGTAGTCGTGACAGACTCCGAGCGTCTGTAGTCGTGACAGACTCCGAGCGTCTGTAGTCGTGACAGACTTCAAGCTTCTGTAGTCGTGACAGACTTCTAGGGTCTGTAGTCGTGACAGACTCCGAGCGTCTGTAGGCATGACAGACTTCGAGCGTCTGTAGTCGTGACAGACTTTTAGCGCCTTTAGTCGCAACCGACCTCGAGCGTCTGCAGTCGTGACGGCTTTGAGCGTCTGTGACTACAGGCGCCTGCAGTCGGCACAGGCCTTGAGCGTGTGTAGACGTGACAGACCCCGTGCCCGCACCAGTGACAGACCACGTATGCCTATTGGTAACAAGCCACGAGTGTCTGCACTCATGACAGACCACGAACGTCAGTACCCGTCCCAAACGACCCAAGAGCTGCGGACCTGCCAGGTCTATGTGACGTAACCACGCCTGTGACAGGCTCAAAGAATCCTGTATTCGTGACAGGACCTAGTGCCCTACGGTCATGACAGAGGATGAAAATGAATATATGTATTCCCCCTTTTTTTTTTTTTTTATATATTTTTATATATTTTTTATTTATTTTTTTCAGGAGTAGAATACCCTGTATAGAATGTGCTTCACCCTCGTGCTGCTAGACCGTGACACAAACTCCTGCCCCATGAAGGACCATGTGTCACCTACCTGAATCAATGCGGGTACGCGCTACCAGTCTGCCGGAAACAAAGTGACAGGAGACACGTAGTTGCAATATGTACTGTGGGATGATGATCCTACTGACCTGTAAAAGATACTGCGGTTACCACCTAGAATCTTGATAACCTAAATTTTATGAGCCATGCTACTAATATTTAGATGTGCAACCACTATGCGTTTGCCTTGCGCTGACTAAGGATATGAAAACTACTATGTGTGTGACAATGAGAACCATGAGGTGGTGTGGTGTGTGGGCTGCTGCCTGCAGTAAGTACTTGCTTAGTTATATTAAAAGACCGTGGCCATGAGCCGGACCAGGCAATGTGCCCTGAGAAACCTGACTGAGGGTACTGAAGTGCACTGCCAGACTGCCCTGCCAAGAACCACCGTGACTGTGGCCCTCGCCGAAGGGACCATGATCTGCCAGTACACGTGTACCATGCTCAGAAGCCGCCCAGTGAGGCATATGCAGCAGCGGCACCTGCCACAACGTAACACACGTCCCTGCCATGCTCATAGATGCGAACGTAGCTGCACCGGCTGTGAGCGAACAGCCGCTGAGTGAGAGTGCAGTGGCCAGAGATCGCCGCACACATGTTGCAAAGTCAGTGTCGTTCTTGCCATGTACGACGTCCCACGCCTCCCCCCACCCCCCCAAACCTCATCACCTTAGTCAGATGCTTTCAACCGTAGAACCAGAGCTGACGCTGAGACTCTGATCGCTGTTTGCCACGTGACGCCTCTGACCGCTGCCGAAGGTGCCGACCCGGAAGTGAACCTGGCCGGAAAAGCGACGAGCCGTGCGACCTAGGCTATGCGGGTGAGACTTATATGCTGTGAGAGGGAGCCTCCCCTCACACAAATACGGCAATACCTTAGCCTTAATACATATATAAATAGATGGAAACAATGGCTAATGTATTTTTCTCCTATGTTTTGTTTGGATCTAAAAAAAATGTAAACAGTTCAAGATCAGGCCATTTACCTCTTCCTGACTTGTTATATTGTTTTCTGGTGTATGACTTCTGAAAGCTATATTTTTTTTATTTAGTTTCATTATGTAATATATGGAACTTACATTTTGTGTCACTTTTTTAAATAATTTTTTTTATTCTGTTTTAATTTTGAAATCAGTTTTTAACATTTTCTAACCATTTATTTATTTTTCTTTTTTCTTTTGTCTTCATGTTTATTTTTTTTATTTGACACTTTGTGTCCCCAATAAATTCATACAAGACTTTTGTTTGTGTGTATGTGGGGGGAGGGGGGGCATTTAACATTACATTGTACAGTTATCGTGCCACTGCGTACTCAACTAGGACGTTCAGAAACATTCAGAGATAAATGCCATCCACCTAGACATATATATAGTCAATAGGCGGTGGGCAATCGGTTAAAAAAAAAATTTAATGTTTGAATATTTCATTTTTAAAGGATGTGTTTGAAACATCTTTTTATGAAAGCAGCGCCACTTTTGTCCATAGGCTGTGTCTGGTGTGTCAGACTCACTTGAATGCGTTTCAGCTGCAATAAAAAATACCTGTTGCAGGAAAATGAAATGAGGCCCTTTCTTCCCAGGGTTTACAACCCCTTTAAAACCTAGCGTGTCATGCATACTTAGGGGCACATTTATTAAGACCGGAGTTTTAGACGCCCCATAGCTGGCTTTGGTTCCGCCGACGTTATGAAGATGCACCGGCCTCTCCATAACTTTGGCGCATCCAGCCCCAGTTCTAAATGTAAGACAGCTTCCGAGCTGTAAGAAAATGGTGAATGAGGCGATCCTGCCAGCCGGACCCCTTTCCCACCCAGGCCACGCCCAAAACTTTAGACCTGGCACAAGTCGGGCGAAGTCACAGACAGTGCGCCGCCATCTGCACCTGCAATACGCCTAATTTAGGTTTATTTCAGAATAGTAAACGACCCCCTTAGGTTTTTCATACTTTTTTTCTAGCATTTTTTTTTGCTGCTACCTTCTTCACTTTCACAGCATTTTTTGGGTCAATGGCATTTTTTTCCAAACATAGTTCTGTGGGAATTAAAGGGGTTACGTCATGATTATTGTAAAAAAAGAAAATCAGACACAATCTAGTACCCGTGCATGGCAATCTCTTTCTAACAAAGCTAGAACCATCCCTGTACCTCCCATGGATCCAGAGATCTCCTCATTCATTGCTTCAATTGTTTTTCTAGATTAATTTCAGATTGGCAGATCAGGGGGGGGGGGGGGGGGGGGGGTCCTTTCTCAGAGGATGTGCCCTGTCTGCTATAGCTAGTGCACAAGAAAGAAAACTAGATGTGCTGGTGGGAAAGCTCTAGAGATAGTGGATATAAATGTAGCTATAGGTCTATGGTGAGTGAACTATCAGCGGATTGCTTTGGTACGTATAGATCTTCTGGCAATCCTGACTTTTGCACCTACACAGAGGATTATGGGGGGTAACCTCCCACAATCCTCTGCGTAGACACCAAGGTCAGACTTAGTGTGGAGGAAGCCTTAGGTTTTCTCATATACTGGATGAATGTACTGAGCAAGAAGGCATAGCTATTATGGTTTTAGAGGTAGCCCTCATTCTTTAGGGGTCCAAACAACCTACTGCCACAGTGCCACATATGAAGACAATACTTCAAATGACACGTGGAAGGTTGGGGACCTGTTGAAATGTTTGGGAAATTTTGAACTGTGGTCCAAGAGCTTCCAACACATCAGATAAATGTCAGCTGAAGCCATCAACTTCATCATAACACTGTAGGTCTATGGAGGCCTCCAGACTCTTTCTCAGTAGCAGATACTGGAGGAAAGAAGAGTTGGCTTTAACATAACCCATTCTTTGGTGCTCAAGGGAGATAGATAAGCCTCCACCAGATGTGTCAAGCAGCGGCTTACTCCTCTGTCCTTGTTCAACAAACATGCATGCTTGACTGATCTGAGCGCAAATATGTAAGAAGGGGCTGAGGGAGCCTTAATCTGGTCATGTGCTTTAGATGTATTTCAGTCAAATGGTTTTAGAGGTAGCCCTCATTCTTTAGGGGTCCAAACAACCTACTGCCACATATGAAGACAATACTTTAAATGACACGTAGAAGGTTGGGGACCTGTTGAAAAATTTGGGAAATTTTGCACTGTGGTCCAAGAGCTTCCAACACATCAGATAAATGTCAGCTGAAGCCATCAACTTCATCATAACACTGTAGGTGTATGGAGGCCTCCAGACTCTTTCTCAGTAGCAGATACTGGAGGAAAGAAGAGTTGGCTTTAACATAACCCATTCTTTGGTGCTCAAGGGAGATAGATAAGCCTCCACCAGATGTGTCAAGCAGCGGCTTACTCCTCTGTCCTTGTTCAACAGACATGCATGCTTGACTGATCTGAGCGCAAATATGTAAGGAGGGTCTGAGAGAGCCTTAATCTGGTCATGTGCTTTAGATGTATTTCAGTCGAATCCCACAGCGAGACCAGCCAATCCTCTAATAGGTATGACAGCCTCATGACTCTCCTCCAACAGCAGATATTGGGAGAGTTAAGCATCGGGCCACTAGATTTCAAGGGCTCAATCCATTTGCTCTTATGAAGGTTGTCTGGCAGCAGTTTCATCCTATGCTGGAAAGGAAATGGGGAGCCATAGCTATTGGCCGAGCAAACACATCTAGGTTCACTTCTGTTTTAACAGTATTCAAGTAGTCTGTTCTGGCAGAAGAGCATACCGCTGGAATGACGATATTCTGCATAGCTGGACAACTCCAAGGCCCAACCAATCCCCATTCACTAAAATGGTATCCTGAGAGTTTACGGCATCAATGCCGTTAAAATACCACTACATTCAGCTTTTTTGGGGGGCAGAAAGCCAGCATTCTTGCCGGAGACTTGATGGATCCCATTATAGTGAATCGAGATACGGTGGGACAAGGTGTTGTCCGGCTAAGCTGGATAAGAAAATTCTGCAACAGAGTGCCAGAATGCTAAAACGCAAAAATTGGAAAAAAAAAATATCTTAAACATCCAGGACAAAATGAGTTCTTATCTCAAAAGTGTCCTAAATGTCTACAAAGATATGGAACAAATGGAGTTTAAATATAAATGGAGAACATAAATCCTAAGAAATTCCTTTACCAGTGTGAAGACAGATTGATAAAGCTGCAAATGAGATTACTGCTGACCTGCCTTGTTTTCAATGGTTAACTTAGCACTTCAGCTGGGCCTCATTGAGGGGGACTCAAAAACAGCGGGTTCCTGGGAAAGGAATGAAAAATGTCCGTCTTTATTTATACCACCACTTAGCCATGTGATAGTCATTTTAATGAGCTAACCTCGAAAAAGGCAATTCCGGTGCCAAACCTCCATAAATCAGATTCAAAACCTATTAACTTTATTAGTGTTTAGGAAAACAGAAAGCCCTTGTTTCTGCTCCTCCACAGATGCCTGTCACCTCTCGGTGGGTGAAGTTTTTATAGTGTGTCATTTGATGTGGCCCTGGGCCTCCACATCCACCATTAAGAAAAACACAATCCAGGTGGAAAATGTTTAGGAAACTTCAGGGTTCCAGTTTCACGTGACCTGTTGTAACCCATTTGGAGAAATTCGATCTGGGTCAAATGAGTGAAAAAGAAAACAAATTTGAAATTGGAATTTTTTTCTTTCCTACTTCTGGAGCAAGGTGATAAGCTGGACCTGAATGGAAATCCTAATGAATGTGCGAAGTAAGCAATTGGTCACCAAAATTAATATAGTCGGTTTTCATTTTATTTTAATGCAAAACATCACCTTTCCTCTGACATGTTCTAATCCGCCATCCTGAATAAGAAAAAAATTGCTCAGGATTACCGGATGCCATTTCCTTATTATATTTTGGATAAAACGTTGAGGGAATTAGCTCCAATCTACTGGTCTTCAGCAATAAGTGAAATACTATCAAGTATTTTACAACAGCAAAATAAAATAAAAAAGCTTTTTTCATACTGTATGTCTCAGGGGCGTTAAACTATTAAAGGGCCCTACAGCTAAATAAAATGGGGCCCCCACCAACTAGTATAACAAAATTAAAACAGCAGCATAAGTAGCAAGTAAGATATGTATAATAGCACCATATATCAGAAAACCTTCATTATAGCAAAAAAACTTCCATATTGTTATTTCCCACAAAAAGGTACAATATTTTTGCACCTGACTGCCCCACCTCCCCACCCCTACCTCTGGGCCCGATAGCAAGTGCTATGGCTGCTATGGCTATAGTTACGCCCATGGTGCAGCTGTAAAATTCTGCTTTGTGTGAACAAATGTCTTACTATCAATACACAAAAATATATGGACCCATAAAGTACCTCGCATACCTATCAGTCATAACATTAAAACCACCTAAGGGCTTGTTCACACGACTGGGTGCAGCCCGTGCCCGTGCTGTGGAGCGCAAATTGTGGTCCGCAATTCAGGGGCACTGGCCGTGGGCCAGCCGCATGCGGATCGCGGACCTATTCACTTGAATGGGTCCGCGATCCCTCCGTTCTGCAAAAAGATAGTGCTTCCGTGGGGGTTCCGTTCGGTGCTTCCGTTCCGCACCCTATCTCCGGATTTGCAGACTCATTCAAGTGAATGGTTCACTCAGCATCCGTGATGCGGAATGCACACGGCCGGTGCCCCGTGGATTGCGGGGCCGCTATATGCGGGCAGCAATATGGCCACGGGGGGCACACAGTCGTGTGAATGAGTCCTAATATTGTGTAGGTGACCCTCGGGCCACCAAAAAAACTCTTACACCTTGAGACATAGATTTTTTCACAAGATTTTTGTGTCCTTTGGTAACTGGCACGCAATAGATCCTTTGAGTTTTGAGGTGTCTGCCACCCCCTCATAGCCACCACTGCACTCTCCTGGCCGCTGGGCAAGTCATTCTGCTTGTTGTCACTGTCCTGTTGCTTGGACCTGTGGATCTTCCTCTAGCATGGGTAAATTCCTGGCCTCTTAAAAAGCCAATGAGCATTAAAATTCCTCAATCTCAGCCCATACTCTTTCACTCCAGGTTACTTAAGGAGCTTTCCTCCAATAAACAGTGCCTATGAAATACGTTTGTGTATGGGACAATTTAACAGGCGAATGTCGGGAAGGAAGTGTTCCTTCCTGGCAAATGCCTCCTTGTCAGTGAAGGACACCACCGCATTTACATGCAGTGATCTCCTCCACAGATGGGGAAGAGCAATCACTAATGCTATTGCTTATCCCCATAGAGAATCATTGTTTGCCGGCAGCAGAGCGTGTATAGACGGCACAATCTGCTGCCAGCAAATGGTTTACAAGAGTTTCTCTCATTCATCAGGGTAATCGCCGGCAACTTTACACTGCCAGATAACCACTAACAAGCTATGAATGCTTGTTTATCCGGCCGATTCTCTGCTTCGGCCTTTAAGTTTCAGTACAATGCTAAGGTTTTCTGCTTTTTTGACTACTTTGTTACTGACCCAGCTCATTATCTAATCACATCTACTCTTCTGCTGCATGCCCTGACCTTCTACTAACCTTCTGTGTTGCCTGTTCCTTAACTGTCTGGACCCAGCCTTTCTATTTTTATGCAAATCCTCTGCTTGCCCAAATCTTTTGCTAGCCTTCCATGTTGACTGTTCTTTGCTTCCCTGACTCTGGTCTGTTTATAATTGTACACATACTGTGCCTGCTTTAATGCCGCTTGTCTGGCCACAGTTTCTGCCTCCTGACTTGGTACTATGTCCTTTTATTATCTTCTAGTGACACTTCAGCTGTTGCTAATGTAGACTACTGCATCAGCTGTGACCTGGAGTTCCCTGCCACAAAGTTTAGATCTCTGTACAGGTGTTAAAGTATCAAAACCATACATTTCCTTAGTTTTTTACTCCTAGGTTTAGTCCAAAGCCAAATTCGTAGCAACCCAGTGGTCCACACCAGCTTCGGTAAGCTGTGTTACAGGGAAATTGGAGACCAAGTCAACATCTTGATCTCTTTGTCGTATCTTTCAAACCATTCCTGAACATATTATCCTGCCGAAAGAGGCCACTTATATTAATACCATTATCATGAAAGGTTGTACATCGTCTGTATTATAGGCTGTATAATAGTAACATCTCTATATGAATGCCAAGAGCCAAAGTTGTATAGCCTTCACTCCTCAGGTTAATCTCAGGTTCTAATTTCTAACTTGCAATTAAACTGGGATTCCATGTTAAAGATAACTCTCTACTCCCATGTCGTTATCGAACTGGCAATCCAGCAAATATGTAAAGGTTCGCTCCAACCACTCAGGGTTTTTGTTAAACACGATCACCTCAGGTATCAAGAGATAAAAATAAAAGCAGTAAAGTAGCGGTGGAGGAACTCAACATCGGTCCTAATGGGTGTACTCTCCATAATGGTCTAAACTGAACTTAAAAAGGTATACTTGAATCCATCAAGGATAGACTATTGCTGTTTTAGGAAATAAAAATTATAACCTTATATCTAATGTATATCCCCAAATCAATCTGAATTATTCTAAATGGGGGAATCAATTTTTATGGAAGACATGTGAACCCAAGGCGAGTAAATTTTAGGTATTAAGATTTTAGGTATTAGGTAATTTTAGGTATTACGTTAATAATAGTATAATAGCCATAATATAATAGCTTAATAGTATAATATAATAGCCATAATATATTTCCATCATCCATGAACATAAAGAATGAGTTTTTGGCTTAGAACATGTAGGCCTTTTAACCATATGATGTATAGAGTGATAGTGTTGATAGCGAATATCGGCACTTCAAGAATTCGAGAAAATCTTGAATATAGTGCTATATATTCGTAATCATGTATATTCTAGTTTTTTTATTTCATAAGTACTACTGCTTCTTGCTTGTGGGCCAATGAGAAGGCTGCAATATCTTTGTCAAAGCTTAGCAACATCCCCAGCAACCAATAGGAAAGTTGCCTACCCCTTTACTATGTAAGAACCTCCCCAGCAGCCATTTTCTGATATTTTTTGCAGTTCTGAGAGAGAGAGAGAGAGCAGTGTCATTGCTGTGCTCTGTGCTTTGCAGACTCATCTGGATGCTTATTTAATTACATTATATAGTTAGTTAGCCTATATATATAATACAGATAGTTAGTGGGAGATAGTCAGTGCAGGTTATATCCTGATATAGTGGAGCTGATAGGTTCCAGTGCAGGTTGTTAGGTAGTGTGATAGGAATTACTGTGCTGTGATAGGGATTAGTGTCTATGTTAGACACAGTGCTGTGATGTCACAACAATACTTCACCAATCAGCAATATCTACTCAGACCTGATAAAATGTGAAGTTGCATGTATTGCACACACACAAAAAAAAATGCACATAATTAGTGCCGATTTGCGCAATCACGAAAATAATGACTGGAGATCGCAACTTCTAGAATTCGCAAATTTATTGTGAATATTATGAGAAAAATTCGCAAAATATTGCGAAAACTAATATTGCCTATGCTGCTCATCACTATAGAGTGATCAGGTTTTGAATCCTTCAGTGTAAACAAATAAACAGGAGAAGAGGCTTATATTGAGGTCACATCAAGAGATCTTTTTCATTGGTTTTTGTCTGTGGATAAACACAGCAAGAATATCATGCTAATGTAATACAGAAATATCCATAGATCCATCATGATGTAGATTGAATGTCTTCAGTGTCACAGAGTATCTGTCCCTCTTATAAATATTTAACGTAATTGTCAAAAATGACATATGTGTTCATTTCGTCTAGATTAGATACTGGAATGTTCTCCCTGATTGTTTGTATGTGGGATTATACATTCATAGTCAAAGCCAACCACACGTTCAGCTAAATCTGTCTGCAGAAAGTGCTAAGAGTGAATTTAAGATCTCAGCATTGTTTTTTTTTAGCATAAATCTCGAATTGGTATGGAGAGCTGTCATCCTTTTCCAATCTGCATAACAAAGACCTGGATGAAGCTGTAATAGTAGATGGGAACTGGGGAGATCAGTCATGAAATCCATCTCAAACCACTCTCCAAACCTTTGGCCTAATGGACATATGGTACTAGAGTTTTGTGAACTGACCTTGTAGAGAGGCATAAAGTACTATTGTTCTGTAGGCAAGGGTTTAGCTATAGGTGGTGCAGTCGCTACCGAGCCCAGGAGCCTGAGGTGGATCAAAGACCCTTGTGCCACATAAGAAGACACCGGTATTATAGAAATGTGTATGCTGGTCAAGGTACATCTCTGGCTCGAGGGAAGGAGTTGGGTCAAGAATTTGGCATGGGGGGTGCCATTTTAATTTTTGAATCCTTTTGTTCTAATTATCTGCAGTCCTGCTGGAGATAATTAAGCATAATAGAGAGAGAGGAGATACCTCCGCTCACTCTATTATGTGCATTCTGGCATCGCAATTACCCTTGCGATGTCCGGAATGCTGGGAGCTACAGGCAGGAGATCAAAGGATCTCCCGCCTGTCAGCAAGTGCACGCGGCGCGCGTGCAGGGGCGCGCGGGCCGGCGCGGTGACGTCATCTCACCGCGCCGGCCCACGTGTCCTGCACTATGGTGTGGGTGCGCGCGCGCGCCCCCTGGTGGCGCGGGAGTGCGGGCCGCCGGGGGGATAAATATCCGGAGGCCCCGGCACTCAGGAGTTAGGTTCTGGGCCCCCACCATTGAAGAGGAGTGCGTCATGCGCTCCGGGAGGTGTGCAGGATCGGGGCCCCCACCTGGTGAGCGCATCGGTGCTCAGGACAACGCGGCCCCCACAAGGAGCCCGACCGGACCCGACCCCTGAAGAATCATCCCCTGGACCAACGAGCCTCCCTGGACCCTAAGTATCCTCCTCTATATACCCCCCCTGTTACCCTAAGTGAACCCCCCTGATATATATCCCCCTGCTCTTGGTCCCTGCTATATACCCCCCTGTTACTCCCCTGCCCTGGTAACCCTATAACCCTGGCAGTCTGTTCCCCTGTAATCCTGTGGACACTACTAACCCTTAAGTCCCCCTATTTGTACCCCTGATAACCCCCACTCTCCCCTGGTTACCCCTGGAACCCTATAGCCCCCTAAACACCCCAGGTAGACCCTGATTAACCCCTGGTGGTTACCCTGGTTCCCTGCCTTGGTTGTCTGTCCTGTAGAGCATGCTTCTGCTCTGCAAACAAATCCTTTTAACCCTTCGTCATACCCCGTAGGGACAGTGAATAGTCAGGTGGGGTGGATTGTTAATATACTTGTATGTGTGAACTGTGTAGTTAGTTCATGGGTGGAATTGGGAATGTGTAGTGTAGTTTAGGATTGTATATTTAGTGCTGTATTGTAGTGTATTGCGTGCGTAGTGTATTGTTAGTGTATTGCGTGGTGTAATAAATACCATTATATTTGTACCCTTTTGTGTAGCGTGTACTTGTTAGCGGTAGCGAGTTAGTAAGGCGCATGCAGCTAGCGTAGTGATTTAGTGTAAAGCATAGCGAAGGTATTATTGTTATTAGTATATAAAGGCATAAATGGGCGGAGTTATCACTAGACGGTTCCTCCCATTTATGAATATTAATTATCGATATTTGCATAAATATTGGTGATTAATATTCCCCCTTTACAATATAGAATGATAGACAGCTAGATAGACAGATCTATCTGTAGAAAACAAACTGCAAAATTGTTACATTTGTTTCAAAAGGGTTTGTTATATTCATAGATAGATAGATAGCTAGATATAGACAGATATTAGATAGATAGATAGATAGATAGATAGATAGATAGATAGATAGATAGATAGATAGATAGATAGATAGATAGATAGATCTTGATTGCACAGCAGAGGTTAATTACGCTGCAGTGCATACACCGACGAGCAGAACTAATGCCTTAGTTTTAGCTGATAGGTAACATTATTCTTTTATTCTTTTGGGATATTAATGTGATCAGCTGGTGCTGAAGGAAGGTATTATCTCTCCGCTCAGAGTTAATAAGTGTGTTCTGTCTTCATACACGTTCACACAGTGTGCAGTCTGACATTCAGCATAAACCATTCCTGTCTTCCAAATAAGAGGACTGTTCTTTGTAGTCTAACTTGTTTATTGGTCAACAAGTTGTACTCTCTGCACGGTGCGCGTGAGTGAGAGATTGTACAAGTGTAGTAAAACTACAAGAATACAAATAACATGCATAAGTATTTAGCATGGATAGCATGTACTTCAATATTTGCATTGACAGTGAAAGCACATGGTAAAATGGCTGCCTATACATAGGATTACATGTCTAGCTAACAGTAATAGCAACTCCCTTAGTAACAATTACCACTAGCTGAACATCTCTGCATAACATCATGTCCCTGAAACAAAGGTAGATCTCTCGCCAGATATGATTTTACAAGGATGGTGGAGTTTGAGGAGGAGACATGCACAGGACAGCTCTGTACTGTGTCCTGGAGAACGAAGACTGGAGACTTCTCTTTCCCAGAATGCTTTGCACTCCCACAATGCATTGCACCACCAACAATGCAGTAGTCTTTGTAACAGTAAAAACAAAGTGTAATACAACTTGCCACCGCTAGATGGTATATGCTACAACCACACTAAACACTTCAGAAATACCAAGACTGAGGCAGACGTGATCTGTAATGATTCTCTAACCCTGCTGGGCAGAGCAAAGTGCATTTATAGTATATGAAGTTAGCGACATATACTGTAAATATCTATTTCAGCAAGTGATTGATTGCTTTATACCACATTGCACTGCTGGGATTCCTTGGAAGGATAGATCAGGCATTATTCTAAGCATATATTTTTGCTGCTCACCTCATCCCTCATTTAAAGGCAATGGGCACCTTTAATACAACAGCACCAATCTCATGCATGGACTTTGCCTGCTACTGCAGCTCAGCCCCTTTCACTTAAAAGGAGATGGCATAACATTTTTTTATATATACATTATTTCCTAATATTTCAAGATTGTTATGGTCTCGTCTAGTGAGGTGCATTCCCTAAGCTGCTTGCCTACAAGCGCAGATATTGAGCAGCCTGGATAGATGGTATTGGTGTAGCAGAGTTGGAGAACTAGTGTAGCAGAACTAAAAAGCCAATGTAGAAAAAGCTGGGAAACCTGAATAACAAAGCAGGCAACCCATTGTAACAGTGCAGTAGGCCAGATGAAGCAGAGCTGGAGGTCTGCTGCAGCAGAGTTGAACAGAAGGCTGATATAGCAGAGTAAAAATGAAGATCAGTGTCACTGAATTGATGCAGCAGTTACTTGGAGACTGGTGTAGTAAAGGTGATGTAGCAGTTACTTCAAACTGGTGTAACAAAGTTTCTGCAGCATAGTTACTGGGGATCATGGCAGCAGAGTTGATGAAGCATAGTTACTGTAGACTGTGATAGCGACAGTGATGTAGTGGAGTTACTGAAGACTGTGGTAGCAGAGTTGATGAAGCATAGTTACTGAAGACTGTGGTAGTAAAGTTGATGAAGCATAGTTACTGAAGACTGTGGTAGCAGAGTTGATGTAGCAGAGTTACTGGTGACAAAAAAGCTAATGGGTAAACCCTGCTACCAACTCCACTCTGCAGGGCTCAGCTGACTTCTTCTAGACTGGCGTGCACAGTGAGGCGGAGCTCCAACAGAAGAAAATAATGAGAATGCAGTTCTACCGCCTCTGATAAAACCGGATACTTTATTTAGAAGATTACATGCAGGAACAAACAACGCGTTTCGGGCTATACCTGCCCTTTAACAAATGGTTGTAAAACAAACAAACAAAAAACTTACCTAACTCATCCATCTTGATTGAAGAAGCTGTGCAAAATCTCATCACCACGTCAGCACGCTGGCCAGGCATGGTGACGTCATCAGTGATTACTTCACCACACCCGGAGAGCATTATGACGTAAAGACGTCATTACATCACTATGCGAGATCTCGCATGGTTTCTTTAATCAAGATGGCCGTGACAGCCTCTATGTGAGTAATTGGATAAGGTGTGTATATTTTTTATTTTTTTAACCTTGATTAACCCCTGAAAGGCCTAAATTTTAATGTCAGGTGCCGCGATCAGTGATGAACGCAGATACTGAGGGGTTCAACGACGGGGGTGGCTCGATCGCTGTTCCCCGTCATTGCGCCCGCTAGATACAATCAAATGCGATTTTTGACAAATTAACTTGTAAGGAATCAAATTTCTTTGTGAAATTCTGCAAAGTAGACGATTTAAAATTTTCAGAACTTCTCTCATCTCTAAATCCAACAATCAAAAAGGTGAGCTGCTACTACAGTTCTAGCAGAGCTGAGTGCCATCTAGAGATCAAAACTGCCTGTTGTTTCACATAGAACTGCAGGCAAACCTGCTTCACTAACCAGCACCAAAGACTAGATTGACAAATTCAGCTCTGCTACGTCTCTACTCGTCCATTGCATTTGCTTTATTCAGCGATTGTGCTGCTGTGCTGGGTAAGGTCCTTTGTCTGGAGGTCTCTGGTCTCTGTCCTGCAGGTTTATGTAGAGGATCAGACACAGGGAGATAAAGAGATGTTTGCGGTATTTCACTCTCAGCCCCACATCAGCTTGGAAAATGCAAGTGTTTTTCCGACCGCTGAACACAGTTCATATTTCTGCTTGGCATGCTTAGGTGTTGTGGGTCGGAAACTATGCATCTACGCTCTCGTCCTCTCTTTTTTTTAATATTCTGCTTATGCAGACCGACATGTGCTGGGAGCATGCAGTCATAGCCACACTTTACCCATTGCAAGAATTCTGCTAGCTACTCATTCCCTGCGTCTAAATACCCTAGCCTGGGCACAGTGGCTTTTTACACTTCCCTACCTGGAAAAAATGCCCCACCAGCCTCAACTCGGCTATGTCACTGCTCTTAAAGGGGAATTCTGGTTGTGTAACTATTAGATCGGTTAGGGTCCTACCGCTGGGATCCCCACCAATCAAAAGAACAGGGGCCTCATACCCCTCAGGGCCCTTTGAAATGAATGGTGCAGCAGGTCTGGCTCCATTTATCTATACAGAGTTCGGGTTAGACAGCAAAGTACATCTCATGGCAATTTCTGGGACTCCCATAGAGATGAAAACCCCAGCAGTGTCCATGTGCAACGAGCCCCTGGGGGCAGCTGGAGCAGAGGATGGCAATGGTAGTGGCCCTAATGGTGATGTATCACTGTGTACTCCCTCAGTCTGTCTCTCCCTGGGGTTGTTGCAGTGAAGCGGGGGCACCCTGTGTTCCCTCGGGGGAATTTCCTATAGTTGTGGGGTGCTCCCTGCCCGATCATAGCTTGGGGGTGCCCTTGATATTAATGATTAAGTGGGTGCTAGGCAGAGCACATGATGGAAGTTCAATGGCCAGTGAGTGGTTTTAGGAAAGTCAGTAACATGACCACATTAACAAAACAAAAGTCTCTCTTTACTATCTGCACAATTGGAGTTGTAGTATATCTAGCAATTATCTGTACAAAGTTCAAATTCCTCCCAGTGGTCCAAGCATGAGCTATGCAAGCATTTTGTAGCAATAGCCCTCTAATTACTCCTTCTCTGGCTAAAGTCTCTGTGTCCAGGATCTCTGGCTAGCAATTACAATCTGGTAACTGTGTAGTGTCCACTAATCTAGGGTACATAGGGTGTCTTAACTTGTTATCCCTTTGCAGCAGCAGGGTCTGGAATGCATCAAGCTGGGTTACCCTCCTGACCTGGATGCTGTGTCCATGCAAATCCTCTTACAAAACTTCCTCTCCTTGATAATCTAGAAAGCTCCAGGGCTATGAAGTTGTAGTCTATGGAAGAGGAGCACATCATGTCTACCCCTTACCTCCTCCTTTCTCACAATTACTGTAACTGGAATCTTCTGGAATCAGGCGGAGGGTCCAGCCCCCACCCTAAGCTCTAGAGAGGGGTAGTCCAGGATTATTAGCTATAGCCACGCCAGCTCAGGCTGGAATATACTGAATACAAGTTGTATTACATTAACATTACAAACAGTACAAACCAATTGCAGATACCTCCTGTTGTATTCGGGTACTGCACATGCCCAATCTGCTGCTCCGTCCATTTGAGGGGGGGGGGGGGTTAAATGCTTGGTTGGAGTCTCAGTGGTTGGACTCCGACTGATCTAATAGGTTATCCTCTATTCTGTGCATAGGGGATAACTTCTCACAACCGGAATCGCCCATTATAGGTCTTGGCCACTCTTTACTCGATCAACTCCCTACTTTAGAAACAGCCCTTTGATGGTCAACAAGGGTCCACATCCCTGGCTGTGCTGAGTCATCTGTTCATCAGTGGTCTCCATTGAACTGCACTGCGCAGTGCTTTTACAATGAGCCCTCGAGGAGTTGGTGCAGAGGATAGGAGTGGTAGTGGCCCTGTTGAGATGCTATGTCACAGTCTGCTCTCTCTGGCGGTCGCTCCCAGAGGTTCTGTGCAGTGAAGAAGTTCATACAAAATGCAATCCTTCCACCCAGATGATGGGGTATGGTGGCTGGCAATGTGGCAGAAGATGACACTCAGAAGTTTGCTAGCTGACAATATTGTTACCTATGAACCCTAATGGACCCAGGGGCCACATAACAATTTCACTTTATTTTCCCTTTATTATTAGACAACCTTTAATGGGCATACTCTTTACAGGCACTAAATAAGAAATTCACCTCTGCTACATCTGCAAATGCATGCTAGCACAGCACTCTGCCAGTGGGTGCTATGTAAAGAGGATTTTCCAACAGTATTGTGTTCCAGCACCAAAAAAGGGTTAAAACGGGATGGGAAAATGTGGCCGTGCGACCACACAGCCACTCGCAAGAATATTTTACAGGCGATCGCCGAGAAATACTGACGTCAGCACAATGCAATTCTTTACGCAAGAGATGAATTATCCTACATCCCCCAGCTGCAGGAACAGAGACCGAGGATTATTCCCCATGACTTCAGCAGTGGAAAGAGGTAAAGCCGTGAAGATATCGGCAATGCATTCCTGTCCTATTGTCCTAAGGGCAATGCAAAGTGCATACAGTGTAGGGTGGGCAATGCAGATGATACTAGTCATGGAGAGGTTCCTATGGAGCAATTACTGATGACTCACACTGTGTGGAGCCCAGGACCCTCGTATATGAACTGCTTCTAATGCAATAGTTACAGGGAGGGTGGGGGGGGGTGCTACAGTACGGGGGCGAGCAGTTTGGGAAAAACAAAGAAAATGAATGAATATGCAGAGATTTCATGCTGCGTTTTGCTGAGTTCACCACAATAAATTGGACAGTTAATTTGTCCTGGGACATTCAACCTACCGCATGGTTTGGCAACATGTGAAGGTGGAGACAGCAAACTCCTCGGAAATAAATTTCTCTGTCCGCCTGGAATCAAAAGGAAACAAGCAAATATTCTGAAGCTGCCAGAAGAATACCCTGTACATCCTGGTAATTCTCCGATAGGTATTAGAGATGAGCGAACTGATTCTAAGTGAATCAAATTTGACACTAATTGAGCAAAAGTTCAAATTGAATCCTTGAATCAGATTTTTTTCAATATTGGGGAGAGAGAAAAAAAATGAGAGACTCGGGAGAAAGAATAGTCCTAGGAGGGAAGTGTCATGCACACATTTTCAGGCTAATTGATTCAGGTAGAATTGATTTGGCCCAAATAAAATTGGTCGACAGGTTCGGCTGAATCAAACTCGAATAGAATTTTGAGCGATTTGCTCTTCTTTAATTAGCATTATTGTTAATAATATCTTGTGGTTTCTTTGAAATTCCAAAAACAGGTACAATAGCCATATATTTGATCCCAGATGGACGGAGAAATTTATTTCCGAGGAGTTTGCTGTCTCCGTCTTCACTTGTCGGCAAACCGTGGGCTAGGTTTAATGTCCCAGGACAAATTAGAAGCTGCACTGTCATCACTTAAAGCGAACCTTTCACCAGGATTTCACCTAATAAACTATTAACAGTACCTTATAGATTATGCTCATTCTGTTTAAATGCATTCTTGTCCCGCTTTCCTGGGATGTCCTAAACCCTCCTCTAACTAGTGTCACCCGGCTCAGTCGCCGGGACCGCGCTTGTACTGGCGGCGCATGCGCCGTTGGTCTCAGTAGCAGCGCGATCCCGTCTAGGCGCGGACTGAAGCGCGATCCTGTGAGTAAATTGCGCATGCGCCGTCCGTCCCCGATGCCTCCCTGTCTTCTATTCAGGCGCGCCTCCTGCCAAAACATATCAGTAATAACCACAGTGCCCCCATAATGCAGACCCCAGTGCCCCTATATCCGTCTAGGCGCGGACTGAAGCGCGATCCTGTGAGTGAATTGCGCATGCGCCGTCCGTCCCCGATGCCTCCCTGTCTTCTGTTCTTCATGCGCGCCTGAATAGAAGACAGGGAGGCATCGGGGACGGACGGCGCATGCGCAATTCACTCACAGGATCGCGCTTCAGTCCGCGCCTAGACGGGATCGCGCTGCTACTGAGACCAATGGCGCATGCGCCGCCAGTACAAGCGCGGTCCGGCGACTGAGCCGGGTGTCAGTTTCACTAGTTAGAGGAGGGGTTAGGGCAGGGGAGGTACAGCCCGGAGTGAGGGAAGGGCTACCCCCTTGACTTCCACCGTGACTGCAGGAGCTGGAGACAAGGACTTTATAAGTCGTTTTTTTCATCAATATACATCCCAGGAAAGCGGGACAAGAATGCATTTAAACAGAATGAGCATAATCTATAAGGTACTGGTACTAGTTTATTAGGTGAAATCCTGGTGAAAGGTTCGCTTTAACATTATAAAAGAGACAGTAGAAATGTATCTCTGCGTATGAGAACAGCCCTGAAATGGTATTATGAACAGGCTGCAGCGCAACGTACATTTTGAAATTGATTTATAGTTATAATCATTATTAAAACTTATACCGGACCACTCTGTGGGTTTTGTTTAATATTAAAGCCTAGTCTTATTCACTTGAATTATTCTCAGTTGCATTACCAGGCCTGCAACTGGGGCCTAGGGGTGCACCTAGCCTTTCTGCTCCCTGAGGCAAAAATTCATACAGCACCCCCTCATGCCAAATTCTCAACCTAACCCCTTCCCTCCAGCCCTACTATTAAAGACATACTTGGAAAACTTTACATACAGCGCTACAAAATATACAAGGTAATACAGCGCCACATACCTCTTACAGTGACACAAATAAATCTTCTTGAATAGTGATTGTTTGCGACTTAGTCGCATGAAAATAAAACAATCACTATTCAAGAAGATTTATTTGTGTCACTGGAGTAATTTTGAGCTATACATAACGGGGTAGGAACCCTACTTCCAGTGACAAGACACAGTCTCTGCTGTCTGCATCCAAGCTATTGCTTACATACCTCTTACATCCAGTCTTTCCTTATCTTCTCCTTTCAGACCAGACCGCCATGATGATTTCTTTCAGCCATTTCTTGCCTTTGCAGAGTTTTACAGGCAAACATCTTAGTTTCCTACTTTTCCATCATCCTCCCTTCTTCTGAACACCCCATCCTGCCACCCACAATACTGTGTGCCCGGTGCTCCCTAAAACTAAACAGTACCTCTGAAAATACTGGTACCACACAGATATTGCTCCCTTCAATAATTATTGGCTCACAGTGCCTTAAAAAAGAACTACGCTCATCAAATAGTGTCCCTGACACTAATAGTGTAAACATAATGTTCCCCTAAAATAATTGTGCTAAACTGATGCTGTGCCAAGGAGTTTCCCACAGTAAAAGTGGTCCCCATAGTCCCACTAATATAAATAATCTGACAGAGTGCATAGTGTTAACAGTGCCCCCAATAGTAATACTGCCCCCATTGTGCCCATACTATCAATCATGTTCCCCCCATAGTCACCCAGTAGCAATAATTCTCCTTATAATGTGTGCCAGTGCAAAAATGTGCGCCCTTACATACCCACTTACCCATAGCCCTCAAATTTGACCACCATATCAGACCTTAAATCAGTACCCCCTTTCACATGTCAAACCAGAACTCCATATCAGACCCCCATATGAGACCTAAAATCAGACCTCCATATCAGATGTTCAGATCAGAATCCCATATCAGATCCTCAGATCAGACCCCTATATCAGACCTCAAATCAGATCCCCATATCAGACCTTAAATCAAAACCCCATATCAAATCTCAGATAAGATCCCCATCAGACCTCCACGTTAAACCCACCTACATCAGACCTCAGATCAGAGCCACTTTAGACCTCGATGTCAGATCACCATATCAGACCTAAGATCAAATCCCCTTTAGACCTCCATGTCAGACCCCCATATCAGACCTCACATTAGAGTCTTTTTAGACCTCCATGTCAGACTCCCATATCAGAACTCAGATCATACTTCCTTTAGATCTCTAAGTTAGATCCCCAGATCAGACCTCAGATCAGACCCCCTTTAGACCTCCATGTTAGACCCTGTGACGAATACCACACCTCGTGCCCGCTTGACGTCACCTACGTCGAGCTCACGGGTTACCAAAAACGTGATGTTACGCCCTCCAGAGGAGCAGGTAAGGTCAGGTTGGTACAGTTTACACACACACCTCCTGTCCACGCGGGCACAGAGATGCAACAAGCTGAGAGAGCCTTTTCACTGCCGCAGTGAAACAGCGCTTTCTCAGCCCGGGAAATCTGCCACCAGCTTCTCGTTGGATATAAGCCCGGTCCACTAAAGGGATTATATAGGGTGAGAAACCAAACCGAGGTAGCTTATAACTAGGCCAAAACACGGACGTGGGGATTCGTGATTGAGATACAAGATAGCACAAGATGAAATTATATAATTAATCGCCGTAAGGGCACACTAGATTTAACACAACATAAACAAAGAATATATTCAGTGGTCTGAGGTTACAGATACAGATTATTTGGGTACAACAGGGTTAAGCAGAGTAAAAGTCAGTTACCGGGTAGATGAAAGTTCCTTTGGGTCATAATGGTGGAATAGCCTTTGGCTTCAGTCACGTGGGGGCGGTGATGTCAGCGGTTTCCACGTCTCTCCAAACACATTTACACGATGTGACCCCCTTTCAGAGAAAGACACGCCCGTTTGCTGGCACAAGTCTTTTAACCTGTTGCCGGTCACTCCCCTCCTGGCCTCAGGGAGGGGTCCACTCCTCCTCTTCTGGGCTGGCAGCAAATGACCCACAAAACCTTTTAGGGTTCATAGCTTCAGACCAGAGGGTCACAGGGAGATGGTTCTGGGACCAACGGACCTGCCTTGGTTCCGGCTACAAGCAGAGTCCAAACCTGGTACCGTTATGTGGTTTCTATGGGGAGATATGGATATCTCCTTTCCCTGATATGCCCCCATCAAATAAATCCCATGGGCACCTACATCGTGGCCACCGGGACACAAATATGTATCCGATTTGCGCCTGTGATGGTCGAGCGATTCATAATTCCTTATGAAATGCAGGTGCCAACATGTCTGGAAGGTATCCTTGATCCTGGCAAGGGCTGATACCTCCTGCTAGGGGGCTTTCCTGCAGGATTTAGTTTGTCTCCAAACTGTTGGATTGAGGTGTGACCTTCTCCACCTGGGGCCTCCTTGAAGCCTGGACCCCTGGGGCTTTCTTCCTTGCCAGCTGACACTCGGATGGCTGTGGGGTGGGAACTTATTTTGCATGTACACTGATGAACATACCAAAAGGTGAATCAAATGACAATCAGGGCTGGGGCTTTGAAGCAGGGCCCTCCTGTGGAGTTCACTACCTCTGCTATCTGTCAGCAAATGGGGGTGTGAGGACATGGCTGACAGTAAATATTAATCCATATTCCTCACAGACCCCCTTCAGATGTCAGCGCAGACTCAAAATAAGTAAATTCACTTACCTCTCCTTCTCTGCTGCTACTCTGCAGGTCTGTCAGCCTCTTCTGCAGTCACACTCGCTGGTTTTCTCTGGTCCCCTGCTTCACTGTCACCCGACAGAGTAAAACGCCAGGTCATAGTGCGTTCAGTACATCCTGATGCCGTACACAGTCAGGACAGTGCAGCACGGACCTGGAGATCCATAGAAGACCAGGGAGCAGTGAGACAAGTGCTAACAGTGCTTCTCTCCCCTGTCTCTTGTGAACATTTCCATAATGAAAACACTCACTAATATTCGCTTTATAAGATGAACTGCATCTTATAAAGTGAAAAGTACAGTAATTGGTGGTGTGCCACTGGCTTAGGAGCCCCCCTAGCTTAGGGGCCCGGTCGCAATTGCAACATCTGTGAACCCTATATCTACGCCACTGGCCATAGATGACCTTTCACTGCAATCAACAAGTTTATTCTTTCTACAAAGGAGGCATACAATCTTGACAGTTAAGCATGGCAGTGAGCAGTCTTTGTAAACCAATGTGCAGCAATTCCCCGAGGAGCCAGTGCAGGGGATGGGAGTGGTAGTGGCCCTGAAGAGATATAGTGCCATAGTGCCAAGGTGTACCTTATGTGGCCACTGCTTCTTGGGGAACTGTGCAGTGGAAAGGTGCTTTGAAGAAGCAGGCCAGATGTAAAAGTATAAAAGTCTTTATTTAGTGCAAAATATAAGTTGTGGCATATAAAGCAATATTAAGTACAAAGTGCAGTTTCAGCCAACAGGTGATGAGGTATGGTAGCTGGTTAGGTAGCAATTAAATGGCATTTGCAGGCACTTGTAGATATAAGTGTCCACAATGTGATACAAGCTTGGTGATTGACTGGCCTGAAAGAGGTCTAGGTAATGAGTGTCTGAGCCGTACTCCCTCACCTGTAGCAGGGTCGGTAAAGCAATGGTTCTGCTGAAATCACTCTTCAGTGTTCTCGATCTGTCTATATTCCTTGATTGAAGAAAACGTGCCAATTCTCGCCATGTCATCACTCTGAGCAGGTGCGAGAGATGGCTTTTTTTCTTCAATCAGGATGGCTACGACGGCCTCTCCACGATCAAATAGAAGAGGTGAGTATGTTTTTTTTTTTGTTCTTTTACTGCCATTGGAAAATCAAATTTTTCATGAAATTCGGATCGAATTCCACTTCGTTGACTTTGATTCGCTCAACACTACATGGAGACAGTGTAGACAGCGCCGAGGACCATTATTACCAGACACCCCATTCAAATTCACACCGGGACAGTGAAGACTTAGGGGGACATTTATTAAGACCGCCGTTGATTCCCCCTGTGCTGCTGGAAGATTGGCCAAATTTATGCAGAGGGGTCATGCCTCTCATATATTTGACGCATCTTCCGGCCGCGCCGTGCATCAGCCTCCTGAAAACTGCCGTGAAGAAAGATAAATGTGGCGGGCCTGTGGCGCCCCCCCGCGCTACTCGCCCGCAGGACACTCCCTTTTTTTGGCCATTTCTGAAAAGAGGAGTGAAGGGGGAAATGTCGTAAATTTTTCTGCACAAATGGCATATGACAAAATGTGGCATAAATAGATTAGTAAACTTCTCCTTAGTCTGTTTGGGATCAGAGCCCTCAGCCGTGACTAAGGGCTCATGCACACGAACATATTTTCTTTCCTTGTCCGTTCCATTTTTTTGCGGACCGTATGAAAATACAAAAAAAACTGAAGTTACTCCGTGTGAATTCCGTTTCCGTATTTCCGTTCCGCAAAAAAAAATAGAACAAGGATAGTACTGTTCTACGAAGGGCCAGCTGTTCCGTTCCGCAAAATACGGAATGCACATGGATATCATCCCTTTTTTTTTCGGATCCTTTTTTTTTTCGGACCGCAAAATACATACGGTCGTGTGCATGGGCCCTAACAGCGAGAAAATACTACCTTCAGGGTTTCTATGTGAATCGTAAAATTTCCAAGCCGTTTCTTTTCGGGGATGTTTTTATGCATTGTGTCTTTTCTGGATGAGCTGTCTGCAACTTGTAGATCCGAGCAAATATTTGTCTTCAGCTTCTTATTTATCTAACTTTGAGCAGCGCATTTGTATTGTAGAATTACACGGAAAGTCATTTGTAAGTGAGATGAGATATGCATATTACTGCAGGAAAGAACTTATTAAGCAAATAAACCATTAAGTGCAAAGGGTCCGGAGAGAGGAGACAGCAAATAGACTGATGTTAATACCAAAAATGTACTGTTAACCCCTTCCTTGCAAGGGGGTGACGCATGCGCATTCTCGTGATGTTGTATGCGTAGGCTTGCACAGGATTTATTACAGGGCTAACAGGGCACCCTACGATGGCAAGACAAGCTGCCCTGGTATCAAATCAGGGGTATTTCTGCATCCCACTACCTTTGGTCCAGTTTGAAGGCTACAGAATGAACAGTTCTCGATTGATCAGTAGCTCTCATATAGGTCTGTTCCTAATGTATGGCATATAGCATTATCAGACCCTTAGGCACAACATCTGATTTGATGCAGGAAGACATCTCTAGGCAGAGCAGAAATGGTGAGCCTTTTCTCAATGGAGCTGTAGACCACTGCCTACTTGTCCTAGTTCCTTGTCTCCGACCTGCACATCTTACCTAATGTCACACATTTGGACTGATGCCCTTTGGTAATTTTAATAAGAAGATAATTATTCAAACTTTGTTTTTTATTACTTTTATACAGAATCAAGGCATAAAAAATCCTCCCACAATATGAAGGTATTGTAGAGTAGAAGCCTTCAATCTAGTTGAGAAAGCCATGCCTCACATTGGCATCATAGGGTGCTTATGTGTTACTGACCCATATGGATTCTTTGTGCCACTGTACAGAGTCCACGCACCCAGTTAGGCAAAAGAGCTTACAATCACAATATAGTTCATAATCTTATGCTATTATTCCGTATCTACTTGACAGGATCCTCCCAAGAGTTTTGATGAGCTTTCTTCTTTTGAGCTACGGTATTCCTCTTTCTTTGTCTGCTGAACATTGGTTCTACCACCACTCTCCATCACCCCCATGACAATACTAAAGAGGCTATTTAATTTAAGAACAGTGCCACTCTGGTTCACCGTCTGTTTATGGTATTGCAGCTCAGCCCTATTCACTTAAAGGGGTCATCCCATTTTAGACAATTATGGCCATACGTGTGTGACAATGTGGATCCCACTTCTGAGCGTCCCAAGCATATATCTAGAATCAGGGTCCCCAATCCAACTGGCACAGTGGTGGCCACGACTGTCCGTGACACCCACTATACACGTCTATGGGAATCATGGCTTGGCTGTTTTTTGTGACTTCCACAGATGTGAATGGAGAGAGCTGTGGACATGCAAGGTCAGTTCACTCTCCACCTGGATTTGGGATGGAAAACTGAACAAAACACACTGCAACCAATGCATGCATCCATCGCAAAAACAGAAACCAATGCATAGCAAAATCAGCATCCAGATCTTCTGGAGATTTTTCATGTATTTTCCATAGATTTTACCCATTGCAATGTAGATCAAGTTATGTAGGTAGGGGTTCCATTGCAGAGGTTTTCCACAGCAAATGGATAAACTTTTAAAGATCTCATCCACTTTGCTGCTACTGTATTTGCTGTGGATTTTCCACACATAATACTTCTGTTTAAAGGGGTTCTGCACTTTGTTTAAACTGATGATCTATCCTCTGGATAGCTCATCAGCATCTGATTGGCAGCGGTCCGACACCCGGCACCCCCGCCGATCAGCTGTTTGAGAAGGCTGCGGCGCTCTAGCAGCACCGCGGCCTTCTCACTGTTTACCGCCGGCCCAGGGACGTCACGACTAGTATCAACTTTCCTGGGCGGGGCTAAGCTTCATTCAAGTGAACAGAGCTTAGCCCCGCCCAGGCAAGTTGATACTAGTCGTGACGTCACTGGGCCAGCGGTAAACAGTGAGAAGGCCGCGGCGCTGCTGGAGCGCCGCTGCCTTCTCAAACAGCTGATCGGCGGGGGTCCCGGGTGACGGACTACCGCAGATCAGATGCTGATGATCTATCCAGAGGACAGATCATCAGTTTAAACAAAGTGCAGAACCCCTTTAACATTATATTATATATATTATTCATTTATTAGTTAAAATTGCATTATTATTTAATATAATTTATTATTATATTATATATGCCACATGTGTCTGCGCCCTTAGCTTGTGCGAAGCTCCAGTCGACATTCTCTTAGAGCAAAATAAGAGTGAGGACCCTCAGTTGCGCACCCATAGGAGGTTTTTCAAGATCAAGGACAAAATAAGAAACTAGTAATTTGCGGTTCAAGTCATTTCATTTCTCCAAGTGCTACTGTATTCCTTTAAGTATTTTATAACTCAGCAAACCTGACTGCCGTGAACTTATCAAGTTGCTGTGAATCCCAGTTATTGGAAGTTTCTACAGATATGAGAATGGCCTATGACCGCACCAAAGGTGAATCTAAAGGTCAAACTTTCTTCTGGCTTGAAGCAGGTCAGGATGTTAAGGTTTAGATCTGTCTCCAATGAATTACTCTATGGCTCTGATATTCTAGGGATCTCCTTTTATTGAAGGAACGTCTAAAATTTCCACCTTATAAAGAGTATTCACCAATAACTGGGAATAAGACTAAGGCCTTGTTCACATGTCCGTGAAAAAATACTAAGTGACAATGGTGGCCATCCCAATGTAAATGGGTTTTCCATACCATCTACTAGCAACGGTCTATGAGGAATGGACCAAAACATGGATGGCATCTGTTTGTTGTCTGTATTTTTCATGAACCCTTAGCTTGGAATGGTGAAAAATGGTTGTCTGAATACACCCATAGATTTTTAAGGATCAGTTTTCTATCCATGGAGAACATGGACAATGCACATCCATGATTCACTGACATGAATAAAGCATTAGTAGCAATGAAATGTATTACCAAGAAAAACAAAACAGCAGGAGTTTAGAATACTAGAACTCTAAAATGTAGATTTTCAAAATACAGAGAAACCTCTCTGAAACGACTACCAAAATTGGTCTCTAAAATGTGGTCCTTTCTAAGAAAATGGCCAGTAGACATAGTATATAATGAAACTGAAAATCTGTCATAGGGAATCTGGTCTTGAAAATTGAGTTTCCTTCCTAAAGAGCTTGGCCTTTTTTAGGACTATGTGTAGCAGTACATAGTTGAAGAATGTTGGCTGAACCTGCAGACTTCAGTGGAACCATGTGTGTTATAGGGGTTCCTGACTCTCTAATGGCATATGTTGGTGGGAAGAAGGGTTAGGCCTGTTTGTTTGCAACATGCTAGTTTATTTTGTTCTTAAGGGATAAAACTCACTGTCAAAAGTATCTGGCCATGGCTTCTAAAGCTTCTCCTTATTGTGAGCCCATAAATGCTCAGCTGATTGTGTATGGGGGAGTGTCGAAAAAAGTTGGTCAACCATGTGTTCAGCTGACAACCAAATTGTATAACCAACTCCACGTTTTCAAAGAAACAGCAATGTTTGCAAGCTAGGTAGTGGACAGTTGCTCCAAGATTCATGGAAAAAAAGGAGGGGAAATAATAACCAGGTCCTTCTTTCCTTTGTGTCAAAACCCAATAACATAATGTGGGACCCATTATGAAATTGGCTATGGTGCTACCTCTCTTGTTCTTACATCACGTGTCCTCCATTTACCTGAACTTTTACTTTCCTCGATTTATTCATAACACACAATCTGAAATCTCACATTTCTTCTGACAGGTGGTGAGCAGAGAAGAGCCAGCACGACACTTGTCCATCCTTGGACCTCCTTGTGTTTCGGCAATAGTAATGCTGATGAGACTGATCTTTTCATATCTCCTGGATGAAGGATTCAGTGTTTATAATGAGATTTTCCAATCTGTTATACAATCTTCTTGTGGGACAGAAATACTCATATCAGGTTAACACTCAAGCTGTGAGTGGTCATCTTCTGCTTTTTCTTTCCTTTCAACTACTCGGCTTTCAGTATATTTGTTTTTGTGCTGTTAAATATTTGATATTATACACATGGCAAACTCTTCTATTGAAACATGAAAAAAGACAGCAAGATAAAGTTCTGTTTTGTAGGTTGGTGTCACAGATAGGGGTTTTCTTGGGTTTT
Organism: Bufo bufo; assembly: GCF_905171765.1. Taxonomy (NCBI): domain Eukaryota; kingdom Metazoa; phylum Chordata; class Amphibia; order Anura; family Bufonidae; genus Bufo; species Bufo bufo. The sequence goes on from NC_053398.1 coordinate 126,599,483, forward strand.
CCAGATGTCATACAGTATGAAAGTCTATGGAAAACATTAAACTTGGTACACATGCAGTTTAAAAAAAAAATAATTGTATTTTTGTCCCATTGCTTGTTTTTTTTCCCACCCTACTTAAAAAAAATAAACACGTGCAACGTGTTTTGTGTTTTTTTAAAGGTGTATTCCGGATGTGAGAAGTTATTTCCTATCCACTGCCAAAGTAGACAACTATTAGATTGGTAGGATCCTACCATTGAGACCTCCATAAGAACAAGGAATCCATACCCCTCAGGGCCTCCTGAAATGAATGGAGGGGCAGGTTGGGCATGCATATTGCAGCTCTAGTCATCACCAGGGAGTTCTGGAAATAGCTGAGCGCTGCACTCAACTGTTTCTGGAAATCCTGAATAGGTGAATGAAGAGGCAGTGCACATACCCGACCTGCCCCACTATTCATTTAAGCAGGCCCTGAAGGATATGCGGTCCCTGTTCTCATGACCAGTGGGAGTCCCAGAGGTAGAACCCCACTAATCTTATTATTATCTCTGTAATGTGCATATATTTTCCCCACACTGTGCTACAGAAGAAGAAAAAAATTGACATTTCAGGTGGGCACATTATTTATAAAAAATTCAAAAAATGCAATTCAATATGCCAAGTAGTCTAACATACTAGAAGGGCAAAATACCTATAAAAAGTTACAAAAAATGCTGACCAAGTCATGGGATGCTGTGGTCAACTGTAATCATGGTATCTGAAAGGCCTCTCACCGGAGGCAAGCTGCTACAATATTGTAAGAGCTGCTTGGTTACTTTGGCAGCCAGTAATCTTCTAAATTTGAAAAGGCAAGCCATAGTAAAGTTCCTATTAAGCCCTACTTCAAGCTACATGAATGAGTCCATGTGCAGCCTGCAGAAAAGTCAATGATAACCAAAATAACTTGTGGGGATTTCTACATCTGGGTGTCGGAAGACCCCTTTGACTTCCCATCAGAGGAGGCGATTATCCATATGCCTTTCATAGTTGCCTCTTTTGGATATATAAAAATAAAAAGTAAAAGAGATAAATGAATCAAATAGCAAAACAGCACTGAAATTACCGATGTGGATGTGATCGGTTGGCAGTATAGAGACAAGGCGACGTGCTACAGGAAGTGAATATTATATTTCCTCATCGGCAAGCAGCTCAATTAGCGTAATTGCATCTTATGCATCATGTTTATTTACCAGTATCTCATACCTGCATGTAATATTGAGTCCTCATCTCTTTCATTCGTCACGTCTCCTTATAAGACGTGTATGACCTTTTATGTAACCTTCTCTGTCAGGTTTAATTCTTCATGGCTTTGATGTTTTCAGGACCCTAAATAAACACTATTGAACCACTTTATTAGAACATATGTGGATGATATGTGCCAGTCCTTTAGATATGACATGTATAATTGTGCTCACTCCTAACTGATTCAATAGGAACATTTGACACCCCCATACAACTAAATGTCTAACAAAGGAACAGCAGAAACAGACCAAGAGATCCATCGAATATCATCTCACCCTTTTATGCAAGTATGGTTTTTGGGGTCCCAACACCTAAATAACTGATAAAGACAGTAAATGTAATAGTCCTCTTCCAAATAACAGCATGAGGCTGGGGACCCTAACACTCTAGATCATAGTTGCCAAATCTTCCAGAATGTTTAGGAGCCTCCTGAAAACGGGGAGACTTCCAGAACTCCTGAAACAGTTGGAAAGATCTCCCACACTTTTAACTGTATGTGACACTGGGATGCTGGTTCATCATGCACAGTCTCAGAACTCATACTTGCTCTGAGTGAAAACGATGCATCATGAAAGAGGCATGGACTATATAGAAAGGGGAGGAACCTGCTAAAAGTGGTCTTCTAGCTTTAGAATGTTAAGTATGCCCTATTTGCAAAGTATGTAATGGCTGCTCAATCAACTAAACTTCTCACCACTGATTCACCAAGATTAAGTGGAGGTCAGTATGGGCTTGAATGTATATACAATAACCTCAATAAGAATGGACATCAACCCTAATGCTGGTTTTATAGAAAATGGGACACTGGGCCACACGGAGAGAGCTTCTAGACCACCATATAGTGGCAAGTTATTGCTGCCATACACCTTTCAATAGTACCACCATACAACACCCTAAACAGGTAGGCCTGAGATGGTCGTGGCCATCGGACAGAGGACCGGAATGGTGTCAGCATGGTAAGATCAGATGGCACCGGTGGGGCATGTTGACTATAGAAGTGTTAGATACCAGGGGTGCACCTTGCCTTTCTGCTGCCTGAGGCAATAACTGAAATGGTGCACCAATTAGTTTCTTAACCTTACCTAAACCCTTCCCTTCTGCCCTATTGTTAAAGACATACTTGTGAAACATTGCATACAGAGCTACAAAACATACAGGGTAATACAGCGCCATATACTGAGCCCGCTGTTCTTCCCAATGCTGTACTGCAGAAAAAGATAATCCCCCTTCCGCTGCCCCCTCTTGCCCCTACTTGGTGCTGCCCGAGGCAATCGCCTCACCTCACCTCATTGGTGGTGCACCCCTGCTAGATACTGTATATTCAGAATTTAAGTTTGGACTGCAAGGTTGCATTAGGTTTGGTCCTGGGTGCCAGCGGATCCTGTAGAGTTTCTGACTTTGCCACCAGCCCTGATAGTCCATACAGGTGGAGGTAATGCAGGTCTCTATGGAGCATAGTCATTATTTGTTTCTAAGCCTTGCTACGGTATAGGAGATGCACAATAGATATTATAATATATTACATGTTCATGTCCTTTTCCATAACTATGGTAGAAAAATAACCGTTCTCCTAGTTATATCACAGTTGATCCTTTCACAAAGAACAGCTACGCATTGGGATGCTGCCTGCCCATTCACAGCAACAGCTTTCACTATGTGCTCAATTGGCCGCACTTACCCACAGCTTACTTTACACCCTGAGTCACATTAAAGGCCAACCTAACAGTCCGGTAACAATGAAAGCTAAAATGTGCTACACCATTTTTCTGGCTCCTAATACAACAAGTGATGTAGCGCCCACCGCCGTTTACTCAGGTTCATCTTTTCATTTGGTCATCACATTACATAGGGTGACCATATTTAGATTCTTAAAAAAGAGGACACAGCACTCCCTTGCTGGACAATTTTTTTAGGTCCCAATAGAAGGACATGTCCTGGGAAAAAAAGACGTATGGTCACCCTATATTTCAGCGCTATTGTTTAGTGCCATGTTGATGGCTCCATTTTATTCAAATCGCATATAAAAGTCGGCATAGAACGTCAAAGTCTAGGTGTGCTTGCAGAGGGTTGGACAATTGTATGGGGTAATTGCATATATGACAGTTCCCATAGTCTTCTGATACTAGATCCGGACAGCAGAAGTGGCCGGCTTTGCCGTAAGTCAATTCACCAATCATGACAACTTGTATTCAGGAATAGATGGCACAGTTGCTTCTCTGTCCTGTTATCATATAACGTAGCTCCCGATAAATGTAGCAAATACCAGAGACAGTAGGTAATTGCTATATCTGTAATATGTAAGTGGTGGGATATATTTTAAATGGTTGTCACTTCTTCATTTCCTTTGAGAGAGCCACACTGCAAATCTGACAATACACAAATCCATCACTTTGGTGAATGGGGCTTCTCTACTGTCCCCTAAAGACAGTACTCAGGTCGGCTCTCCTCCAGAGGTAAGAAAACTATCTCAAATTAGCCAAACCAAACACCAGTGTTACAGGTGGGTATCTGGTTTGGCTAGTATAAGAGTTGTCTTTCTTCTGGAGGAGAGCTCAATTGCATACTTCCTTCCCGTGGAAAGTAAATGTCCCCACACCAGTAGAATCTCTTCAATGAGAACCTCTCTAATGATGTAAAGCTAAGTTCACATCTACAGGACAGCTCTCTGGCAGGCAGTTCCAGCAGGACAAAAACTGTTGCGTGCAGCAGTTCTTGTCAGGCCGAATCCTGGCATATTTGTATAAGAGCAGCCAGATCTCTTCTGGATTTCATTATAGTCAATGGGATCTGGTGGACATTGACCTGAGATCACACACAGAGCAGTGATCAGGAATCAAGCTGATTTAAGCTTCATGTACATGCAGCCATCATCCCTTCTGTATGGGGATAAACAATCACTACTGTGATCTTTCATCCCCATACAGATTCATTGTTTGTCGGCAGCATATCCCTGTTTACACAAGACAATGTGCCACTGACAAATGATGTTTTCATGGAGGATGGAACACCCAACAAACTAGCATTTATCTTTTTGTTGGGTGATCAGCAGCATATTTACATGGGGTAAGTTTTGTCCAAATAATCCGCCCAGATAAATGAGAGCTTAAAGTCTATGGACACCTTTTGGGGGAATTTTTTAAAATAGTACATTGTACTTATTTTGAGCTAAACATTTTTTTTTCAATTGGTCTTTATTAAAAATATGGAATCCCTTTTTGTGTACAGAGATGATATGCTCTACTAGACACTTGTGGATTTTGTGTCTTTTCCGTCATCTGGGGAGCAGACGGGACTCCTTATCTCTGCTCTCTGACATTATAAAAACTCGTTATAGCTCAGTCCTTATCTTACTGATAAGAATGTGGCTTAAATATGTTTTTATGACCTCTTAGTAGTTTAGAGAGAAGGGTTATTAGGTGACCGGCACAAAGTGAAAGTACCAGTCACACAGCTAGAAAAATAGTTAACCCTCTATGACAGAATAGCTCAATATTTTTAATAAAGGCCAATGGAAAAATATGATTTTTAGTCAAAAATGAGTAAAATGCAATCATAAACAAAAATTGCCTCCGAAGGTGTACATAGCCTTTAAGGCCAATGAACACAGGCCGACACAGCAGCCAATTATAGGGAATGAACTGTTTATTCCTCATAATTGCCTGTTTGTCAGAGGGGAGTGAGAGCTGCATTGGCACACAGCAATAATCTCCCCTTTATGGGGGGGGGGGGTGAACAATCGCCACTGTGTTCGTTCATTTCCATAGAGAACATTCTTTCTGGGAAGCAGAACCATGTTTACACAGAGAGATGTGTGGCCCAGAAAAAAATGATTTAGGTCACTGCATCATTTATTATTTATTGTAGGGCAGAATGGTGGTGCAGTGGTTAGCACTAGGGTTCTGGGTTCAAAACTGACCAAGGACAACATCTGAATAGGGTTTGAAGGTTCTCCCCGTGTTTGTGTGCGTTTCCTCCGGGTTCTCTCGTTTCCTCCCACACTCTAAAGACAGACTGATAGGGAACTTAGATTGTGAGCCCCATTGGGGACGGCTTGATGCTAATGTCTGTAAAGCTCTGTGGAATATAGTAGCGCTATATAAGTGAGTATAATAAAACATCAGAAACATTTTTCTCCTATCAACTGTTTTCTTTGCCTTTATCTCACACTGGTAGAGATAAGAAGCTAGGGGTCAGTAGCTTGATATGTAGCTGAGAGGTATCTGAGAGGCATTAAAGAACACCAAAGTGCAGAGTAAGAGATAATAAGACCCCCTGCCGTGCCAGGCCATGATTTAAATATGTTTATTAATATTAGATTTTCAAAGTCTATGTCAAGTTTAATTTAAAAATTATGCCGGTGTTATATTGCCTGGTCATGGTTGTGAATTATCTATGCTTATTTAAAGGGTAACTAACATTTTATACAATTTTATTTGCAACCATTCCTAGAGGCTCATTTACATAAAATAAAACATCATTTTTCTCAGCAATTCGGGCACATATGAACATGGGACCAACACAGATGTCTTCAGCTGCCAAGTGCGCATGTAACAGATCAGCCAGCATCATAGGTACCTTTACAGTGTCTCAAAGTCAGCTGCAATTTTTTGCAATGATTGCGGATTGCAAATTATCTGTTCTTCTATGTATTTTTACAAATAAAGTGTCAGTGTGTAAATGCAGAATATATCGTAGATGCACACTTCCGAAAAGAAAGTTCTACGCAATGAACTTGTATTTGGCCAATATAAATACAAAGATTTGACTATATGCTGCTGAGACCTCCACTGATCAAGCGTAAACTGTGAAGGAACCTGGGAGCAAGTGTTCAATTTCTCTACAGCGCCACCGCAGGGAACGTTAAGAATTGAACGGTTCACATTGGCTTGTACATGTAACTTCTTGATGGGTCCTCCAGAACAATAGTGTCTCTCTCCGCTGGTAAATCAATGAGGTTTATAAATTTGAGACCCCCACTATCAACGGAATTCCGATCCAGACGAACCCTTTCCGGGCTCGAAGCTTTGATCATTTCCCCACATGTCACTTCTTCTATATTCATTTCTAAATTTACATTTGTAATTTTTAGCCAAGAAACCTTTTGTTTTCCCTAACAGTTTGCATTGTTGCGCTTAATGAGTTTATCATGTTTCCAGTAAATTATTTGAACATGTGCAGATGCAGCAAACATTTCAAAAAAGGCCTATTGTTTGCGTTTTAATCATTTTCTCGCTCTGTCATTTCGCTAACAAGTCATCTTGAATGATGTCTCATTAAAAGTGAGAGTGTCGTAATCGAAGGCATAAAGAAATTCATTAATACACAAAACAAAGACCTCGTCTCATAAGCCGGCAACAACAGAAACTGTTTTTGATTTTTTTTTTAGGTTCAGAAATGCATCCTCCGATACTCCCTACGAAGACGAATCCGCGATAACGGCCTTGTCTAACATTATGCAAATGCAAAGTTTGCTGCTAACATTTTGTATTAGAGAATCATTGCCAAGAAAATCTCAGGGAAGATTGGCTTTCTCCAAATCTATGACATTGCCTTGAGTAAAGAACATTCTTTTGATTAAAAACCATCCTGCAACTTTATCTTTTTGTTTTTTTTTCCTACCAGTCCCTTTGTCATGTTACACGTTGGTACAATAGAAGGCGGCGGAGGTATTTTCTGGACGAGTCGCGTTTAGCTGGAAATAAACAAGAGAGAATGGAGTGTAATTCAAAGTCCAATCACCTGTGAAAGTAATATATGTTGTAGTATTGTGTATACAAATAGGCTCCCGATGACACGGCTAATGAAGTCATGGCTCGGCAAGAAGATGGAATTCATACATTATGAGAAAAGACTGCGTGCAGAGAGAGAGAGACGCTCGGATTTCCAGGTTTGAGAGGTTCAATGGTTTTATTATAGAAATTTCATGCTGGGACTGCAGTAATAATGTACACATACTGAATGAGTCCAGTACTGACACTAGCAATAACTGGCTGATATGACAGGGATCTAGTAAAATGCCTTTAATCCTGCACCCAACAGTCCAGCAGTTTTACTAAGTTTCAGAGGGTTGATACAATTCTGTAATTAGAGATGAGCGAAAAATTTGATTTGGCCGGTTCGCCGCATTTTTTGGAAAAATTAGCTTTGATCCGAATTTATTTGCGCCGAATTGAGTTAAAAAAAACAGCTATTTCTGAGCTGCAGAGAGCCTTTATAGGAGTGTAGAACACTGTGCCTTGCAGTAACACACATAGGGAGTTTGCTGTGGTAGAGAAATAATACTGTGAGTCCGTATGACAAGCAGATGACAGGCGTCGCACTTAGAATCACTGCACACTTCACTTATTAGGGCAGTCACGGGGCCAAAACTGACCAAATAACTCAAGTATGAACTCCATCGTCAGCAGATTCCACATAGATGTCTACAGAACCTGTTGTATTAAACGCTTATACAAGTAGAGCCCCCCAACAGAGTGGAGGGGGTGTCAGCAGTAAGTTTGTGTTGATGTCACTGATTAATTTGCCCTTCTTCTGATCCGTCAGAACAATAACCCACAAAAAACTGATCCTGTCTGTGAAGTATACGCCTTCACTCGGTCAGCATTTGCTCAATAATCCATCAGTATTGCTAATGCCAAAAAAACAGGAGTGGATCTAAAACGTGAATGGAATATTTGCATGTCTTCTGTGTTTTCTACCTACTCCTGCTTTTGGCTACCAAATCATAAGCCAATTCTGATGGGACCATACAGACCTTACAGCAGCTACACAGACAGGATCTGTTGTGCGTCTCATTTTTCCTTCCTTCTGACAGACCAAAAGAAAGGTCAAAAAAATCCTTATGTCGGCCAAGCTAAAAGGCAAAATAGTGGCCAGGCTAAAAGGCAAAATAGTGGCCCAGTCATGAAGTTGGGATGGTGGGAACAGCTTAAGAAGTCCACAGAGCAGCCCTATGACATAGTGGTGAGGTGGAAGTAGCATGAGGAGGCCACAGAATGGCACAATGACAGAGTCTGAAGGTGGTGGCAGCATCAGGAGGCCACCGAGTGGCACAATGACCGAGTCTGGAGATGGCGACAGTAACAGCATCGGGAAGATACCACAGAGTGACAAGGTGACATAATGTGGAGATGGTAGTAGCAGCAGCATGAGGAGACCACAGAGTGGCAAGATGACATAATGTGGAGATGGCAGTAGCAGCAGCAGCATGAGGAGACCACAGAGTGGCAAGGTGAAATATTGTGGAGATGGCAGCAGCAGCATGAGGAGACCACAGAGTGGCAAGGTGAAATATTGTGGAGATGGCAGCAGCAGCATGAGGAGACCACAGAGTGGCAAGGTGACATAATGTGGAGATGGCAGTAGCAGCATGAGGAGACCACAGAGTGGCAAGGTGAAATATTGTGGAGATGACAGCAGCAGGATACCACAGAGTGGCAAGGTGACATAGTGTGGAGATGGCAGTAGCAGCAGCATCAGGAGGATACCACAGAGGGACAAGGTGACATAGTGTGGAGTTGGCAGCAGCATGAAGAGACTACAGAGTGGCAAGGTGACATAATGTGGAGATGGCAGCAGCAGCAGAAAACCACATAGTGGCAAGGTGACCTAGTGTGCATATGGCAGCAGCATGCGGATACCACAGAGTGGCAAGGTGACATAGTTTGGAGATGGAAGCAGCTGCATCAGGAGACCACAAAGTGACCTGGTAACAGAGTGGGGCGGTGGGTGGAAATACCAGTACCCGCTGACGAAGGTGGGTGAAATAAGGAGCACTTGGCATCAGATGTGTGGCATCAGGCAGGTTGCAGCATCAGAGTAGTAGCTGAGGCAGGTAGCCAGAAGAAACCGGTCTCTTTTATCAAAGTGTTGGTGTAGCACCATGGATGATCTACAGTAGGCTGAGGACACGGTGGAGGATGAGGAAGCAGAGGTGAACAATGTCGCAGGACCAAGGGCGTAACAATGTGGAGGCCGAAGCGGCGTGACCTGGCCAAGTTGCTGGTGTGGCTGTGCAGGAACCACATTCACCCAGTGGGCCATAAAGGACATGTACTGTCCCTGACCGTAGTTACAGCTCTACACGTCGGTGCTGCTGTGCACTTTGACAGACACTGACAGGCTCAAGGTCCACCTTAAAAATATTTGTGCAGGGCTGGTACTGCCTTTATCGCAAAGAAATGACGGCTTGAGACTCTCCCCCTCGGCTCGGCACAAGCCATCAGTTCTCTGAAAGGTCCTGAGTCCACCAGTTGGCAAGGGAGGGACTGCAGCACCAGCAACTTGGACAGGAGCACGTTCAGCTTCTGAGCCGTTGGATGCATGCACGCATACTGCTGTCTATTGGCAGTATCGGTTTGGTGATCGATTGCTGATGGAATGACTGACGATGACTGTCTGATGTCATTTGGGATGACGTGGATGACCGAGTTAACCAATAAAGAACCGCATGGTTGCTGGTCAAGACACGACCGCTAGGTGACACCGGGAGCTCAGGCCTCTCGCTGTGACTCCTGCTACCACGCCCCCTTACTCTGCCGCGACCTCTGCTTGCGCCCGAAACTTTCAGGCCTCTGCCACTCCTCTGTGCATGGCCTGGCATTTCTCTGCCTGACATACTTATAGCTGAACTACACAAATAAAACGGAAATTAAAACACCTCTAAAAGTGTATATAAATATATTTTTCTTTTTGTACTAAAATAGTCCACTAAAGGCTTTAACCACAATTAAGTGCAGAAATGCACTGAGAATATATTTTTGTTTTTGTACTGAAATACGACCCTATACGCTTTGACCAGAAAAAAACTCAAAGAGTGAAGTGCGTGAATATTTTTCTAGTAGTACTGAAATACGCCCCTATACGCTTTCACCCAAAAAAAATTAAAGAGTGAAGTGTGTATATATATTTCTTGACGTACTGAAATACGCCCCTATCTGCTTTCACCAGAAATAACTGCAACAGTGCAGTGCATATATATTTTCCTTTTTTTACTGAAATATGCCCCTATACGCTTTTACCAGAAATAACTGCAACAGTGCAGTGCGTATATATTTTCCTTTTTTTACTGAAATACCCCCCTATACACTTTCACCAGAAATAACTGCAACAGTGCACTGGGTATATATTTTTCTTGTTGTACTGAAATGAGCTATACGCTTTCACCAGAAATAACTAGTGTTGGACTTGAATATTTGAATCGTGAATATTAATCACGAATATCAGCACTTCGAGAATTTGTGAACATTTAGAATATAGTGATATATATTCCTAATTTTGAATATTCCACTTTTTTTTTTCATCAGTAACCTCCCTTCTTGCTTGTGGGCCAATGAGAAGGCTGCAATGTCTTTCTCTGAGCTTAGCAACATCCTTAGCAAGCAATAGGAAAGTTGCCTACCCCTTACTACTGTATATGACAACCTCCCCAGCAGCCATTTTCTAGTTTTTTTTAAAGTTCTGAGAGAAACAGTGTAATTGCTGTGCTCTGTGCTTTCCACACTACATTAGATAGATAGTTAGTTAGCTTATATATATAATACAGATAGTTAGTGGGAGATAGTCAGTGTAGGTTATATCCTGATATAGTGTAGCTGTTGCAGTGCAGTGTGTTAGGTAGAGTGATAGGTTCTGCTGTCCATACATACATGCAGACCTGCTTTAATGTGAAGTTTCACATATTGCGCCAAAATATTACCGCAATTGCGAATATATTGGAGCACTCTAACCACCGTGCCAACCATTTTCTGCAGTCTCAGGAAACTAGCAGCTTGGAAAATGTAGCAAAAGTGACCCATGCCTTTATTTCGCGCCTATTACATGAATATTACATTGACGATATTTCGCAATCAAGAAAATAATCTCAAATTCACGAATTTGCGAATATATGATGAATATTCGCCAAAATATTTGGGAAATATCGCGAATTCGAATATAGCCCCTGCTGCTTATCACTAGCAATAACTGCAACAGTGCAGTGCGTATATATTTTCATTTTTTTTACTAAAATACGCCCCTATACTCTTTCACCAGTAATAAATGCTACAGTGCAGTGCATATATATTTTTCTTGTTGTACTGAAATACACCCCTGTATGCTTTCACCAGAAATAACTGCTACAGTGCAGTGAGTATATATTTTTCTGGTAGTATTGAAATACGCCCCTATACGCTTTCACCAGAAATAACTGCTACAGTGCAGTGCGTATATATTTTTCTGATAGTACTGAAATACGCCACCTATGCTCTTTCACCAGAAATAACTGCTGCAGTGCGTATATATTAATCTTTTTTTACTAAAATACGCCCTATACTCTTTCACCAGAAAAAAACTGCTAAAGTGCAGTGCATATATATTTTTCTGGTAGTACTGAAATACGCCCCTATACGCTTTCACCAGAAATAACTGCAACAGTGCAGTGCGTATATATTTTTATTGTTGTGCTGAAATATGCCCCTATACTCTATCAACAGAAATAACTGCAGAAGTTAAAAGCTTATATATTTTTCTTGTCGTACTGAATAAGATATAAGCCACTAAAGGCTTTTCAACATAACACTTGGAGCCCAATAACAAAAAGCTGCAATGACAGAGCTGTCTAATGACGATTTGGATCCTCAAATAATCGTTCCCTGCACTTGTAAATCACTTTCCTATCACTGTCCCTAGCGCCTTCTGACGTCTCTCCCTGCACTAAGATGCTGTGAAATGATTCCTCCCTATCCTTTCCCTGCAATTAGAAATTTTTCTACTTGCTGTCCCTAGCGCCTTCACACATCTGTCCCTGCACTCTGAACGCTGGAAAATGTCTGACTGTAAGATGGCCGACGTATTTATAGGGCTGTGACATCACAGGGCTGGCTGGCTGCTGATTAGCTGCATGTAGGCATGTCAATCTGGGTGATCCCGCCTTCCCAGAGTTCCTTGCTCCATGTCCTCATTCCTCACACGTGTAGCCGCCATTTTAGGAAATTCGCATTCATTGCGAATCAAATTTTTCCTGAAATTTGGATCGAATTACACTTCATCAGCTTCAATTCACTCATCTCTAACTGTAATGTTAGTAACCTGAACAGATAAAAAAAATGTATGTTTTATTTTTGCATTACAATTCCTTCAAATAAGTTATCCCATGAATTTAAAACTCTTTAGTTTACTAAATTGTCTGGAGGACTTTCTTCACTTTCTGTGGGTGGTCAGAAGCTCATCAAGCACCCAGAGGCGTAGCTAAAGGCTCATGGCCCTGGTGCAAGAGTTCAGCTTGGACCCCCTTCCCTCAGTGATTTTTGTCCAGGGACAGGGGAGCACATAGCCTTCGTTCTGCCTGAGGCAAACATTTTAATGCCCCCCTCACCCCCCATGTCAAATTCTTGACCTAACCCCTTTCCCCCAGTCAGAGGTGTAACTTGACCGGCATGCACTTTCTATAATACCAGTGTCTTCTTTGGGCACCCTCAGGCTCCTGGGTCCGATAGCGACTGCTATCTTTGCACCCCCTATAGCTACACCCCTGAAAGCACCTGTATCTCCCAGGAAGAATTGCAATTAGCTCTTGACAACTTCTTCCTCCTCACACACAAAAAATGGTAACACACATATAGCCCTGGATACACCTATGATATTTAATGCCCCCACAATTTTCTTCACTAATGTCTAGAGGGAGATATAGTTAGATAGGTCTATGACTGTAGAAGGTGTCTGGGCCACTTCACTATGAGATCACTATGCCCTCAGTGAGGGCAAGAAGGAAGCAGGGAATGGACATGCTGGTCTACCTGTGAATGAAGAAGAAGTTGGACCAGAATGAATGATAAGCAGCATAGGAGCGCTACCCCAAAAGAAAATGTAAAAAAAAAGGAACAACAATTTTATTACATGTATATTGTAATAAGTGTTGAGCGAATCGAAGCATCCGAATCAGAATTCGATAAGAAGTTTAAGAAAAATGTGATTCGCCATGAAGTCGAAATTCCTTGCGCTTCTTGGTAATGAATAATTTTTCCTAAAATGGCAGCTAGTCTTAGAAATAACTGGAAAAAAAAATACTCACCTCATCCACTTGCCCACGCAGAGGGAGTCTGCTCCTCTCTTGAGTGGAAAAGACCTGTCAAAGGACCTGCGCTGAGCGTGATGACATCACAACGTGCTCCCAGCATTATTATATGGTGACGTCATCGCGCTCAGCGCAAGTCCTTTGGCAGGTCTTCACGAGAGGAGCGGACTGCCTCTGTGCAAGCAAGTGGATGAGGTTATTTTTTTTTTTTAAACCCAAGGCCATATTGCACTAGTGTATTACCATATTTAGACGGGTGCACTTCTGTCTAAGCGGACGCTTAAAACGGTCCCATTGATTGATAGGCGGAACATAGTCATTTGTGATGAATTAATTCGTAATGAATCACATTTTTTGTCTAACTTCGGCAAATCTGCCGATTTGCCGAATCTAATTTTTCAAAACTCATCATTTACCGTAATACTACTTTTAAATGCCCTATTCATTGCTTAGTTATAGTTTTCAGGGGGACAATCCCTTTAGGCCTCATGCACACGGCCGTTGTTTTGGTCCGCATCCGAGCCGCAGTTTTTCGGATGCGGACCCATTCAATTCAACCGGGCCGCAAAAGATGCGGACAGCACTCCGTATGCTGTCCACATCCATTGCTCCGTTCCGTAGCTCCGCAAAAAAAATATAACCTGTCCTATTCTTGTCCGCGCTTTGCGGACAAGAATAGGCACTTATATTAAAGGCTGTCCGTGCCGTTCCGCAAATTCCCCTCAATAGTCATTGAAAAAAGCAGCAACAGCTTTGGTGTGTCTGGATTATCGATGTCACCACAAGTCAGACTCCTGAAACCCCCATGGTGGATCATCAGTTATGCCCTTTGGGCATTCATTTACAGTGAGCCCATGAGGAGTGTATAGTACTCCAGACGACTGTGTATTTGCAGTTATGCCTGTAATGCACACTACGGTCTGCAGGTTGAATGATACGACTGACCAAGTTGTTCCTTAAGTGTGCACTGTGTCTAAACAGTAATCCCTCCAATGCAGTATAGTCTGTTTTGCCCTCAGCGGCAGTTTCCTTACTGACTCTTGTCACTCAGCCATGCAGATTTCTGATCCTTCTCCTTAATCTCCTTTCTCTCTTGCTGGTTATCTTGCAGCATGCAAACAGAGATCTGTTAGTCTCTGAATCCTGGGGAGCACGTGTCAGAGCATCCTCCACTCTCAACTGTCATCAAACTCTTCTGGAACATGCTAGAGCTAGTGGTGGAACCAGCCACCACCTAGAAACCTCCTGAAAAGTGCTGAGTTGATTAACCATATAGAGCTTTACTGGGAGTAATACATGGCGTTATCTAAAATAACTTTAGATTATATTACATTTTAACAGCAAATCATTTGCAGGTACCCCCTGTACTGGGGTACTGCACATGTATCTTTCGATGGATACTGTAATGTTAAATGCCGACCATTCAAATAAATGGTTAACCAAGTAAAGCATATACAGGTCCAGTTGGTGCCGATTGGCAGAGGCTACTTAGTGAATCTCCTTTGTTGCTTATAGAGGAACTTTTCAATGAAGTTTTATATAGACATGGATTGTCTAAATGAGAAAACACCTTTCTTAAAAATAAAATTCTATAAATTTAATTATATAATGTGCAGTAATTTGGAATATTTATAAAGTAGGTGTCAGAGTAATAGAATATTAATATTAGTAGGTGTCAGATTATTGGAATATTAATCTGACACCTTCCAGATCCCAGTTAGCACTAAATAAAACTCCATTCAGTTACCGGGTCAGGTTTTTACATTAACAGCTGTTGAGATGAGACAGTAGAAAAAGGAGGGTGGGGGGGTGAGGTGGCTACAGTATCTCAGGACTAACGTCTTTGCAGCTCCTCATGAATATAGTTAAATACAGTATTTCTCTTCTCCAAATGATATAGTACTGCTACATACTCTGCCGCATTTTATGTATTCCTCTCTCGAGGGCTTTGTGAATCAATACGGCCTTATTGATATTTCTCCTTACATTAACAGAATGAGATTTTGGGTTAAAATGTGACAAGTGCATTAAATCAGATATGTTTTCATGGTGAGAGAGGTACGTGGTGTCGTTTATTACAAAAGTAATGCTTTTCTATGGCAGATGAAGCCACAGGAGCAATGAATGTGATTAATGGAGTTGTCTCAGAATAAAAAAAACATATTCCCTACCCACAGGATCCCCAAGATCATAAAAGTGGGGGGCCCATGTCCCTTGACTGAATGGAGTAAATGGCAAGAATTACCGTAGGTGATAAGTGTAAGGGTGATAAGTGTGAAGTTTTTTTTTACTCATATCTGGAGGACCTGCTTACCTTTCTGTGGGTGGCCAACAGCTCATCAACAATCATGATCACCCCCTGTTCTTGTGATCGGTGGTATGACCCCTACAAATCAAACATTTATGAAATATCTGGTGGATAGGTAATAATGTGTCATTGTGGGACAACCTTAACTGTAGTATGACTTAAAGGTAAAGTTAAAAATTAAACTACAATTTGAAAATTTCTGTCCTTCCCTTGACACCTACAGTCAATTCATCGAATCATCTCGTATTCTCTTTCTTGAAGAGCCAAAGATGTCTATACTATGGACAACAAAAGTATGCATATCAAATAGGCAGACCACGTAGCTGCAACTGGACTCTTGGAAAGAGGGGCAAGAACCTGTGCAACATTATCCTCTACATTGTTAGCAAACAAAGGGTGGGAAATTGGCCCAATGGTGTAAAGGGAGAAACAAGCACTTTTGTCCTGGGTGGAAAACCCCAGTACCACTTTTCTATGAGGCCACTTCTCTTCTGACCAAAGAACAGGTCACATAAATGATGAATCCCAGCTTAGCATAGCCCCATCCATCTATCTTTTGTGTTCTGTGAACCTGCACAGAAATCCCTCATTAAACAACTGCTGTAGCATTGTTGGGACTGTTCTGGTCCTCGCCCAAGACTGTTCTCCTAGGGTGCAGGAAAGAGAATGGAAACAGAAACCCTAGGGGTTAATAAGAGAATCACTTTTTACTTTTATATTTTTGTAGACGCCACTTGGTGAAAAAGAAAATCTTGCCTTAGACTAAAGGTATCCAATCGTACAATAGTCCCATGTTGACCATCCATGAGGTGTCAGGCATTCAAGATGCCCAGGTTTTCTCTTTTTTTGTTGCAAAACTATTGTTTTGTTGTAAAAATATCTGCTGTGCACTCCATTCTCTGCCAGCTCAGTTGTCAATGTGTTGTCATTTCATATGTCGTCAATTAAATCTCCCATGCAAAAGGTAGGTTTGGATTGTGGATGAGGGTTTAGGTCTTCTCGGCCTTTAAAACAAAGTATGGGCTAAAAAGTTATACTGTACCCTAAATGAGGGCCCTGTGGGCAACTTATCCTGCCATTTCCTATGAATCTCATGGATACTGTAAACAGGCACATGCCATTTTATACCACCAGGGGTCTGCCATAGCAGAATCCAAGTCAGTGTTCTGCTGAGGGTTCGTGAAGGACAAAGACTTGCTGATATCCTGCTCAATTATCAAAAAATGCAACTTTTCTTATTCCGTTGACAAAAGTAAACTTCATTGTCTGAAGAAACCCTTGGGTCAGGTTAATATTTTGAGCATTATCTGGTGGTAAATCCGGAATGTGAAAGCTATTACCATATTTCACATAGAGTTGAATGTTTTGCATGCCAATACAGTCATCTGCCAGCTATGTGTCCGTTTTCCTCATCATATGCCTAGTAGACTCTGTGACAGCAGGTAAGCAATACCTAATCTGAAGAGCATACAAAGTGTGTGCTACAGGCTGACAAAGTAAGTCTGTAACTCACATTGAGCTGACAGCCTGAGGCACGCACTTTGTTTGAGAATACCCTATTCCTTATATATAATGTGAGCTTTCTCCTGATAATCAGGTTCCATCTCTCAAAAGAACACAAAGGAACTTGAAAGGTAGAAGGGAATCGAGCAATTTCAACTTGAGAAATAGGTTTCATTCGTTCTGTATCCTCAAAAAGACATTGCAGTTCCGTAGAGTATTTTGCAACTTTTTGTTTACTTCTTTAAAGTGCAATTAAAGTTTTTTTTTTCTTTGTCTCGTTAGAAATCTTCTGACATGGCACTAGAAATTTTAAGTTTTGGAAATTGCTGCGGAACAACAAAATAACATTTCTGAGAGAGGCAACCATTTTGTTCCAGGCATTGATGAGAATCCCAGCTCTGAGACCACACTAATAATTTTATCTTCTCATGTTTCAATGACTTGGGTGTCACCTTGACATGGTCACTTTTGTGTTCTTTGTTGCAAATCTTGTTTCGTTGTTTTGGCAACTGGTATGGCCCGATAACGTACTACAGACTGCTATCTGAATGGCCCTGGCCCTCAATATCTTGCCAAAAGCTCATGTCAGTATATTTGGCAGCTTGCAGAATCTGCTTGAATTCTATTTTCCTGATCCTAGTTATGAGCTTTAATTAGATCCTGACTTTAACACCTGTCTTGCCCCTTTTAATTAATTTTTCATGCCTCTGATATTGATTGTGGCTCCACCTTTTGATATTTACTGGCGGGGCAGATTAAAAACTTAAAGTGGTCTTGGGAAAAAAATATAAAAAGATGCTTCAAGTTGTAGGTGGCTTCAAATTGACAGAAGGTGGGTCCAACACAAGTAGGCTAACCGTTAGACATGGATTCACAGAAATACCACTTCTTCTAAAACATAACCTTTAATGATATATTAATAAAAATCCAATGCACCTTTATTAGAAAAGAAAAGAAAAATAATCCAAAAACAAAATTCAAAACCTCATGCGAGATAACTATTCCATTATCAGATGAATGCAGAAGGATTGGCAGACACGTAGTAGGCCTTAATTGGGGGCAATATCCCTCATTCTGGCCCTATATCTGTCGCCCTGCCTGCAAACGGAATAGCTGTCCCGATAAGGACGATCCCGTGTCTTGTGCCTCCTGATAGCCCTTGGATGACCCTGACACGGGGAAGAAGAAAATTCCAACAATGTGGAATAGGGCCCTAGATAAGGACCTAAGCTAATCTAAATATCAAAATAACAAACAAGTACCATGACCCAGGTGGGGTGACAAGAACCACCCAATAAAAAATAGTTAAAGTGCCACAGAATGGAAAGAAGTGTCCGTAAAAAAGTCCTTATTGGTCCCTACGTGTTTCGCCTAGTTGATAATCGGCTCCTCAGGGGACATACCAAACTAAAAGATCTAAATCACCAAAGATAATCACCTGAACACAGAAAAAATATAAAATTCATAAGTTTTGATTTTTATGAGAATTTATTTGATACCCGGCTAATCAATAATGTCAAAGATGACCAATAGAATGCACTGCTGAATGTATTATAGCTATACTAATAGTCCAAATAGGTGTATATATGTGTAGCAAAACGGTATTGCTTATAAAATAGATTGGTAGTCGCTGTTATAAGGGCTGGCTACCACACAACACTACTAGATGGATTATAAGTACATTCAGGATGTGCAAATTTATATCACAAAACCTAGGTCAAAAACAGTAGTAGATAGCCTCACCAATGGCCTATCATTTACTCTGGATAGCAATCACTCAAAAGTAGTATGTATGTTATTAGACAAGACATCTAATGCACCGATCCATATGTATAGATATATATATATATACAAACCGGATTCCAAAAAAGTTGGGACACTATACAAATCGTGAATAAAAACTGAATGCAATGATGTGGAGGTGCCAACTTCTAATATTTTATTCAGAATAGAACATAAATCACGGAACAAAAGTTTAAACTGAGAAAATGTACCATTTTAAGGGAAAAATATGTTGAATCAGAATTTCATGGTGTCAACAAATCCCCAAAAAGTTGGGACAAGGCCATTTTCACCACTGTGTGGCATCTCCCCTTCTTCTTACAACACTCAACAGATGTCTGGGGACCGAGGAGACCAGTTTCTCAAGTTTAGAAATAGGAATGCTCTCCCATTCTTGTCTAATACAGGCCTCTAACTGTTCAATCGTCTTGGGCCTTCTTTGTTGCACCTTCCTCTTTATGATGCGCCAAATGTTCTCTATAGGTGAAAGATCTGGACTGCAGACTGGCCATTTCAGTACCCGGATCCTTCTCCTACGCAGCCATGATGTTTTGATTGATGCAGAATGTGGTCTGGCATTATCTTGTTGAAAAATGCAGGGTCTTCCCTGAAAGAGATGACGTCTGGATGGGAGCATATGTTGTTCTAGAACCTGAATATATTTTTCTGCATTGATGGTGCCTTTTCAGACATGCAAGCTGCCCATGCCACATGCACTCATGCAACCCCATACCATCAGAGATGCAGGCTTCTGAACTGAGCGTTGATAACAACTTGGGTTGTCCTTGTCCTCTTTGGTCCGGATGACATGGCGTCCCAGATTTCCAAAAAGAACTTCGAATCGTGACTCGTCTGACCACAGAACAGTCATCCATTTTGCCACACTCCATTTTAAATGATCCCTGGCCCAGTGAAAACACCTGAGCTTGTGGATCTTGCTTAGAAATGGCTTCTTCTTTGCACTGTAGAGTTTCAGCTGGCAACGGCGGATGGCACGGTGGATTGTGTTCACTGACAATGGTTTCTGGAAGTATTCCTGAGCCCATTCTGTGATTTCCTTTACAGTAGCATTCCTGTTTGTGGTGCAGTGTCGTTTAAGGGCCCGGAGATCACGGGCATCCAGTATGGTTTTACGGCCTTGACCCTTACGCACAGAGATTGTTCTAGATTCTCTGAATCTTCGGATGATGTTATGCACAGTTGATGATGATAGATGCAAAGTCTTTGCAATTTTTCGCTGGGTAACACCTTTCTGATATTGCTCCACTATCTTTCTGCGCAACATTGTGGGAATTGGTGATCCTCTACCCATCTTGGCTTCTGAGAGACACTGCCACTCTGAGAAGCTCTTTTTATACCCAATCATGTTGCCAATTGACCTAATTAGTGTTAATTGGTCTTCCAGCTCTTCGTTATGCTCAAATTTACTTTTTCCAGCCTCTTATTGCTACTTGTCCCAACTTTTTTGGGATTTGTTGACACCGTGAAAATTGGAATCAACGTATTTTTCCTTTAAAATGATACATTTACTCGGATTAAACATTTGATCTGTCATCTACGTTCTATTACAAATAAAATATTGACATTTGCCATCTCCACATCATTGCATTCAGTTTTTATTCACAATTTGTTTAGTGTCCCAACTTTTTTGGAATCTGGTTTGTATATATATATATATATATATATATATAAAAACATGTCTTGATATCAATTCAATATGGACCATATAGCCATGACAAACCAAAATGTGATTTTTTTATTCAGGACTTATATTGTGCCCACAATAAGCCAGTTCACAAGTATAACACACGGTATGTGAAGAGGACGCTAGTGAAGCCAGCGATACTTGCGTGTCCAGGGAATAAAGAGAGAAGGAGCGGAGGGTCTCCTTAGATGTCCTCCGATGTCATGGGGCGGTCTGTGCAGAGATATCAATGTCCCAGAGCGCAGGCTGTGGCTGAAATGTCAAATAAATAGAGCAGCAAGACGCTGCCAGTACTCACGCTATTTAAGCACTGCTTTCGGGTGCCGTCTCACGTCATTAGCAGTCACGTGACCCTACTGCCGATCACGTGACCGCACCGGCCGGCTAGGATAGACTACATGCCGATGACAGAGACAAGGCAAGGTAGAATATTGAGACCATAGATCATAATTTAATAGGTTTAGACGCCACAAAACGGTGCCTATTAAATATAATAAACTTAGTATGCAAACAAGATGACAGTCATATGGTCACGCCCACATTTTGGGTAAAGCCAAGTGATAAATATAGCCAGGCTATGCTGTAGATTGTAACAGCATCCTGGGAAAGGCGTGCAATCCCTTCCTTTGAAAACAAGGGGGGGTGGATAGGTGGGGCAATATGATAATATATATAATATATTGACACGATAACCCTAGGCAGATAGACTAATAATGATTCAAAATGAGGGCAGTTGGCTAAAAAATCTAGGAATCTGTTGGGAGAGGTTCACCTCCCAATTAATCTTTATTGAAATATAGAAGATGTTGATAATCAGTTGATCCCCAGACGCTCAAAGATAGAAGGCCCCTTAGAGAAAATACGCAAATTCAATACATTCATTTAGTCCAGTGGGTGCCACAGTGTTAAGCATGAAAATCCATCTGGACTCTTTTTGTTTTAGGAGTTTATCAATTCCCCCCCCCTTCCCCCTGTTGGAAGCTTTGAGTACTTCAATCATGGAAAAATGAATGACCTTTGTGGATCCTGCATGACTAGCCCATACATGTCTGGGGATGGGCTTATCCCGTCTGTTCCAGATATCACCAATATGTTCAAGGATTCTTTTCTTAAAGATCCTTTTGGTCTTGCCCACATATTTGAGTCCACATTGACATTGAGCTAGATAAATCACTCCAGAGGTGTTGCAATTTGCAAAACTACGGGCAAAATATGTCCTAGAAGTATTAGTGAAAGTTTTCCCTGGAGATAAGAACATGCATGCCCTGCATTTGCCACATTTAAAAGTCCCCACTTGTCCGTTGGACAGCCATGTATTGGTTTCTGGGGGGGTCTAAATGACTATGAACTAATGTGTCTCCAATACTGCGTCCACGTCTAAACGTGATCGCCGGATTTTCAGGTAATACTGGCGATAAATCAGGATCCGTCTTAATAAGTGACCAATATCGACTCAAGGTATCTCGAACTTGTTGAGACTCTGAGTCAAAGGTACCAATGATCCTGATAGGGTCTTGCGGACCTGTTTTCTTCACCTGTGGCTGTAATAAGGAGGAGCGGTCTCTCGAGTTGGCCCAGTTCCACGTTTCATAGAGGCATGGGCTTGGGTAACCCCTTTGTTTGAACCGGTGGAATAGTTTAAATGCCTCGTGTGTAAAGTTTACTGGATCCGAACAGTTTCTACGAACCCTCAAAAACTGTCCTTTGGGGATACCCCTTTTTAAAGGCTTAGGATGAAAACTGTCCCATCGTAACAGACTATTGGTCGAGGTCTTTTTCTGGAAGAGAGTGGTTTTTATGTAGTTATTCTCATCTCTCTCTAGACGTACATCCAAAAATGTAATAGAGTTACGATGAATCTCTGAAGTAAAGAATAAGCCTATATGGTTGGAATTCAATGAAGCCATGAACTGGTGAAATTCACTTTCAGTTCCTGACCAAAGGAGTAAAACATCGTCTATGAATCTTCTGGACCAAAGAGATATATGCCTGTCCAGTATACCATAGATTCCATTAGACATGGTAACATTGCTGGTAGGTGGAGTCAAAGCAAACAGCCATCAGCAAAGAGTCCCACTGTAAAAGTTGTATCTGTTTATTGTATATAGTTTTTTTAGTGGACTCCTCAGGATAAAAAAGGCAGAGTATACCAGGGCTTTCCATGCTGTATAAAAAAGTAATGTGAAACCAGGAAGAGTAAGGTGGTGGTACATCAACTTAAGTTTCCCAGGAGGGTCTATGTCCATTCTGTCCAGTAGTTCTGCCTCAACTACTTTGAGCCTTTGATTGACCCTTGGCTATCCTGACCTGCTCACCTGTATCATTGCTCTGTGTCTGATATTCTCTGCAGTAATCATACTACTAAGCGGTGATGATGTTGGGGTTTACAACCTGGGGATCTTTCTTAAAAACCAATGAGCTTCTTAATTTATTCAATAAATTAGTTGCAAGCAGTTAAAACGGAATGGGCCAGAAGTAGAATATCACAAATAGACCATCGACAAGAGTAACACTGTTTCTGGAAGGAAATCTTTTTACTACTGCTAGCAGTTTGCAATGATGGTCCAGAGGGGTCCTACCTATTCAATCAGTGCTGTGCAAAGACACCCAGCTGGACCTTCATAGCAAACTGCTAGCAATTTATTCTTACCTTCTAGCATGAATATTCAAGGAATGACACAGCATAGAGTCATAAGAAATGGAAAAGGAATGCAAGTAGCTGATAACAGACATGTCAGGGGAGATGACAGGTCTTCTTTAAGACTGTACTTGGAGAATGCACCAGAGCTGGGTTTGCTTTTCATTCATTTCCTTTGTGTACTGAAAAAATTCACAAAAGGTCTACATTAGAGATGAGCAAAGTATTTTAAAAAAAATTCTGCTGTTTTGGTAAATTTTACAAAAAATGTTGCTTTGTGACTAATTACTTCATCAAGAAAAGCATTTCTTTGTAAGTAGTGGGTGCAATGACAAGGAACGGCGATTGTGCCTCTCCCCTCCATTGTACCCCTCAGATGCCGTCTCTGCCGGCATCTGACATTGATATTACAGAGCAACATAATTGAAAAAAAAAAAATATTACTTACCTCATTCATTTGATTTGCGAAGAGCTGACTGTCACCATCTTGATTGAAGATCTAGCGTGAAATCTTGCGTGGCACATGTCGGCCAGTGTGGTGATGTCATACGTCACCGCGCACGGGATTTCAAGCGGATCTTCAATCAAGATGGCGGCGGCCAACTATTTGCGCTCAGACAGATGAGATAAGTACAATTTTTGAATTTTGTTTACCGCCATTATTCAGTAAAAATCGATGTGTTACCATGAAGCAGGAGGAAATTCAGCTTCACTGCGAATCAAATTTTCCCTAAAATTCTGATTGAATTCCACCTTGTGGACTTTGATTCGCTCAACACTAGTCTAGATCAGGGATGCCCAACCTTTGGCCCTCGAGCTGTTGCAAAACTACAACTCCCAGCATTCCTGGACAGCCTACAGCTATTAGGGCATGCTGGTAGCTGTAGTTTTGAAACAGCTGGAGCATGCCTGGTCTAGATAATTCAAAAAGTTTACCTGCTGTTCAATGGATTGTCTCATATTGCACAAACTCATCTCTACTACATCTATAGCAGTAAACATGCTCCATTCTGTCAGCCTAATGCAGTAAATTGTATAGAAGCCCTTCAATAGGAACGATTGATGGAAGTAATTTCAAATGTAACTAATTAGAAGGAACTTTATTGTGAGACTTTATCAATAAGTTACAAGTGCCCCCACCCCCAAATCACAAGAGATGAATAAACAGCCGCGATCGGACTACTGCAAACATTTCTTAGCTTTTTTATTGGATGAGACTTCGACACGTTTACTTATTCATATAATAAACCGTAATGTATGTCTATTGTGAACTGGAAGATATTCCATTTCTTCTATGTCTTTATGTACAATTTTATTTCCACTGTAGATATATATTGTATTATATTGTAAGTATAGCAAGCTTTCAAGGCTGATCATGGCCTCACTAAAGCGCAGTAAAATACCAGTAATCAAAACTCGGGTGTGATCTTAACCGAAATGTTGAAAAATGAGATGTCAAAGCCATGGACGTAATATGAAAATAAAACACCACCGAATGTGTCCAGGGTTTTGTTATTTTAGGTTCTGGGAGACATTAAGCTGAGCAGGTTATTTTCTTTCCATCATTCTTCCTAGAAGGTCAGCATGGTGCAAATTTACTCTAAAATAAACAGCTCTAGATAGTGAGATTGATAGGTGTTTGCTCCGATGGTCACAGGAAGACCTTACTGGGAAGTTAGCTACAACAATCCTCACAGGCCAGAGAAAGGTTAATTTACATTCCATCAGAAACTCATCAAAGCCAAGCTGACCACAAAGGTCAGTAGAATATTATATGATAGAAGTGAGAATAGGAACCTTCAAGATAACAACCTTTGTGGGCAAAGAAGACTCGAAAAGTGTTAGCATCAACAAAAGTCAGCCTAGCTGTTCATCTAAAGATGAAGTGATCACCATACTTAGTGTGTCTAATCTCCAAAGATAATAGACATCAAAATTATGGTCCTGCTGGGTAGTACCATAATTGCAAGATGTGATAGAAGGTAAAACCTTTTGTAGGAAGAGAAACCATGCAATGCATTGGTATCAAAAAGAACCAGCCCAGCTGTTCATCCAAAGCTTGAGTGATGATCTTATCTAGCATGGTTATGGGGGGTTTCTGAGTATTTCATACTGATGACCATAAAGCACTGAGGGAAGGGGGGCCCAAGCTGAACTCTTATAATGACAAACGAGAGGATCCCACAGGAGGTTGCAACGCTAATTGATTATGAAAAAATTAGATTATGTGGTCACTTGGACCTTAGCGTGACTTTGCAGACTCTCTGACTAGTGATAAAACTAAATCTTTATTGATCACTGCATTAAAAAACATAAACTTCTTGGGAACTTGAAATTTAAAACTCTCAGGAATTATTGGATCAGGGACGTGAACGCTTCTACTTGTATGTGTGTTCACATGTCAGACTCTGCCGACCATGAGGGGTTAACCACCCTCTAAGTCTCCAAATTCTCTAGATATATATATGCATATGTATATTGCACTCACTGCATTGCATACCCCATTTTGGGGTCCCTGCCTACCATTCCTGACCTAAAACTTAGAATCCTGTATCCCTACATGTTTCGCCGAAAAATTTGGCGTCTTCAGGGGATACTATACAGGTTCCAAGCTGAACTCTTGCACCAGAGCCCATGAGCCTTTATCTACATCCCTGTAGGTGAGAGTCCAAAACACCAAGTTTGAGCAGGCCTTCTTGTATCTTACCAAGCACAGTGCCATTCATTAGATAGGGGCCTTGCTTGATTTAGTAGCTCAGCCCCATTCACTTGAATGTGACTGAGCTGTGCCTAGGGCACGTGACTGTGATGTCAGTGGCCTAGGGTAATTTAAGAGGAGGCCAAGGCTCCCACTGGAGCGGTGGATTGGCAGTGGTTCTGGGAGTAGCGCCCTCACATATCAGACACTAATCACCTATCCCAAGGATAGCTCATCAGTGTAAAACACTTGGGAAAGCCCTTTAACCCCTTAAGGACTCAGCCCTATTTCACCTTAAGGACTTGGCCATTTTTTGCAAATCTGACCAGTGTCACTTTAAGGGCTGATAACTTTAAAACGCTTTGACTTATCCAGGCCATTCTGAGATTTTTTTTTCGTGACATATTGTACTTCATGACACTGGTAAAATGAAGTAAAAAAAAAAATCTTTTTTATTTATAAAAAAATACAAAATTTACCAAAAAATTGTAAAAAATTGCAAAGTTTCAATTTCTCTACTTCTATAATACATAGTAATACCTCCAAAAATCGTTATTACTTTACATTCCCCATATGTCTACTTCATGTTTGGATCATTTTGGGAATGATTATTTTTTGGGGATGTTACAAGGCTTAAAAGTTTAGAAGCAAATCTTGAAATTTTTCAGAAATTTTCAAAAACCCAATTTTTAGGGACCAGTTCAGGTCTGAAGTCACTTTGCGAGGTTTACATAATAGAAACCACCCAGAAATGACCCCATTCTAGAAACTACACCCCTCAAGGTATTCAAAACTGATTTTACAAACTTTGTTAACCCTTTAGGTGTTCCACAAGAATTAATGGAGCTGTGCGCTGTGATTGGCCAGCGCTGCAGCAAGGGACACGCCTCATACAAGAAATCACTCCAGTACAACAGAGGGAGTGCAGGCACCGGAGCCTATACCGGGCGAACGGAGCGGCGCCCAGACATACTAGTAAGTGCAGGGGGACCCCTGGGCGCCGCTCTGCCCACTGATATAGTTAGTTTTTAGTTTGTACAGTAGTGAAAGGTCCTCTTTAAAGGAGTCTTTCAGTACTACAGGTACCGGATGGTGACCGACTCATGCAGCCTTATATCTACTCCCCTATTGTGTTAAGATGGCTGGACCATTGCACAAATCAAGCACTTGTTACCCTTTGTGTCTCCACTGTCTCATAGATTGCAAGCTCTTTCAAGCAGAGCCCTCATTCCTCTTGTTTTCATTGTTGACTTGTCTGTTGCTATGTTATTTATGACAATAAATATTATTATTATTATTACTTTTATCATACTAAAGTGCTGATAGCACAAGGAAGGAGCTGGGGAGAGCAATGCAAAACGCCCATTGTGGAGCTTTTCTCATCAGGAGTAATGTGAATGTGAAGTTTTATTCTGCCAAATTCTGCTTCTGCAAGTTCCCAGGGTGGAGCTTCATTGTGATGTCCCCTCTGCATTGCGTTGCATTACAGCCCCTCCCCTCTGTTCTTAGTTACAGCTGTAGCATCCAACCAGGAGACCACTATAGCTGTCACTCAGAGCAGAGGGAAGTAGCTCAAGGCAGAGAGAACTTTCAAGAGAATCTCTACCTCCAGGGCACTTAAGAGAAAATAATTTGGCAGAATAAAACTTCATATTCTCGCTACTCTTCATGAGAAAACTTCCACAAAAGGTATGTTTGTTCTGTTCTCCTCAGCCTATACGTTTTGCTGTCAGCACCTTAGTATGGTCAAAACTGCTAACAGACTTCCTTTAATTAATGTTTTCCGTTTCTGATATGTTGACAAGTATGTGCATGCTGTATGTCATTATGTAAAAATATTGTTTGCGATTTTTTCAATTATTATTTTTGACTCTTTTAATTTCTTCCCACAATTTTAAACTGGACTAAATACTGACGAAGGAGATTGGCTGCCCAAAACGCGTCTAGTAGATTTCATTTAATTCAGTGCCTTGTGTGTCTATTACAGCATCCACATAGTAAAGACTCTACACATGGTGCTGTCAAGCTATTGCTTCATTTTCACATCGATATTCTGCAGCTTTCGTACAGTTTTTGTCACAGCAGGCATTGAAGGGGCTTATACATTTTAAAGACCTGCAATGGCTGAATCCTCTTGTATGAGAGATGCCTGCACAGGATTTTATGTTTGTTTGTTTGTTTGTTTGTTTTTTTTAAATATAGATATTGACACAGGAAATTAAAAATAATCATCAAAATTTCTTTTAAAATATGTTAAACGTAAAAACGTGATTTAAACAATAGGTCATTTTCTGATGACACATCCCCTTTCATCATATGGACACCTGGAGCTAACCATTATGTTATACAACCTGTAATTTACATAATTTTAATCTTTATTGTATTTAATGTTCTTATTTGTGGTATATATTGCATTATTTATGTTTTTAATATTAACTTACATTTACTGAATCTGTATTGGCTTCACTGGTACTTGTAGCTTGGTCAGTGCACTCAACATCCAGCTCCAACTATAGTCCAATTTTAATTTCATATATTTTTATTGACTTTTTAGAAATCCAATTCAGTTTTTAATTATTAATTATACATTTTACACAATAATGTCTTGCATATATAAGTATATGCAATAAATGAAAAAGGATTTCTGGGCTTTTTCTATTGATGACCTATCCTCGTGATAGGTCATCAATATCAGATTGGCAGGGGTCCGACACCCAGGACCCCCGCCAATCAGCTGTATGAGGAGACTGTGTGCACAGTGCGCACGTGCTATCTCCCTTCTCTCTTCCTGTCTGCTGCTTCTGTCCCATAGACATACAGCAGCAGACAGGAAGAGAGTTGGTGGACCCCGCTGATCTGATATTGATGACCTATCCTGAGGAAAGGTCATTCATAAAAAAAACCTGGATAATCCCTTTAAGCTCTTCTCTTTATTTGCTAAAAGTTTTTTTTTTAATTGCTTACGCATTTCAAACGCTACATGCGAACTATGACTAAGATCGCATGTAGCATTTGAAATGCATAAGCTATTTTTTTTAAAACTTTTTGAGTTGTGTCACTGTATTTAAAAAAAAAAATCTTTGCAAATAAAGAGAAGAATTGGTTCACTTGAATGCTGGATCATCCTGCTTTTTTATATTTCGACCAGTGTTCAGGCCAGGGCTGAATCCATGCCACAGGAACCATCTCCAGATGGCTGGAAATTCGGTTTTTGTAAGTCCTTCAATGGACCTTGGGCCGTCTACCCAAACAAGATATAAGTGTACAGATAGTGTCACAGAGAACCTGTGCTAATAATCTGATTGCCATATTCAGTTTGAAAAGGAGTTATCTACAGTTTTACATGGGTTCCCTGTTCTAATACCTCCTGTTAGTAAGTGTCCAATGCTCCTGCAGCACCCCCTGAGGAGAAATGAAGAATTACACAATTCTAGTTGATGTTCTTCAACTACCTGAGTAATCCAGAGTCCTCCAAAGAGACAGTCTTTGCAGCGACTCTCAACTAGTAGTTAAAGGTCCTGAATGGGAGACCTCCACCCTCTTTTAACTCAAAATGAATTTTGTAAACCAGACAACCCTTTTCTAAGACTTCAGAATGGTAAAACAGCCTGATTAGGAGGCATTTCTAGGGTTACATGGGCAGATCTAGCGTTCAGGTGTCTAGAAAAGTTGAATGGGTGGCCATATTGGTTGTCAATAGAGATGAGCGAAGTTCTTGAAAATTTTATTTGTCTGCTTTGCGGAATAAAAAAAAAATTGCTTTGTGATGAATTGCTTTGTCATGAAGCGCATTTCTTTGTAATTAGCGGGCACAATAACAGGGAATGTCGATTGCGTAAATCCCCCCCCCCCTTCATCAGTGAAAACCCTCATCATAGCTGATCGCGGCATCTGAGATGTACATTGTCATTTTTAGGGGTTAATCCGGTGAGCAAAAAAAATACTCACCCCATCCATTTGATCGTGTAGAGGACGCTGTGGTCATCTTGATTAAAAATTCAGCACAAAATCTCGTGCAGTGCGTGATGATGTCTGGATCTTCAACCAAGATGGCTGCTGTGGCCTCTATGCGATCAAATGGATAAGTTGAGTTTGATTCCCTCCACCCCATTTCAGGGAAAATTGATTCGTTACCAAAATTTGGCTTCGCTGTGAATCAAATATTCCCTGAAATTCGGATCGAAGTCCACTTTGGATACTTCAATTCGCTCAACACTAGTTGTCAACCAACTTTCCCAGGGACAGAATAGCCAGAAATCTAGAAGAGGACAACTACAAAATTTTTATTTACTGGTTTCTTCTAATTATGGGTCAGTATGTAAAGCTATCATCTCAGAAGTTCTCCTCTAACTAAAAGCTCTGCTGCAGTGTGATCCTGAGCAGATAAGACATAGTTCAGCGCGATAATACACACATCAGCTCACTAAACAGTAAAATGGCTTGATGGCGGTATTATACCTTTGCTGATCTTCCTCCCCTGCTGTTTCTACTTTATGCGGATGCAATGCTTTACATCAACGCTAATGCAATATTTAACGCGTGATTTAACTCGGCATCCTTTGAAACCATGGCAACAGCATTATCTCCTTACGGCACGTAAATGCTTAACAACTTATTTTGCAACTGATATACAGATCGTTAAAGAGTATTTTATTTCCTGCAGCTCGGTATATTAAAGTCGAAGGGGGGAGAAGGCATCATACAGTGACTTTGAATTTAACGTTAGAGCAACACAGGGCTAAAAACTCATATTATTTCATCATTTGACTAATATCCCTCATTAATCATCATTTATCGTTAGTAAGTGAAATAGTTATAGTCCCTGTTATTGGCAGGGTCCTTAAAATGGCAATTATTGGCTCTCTATAGAATTATAATCCATGTTTCAATCATATGTTAGGCAGTTTAGTAATATACTTTGCACTCAACACATCACCGGACCTCTGCTTGCTGTCAGGAAATAAACACATCCGAGTTAGTGCCATGGCCAGTGACTGGCTGATAGACTAGGCCATTTCCTGTTTGACAAGGACGGGGAGAGTAGCAGGGACTGGAGCAGCGCTGGAACAGCAGCGATCGGCGATCAGAAAGGTGAGTAATGAATCTTTTTTTATTTTTAACTCATTTACAAAAAAAAGAAACTCCCCTCGAAAACCCCTTTAATGTTTGATGACATAGACATATTTACGGCATACACATCTTTAGGATCCCCAGTTGAGGTCAGAACGAAGGTCCCCTGACCAAAATTCTGTAAAAATAAAGCATAAAATTGATCAGCACAGACTTTGAATAACATTCATATTAGGATGTACCCTTCAAAAACTGGATCGGATTTCTGTAACTTCGATTCGGATCAGAATTGACAGAATCGAGGTCTGAACCCATTCATACCCAAATAGATTCTACCCAAATTGAAAGTGCTTTGATTGCCATGAAAACCTGAGAATGGCATTCTGCTCACCTACTCTCTTCTAAAATTCTCCCGATTTGATTCACCTACATTCCTGATTCTACAGTTTACAAATTTTACTAAAATATTTTAGCTGAATTCTGATTCTATAGAATTTGATTTGCTCCTTTCTAGTTGTGATTAGTGTTGCGTCTTAACTCCACCGAATTGAATAGGAACTGCAATACCAGATGCAACCTGTGGACAGTTATGGTGCTGGTTTTGGAAGAAAGCATCCATGCTTTTGTAATCCTTTAAATATGTTGCTGCTATATAGTAGTAATAATACACTGAAAAAATTGTATTATGTCATAATAAGGGAATAATAATAATAATTACATAAATAATAACAACCATACTTATAATAATAATAATCAAAATAAGTATCATAATAATTAGATTATTAAGATTATTATGATTATGAAAATTGTATTATGAGTAATATATAATAATAATAATAAATACATACATAATAATAACAATCATAAAAATCAACATAATAATCATGATAAATAATAAAAATAAGGCTACATGCACACTTTTTTTAAACTGCCATCACATGTCCGTTTTAAGAACAATGCTAGTCTATGGGGTTTTTCACATGGCAGTTTTTTTAATTTCTTTAATTGACCCAGTCAATCTGCCAACATCTTGTATTGAAAAGCTCCAGCTGATAATGATGAGTCATGAATATTTATGAGCTCCTGACTCTCCCCGCCCACCTGCTGCTGAATGACAGTTTTTTTTTTCATATGAATCAGCAGCAGGTGGGCAGGGGAGTGGCTATAGCTCTGAAATAAAAAAAACGCTGGACTCAATGACATCACGCTGGACTCAAATCAGCTCATTAGCATGCGGCATCTTTGTGTGTATATTATGAGGTAACCATCTGTCACACCAGTAAGTGAATACATCTAAGGTACTTTTTAGTAGTTAATGATTGCATATAATTAGTTAGATTATAATCAAATACCCACATGACAGGTTCCCTTTAACGTCTGTTTCTTGGAAAGGCATCAGTGAAAGAAACATCCATTAAAAATGGACAGTTTATCTGTTTTTAACAGTCGGTTTTTTTCTACTACTGTCGTGTGTAGCCTTATACTCATAGTAATAAATACATAAATAAATAATAATAACAATACAGACAGTTTGTTAAAACAACACTGTTGCTTTAAAAATAGTTAGCCATTTTGCGATTCCGCCAGAGACTGTCAGATTGCGAGCGCTGTGCTTTGTATGATGACCCCTTTCCAGCTGTCAGACTGATTTTCTATGCACGCAGACATCCTTTGGTTCACAGGCAGTTTGTGCTGGAACAGCTCGAGGTGGCCTTTGTTAGGCAATAAATATCACAGCCATATGTAATAGAGGAAGGTGGGAGATTTCATTTGGAAGCAGCATGTGTTTAAATGAGCAGCAAATTAACACAGAAACCCCAATTTGTTTTGTAATATTTGGATTAATAGGATGTAAGATTCTCACGGCAAAAAGTAATGTTGGCTTAGAATGTCTTAGGCCTACTTCAGTTATTTGCTGATCAGTTATTTCCATCAGTTATTATCAGAGATGAGCAAACTTTTAAAAAATTCGATTCACCGGTTCGCCGAATTGTTTTGGAAAAATTTGTTTCGATCCGAATTAGTTTGCGGTGAATTACGTTAAAAAATTGCTATTTCCTGGCTGCAGAGAACCTTTATAGTGGTGGAGAACACTGTGCCTTGCAGTAACACGCATAGGGAGTCTGCTGTGGTAGTGAAATAATACTGTGAGTCCATATGACATGCAGATGACAGGCGTCGCACTTAGAATCACTGCACACTTCACTTATTTTGGCGGTCACAAGGCCAAAACTGACCAAATAACTCAAGCATTAACTCAGCATTACAGGTTGATGTCAGAGCCAAGAAGAAGCGCACTCCTTTTACACCGTCATCTGCTGATTCCACATAGATGTCTACAGACCCTGTTCTATTACACGCTTATACAAGTAGAGCCCCCCTGACAGAATGGAGAGGGTGTCAGCAGTAAGTTTGTGTCGACGTCACTGATTATTTTGCCCTTCCTCTGATCCGTCAGAACAATAACACCCAAAAAACGGATCCTGTCTGTGGAGCATCCGCCTTCACTCGGTCAGCATTTGGTCAGTAATCCATCAGTATTGTCAATGCCAAAAAAAACAGGAGTGGATCCAAAACAGAGATGACACGTGAATATAATATTTGCATTTCTTATGTGTTTTGTACCTACTCCTGCTTTTAGCTATCAAATCATAAGCCAATTCTAATGGGACCATACAGACCTTACAGATATTGAACAGAGAGGATCCATTGTGCATATCATTTTTCTTTCCTTCTGACAGATCAGAAGATGAGTTAAATAAGTGATGATGTAAGCCAAGCCAAAAAGACTAATGTCAACCTCTGACACATGAGCCTTAAAAGAGAACAGCAAGGAGGGAACCCACTGGCGGTTAGCAGCCAGTAAACAAGGCACCAAGGACACTTCAACAAGAATAGTCAGGTAAATCCCAGGTCGAGGCAGGAATTCAGAAGGAAACAACAAGGAAGGTATCTAGGGAGCTTAGTATGTCTCACCAAGAGGTGGAATAACTCAGCACTGAGCCAGGGCTCTGATCAGGTTTTTATAGCCAGAGGGTGTGCGTGTCTGCCCCTGGTCTCCAAGGTGAACAGGAAGCTTCCTCTCCTGCGGCCCAATAGCAGGTGAAGGCGAGTGTGTGTGGGCTGGGAAACCTCCTCCAGCAAGGTCCACAGCTGAGGACTAAATGAGCGCCTTAGCAGCTGGGACGCCTGTGGATCTGCCAGGATGATGGGAGGTTTGTACCCTACGCCATACCCTCTGACCCCGGGGAAAGATGGCGTCCCCGTCTTCCTGACAGCTAAATAGTGGCCCACTCATGAAGTGTGGAGGGTGGGAACAGCATCAGAAGTACACTTAGTAGCCCTATGACTTAGCGGTGAGGTGAAAGCAGCATGAGGAGACCACAGATTGGCCCAATGACAGAGTCTGGAGGTGGTGGCATCATCAGGAAGAGGCCACAGAGTGGCACAATGACAGAGTGGACGTGGCGACAGCATCAGGAGGCCACAGAGTGGTACAATGACAGAGTGTGGAGGTGGCGACAGCATGAGGAGGCCACAGAGTGGCCCAATGACAGAGTCTAGACGTGGCAGCAGCATGAGGAGGCCACAGAGTGGCACAATGACAGAATCTGGAGGTGGCGGCAGCATGAGGAGACCACAGAGTGGCACAATGACAGTGTGGACGTGGTGTGAAAGTAAAATTGAGGCACACAATTTTTGGTATTTGCAATTCAGGCGATTTATTCTTTGTATCATATAGTGATATCATCCATTTGCCCAATCTGTTTCATGATAGGAACATTTTCATAAACCGGACGTTTCGGTCGCACAGGACCTTCATCTGCGGTTTTATCTGTTCAGACGGGTGTATGAGCTTGTGGGGCGCTGGATGCGTGGCGTCTGGATCGCGTGGCCGCTATTTAAGAGTGTAGAGACACTCTTAAATAGCGGCCACGCGATCCAGACGCCACGCATCCAGCGCCCCACAAGCTCATACACCCGTCTGAACAGATAAAACCGCAGATGAAGGTCCTGTGCGACCGAAACGTCCGGTTTATGAAAATGTTCCTATCATGAAACAGATTGGGCAAATGGATGATATCACTATATGATACAAAGAATAAATCGCCTGAATTGCAAATACCAAAAATTGTGTGCCTCAATTTTACTTTCATGTATATTGGCTGCTTGCAGCCCTTGATCGGCACCAAAATATTAGTAGTGTGCGGTTCTCAATTTTCTTCAAAGTGTGGACGTGGTGACAGCATCAGGAGGCCACAGAGTGGCCCAATGACAGAGAGTGGAGGTGGCGGCAGCATGAGGAGACCACAGAGTGGAACAATGACAGTGTGGATGTGGTGACAGCATCAGGAGGCCACAGAGTGGCCCAATGACAGAGTGTGGAGGTGGCGGCAGCATGAGGAGACCACAGAGTGGCCCAATGACAGAGTCTGAAGGAGGTGATAGCATGAGGAGGCCACAGAGTAGCCCAATGACAAAGTCTGGAGGTGGCATCAGGATGAGGAGGCCACAGAGTGGCACAATGACAGAGTCTAGAGGTGGCAGCAGCATGAGGAGCCACAGAGTGGCACAATGACATAGTCCGGAGGTGGCAGCAGCATCAGGAGGCCACAGAGTGGCACAATGACAGAGTGTGGAGGTGGCGGCAGCATCAGGTGGTCACAGAGTGGCACAATAACAGAGTCTGGAGGTGGCGGCAGCATTAGGAGACCACAGAGTGGCCCAATGACAGAATGTGGAGGTGGCAGCAGCATGAGGAGGCTTTAGAGGGGCACAAAGACAGAATCTGGAGGTTGCGGCAGCATGAGGAGGCCACAGAGTAGCAGAATGATAGAGTCTGGAGGTGGCAGCAGCATGAGGAGGAAACAGAGTGGCCCAATGACATAGTGTGGAGGTGGTGGCAGCATCAGGAGGCCACAGAGTGGCACAATGACAGAGTCTGGAGGTGTCAGCAGCATGAGGAGACCGCAGAGTGGTCCAATGACAGAGTAGGAGGGGTGGAAGCAGCTTGAGGAGGCCACAGAGTGACCCAATGACAGAATGCGGAGGTGGCAGCAGCATCAGGAGGCCACAGAGTGGCACAGTGACATAGTGTGGAGGTGGGTGGCAATGCCTGTGCCCAATGAAGATGGTGGGTGAAAGAAGGAGCACTTGGCATCAGATGTGTGGCATCAGGCGGGTGTCAGCATCAGAATAGTAGCTGAGGCAGGTAGCCAGAAGAAACCGGTCTCTTTTGTCAAAGTGTTGGTGTGGCACCATGGATGATCTAGTCTGATGCATCCAGGAAATGGTGGGTGGAAATCCGGGCTGATCCATGCCTGATTCATCTTGACAAAGTTCAGTCTCTCCACATTTTGGGTGGACAGTCGAGTTATTCTTGGGGTAACTATGACCCCTGCCACACTAAACACCCTCTCTGATGCCACACTACTGGCCAGACAGGACAGCTTTTCAAGGGCAAACTCTGCTAGTTGTGGCCACAAATACAGTTTGGCTGCCCAGTAGTCCAGCAGATCTTCAATGTGGGGTGGCAGGGTCTCTTTCCAGGTATGCCACCACCTTCTGGTTCAGGTCCTGCTCCACGTCTAGCTGCTGGTGAGTAGTTTCTTCACTATGCGGGTGAAGGAAGCTGCTCATCAGCGACTCTAGACTCAGGCTGCTGCTGATGGAGCTGGTACTGCTCTTGTCACCCCACACCTCCCCAGCAGCCATGGCAGTGGAACATGAGCTCAAAGGCCCCCCCCCAGTCAGACCTGTGAGAGGATGGACGATGGCGCAGATAGGCAGCGGCCAACTGACTACATATGATGTCTCTATAGTAGTTCAGTTTGTCCTCCCTCTCAGCGGGTGTAAAAAAGGCCCCCATTTTGGACCGGTAGCGAGGGTACAACAAGGTGGAGAGCCAGAAGTCATCCCTCTGCCGAATGGTGACTCGGAGGGACTCCCTGCCTCCATCTCCACTGCATACTGCCACGATGTGCCTGCGTCATTTGCCTCATCTTCCTCTTCTCCCTCTTGCTCCTACGGCTGCTCCTCCTCTCCTGTCACCTTTGTCGAAAACCACCCATTTTAATACACATTGCTTGTGCTCCAATGTCCTCCTACTTCTCCTCCAGTTCAGCCCCCACAGGGCTGATGTGGCTGTGAGATTTAGTCGCCACGTCTCCAGTCCCCTGACCAGCCAGATTTGCCAGCATCTGTTCCAGGATGTGAAGCAGTGGAATGACGTCATTCATCCTGCAGTCTCTGGTGACTGACAAATAATGTGCCATCCTCAAAGTAACTGAGCAAATGGCAGGTGTCGCGCATGGGCTACCACTGGCTGACATCGAAGTTACACAGGGGAGTACTCCTGTCCGCTTGGATCATCAGGAAATCGTTTATGGCCTTTCTCTGTTCATACAGTCTGTCCAACATATGGAGTGTGGAATAACAACGGGTGGAAACGTTGCATATCAGCCTATGTTGGAGGATGCCGTTCTGCCGCTGCAGCTCAAGGAGGGTGTGCTTCGCGGTGTACGAGTGGCTGAAATGCATGTAAAGTTTCCTGGCACAAAAGCCTTTACTACAGATTACTGCACTGCAGAGCAGCAAATGTATTTATTCTTTTTGTGCTAATACACGTCACAAAAGGCTTTACAACAAATAAGTGCACCGCAGAGCGGCAAATACATTTTTTCTTTTTCTGCTAAAACACCCCACAAAAGCTTTTTCTACAGATTACTGCACCGCAGAGCGGCCAATGTATTTTTTCTTTTTCCGCTAAATCACCCCACAAAAGCCTTTACTACAGATAAGTGCACCGCACAAGTGCAAATACGACATAGAAATATTGCCTTGTTAATAAACCCTGTTAATGCCTGTATCTATCAGCACTTGCACCCTAATAAGAATGGTTTGCTGAAATTACAGAGCTATAAAATGGCAATTTGGATCCCCAGTCAGTGCAGCAAGGTGTAATCGGATTGTTCCTATTACCCAGGCTGTCACCTCCCCAACTGAACCCTGTTAAACAGAAATGCTGTGGAATGATTCCTCCCCATTCTTTCCCTACACCTTGAATAATCTTTCCCTGCACTTGCAAACTTTTTTTTTTCAGCACAATGAAGTTTTTTCTATCATTGTCCCTAGAGCCTGCAGACACGTCTCTCATTGCACTAAGTACGCTGGTGAATGGCAGAATCTAAGATGGCTGCTGTATTTTTAGGGCTGTGACATCACAGGGCTGGCTGCTGATTGGCTGCATGCATGTCAGTCTGGGTGTTCCCGCCTTCCCAGAGTTCTTTTCTCCATGTCCTCACAGGTGCAGCAGCCATTTTAGGAAAAATGTGATTCGTTACTAGTGTTGGGCGCGAATATTTGAATACCGAATATTAATCGCAAATATATATATTCGTATTTTCGAATATTCTAGATTTTTTTTTCACCTGAACCCATGATCCGTCCCTGCTTCTTGCTTGTGGGCAAATGAGAAGGCTGCAATGTATTTGTCAGAACATAGCAACATCCCTAGTAACCAATAGGAAAGTTTTTCTACAGTTTTTTAAAGTTCTGAGAGAGACATCAGTGTCATTGCTGTGCTCTGTGCTTTCCACACTACATTAGATAGATAGTTAGATAGCTTATATATATATATAATACAAATAGTTAGTGGGAGATAGTCAGTGTAGGTTATATCCTGATATAGTGGAGATGATAGGTTCTGCGTCCATACATACATGCTACAGACATAGTGCTGTGATGTCACAAGTTCACAACAATACTGAGTGCACCAATCAGTAATATGTAGTCAAACCTGCTAAAATGTGAAGTTTCACGTATTGCGCCAAAATATGTGCATCATTAATTGCCGATTAGCAAAATCGCGAATATATTGGAGCACTCTAACTGCATATAAAGCCATTTTTAATGTTCTGCTGTGCCAACCATTTTCTCCAGTCTCAGGAAACTTCTAGCAGCTTGGAAAATGTAGGAAAAAGTGCCTGTATCGCGCGCGCTTTACGCAAATATCAAGAAAATGATAGCGAATTCTCGAATTCGCAAATATATGACGAATAGTCTACAAATTATTTGCGAAATATTGCAAATTCTAATATTCCCCCTGACGCTCATTACTATTCGTGACTACGAAGTGCGAGGAAATTCAATCAAATTTTTCCTGAAATTCGGATCGAAACCACTTCGTCAGCTTCGATTTGCTCATCTCTACTTATTATGAGCCAAAACCAGGTGCGGGTCAAAAACACAGAACAGGTGTTGATCTTTCCATTATACCTGCTTTCTGAAGGCTTTTACCACTGGTTTGGGCTCACAATCACTGATGGAAATCACTGACTAAATAACTGATGTGTGAACAAAAACAGCAAAGTTTGTGTAGGTTGAGGTGACAGTCCAGGTACAGTGCCTGCAAGTGGCTAAATGCCATGTGTAATACCCCAGAGTGGTATTACTATTCCTATACCCTGCTACTGTCTTTGATAACCTGCCAATAATTTCATCTGTGTATTTATTCCAGGTCCTGTGCATTCCTAATCGTTGCTATGCAACTGTTATTCATTGTATTTCATGTAATGTGCGTGGTTGTCCAGCAGAGGGCAGTGTGTATCTGGCAGAGTGAGATCGATATCTTTAGATAGAATGGAACTTATCCTTCCATTCACCCCCTTTTGGGCAGAAGTGGGCTAGCCCTGCTTCCTACCAAGGGAGGGGCTTCAGGAGGTGTTTTAATCAGTCAGTCTTAGTGGATGCTAATGTTGGAAGCAGATATGCCAAGATGTAGCAGTGAGGGGAAGGCCATCCTCCTGCTGCAGGAGACTCTTCAGAGGGAAGCAGCTCACAGAGCACCATGACTCCTTACTGATTTACAGATAGAGTATCACGAGGGGGTCAACAGCCAAAGGCACCCAGCTCCAAAGGAACCAGAATCACTGCAGAGTCCACCTACCAGACTAAAGCAGAGTTTAGCACAGCAGAAAAGAAAAAAGTAGAATATTCAAGTTTGTCTGCTGGAACCAAGAGAAAGATCACTTCTTGTACAGATGCAAGTTGATTGAAGTAAGCTGTTGAACTTTATAAAGTCTGGACTCTAATTATTCTCTACTTTCACCATTACTCTGACACACACAGAAAACTATTGAGGCCGCAC
The DNA here is from genome assembly GCF_905171765.1 of Bufo bufo. Classification (NCBI taxonomy): domain Eukaryota; kingdom Metazoa; phylum Chordata; class Amphibia; order Anura; family Bufonidae; genus Bufo; species Bufo bufo. The sequence goes on from NC_053398.1 coordinate 126,639,647, forward strand.
CACACCACTCGGCATCCTAAAACCTCGGACACAATTGGCCCCATGTGTTCCATGTGCAGCTGTTTATTGACTGTGGGCACCATCCTAAAAAACTTGAGGGACACTCCCCAAATAGGCTTCAGTGTATAGCAAACACCCGTTTGGCCCTGTAACATATAACCTATAAGAGATACTAATAAAGAACATTAATCTACTTCTGACTTGCCTGTTTTTGTCGCCGCTTATCCTATTCTTCCTATTAGTGTTATCATAGGAATACTAGACCCTAATATAAGAAATCAATTTGTGGGAAAAAATGATTTTAATTGGACAATATAAAGCTTAGTATTTCCAGGAAGGGGGCAGAAAGTATTATTTTGGAGACACAAGTAAAAGGTACTTTTTGCATGGAGCCTATACCACTTTCAAATCAAAAATTGAATATAGCTACTGAGTTATTCAATAAAATATATCAGTACAGCGCCACCTGCTGTGTGTTCTGTCTCTTATTTCTCTGTCCACCTAAGTAACAATGCTGAGGTGGTCGCCTATGCTCAGTACCATCCTTCATCTGGTACCAGCTGGATCTACTGTTAGAACTGCAGCAGAAAAGAAACAGCCTGAAAGAAGAACACGTCTCCTGAGCAAGGACATGATCTATGATAGGGAGAGAGCTGCAGCAGAAAGGACATACTCCCTGATAAAGGACACACTCCCTGAGCTGTGATAGGGCAAGAACAGGAGCATAAAGGGCACTTTCCCTGGGAAAGGACACACCAATTGAGCTGCCAGCCTGATATAAATCTAGCAGAACAAGTGGAGGAATAATGGGGAAATCTAGGTAGAAGGTGGGTTCCAGCTTTGTTAGAAAAAGATTGTCATGTACTATAGGAAGTCTGATTTTTATGTTTTACACTAATCATGGAATAATACCTTTAAGGGGAACTAAGGGTAAAAGTCGGATAATTACTCTTTAAAGCGATGACCCTACTTATACTTAATCTGCATCATTCCTGCACATTGCCCACAAAGTGATGTTGGCCTTTGTCCTACGTTATGGAGAGGCCGCCATCCCACTTTTTATCAGTAGACCTGGAGAATCTCATAGATAAGGACTTGTGCTGAAACCACAGAAAGAGTAGCTGCAAAGTTTCCATCATCTAATCCTTACTAGTGCCGCTCCGTCATCTAAAGGCACAGTAACCTGATAAAAATGCAGTGAGTTGTTTTACCTCCCCTCCCTTACTGATCCAGCCATAATAAATGTCAGGGTCTAACTGTCAGACTACATATGTGAGACATGTATCAGATACGTACACACCATTGAGCTATGCACAAGCCCCCTGCGCCTCCCCCGCTAGGCTGTATCTCCACCGTAATTTTTAGGGTTGTATTTAATCGAATATGTTATCCACAAATCCATGTTCTCAGAAACTCAGACGTAATATGTGAGATTTCAAAATGATCTCAGTAAAAAATACACCATAAAAGCTACATCGTATGAGATTACAACACAGAAGATTTAATCACAGATCTGAAAGCCGACATCTGCTGCCAAATGCATCCAATGATAATGCGGACGTGCGCTGACACGCACTGCTAGGACCTTACACTGGAATGGAATCATATTGAGAGGAAAACTATTCATTTGTCGTTTTTTTTATCCTTTCTGCCTAAACTCTCAGCAGTAGATTAATTACATTTCATTGTAACATATTTCCGATTTGAAAGAATGAAATTAAAAAAATATTGCAATATTAAGTAGAAGTACTATTGGCAGTATAGTAGTAGTAATGGTAGTAGCAGTAGTAGTAGCAGTAGTAATCTCATAGATTGTAAGCTCTTGCGAGCAGGGCCCTCATTCCTCTTGTTCTAATTATTGACTTGTCTGTTGCTGTGTTATCTATGACTGCCAGTACATGATCCCCCTGATTGTAACACACTGCGGAATATGTTGGCCCTATATAAATAAAGATTATTGCTATTATAGTGGCAGTAGCAGTAATGGTAGTAATAGTAATAGTAGTAGTTATGGTAGAAGAAGTAGTAGTAATAATAGTATCAGTAGTAGTGGTAGTAATACTAGTACAGGTAGTAGTAATAGTAGTAGAAGTATTAGTAATAGTAGTAACAGTAGTAGTGGTAATAGTAGTAGAAGTATTAGTAATAGTAGTAGTGGTAATAGTAGTAGTACTAATAGTAGTATAAGTATAAGTAATATCAGCAGTAGTAGTAATAGCAGTAGTAGTAGTAGTAGTAGTGGTAGTAGCAGTAGTAGTAGTAGTAGTAATAATAGCAGTCATAGTTGCAGTATTATTTACAATAATAATATTACTATTAGTTGTAGTCTTAATTGTAGTACTGTATTATTAGTATTCATATTATTTGTATTATTAGTAGTAGTACAAATTGTAGTAGTTGTAATATTCCTAGTATTATAAGTACAATAATAATAATAATTATTTTTATTAGTAGTAGTAGTTGTAGTAGAAGTAGCAATAGTAGTAGTAGTATGGTATTATTATTATTAGTAGTAGTAGTAGCAGTAGTAGAAGTAATAATTGTAGTAGTAGTAAAATCACCGACAATTGATAGTTGGTGTCTGCGTATAATTACATATATATCTATTCTCGCTCCTAGTGATAAATGCTAAAAATCCCTTTAAAGTGTAAATCCTTCCCCCTCACGATTCGACCATGGAACAAATGCAGTGTGGCTATAAAAAGAAATGATGTTGAAAAAATGGGGGAAAGGAAGATATTGTGGGTGACCCAATTATATCCACGTCTAATGCACCAGAAACCAGCAAATGTATATCACAGAGTCAGCACAGAAGTTCACCGTATGTACGGCCTTGACCCCAGTGGGTCAGCTGCTAACTACACTGGGGCTGTCACAGGAGAAACGGGTCTGGTTACTTCCCTGCAGTGAAGTCTAGATTCCTGTATAGGGGTTAGAGGCTGGAGAAACCCTACACCAAACTGGTTAGTTGGAACAGTGGGTTCACAATCGCTAATCTGTAACAATTAGTAATAGTAGTATTAGAAGCGTTATTACTATTAGTAGTAGTAGTAGTAGCAGCAGCAATACTAGTAATATAAATAGTAGTAGTAGTACTATTATCAGTAGTAGTATTATCATTAATAGTAGTAGAAATATTAGTAAATCGTAACTATGATTAATATTATTATTATTAGAGATGAGCGAAGTTATGAAAAATTCGATTCGGCAGCTTCACCAAATTTTGACAAGAAACTAATTATTCAGCCTATCAATCAATGGGACCATTTTTAAAGACCACTTAGACAGAATTGCACCCATCTAACGGTAATTAAAAATGGTAATACGCTACTGGAATACAGCTTTTTGGGTTTAAAAAAAAAGAAAAAATTCACTCACCTCATCCACGTGCTAGCTCAGAGGCAGTCTGCTCCTCTTTTCCTCCTCTGTTCCTGCGCGGAGCGTGACAGCATCACCACATGCTCCCAGAGTAGTGCAATTGGATGAGGTGAGATTTTTTTCCCATTCTTTCTAAGACAACTCTAGCCACCATTTTAGGAAAAATGATTTGTTACCCTGAAAGCGCGAGCAAATTCGGCTTCATAATCGTATTTTTCCTAAACTTTAGATCGGATTCCGCTTCAGTTGCTCCAATTCGCTCAGCACTAATTATTATTATTATTATTAATAATATGATTATTACTAGTGTTGAGCAAATCAAAGCAAAACGAATCAACTTCAATCCGAATTTCAAGAAAAATTTGATTCGCTGCGATGCCGAATTTCCTCGTGTATCATGGTAACGAATCAATTTTTCCTGAAATGGCAGTAAAAATTACAAAAAATACATACTCACTTCATCCATTTGCACGTGAAGAGGTCGTCGCAGCCATCTTGATCGCAGAAATCTCACGCGGGGCGGCGTATGACGTCACCACGTCAGCGCTGGCCGTGATGATGGCCACGTCCAGCCAGTGTGGTGTCGTCATGACCCTTGAAAGGCCTAAATTGTAGCCTCAGAAGCAGCGATCAGCAATGACGGGGGGCGGGTGATTACCGTTCTCCGTCATTGTGCCCGCTACATACAAAGGAATGCGCTTCGTAATAAAGTAATTACCGGTAGCTACGAATCTAATTTCTTAGTGAAATTCTGCAAAACAGCAGAATCAAATTTTTTATAACGTTACTCATTCGTAAGTATTAGTATTACTGTTGCTATTTTTAGTAACAGTAGTAATAATGGTCATCGTCGTAGTACTAGTATTAGTGTTATTAGGTTTATTACTATGGTTATTATATTATTAGTAGTACTAGTTGTATTTGTATTAGTATTATACGTATTATTACTATTATTATACAGGTTGAGGCAAAAATCTGGAAACACTCTTTTAATTGGTGTAATACGTAGAAAATCTACTCCCAAGGTGCAACAGTATTGTGTGATACAGCATTTTTAACTGCCATTTCGTAGTCCACCATATTGAATTCAGCTCCAATGTTTCCTTGGGGAAGGGGATTATGTGATATAACAATCTTGGCTAGAATTTTCTTAGAAACCTGCTCAGTTTTGACCCATCTTTACCTGTTTAGGAGTTAAGCGAGCTCAAATCCTTCCAAAGGCGACATGACGCGTTTGATGTGGCCACCACTCTGCCGGATGCACATGGTTCAACGTTTCATCCTGTCTTCGTGAACATTCTGAAGAACCGCAGGTGATACTTCTTCACAGCACTGTAGGATTCATCACAAAGACCATCGGAGGGGAGGAAACTGGAACATCTGCACTAAATTGGTGGGGATTGATGAGGTGAATATTGACTGTTTTCTTAGTTTTGTACTTTTGCTGCTTTTTTTTAATTTATTTCAAATCGTCTGAAAGCCCCTTTAACACCAAAGAGTTAAACAACAACTTTGGCCCTGCTGCATCCACAATGCAGACGTAAAACCTCCCAGAATCAATACCCAGGATCACAACCCTTCAGATATTTGACGTGCTCATATTTATGGGCACTGCTCATTAGCTTTTTATGCCCATCAGGGAACCAGCTGCCTAAAATCTAAATATACAGTCAGATAAGAGATTGGAATCAGTCCCCGGGTCGTATATCATCGCTGCATTATGGAACCTACAAACCAGAGCTTATCTTCATTTTCAGAAGTATCAGATGTCATAGAGAGAGTATTGTATGGCATCTAGTTAATAAAACATAGCAGAAACAAATCACAGCTAGCAGGAATACAAAACGCGTATGCGTATGCAGATTTCCAGATCTGATGCCGTTTCATCAGACACCCCTAAAATATTTATTCCCTTTCAGCAAATGCTTAACTTTACATTAAAAAAAAAATCTACGGCAAGAGAAATCTACAGAGAACGACAAAAAACTAATAAGGCTTCTCGGCTGGCAGTGAGAAGGAAAATATTGGTATCGAGGAAGAAGGAAAATGAAAGATCTGAATTTCAGGACAGCATCTGGTAGTAATTAAAATAGTTTCTAATACCGAATGCAGATGCTGCCGTCTGTGAGCCCTTAAAGGAACATACTGTATACTGTTTGGTTTGTGTTTTGCTTTTGTTTTTTTTGGTTGGAAATCTTCAAGGAGATGATGTGTGCCTTCCACCACTAAGATTGGGTTTTGGGATTAAATCGATCTGGTGACCACCTCAATGGAAATACTTCTGCAGCTCGCCACCGGGGATTTTACAAGGTGGAGGATTTTGGCTTGGCTAAGTTTGATTTTAACACCTGATTCCATTTGTAATGGCCTGATTTGGGGTGGCCTCGATGCTACGCTGGGTCCCCCTGACACTGTCGAGGTGTCATCAGGTGTTGCTGCTCTCCGGGATGGATTGTAAGGCATGGTACATCCCAATAGGAAATAGGTCCATAGAGTCAGGGTCTGCCGTAAACTAGTGTTCTTCTTTACTGGAGGAACTCAAGTGCAAAATAATACAGGCGAGGCACTGCTTCCCGGCCAGAAGAAGGGTTTGATGCTGAGGAAACGCCTGAGCTAGCTGTCCCTCTCTCTCAAAAGGCTGGTATCCTGGCCAAAGGCTGGGGGCCCACGGTCTGTGGCTCAGTAGTCTGGCTGGCTCCTTGGTCACAGGCTGGTGACCCATGGTCTGTGGCTCGTCATCATCTCCATCTAAGCGTCTTCTTCTGGTCACTCATGCAGACTGGCATGCGTCTCTTCTTCTAAGCACTGATCCCTAACTGCAGAACACTAGGGGCTCTGCCTGCTCTCCTTATATACAGTTTCTAGCTGAACCAAACTCAGCCCAAACAGATACAATGTTACAATTCTCATCTCTCAGAGTTGCATTAGAACTTCAATGTTAGTGACAATGACCCAGCAGTTTTTCCAGACAAAAACAAGTCTTTAGACATAATAACAGAGCTAAACCAGACATTCAACATGTCAGTCTGTCTGGTTTTGTTGGTAATCAAGTCTGGCTTTTTCCCTTCAAAACAAAGTCTTTTTTAACTCTTATGGTAACTGTAGAAAATTACTAGCTTCTAGTGATGAGCGAGCACCAAAGTGTTCGGGTGTTCGGGTAATCGGTAGCGATATTCGTGCGCTCGGCCGAGCAACCGAGTATAATGGAAGTCAATGGGAGACAACCAGGCACCCCCCTGCTCGGATGAGGGGAGGGTGCCTGGTTCATAGCAAACAGGTCTGAAAGTGATGGAAACACCTCTGAAATCGATCACGAACAGCAGGGGGACCATGTCTGGATGCATCTTGGACTCCAATGTCGCTGCAGGGAACCATGTTGTACGCCACTTTTTAGAGGAAAAATTGTTAGGAAACATTCTTTCCTGTATATTTAATTGTATATACAGTGTAAGTGCTGCCAAAAATTGCAAGGAAGAAGCACTCCAATACAACCTGTATATCACCGAAAGGAGGGCCTCATACACACCCTTGAAAAATTATCCTTGATGGCCTGCTGGTGACCCTCCAAAACTTCACATGGTGCTACAATTTTTCAGGTACACTGCTACACTTCTAAAGCCTATGCACTAAGTGAAAGGGCTGCCAAATATTACAAGGAACCGGCACTCCAATACACCCTTTCTTACACATAAAGGAGGGCATCATACACACCCTTGAATAATTATCCTTGATGGCCTGCTGGTGACCCTCCAAAACTTTCGGAGCCAGGGCCTGCTGGTGACCCTATAAAAAATTAGGGGCGAGTGCCTGCTGCTGAGCTGACCTTCTAAAACATTATATGTGAGGGCCTTCAGGTGAGCAGAAAATTATCTGCTGGAATACTGTATATATGGTTGCGGCCTAAACGCACACACAGATGTGCCCAAAAGTAGTTAAATGTGTCCCAAATACAAATAATTCTCTGCTGGACTACTGTATATAAGGTTGCGGCCTAAACGCACACACAGATGTGCCCAAAACTAGTTTAATTTACCCAAAATATAAATAATTCTCTGCTGGAGTACTGAATATAACGGTTGCGGATTGAATGCACAAAAAGATGTGGCACAAATTAGGTTAATTTCCCCAGAAAAAAATGTCTGCTAAACACACTGCTTTCTGATAGCGTACTGTAAATCTCACTAATATCAAATCTTTCTGTCTTTTAAAAGTTTTTAGGTACTTAAAAAAGCGATTTTCCAGCCCTGCTCTATCTGTCCCTTCCTGAAGACGCCCGTCCCTGATACTGCTGAATTTAACCCCATGTAAAAAAATAAAAAAAAACTGTGCTGCACTGCTGTCAAACACATGCTGTAGTCCTTAAGAGGACTGTTTGGTCTTTCAATAGTTTTTTGGGAGTTAAATCTGTGAATTTCCAGCAAAACGCTATCTGTCCCTGCCTACTGTCTGCTCTGCCTGACGCTGAATGATCCGAGCGCGGGACATCGGCTCCTATATAAACTGGTATAACGTGCTCACAGACGAGCTGATTTTTGGTCCTAAGGTCCTAGGGGGCAGGAGCTGATGGAAGTGCTCCCTTGTCTCCTCAGCAGCCTAGCTAGCTCTCCCTCATGACAGGTAGTCAGACCAACCTACTAATATCAATTCTAACCCTAGGACCATGAGCGTAACTAAAGGCTCGTGGACCCTGGTGCAAGAGTTCAGCTTGGGCCCCCCTTCCCTCAGTGCTTTGTGGCCAGTGGTAGGGAGCACATAGCCTTTGTTCTGGCTGAGGCAAAAATTTAAACAGCACACCCCTATGCCAAATTCTTGACCTAACCCCTTCCCTCTAGCCAGAGGTGTAGCTTGATCTGCATGCACTTTCTACAATACCAGTGTCTTCTTATGTGGCACAAGGGTCTTCCCTAAGGACTGCTACCTCTGCACCCACTATAGCTAAACTCCTGCCTAGGACCATAAAGTTCAGAATGGAATAGACAGTCATTCATTTAATTGACCTAGAGAGAAAGGCTTATCGGACCATCGAAAGGACAGCCGTTTGTCCAGAATGTACAAATGGTTGTCCTAACAAATTAGTCGGCAGACTAGATGCTCCAATTGTGTTCCTCATCCATAAATTGCATCCCGCTTTCTCAATGGTGCTGGAGGTGGCCGCCTACTCTTCCTGTTCCTTGTGCTGACCCAATCTCCGGTCAATCAGGCTTATCACTAGGGACACAGTACGGATCCGAGTCACTATCCACATCAATCAAACGTACTTTAAAATGACATCGTTTGTAAGGCTGAAAAATATCCATGCATTCAGTTCTGCCCATTATCCTGCAAGGTTGATCTAGAGGAATAGATAATATTTCACCTCTGATATGGATCGTCATTTTTATCCAGTGTCCCTCGAACTGCCATAGACAGGAAGTGGACAGAACAATAGAATAAAGGAGTTAAAAAAAAAAATTCACATCTGCAAAAAACATTTAGAGTTATCTATCTAACGTCTTTTGCCGTTCTTCAAGAATATCGGTCCAGCTGACAAAATAACATCTTCCCCTGGTACGTAAGCAAATTTAATAGCTTTATTTTGTATGCCGTAGACATTTCATAAAGGTCATCCTAATTGGCAATGCACATGAAAGTTCACAAGTGGAACAATTTTATGGATTATTTGAGCGGCAAGAGTTAAGAAATTCCGAATGAAGCTTCAGCGGCGATCAACCACCTCGTGGAAAGTGTGGATGGAAATTGGAGCATTGTAATGCAAAGACGAAGCTCGGAGAGAATGTCAAGTGGGCGGAACGTCAGCCGAGCGTGTTTGCGCTTATATTGTTAGGGGTCCTCCAATGATGCACTCGTGACATTTTGTTACATGAAAAGGCACTTGCGGTCACACAACCGCTCAATCTATTTATTTATTTTCTACTTTAAGTACGAATTTAATCGGCACCATTTTTGATCGTAAATTGACGTATTTGTGCATCGGGAATTATTTATGGGAATGTAAATGGGAGATTGTATTGACATTTAACGGTATTTCGCTGCTTTGTATAATAAATGGTATTTAATTGGACAAATACTTTATGTAAGTCATGTTTCTTTTTTAATAAAATGTGACCACAAATCCCTTAAAAAGCGCCTGTCACCTCTCCTGACAGTTCTGTTTTAGTAACTACTTGCATCCCCCATGTAATAACAGTTGTGGAGCATCTATTTTTATGACTATGGCCTCATGCACACGGCCGTTGTTGTGGCCTGCATCCGAACCGCACATTTTGCGGCTCGGGTGCGGACCCATTCACTTCAATGGGGTCGCAAAATATGCGGACAGCACTCCGTGTGCTGTCCGCATCTGTTGCTCCGTTCCGTGGCCCCGCAAAAAAAATATAACATGTCCTATTCTTGTCCGCTTTGCGGACAATATTAGGCATTTCTACAATTGACTGCCCATTCCGCAAATTGCGGAAGGCACAGTTTTTTTGCGGATCCCCTGTTTGCAGACCGCAAAAAACAGAACGGTCATGTGCATGAGGCCTATATTGTGTCATTCCTCTGTTATTCCTTTTAGAAGTTATGTATAAATTGCCAGCAGTCTGCAGTGAAAGTCCAGGTCAATGTTACCGGTTGGGGGGGGGGGGGGGTCCCTGCACAGTCTGACACTATCCAATCAGTCCTGAAAGTGTCAGACTGTGCAGGGGCATAGCCCGAACTGGTAACATTAAGCTGGAGCTTCATTGCAAACTGCTAGCAATTCATTCACAAGGGTGGATTCACACTAGTGTTAGGGATTCCGTTATGGCTTTCCATTATAACATGGTTATAACGGAAAATAACGGAATGCCCAGACAGAATGCAAAACGGAAACGGAAGCCTTTAAAAGGCATTCCGTTTGCTTTCCATTCTAATAGAAGTCTATGGGAAAGCATAACGGATCCGTCAGGGTCGGGTCGACAGGACTTTGTTTTCCGTCTTGAATAACGGGACCCAGACGGTTCCATTTTGATTCCCATAGACTCCCATTAGGATGGAGAGCAAACGGAATGCCTTTTAAACGCTTCCGTTTTGCATTCCGTCATAATACAAGTCTAAGGGCAGAAGAACGGATCCGTCCTTCGTCTTATGGATCCTGTGATAAACATGTTATAACGGAATCCCTAACGCTAGTGTGAACCCACCCTAACTTGTAGCAGGAATAACATAGGATTGGCGCAACATAGAGTCATAAGAATAGATGCTGTATAATTGTTTTTACATGGGGGGTGCAAGTAGTTACTAAAACATACATGTCAGGAAAGGTGAGAGGTCCTCTTTAAAGGGGTTGTCCAGGCTTTTTACTATTGATGAACTCAATATCAGTTCGGCGGAGGTCAGACACCTGGCACCCCTGCCGATCAGCCGAACGGGGAGACGGAGTGCGCACATATCGTCTCCCTTCTCTCTTCCTGCTCACTGCTGCTTCTGTCCTATAGACATACAGCAGCGGACAGGAAGACAAAAGGCAGGCGGCAGGTGCGTGATGTCTCCCTGTACAGCTGTTCAGCGGGGGTGCTGGGTGTCGGACCCCCGCCGATCTGATATTGATGACCTATCCTGAGGATAGGTCATCAATATTAAAAAGCCCGGAGAACCCCATTTAATTCTTCTAGAAAAAGACGTGCCCAGCATAGGATAATTTCTGTCAACTACCATGGGGTGCACCTCACCTGGCATGAGACCGCTGCACGACAATTAGAGGCAACCCATAAAATCAGTGATCCCGCGCCATACTGCTGGCATCATGCCTCCCATCGCCAAAGCTGAAATGCAGCTGCTTGCCAAATCTCTGCTTACACCACAAGGATATATTGAAGAGTGTGTAGCGGAAGTAATTTCATCTACACATAGCGAGATTCGACTGAATATGTAGATTGTCCAATGCATAATATTTGCAGCAATGAGCAATCAAATCAGCAGGTCCTGAAATCTCCCCCGTGGCATCTAGCGAGGCAGAAAGCTTCATCAATTTCTTCATTATTAGGATTCCGCTTTAAACTTTTTTTCCCATCTCCTACCAAATTTGGACTTAATACAAGTCATGCGTAGAGCTGTGTGGATTAATTAAGATTATCATTAGCTGTTTGACATGATCAGTGGATGGATTCGCTTCTTTGCACTGCTAAAGTAACACAGCGCAATATGTGCTTGGAATGTAGATGTGGGATAAGGAGGTGCAGATACCATCGCCGCTCTGCATGGGAAAGCTGATGATCTAGACTAGCCGCTCAATGCCCATTACTAATACATTTTTAGGAAATTTTGAGTTAGGCCTCATTCACACATCTGTGACAAGATGGTCAGCGGACAGAATGGGACATGCTTCGGTGCTGTCATTTGAATCCGGGGGTAAATCACTGATGTGTGACCACTTGTGTTGAGTGAATCGAAGCAAAACGAATTGACTTTGATCCGAATTTCTGGAAAAAAATTCTATTTGCTGCAAAGACGAATTGCCTCACGTTTTGTGGTGGTTCCGAATCAAAACGGCAGCAAAAAAAAAACATACTCACTTCATCCATTTGCCGTCGCGTCCATCTTAAGTGAAGAAGCCAGTGATGACGTCACCGCACCTGGCCAGCGTGATGACATAATAAAGTCACCACGCGCAGTTTGTTCAATCAAGATGGCCGATACGGTCCCTCCACGGATGAGTGAGTATGTATTTTTTTTTATCCCAAGTAATCCCTGAAAGGCCTCCATTTTAACACCAGATGCTGCGATCAGCGACAAACGCAACATCTGAGGGGTTCAACGACGGGGGTCGGGGCGATCACCGTTCCTCGTCATCGCGCCTGCTACATACAATGGAATGCGATGCGTGATGGAGTAATACACGCCAAATCAAATTTATTTCTGAAATTCGGCAAAGCAGCCAAATAAAAATTTTCATAACTTCGCTCATCAGTAGTAAATACACACATTAAAGTCAATGGATATGTGAGGAATCCGTGGAGATCGAGGACAGATAGAAATCCTGATGCATCTGTAATCTGGAGAGGGCAGTGGCTACAAAGAGTGTGTCTTGCTCTGGAGGACCCAGCATGTCCATGTATTGAACAGACAGCCCACCTCTTTCATTAAGCACTGTGTAATACTCAGTTTCCCCTGCGGTGGCACTGCAGGGAAATTGAGGACTTACTGCCAGGTTCCCTCACAGATCACAGCTGATCACTAGAGGTTCCAGTTGGAGGGATTCCCTGTGATGAGTTTATCAGAAAGGAACTCTTTTAACAAAAGGGGCTAACCACAGCAAACTTCTTGGACCAGATTAAAGGGTATGGCCACTTTCAATCATTTTCCGGTACGTTATTTAGTAAATGTTAGTGGATATTGGTAACGATCTAAACGATGAGACTATGATCCGTATTCACTAAATTAAGGGGATTTTATTATTCAAGTGAATGGCTTCACTCAAAGTCACCATGCATTATAGTCCCCCTGACAACTTCAAGAGAAAAGAGCACTTGTCAGCAGGATAAACCCCCATTAAATCAGGGCTACTACCTGGTAGGATTGATCCTGCAGATTAAAATGATTTCTGTCCAGCACAGAAGATAAAATCAAAAATTTTTATTGTAGAAATTAGTAAAATTCCATCTTCACAATTTTTAGAGCAAGTTATGGCCAACGCGTTTCGATCAGAACGATCTTAGTCATGGCAAACGGACGGATCAGCTGCCGGGCCTCTTCTGAGTGAGCCATTAATTGCCGGAGTGGGGGGTTGCGAAGAATTTACCGGAAGGGGTGTAGGCCTGTTCAAAAAATTGCTGTGGGGCCCATTCATTTCTAGTTACGCCACTGCTGTCAGCATCTTTTGCAGTTCCATTGAGATGAATGGGCCAGCAAAAAACGTGGATAGGATGCGGACCGAAACTACGGCCGTATGCTTGGATTATGATAACATTGAGAGAACTGTATCTTCTACGAGCTAGCCTTCGTAAAATCCAGCTCCTACTTCCACTAGACAGTAGGCTGCTCTGTACACGTCAAGATATTTTACACGTACCATCATATTTAATGTGGACAGCTGCTGCAGCCGTCACGTAGAGCGAATTCTGGGATCGACTGCTTAAAAACTCCAGGCTTAATTAGACTCTTGTACCCAAGTGTAACCCGCCTCTCACACACTCACCTACCTGCTGGGATCCTGCCGTGGAGCAAATCTCTTCTCTCTGCTCATTTGATTTCAATACCCCCGATGAGCGAAAAATCTCCTGACGGCAGCGAGAAGATGATGTACGCGGCGGCTGTGTAAATAATAATTTCCCCTTCGGAGCTGAGAAACAAGCTTGTGATTCTGTGTTCTACAGACGCAACAGGCGGGGTGTAACCCTCTGGAGTCTGATACACAATTGAAGAGGGTCCTCCTTGGTCGCAGCTCATGTTAAACCTTTGCTATTGGAAGTTTTGGGGGTTTTGTAAAGCTAAAATTTGCTGAAGGACTCCCCTTAAATGGTTGCATTTTAAAGGTGTGTTCTGGGAGTTCAGTATTGATGTCCTTTCCTCAGGATGGGTCATCAATATCTCATCAGTGGAGGTCCTACTCTCGGCACCGTCTGTTCGAAGAGACCAATGTTCCCTTTAAGCTGTGTGCTCTGGAAAGGAGAGGGTTAAAACAACATACTAACGAGGATTAACGAGCCCAATAACAGCTTTAGCTGCTGCAGAGTTTGAATTTTTTTTTTAACTCGATTCCAGAGAACATAGCTTTGAGGGAACAGTGGTGAGCGCTGCTGTTTCCACCTAGGCCGTGTGACGTCAGGTTCATTGATATGACCTAGGTGAAGCTCAGTCCCATTCAAGTGACTAGGCCTGGGCTGCAATACTAAACACAGCCACTATGCAGTGTATGGCGCAGTACTTAGTAAGCTATAGGGAGGCCGCAGCCTCTTCAAACAGCTGATCAGTAAGGGTGTTAGGAGTCAGAACTCCACCGATCAGATACTGCATCAATATGCCTGAGGAGGTGGTGATGGAAGAGGTGGTCACTAGTGATGAGCGACAGGGGCAATATTCGAATTTGCGATATTTCGCAAATATTTGGGCGAATATTCGTCCTAAATTATTATTTTCTTGATTGCAAAAATCGCCAATGTAATATGCACGTATTGCGCGCAATACAGGCGTGGGTCACTTTTGCTAAATTTTTCAATCTGCTAGAAGTTTCCCGAGACTGGAGAAAATGGTTGGCACAGCAGAACATTACAATAGCTTTATAGGCAGATAGAATGCTCCAATATATTCGCGATTGCGCAAATCGCAATTAATGATGCGCATATTTTGGCGCAATACATGCACACTTCACATTTTAGCAGGTCTGACTACATATTACGGATTGGTGCACTATGTATTGTTGTGAACTTGTGACATCACAGTAGTGTTGAGCGCGAATATTAGAATAGCGAATATCGCCACTTCGAGAATTCGCAAATATTTAGAATATAGTGCTATGTATTTGTGTTTTTTTTTCATTTGAACACATGATTCCTCTCTGCTTCTTGCTTGTGGGCCAATGAGAAGGTAGCAAAGGAAGCAATGTCAAGTTCACAACAAGACTTAGTGCACCAATCAGTAATCTGTAGTCAGACCTGCTAAAATATGAAGTGAAGTTGCACGTAGTGCGAAAAAATATTCTAATCACTGCCGATTAGCGCAATCGCGAATATATTGGAGCACTTGACTCTATCCGAATATAAAGCTATTGTAATGTTCTGCCGTGCCAACCATTTTCTCCAGTCTCAGGAGAAATTCATGAAACTTCTAGCAGTTTGAAAAATTTAGCCAAAGTGACCCACGCCTGAAATTCGAGTTACAAATTCGCATCACGTGATTTTTACATTGCCAATTTTTCGCATTCAATAAAATAATCTTGAATTCTCGAATTCGCAAATATATGACGAATAGTCTACAAAATATTCTTGAAATATCGTGAATTCGAATATAGCCCCTGCCACTCATCACTACATCACAGCACTATGTCTGTAGCATGTCTGTATGGACAGTAGAACCTGTCACACTACCTAACACCCTGCACTGCAACAGCTCCACTATATCAGGATATAACCTACACTGACTATCTCCCACTAACTATCTGTATTATATATATAAGCTATCTAACTATCCATCTACTGTAGTGTGGAAAGCACAGAGCACAGCAATTACACTGCTCTCTCTCTCAGATCTGAAAAATACTGCATACAAGGGATGCTGGGGAGGTTCTTATATAGTAAGGGGTAGGCAACTTTCCTATTGGTTGCTAGGGATGTTGCTAAGCTCAGACAAAGCCATTGCAGCCTTCTCATTGGCCCACAAGCAAAGAAGGGAGGTTCCTGATGAAAAATATTTTTTGGAATATTCGCGAATACGAATATATAGCACTATATTCTAAATATTTGCGAATTCTCAAATATTCGCGCCCAACACTAGTGGTCACTAAAAGAGCTCAAGAGGGGCCTGGATGTATTTAAGGAGGGTAATAATATCACAGGTTATAGTTACTTGAAATGGGTCGTTGGTCCTGGGAGTTATTCTAATTGAGTGATTGGGAATTTTTTTTCCCCTAAAATGAGGAAAATTATCTTCTACCTCACAGGGTTTTTTTGCCTTCCTCTGGATCTACTTGCAGGCTGAAGTGGATGGACAGATGTCTTTTTCCAGCCTTACAAATAAGGACGAGCAAAGCAAGCTTCTGGTCCGAAGTCACTTTGCTCAAAACTTCGAGTCAATGCTGTATGGAGACCCGTCTCCATATGGTAGTAAAATGTATGGGCTCTGACAAGGCAAAATGAGTTATAATCGAAGTCTCGCGAGACTTCGGTGAATAACTTCGGGATTTGATTATTAAACTGGAAAACCAGTTTAAAACAGGTATCCGAAGCCGACTTCAGAACCAAGTTTTAAAATGGTTGTCAAGTTTAAAAATTAAATCCCGAAGTTATTCACCGAAGTTCCATGAGACTTCAGGAATAACAAATTTCCCTCACCGGAGACCATACATTTTAATCCTGTACAGAGACCAATCTCCGTAAAGCATTAAAACAAAGTTTTGAGCAAAGCGACTTCGGATCTAGGATCCAAAGCTCGCTTTTCTCATCCCTACTTACAAACTATGTCACTATGTAATAATCAGAAAACACCCATAAATCCCATTTAAAATGAAAACATATTACCAGTTAAAGGGAGGAATTGAGTACATTTTCCCCTACCAAACTACTCTAGATAGATAGGCGGCAGAATATCAAGTTTGAACTTACCAATAAAGCCGTTTATAGTGATGGTATAGTGGAGAAAATGAAGTTTAATTCCTCTCAGCCACTGGGCATTGCTTAAACCAGGAAGTGTCCTGAGGTTTACCACTATTCATTCTCTAACTCCTCCAACCAATTCTGGTCACGATTGTGACCTCTTTAGTCACAGTCGCCAATTTGGGTCAATAAAATGCATTTAAGCAGTGTTTTAGGGGGTATTCCAAGATACTCTTAATGATGACCTAAGATCAGGATGGGTCATCAATATTAGATCGGTTGGGTCCCAGCTGTTTAAGGATGCTGCAAAGATCAGGTGAGCACCACAGGCTCCTTGCAGCCTGCCATGGTATTGCAGCTCAGCCCCATTCACGTGAAAGGGACTTAGCTGCTCCTAGGCCATGTGACAGATGGAATGTGACATCACTGGCCTAGGAACAAGCAGCAGTGATCACCAGCCTCTCCAAGCAGCTGATCTTTGGCGTTGTCAGGATTTGGGCCCTTGCCGATCTGAATTTGATGACCTATGCTAAGGATAGGCCTCTTTAACACAAGCCAAAGTGCAGTGCCATCTCCATCATACAAAGAATACCAGCAATGGACTCCATTTATCTATTTTGGCCTCCAACGGGGTGTCCATCATTTCAACAACAGCAACGTCTGATGAAATTTTCAAAGTATAGTTTGAACAGACCCTTCAACACAAATGTGTACACAGCCTAAGTGATGAAAGAGCTATAGGCTCCCACTGGCCATGGGCTATCAGCCACAACCTTAATGCTCGAAAGTTCTGTTCACCTTGATTGTCTTCATTATAGATCCATCATCGGTTAGTCCCACATAAATAGATATTATTAAAATTAGAGTTTCATTTTGGGTAAAATGCTCTTTTCGAGGGCTGGATAAAAAAGCTGAACCACACTTTGGTATTCTGCACCATTTCTACGTTTCATCCAGGGGTGAACTACCAACGAGGCCAAGTGAGGTGATCACCTAAGGAAGCACCAGATAGGGGCAAGAGGGGGGGGGCAGCGGAAGGGCCATGGGAAATGAGTGCTTTCATTGTGGCAAAGGGGTTAGGTTAAGAAGTTGGCATTGAGGAGGAGGGACGTTTTAGTTTTTGCCTCAGGCAGTTGAAAGGCTAGGTGCTCCCCTGGTCTCATCTTGCCATACTTCACATATGTCAGCAATGTCTTCATCTCACTATGGGACTGGATATTTAATTCATAAGGAGGTTTATTTGCTAACAAAAAATATTAAAAAAATGGGCATATTTGAAAATGAGACAAGGTTGCTGGCTTGGTCCACTGTGTATAAAGTGAGCTTTCCATTTCAGACACATGAAGACCTTGGCAAGGAGACAAATCTGTTCTGGCAGGCCAAATGTCTTTTTGATGGAATAAATAAAATACTTAGTTATTCTCCAGCCACTTCTTCTTGTTGAAGACATATTGCTTGTGCCCTACTCGTGCCCTTTTCGCTCCCTTTTTTGGATTTCTAACCAACCTTTATCCCTTTACGCGACTCTTAAGCCATTGCAAAGTTTCAGAGCGCTTGATAGAGTCGTCAAAAAAACTGAGCTGGTGAAAATAGAACGCGTTTCACAAAATGGTAATTGGCTTCACTCGCTGCTTTGCTTGTGGCTAAAGATACAATGTACAGTTGAACCCAGAAGGTTACAGACACTATATAAGAAGACACATATGCATGTTTTTCTCAATGTCTGACATGAAATTAAAATAAACCTTTCCTGTTTTTGGTCAATTAGGATTACCATAATTATTATTATTTGCCAAATGCCAGAATAATGAGAGAGAGAGAGAGAGAGAATGTTTGCCTTAAAATATTCTCTCTTTCATTATTCTGGCATTTGGCAACTAATAATAATTATGGTAATCCTAATTGTCCAAAAACAGGAAAGGTTTATTCTGATTTCATGTCAGATATTGAGAAAAACATTCATATGTGTCTTTTTATATAGTATATGAAAACTTCTGGTTTCAACTGTAAATACTGGTGGAACTAAAGTGTGAAAGCCTTATCTCAGCCTGGTATACAAAAAGAATATTGATCAATAGTCATAATAATCCTATGAGAAGCCATTAGAGAAGGTGCACATATTACATCTTTAAATAGCACCTATCAGCAGGACCAACCCCATTGGACACGGAATATTATCTGACAGAGTTGATCCTGCTGGCCAAAATGATACCGGGCTTATGAAAATCCATTGCGACGTTCCCAAGAAAATAAGACTTTTCTTCTTTATTCAGATGAGGGCTTCAGTTCACCAAGGGGCTTGGCCAGCAGTGACAACCTGAGATGCTGAGGTGCACCAATGTGCTAGGCCAACCCTTTAATGCACAGAAAGCCTTATTTGTAAAAAGCGTAAAAAAAATTTTTTCTTGGGAATCAAGGCCGGTATCATTTTGATCAGCAGAATCACCCCTAAAAGACAGTGTGACAGGTTTAATAGGGTTGATCCTGTTGATATCTGCACTTAAGAGAGCTGTTACTTACCAGTCAAATCTTGATAAAAAAAAAAAAATTATTCCAAAAAGATATGAATTTGCACAATCTGATGTTGACCTAATTCTTCTTAGGTTGGCCTATTTTACCACTAAAACATTTATATCACAATTTCAGAAAAATCTATGGACTAGACCAGGGGTACTAAACAGGTAGACTATAGTCAAAATTAGGACCATGGATGTCAGTTTCCCAGACCTCCTGTTGCTCAGACCGGAGGGAAGTGTGCAAACTTGGGAACTAAGTTGGGGAAGGGATGGAGGTAAACAGGGAGAAGAAACAGGACCACCTAAAAACAGTGTCAGCACATTCCCACCTTCTTTGTGTGTCCTCTGCCTGTGGGTGTTGCACTGTATGGGAGGTAAGGTAAAATTATATGTAAAATGGGAAAAAGCACGGTTTTACATGGGATTAAGGCAAATAGGATTGTGTCTCACATTAACAACCCTAATGTCAAAATTAATATTTTTTTACTCCCCCCCCCCCAAAAAAAAATATGTACGTTTTCCACGACAGTCTCAAGTCCCTTCAGTGGGACTGAAGCATGAACTCAGCCTTATACTTTGTAGGTAATCTGCAAGGTTTCCTTCTAAGCTAAGCAATACAAAGCCAATATCAAATCAAACATTTCACGTAATGGGGGGAGTTCCCCACCTCACTTTCCCGCAAACCCAATGTTGGGACTAATTTTTTTCTATCTTGCCCTCACCACTTTCCAAAAAGGGCCCCTAGTGAGGCTGGGGAGGGACGAAGCCAGTGGCCTCATCAAAATATTTTCATTTATGCCAGTTTTCTCACATAAATGAAGATAGAAATCTACAGAAGGTCCGAGCTGCAGTAATGGAATGCTGGAGGATGCGTCTAATTTATGACAAGTCCTGTGCATCATCAAAAAATGCTGGTCTATGATAAGTCTCCTGCTATGTGCCCAAATAATTAGTTTTAGAAAACCAGATACACCGGACCACATGGCACTCAGAGAAGCAATATTAAATGGCATCCAGGTTTGGTGCAGTGAAGATTGTTGTCTACATCACCAGTGGTCTAGGGCAGTAAAGGGTTTCATTTATGTATCCCTGGTGGTTTAGGCAAGTACAAAGCTTAATGTTTGTACGCTTGGTTGTCTATGGTAGTAAAGGTGTTGGTGATCAAGCACAGTGAAGGGCTTCTCTAGTGGTTAATCTTAGGATCGTTAGTGGGCTAAGGGAATGAGGAGATCATTTAAAGAATCACTGGAGGTCTAGGGCAGTGAGGGGGTTAATTTCAATATCGCTGGTGTTCTAGGAAATGAATGGTTTTAATGTAACAATATCAGGTGGTCTACTGCAGGTAAAGATTAAAAGGCCTAATGGAAACAGTGGAAAGGTCAACCAGTTGTTGATTTCTGCTTCTGTCACGGTGGGGAGTGGGGGAAACTCCCCACCGAACACAAAAAGGGAGATGGGGATGACAACTAGGCATGGACACAGGGAAAAGGGAGCAGGTCACCTCCTACATCCACCCTTATCCTGGCTCTGACTCCTCACACCGTATGAGCGGACCCAGAAGGTAGGACGACTCATACCCAGGAACCTTGGACCCAGGAATCCCTGAACATCCCTACCGATAATGAAAGGGCATGAGACAATCTGTTCCTCCAAGATACGGAAGAACAGGAGTCTCACCCAACCTAGATGCAGGGAAAAGAGGAGACCTTGAGCAGCTAATGGATTGGCAGGTAAGAACCAGAACAACACACTTATTTGCCGCAGCCACACGACTGGAACCTGTGCATATGTACTGGAGCCCACACACCAAACAGGACACAGTACCAACACCAAACATAGGAACCAGCGCACCAGTAACTGCCTGGACCCCCATGCTGACAGGATGCATGAAGACACCAGGCAGAGCTGCTCACTGATTTGTAGTTCCCCCTCCGGGGAACCCTGGGGCCCTCTCACCGAAGGCACAGTTACACAGGGAGATGTCTAGCATCCATGTAGGACTGAGCATACACCATAGACAGACGAGACATGGAGCACCAAACAAGACATCACAACACCCACCCATAAATAAACAACACCATACCACAAAATGGATAGTGAAGGAAAGGAGAAAACAGGAAGACAATGGAAATACATTGATGTCCCACTAGGTGGCCCTGAAGGACTAGGCAGATGGAACACCCAGGAAACTGACTCCATCCCGAAAGCCATAGGCAATATAAACCCCTAGTGGCCACACCCAGCCAGGTAGTTAACCCCACCAGAACCAGACAGGGAAAGAACCAGGAGGAAGGTAAAAACATGCTACAACAACAACACGTTGCCCCTGGCAACCAGCATGCACGGCACATGTGTTACGGCGAACAACAACAAAACCCTGACACAGCTGTGACAGCTTCCTCCTCAATTCCTTGAATTTATCATAGAGATGAGTTCAGGGAGATTACAGAGATTACTGTTCAGCTATAACTGTATGCCTCTGCAATTCTGTCTATGATCTAGCACAACAATTCAGAAACAATTCTGGCTTAGGAGCCCAGTCGCTCCTATAGCTATGTCCCTTGTAGAGATTAATGGAGGGCATCGTTTGTGGATGGCCTTGTGGGTCATTGTCAATATCTTAAAATGAATCTGTTAGGCAATGGGCAACCAACGGTGCAGCCTAGACTGCATTGATGATGTCTCTGACTCAATCTGTCTCAACCACTGGTCTTAAGATGATCATACACATTAGATAGAAGTTGGCTGAATACCAGTTGAACAAACATCTGGTGAATCTTTCTTTTACAGACACGGCCATAGACATTATAGTTCATACTGGCCATTACAGTTCAAATTGCACATGCACTGGCTATAAAACTAGGCGATGGATGAAAGATCTTCCTTGGAATTTTCTTTCAAAAAAGATCTTTCATTCACGAACAATCCTTCTTTGAACAAAATATCTTTCGTCCGACTATCGGACAAAAATAAATAAATAAATAAACATGGCTGACTTATTTTCCAAAGATATTGCTCTGTGAGCGGTTCGCTAACACAATCATTGTTAAATTTCAACCGATGAACATTCGTTTTGGTTGAAATTGTCCATTTTGATCAACTTTAGACTAATATGTGTGACTACCTATAAAGGTCACGTAAGGTGGTTGGGCACGTCATTGCTGCAGAAATTATATCTCTACTTTCAACTGTCCGAAACCTGATTGTCAGGTTTCGGCCAGACAAAAACCGTAGCATGCCGGAAAAGTGCCGGATCACCGCCAGATCCCTTCATAGTCTATCTATGGGGTCCAACGGTGAACGTCAGTATCCAGCAATGCTGGATCCACAGAACCAAGATGTGGATGTGGCCTTACTGTAGATTCCTCAGTATGCAGGATCTGATAGCACCTTACCAGTTCCTTTATTACTATGAAGCTTCTCCCACATTTTCTTCCCATCCGAGAATACACAGACCTAGCGCTGCGCACATTTGGTACGGAAATGCATTGTATTGACTAATTAATATGTTCTTCTAATGTATATTTCATATGCAGTCCTGCGAATGGTTGGTGCATAATTTTGCATCAAATTGAATAGAAGTCAGCATCCTGTATGGCACATAACTTATTTACAAGTCAATCTGCAAGTGCAGAAAGTACCTTTTGTAGCTGTATCTGATTACTGTGGATTCTCTTTGTTCAGTTTCCTCCAGGCTCAGGACAAAGACTAGTACTTGATCAATGCCCAGGGAGAAAAATAGCTTCGAAACTGCAGGGTCCTAGAAGAGTGCAGCCGCACTGAACGTATATATATCAATGCTATTACCTGTGCATACAGATTTATGAAATCCAATATAATTCAATACTCAGAGTTGGCTTTTATTTGTCTCTTCTTTTTTTCCCTTTTTTTTATTGGATGATTTTCTATTATATGGCATTTTTAAAATACATATGAAATATCACACTAACAGTGGAGTAACACTGTAAACACATTGCTTATCCTGTACTGATCCTGAGTTACATCCTGTATTATACTCCAGAGCTGCACTCACTATTCTGCTGGTGCAGTCACTGTGTACATACATTACTTATCCTGTACTGATCCTGAGTTTCATCCAGTATTATACTCCAGAGCTGCACTCACTATTCTGCTGGTGCAGTCACTGTGTACATACATTACTTATCCTGTACTGATCCTGAGTTACATCCTGTATTATACTCCAGAGCTGTACTCACTATTCTGCTGGTGCAGTCACTGTGTACATACATTACTTATCCTGTCCTGATCCTGAGTCACATCCTGTATTATACTCCAGAGCTGCACTCACTATTCTGCTGGTAGAGTCATTGTGTACATCTATTACATTACATATCATGTAATGATCCTGATTTACATCCTGTATTATACTCCAGAGCTGCACTCACTATTCTGCTGGTAGAGTCACTATGTACATACATTACATTACTTATCCTGTACTGATCCTGAGTTACATCCTGTATTATACTCCAGAGCTGCACTCACTATTCTGCTGGTGGAGTCACTGTGTGGGTGCAAGGGAAACATACTGTGATTTACATTGTGGTTGTAACCGCATATAATATTAGTACACTGATGTCATATTGATCTTTATTATATGTATGGAAGTATACTGATACTTTACTGTGCATTCGTTTCTATTGCTTAATACTTGATACTTACAGTATGTACAGTGTTTGATGCTTAGTATGATTAATAGTTAATACATTTTTTACCTTTTATTATAAACACTAATGGGGCTCTTTATTATGCAAACGACACCCCTTTTTGGAGTACTTTTGTCGCAGATTCACTTACAAAGGGGTTATGGGGCTGAATCTGCAACTTTTCAAAGGTGACGGCAAAAAAGGGGGTGGCGTAGGCAGGGAAGAGGCGCAGGCTCGCTGGACCATCTCATTTATCATTTTCTATGCCTGTTTTTGGTGTAGAAAATGAGTTAAATCTACGCCAGCAGGGGAGCTGGCGTTGATTTAAGCAGGTTGCGCGGCTGGTGCCTCTACATAACCTAAGCGCATCAAGCCCCAGTGCAAGGGTTTAGACGCTGGTCTTAATAAATGACCCATAAGTTCCATGCATCCCCACACACAATAGTACTACAAAGGAACGGGAAAACATGAGAATAAGGAAAAAGGTAGGAAACTAGGCGACCCCTTGTATAATCAGGAGGTGAGAAATTAGTATCGGATAATATTCGCTTATGGTTATTGATTAATATTATGCATTAATAATAATAATATTAATCATCAGTATTCCAACATTAGTATTAGTAATTCATATTTCACCCATTTTACATTGGCGAGCCAGCCAGGAGTTATTACTCATTAATATTAGACATTATTATTAATATTAATGTTGTCATTTGCCTTGTATTTGTAACCACACACACTTACCCCTGGAGTATCTATAAGTACAAATAAAATCTTGAGCATATAAAATAAGTAAAAAGTAAAAAAAACTATATACATTGAATCTGGAGCTCTGGGCTGTATCTGATGCTCCGTCTGTCCATGTTGGAACTGGGCAGCAAGTCTCTTTGTTTGTTTTTGTAAAAAGAGAATCATTCAATGTACATAATGACTTCCAAGATCAGGAGGATGATAACTGGATCAATCAGAATATTAACCCCATGGGGTCCATTTTCATTTTTGCATTTTCTTTTTTTTCCTCCTCACATTCCAATAATATATACACTGAATAGTGATCAAAATTTCTCAAATTATAAAACTTAACTTTTAAGAAGTTCACTCCACATTCCAACAACCATAACTTTTTTTATTTTCCGTTCATATAGCCATATGAGAGCCTATTTTTTTGCGGGATAAGTTGTATTGTTTAATGGCACCATTTAATTTACCATGTCTTGTTTTGGAAAATGGTAAAAAAATTCTTGGTGGGGTTAAATAGAAAAAAATAAAAAGTTTTTGGGGGATTTTAATATTACAGTGTTTACTGCACGCTAAAAATGACATGACGTCCTTATTCTGCCACTCAGTATGAGTTACTACTTTTAAAAAAATTACTACTTAAAAAAAAAATAAAAGCCTTTGAAAAAAATCTAACTTTTCTTTGCATCACAGCCATAACTTTTTTATATTTCCGTCTACAAAGTTATATGAGTTTTTTGCTGAACGAACTGTAGTTTTTATTCATACCATTTTGGGGGGGCCATAGAACTTTTAAATCACTGTTATTGAATCTTTTTGGGCGGTAAGGTGACTAAAAAATGTTTTTATTTTTTCCCATTACGGTGTACACTCTGCAGGAAAAACATTTTTATATTTAAATAGTTGAGACATTTTCAGATGTGGTGATGCCTGTTATGTCTATTTTTTATTGTTTATATATTTTTCTATGTAAAATTGGGAAAGGGGGTGATTTAAAGGGAACCTGTCACCTGGATTTTGTGTATAGAGCTGAGGACATGGGCTGCTAGATCGCCTCTAGCACATCCGCAATACCCAGTCCCCATAGCTCTGTGGGCTTTTATTGTGTAAAAAAAAAAAAAGATTTTATAGATATGTTAATGATCCTTAGATGAGTCCTGTCTCCTCCATGCTTGAGAGATAAGTCCACCGTTCTCTGACTCTGAGCCCAGCCATGCTCAATGTGAAGGAGCCCAGCACCGCCCCGCATACTCCGAATCTCCTCCTTGCTCCCTGACATCACAAAGCTAGAGCGCCGTAATCTCGCGATGTGCGAGCTAGCGCATGCGCAGTGTCGGCATAGTGTTCCTTCCCTGTGCTGGCATCAGCCTCAGGGAACGAACTGCGCTCTGCGAGATTACGGCGCTCTAGCTTTGTGACGTCGGGGAGCAAGGAGGAGATTCGGGATATGTGGGGCGGTGCTGGGCTCCTTCACAGTGGGTGTGGCTGGGCTCCGGAAACGTTAATAACAGCAAATTGCGCTTCTTACTTTTTGACACAATAAAAGCACACAGAGCTATGGGGACTGAATATTGCGGATATGCTAGTGGCCATCTAGCAGCCCATGTTCTCAGCTCTATACACAAAATCCAGGTGACAGGTTCCCTTTAAACTTTAATATTTTTGTGTTTTTTAAAACATTTTTTCACATGCAGGGAGGTTACTATGACAGACCTGGGAAGCCTCAGCAGGCCCCACGCTGTCATACTAAATGATCGGAGCCCCGCATCCCTCTGCCTTACCTCACCGATTCTGCAATCGCTGTTTATTGTGGGATCTGATGGATTAATAACTGGGTTTGGCGTGATTTCTGTTCTCAGTCATTATGGCCGCTGGCACCCGCCGTGTATGGAGTGGGCTCACTGGAGTATCCCTAGTCTTTTTCCACAGCTTGCACAGTCCTTGTGATTTTATTGGTATTGTGCTGGAGCTGCATGGTGGCTCGGCTCGCCAACTGTCCTCACGATCTCCTCTTCCTGATGGAATCTAGCAGAAGGTGCTTCAATTCAGCACCGAATCCAAGGGGAATATTTTAGAATCTCAAAGAGGTGTCTTGGCTGATATCCAACCTCTTCCCAAGGGAATAGGTGTTCTTCTCTTCTGATCTGATATACCAATAGCTAAAATGGGAGCAAGAAAACAATGTGCAACTTAGGGGAGTCCCTCTTTCAGTGCAGTTTAGTCGTGAAGATGGCATATGATGCATTTTGCACTTGGTACCAACACCAATATCCCTGATATATATTTTAGGTTGGAGGAGAGCATTGGATTGGCCTTCATTTCACAGGACCCCTCAGTATTCCAACACTTGTCTCTCAGTCCCAGTAGTCATAACTACCTTGGCAGAGGATGGAATCCTCTCTCTGCAATCACCTAACTGCATTGAACAAATATGGGGAACTTGGTTGTTCAGCATGAGTCCAAGTTTGATAGTACTATACTCCTGCCTTAGGTTACCAGACACAGGTTCCAAGGATGATGCTGTATGAGTAAGAGTGTGGCACTGATGCCACCATTTGGTTTGGTTGGCCATAAAGGAGGATATGAGCATGGTTACCCCACAACAGAGGTTGAATGGATAGTGGCCACTGTAGAATGAGGACACAATATGTTTCATGTTGCCCAAAAGCTCGCTTTGGACTTCTTTAAATGCCAGTATGAGCTGAACTCGATCTTGCTCTCCTGGGGGACCCATTTATAGCCTCCTAAACTTATCTTGTAAACCAGAAGATATAAATATATTGGCTTCTATGTCTGAATGCTTTTAACCCTCCAAAAAGGGGTTATAATCAAGCTGGGTCCTGAAACCATCACTGGCATGTTACACCAGCAAGTCCCCAAGTTTGCTTCTCAAAACCTTCAGATCAGTCGTATTCAAAGCTTGTAATCTCATTGCACCTCCTCCAAGACCCATGGCAATCAAATCTCCCCACCCCCCGTACATCCTCTGGGGTCTTCTTTCCTCTCTTCTTGTCCCGCCTCTACCCATCCTATCATCATGTCAATCTGATTCTTCACAAACTCTTCACAACGCTGATTCCAAAGATCCACTTTGAAGTCATTTGCAGAAACCCTCCAGGTATAAAAAACAAACCTGGTTTCTGTAAGTCCATAGAAGGACAGCACTCACCGATATGGTCCACTGCTTCCTTTATTATCATGAGGAGGCAAACAGCATGATAAGGGTGCAAAACACCTCACAGGTAGGGTAAGTGGCTACGGCCATTTGGCGTGAGTACACTTATCTGGTTTCTCCTCAGCTAGTCAATCCCCAGACAGCAGAAGATAGAAAGCACAGAAGCCAAATTCCCGCCACATTACAGAGCTACAAAGCAGACGTCCTTTCCTGCAAAGCTCCAGGTACATGATAGAGCAGAAGATATATTCCTGCCACACATTGCCAATACCTGCTGGGACCAAAGACTAATGCTGTATCTTGCTTGGATAAAAGTTACTATCAGTAAAGACAAGTTTGAACTTTACCAAAGGTCTGGATCTCAATTACTGCTGCAAATCCCTCTATTATTCCTACTAGCACTACACTCAATTTATTGCAAGTGAGCCAGGATCCAGGAGTCCAGCCGTACCTAGGTAGGAGACACCGTTGACACCATTACTACTACCATACAGAGACATTACACCACTCTGGCATTCCTAACCTGGTGCGTGAGTTACAACACCTTAGAGGGCCCTGTGACTGTACCCTGCGCACGCTGCAATTGGCGTCACAAACAAAACTATAGACTATTATACCCATATTCTGACCCACTGCATAATTTGGCGTCCGTGTAACCGTACCACGGTCCTGCTCATTGCATTTGCATCTCCGTTAGCTGTGATTCAAGCATAGACATCTGCCTGTCTCCATCCACCTTAGATAGTTCATTCTCTGCCAGTTTTGCCTGTAAAGTACATACACTCTGCACATTACTTGTAAAATATAAGAAAAAGAACTAGATCGCACATCCTCAATACTATGCTTTATCTAATAACAGCTTCTCAGCATAATTTACATAGCTTCTCAGCGCAATTTATCTTATTTATCGTATACCTACCCATAATATACAATTTGATCAAAAAGCATAGGTACAATCCAGTTCTTTTTCTTATATTTTACATACTCTGCACATTACTGACACTGCACTGACAGGGAAGATTTGGGGAATATTAGTTCTCATAGGCTTCCACTGCATCTCCTCATACACATAATTAGTTTAGCGAGCATGTGGAGCCGTTTGGTCATTATATTCAAAACTGACAGTTCGTTTATGCACATTTTGTACTGGGATTTGACAGATGTCTGATCACTTCCTTAAATGAAGGACATTATAACATATTAGTGAGATTGGACCCACTGTGCCAACTAACCAGTTTGACGTAGGGCTAACCCTGAGGGTACGACCACCAGTCAATTTTCCTGATGCAGTTTTGGAAGCCAGAAGCAGGAATAAATTCCATTTATGATCCACTCCTTATTTTGGCTTCCAAAACTGCTTGCAGAAACCTGACCATGTGGTCATACTCAAAGAGCGTTATTCTAGTGCTTCCCTGGTATTCACCCTTTAACCCCTATACCCCTATGTGGACTTCACTGCAAGTTACAAGTTACTTCACAACACTGAGGTAAAGAGCTGCCTCAGCCTCCTCTTTGCTCTGCTTGTCAGGGATTATGATCCTGAATACAACTGATAAGATCTTCAGCCGAATATCTGTAGGAATGGAGCTCATGAGGAGACATGAAGTACAGAGAGCACGGACAGGACAGACGGTGGTAATGTGGGTCTGTGGTAATGGAGACTGCATGCAAGTGCTGCTGCTTATTATCTACACCCCCACTATCCTCTTTGTACTTCATGTCTCCTCATGAGCTCCATTCCTACAGAGATTCAGCTGAAGATCTTGTCAGTTGTATTCAGGATCATAATCCCTGACACACAGAGCAGAGGGGAGGATGAGGCAGCTCTTTAGCTCAATGTTGTAAAGTAACTTGTCCTCCTATGTGATTAGGACAGGTTTTGTGTGTATTAATAGGACGGCGGCCATTTTATTTCTACTAATGATTGCTCCCCAGACAAAACAAGCCATTCTAACTAATGAAAGGTATTTGGGAATATTTTTATAATAAAGTAATATTTAAGTATTTTCAGTAATTTTCTTTTCTTAATTCCTGGATAACCCCTTTAAGAACCACCACATATTGGCAACTGATGCAAGCAAAAGAGAATATAATAAAACAACACTTTAAATTTTAAACAGGACCAAATGTGGTATTTATCAGCGTACCTTCTACAGTTTACGGGAATTGGATGTTGCTCACGACCAGTAAAGCAAAAATTCCAAACAATAAATGGACTTTAAATACTTACACCAGTAGTTCATCTTATCTAAAACACATTGGGGGAGATTTATAAAAACTGGTGTAAAGTAGAACTGGCTTAGTTACCCATAGCAGCCAATCAGATTCCACCTTTCATTTTTCAGAGCTCCTTTGGAAAATGAAAGGTGGAATCTGATTGACTGCTATGGGCAACTAAGCCAGTTTTCCTTTACACCTTTTTTGATAAATCTCCTCCATTGTCTCCTCATGGTTGAGGGACAATGTCATCTGTGTGTGAGCTGCATGGCCTTATCCACTGAGGATACACTAATGGCCTCAAGCAGTGTCCTCTACAATAAAGAGGATTTGCAAAAAAAAAAAGGCAGTCAGTCAGCACATCCCAATGTGTAGGTGCACGCTGCCATGGCTAGAAACATACAGGAAAAAGAGACAATGCAGCAGCACTCTGCAAACACAAAAAAAGTACAATAATGGCATAATTATAGAAAACATTCTGATGCTAATGCTACGCTAATTTAGCAAATTTGAGATTCTTGGCAAATACATTTTGTACAAAATTATTTGGGCTGAGCCCACTTTATACCTATCCTGGTGCCAAATGGCTTCCAACAAATACAATGAGAGCAGGCTACAGCTTTATGGGGCTCAGCATGCATATTTGTACCTGCATCCCTTGATTTAATGGACGCCGTTATGGCACCAAAAATGGTGAAAAGCAGAGTGGACCCATGCATGTGGAACCTGAACTCCCTGAGTTTTATGGTGGCCATTATGGCACAGAACAGGTAGGATTTAGTGTTAGGTTCCCATCTTATAGAGATCGCCTTGACGTTTGGCAGACGGGCCCAAATAATTTTGTACAAAATGTATTTGTCAAAAATCTCAAATTTGCTAAATAAGCGTAGCATTAGCACTAGAATGTTTTCTATAATTATGCCATTATTGTACTTTATTTGTGTTTGCAGAGTGCTGCTGCATTGTCTCTTTGTTTCCTCTACAATAAAGAGGGCCACAGATGCCTAAGCGTCACCCCTTTTACAGTAGGTGCGCCACCGACCATGAACATTTAGACACCTGATCATTGACAAGGCATTCAGGGAGGCTTGGTTAAAGCTCCAGCCGTGATGTCAACGGTAGTCATGCTGCCATGACTTCACATGACTGCTTTATTGCATTTGGAATATTGGTTAAAGGGGTTGTCTCACGTCCAACGTTGGTGGCGCATCTCCGGGATATGCCACTAATGTCAGATGGGTGCGGATCCCGCCACTGCGCCCCAAAGTGAAGAGAGCGTAGCCGCCCTCCATTAATTTCTATGGCAATATCGAAAATTTCTATGGATGTCCCATAGAAATGAATGGAGAGTGCACTGCACAAGTACAGCCACCGCTCCATTCACTTCTATGGAACTGCCGGAAATAGCCCGAGCTAGTGTTTGGCTATTTCGTCAATTCCATAAAAATGAATGGAGGGTGGACGCTCTTGTTCACTTTGAGAGCCCTATTCTAGAGATACTGTAGGTGCTGGTCCCAGAGGTGGGACCAGAACCTATGGTATGTGACATTGGTGACATATCCTAGTGATATGCCACCAATGTTGGAGGTGAGAGAACCCCTTTAAGTCTTAGGCAAGCCATAAACTTAAGGTAGCTGTCAGCCAAATGCACGTTCATCCTACTGCTATCCCTTTCCAGTCCCCCTATCCACATACATCCTTGATTCAGCTATGTTCTCCAGTAGGAAGAAGGGATGAAGCTGCTGTCAGACTCCTCAGGTAGTGCCTTATCTCCCTGGGAACAAAATGATGGAGCAATGAAATCCAACATGGACAATCCTCATCTCCCCCAACTTCTCCCAGGATGGAGGACGTGGAGCTAAATACATTAGATGTTCGACATGTCCCACCAAAATTGTCTGGTTCTAATGTGTATAGATTAAATACTAGCATGCATATTCCCCGTAGACTGCGAAGAAGACAGTCCAGTGAATGGGATGGACAGACACATCATGGGGGATGGTCAGACACATCATGGAGGCCCAGAAAATGGCTCAGTAGGTATTTATAATGAATACTGTATATCTTCTTATAGAGTATACACCAGATATCAAGTCAAGGGACTGAACAGTTACTTTACATTTGTTAAGCATTAGGGGGGAAAAAACGGCGTCATCACTCCCTATGGGTCGTATTTGGTATTGCAGCCTTGTTACAATACAACACACAACCTGCGGACAGCGTGGCAGTGTTTTTGGAAGAAAGCAGCATTTTTTTTCCTAATCCTGTAAAACGCAAGCAATAATTAAACTGACTTTGGTTTCGTATACTCGTTGGTGAGGAAAATAGATGGCTAAAGGAGGTAAATCAGAAAATGACCACAGGCATTATAGCATACATGGGAACCTCCTCTCAAGGCTGCAGCCACTGCAGATGTCAATGATGAAGAGCACAGAGTCCATCTGTAAATGAATCATCTCGCTCCTATGTCTGCTAATGTATATATATACAGGGAGAACATCATCCGCTCACAAAAGATTAATAGTAAATCTTTGCCCTGGATGTTTAATGTCTTCATAGATCAATAGACGTCTGGAAGGCTCTTATAAGGCAATTGGGACAAAAATAAATAAAGGAAGCAAATTTCCAGATGATTACCTTCTGAGCGAGAAGTAAGGGGGGTCTCTGTTAGGTAGGTCCTTTATTGCTCCGTAGAGACTATGTATATCAATAGAAGGCGGAACGCGAAGGTGAAGTAGATCAGACCCTATTCTGATTGATAAACAGCACAGTTTTGGGGCATCCATTGTTATTGTGAAAGAATAAAAGTGTTTAAAATACTATTTAAATGTTGTATATCATCATTTGAAAAAAAAATAAAAAATCTAATTATTCATTTAAAAAAAGACCAGATAGTAATAATAATAATAATAATAATAATGGTGATAATAATAATACTAATAATAGCAATAATACTGATACTACTACTAATAATAATGATAATAATAATAATAATAATAATAACTGTAATAATACTAATAATAATAATAATAATAATAATGATAATAATAACTGTAATAATACTGATGATAATAATGACGATGATAATACTGATAATAATTCCGCAATGTAAAAGGATTCCATGATAACAGGAGAGCAGCCCTGAGGCTTTTTTGACCTTCACAAGCAAGTCTCTATCTATAGCCTACGTGAGCTGCCCTCCTTGGACGCTCTTCACACACATTTGCAGCGTACAGCCTCCTCCCCCTCCCTGTCGCTACCTTTAAAGCCTCATTCACATGTCAGTGTTCCACGTACGCGTGCCATTCGTGTTCTCCGTGGGCAGCACACGTCCCCATTCATTTTAATGTTTGCGTTCACACATCAGTGTTCGTTGCACGGACGCGCGCTCTATTTTGTCCGCGTTCATGGATCCATCGCACCCATTATAGTCTATGGGTCCGTGAAAACCACGGATGCAACACGGATGCCATCTGTGTTTTCACAGAGATGCTGTGAAAATTATTTTTCAGCTGTGCAAGTGTCCGCGAAAAACGGATGACGCGCGGACAGCAAAAAACAGACACACGGACCCAACACGCATCCATCACGGACATCTTCATGGAGGCATCACTGACCGCCTTTTCACAGATTTCAGGATGGACATGGACATCTGAATGAGGCTTAACCCTGAGAGAAGAAAGGAGGAGAGCAAAGAGAGACATCAGAAACAGGAATGGAGAATTGATGGATTTAGGTCAGATACGGCATCACCAGCGGCTAGGTAAAGAACTTGCGCACACTCTGCAGAAGAAAATATTAGGACATTTTAAGCACGGGTGCCTTGCAGCGCTGGGGTCCTGGGTTCGAATATGACTCTTTATGGAGTTTGTATGTTCTCCCTGTGTTTGGTTTCCTCCTACACTCCAAGGACATACTGGTAGGGAGTTTGTGAGACCCATTGGGGACAGAGTGATGCTAATGTCTGTAAAGCGCTGCGGAATATGTCAGCGATATAGAAGTGAGTATAACAAATAAATAAATGTAAAACCTCAGCCCCTCCCTGCTACTACCAAACAGTGAGATACAGGAGGAAGAGAGCAGAGAGAGAGACATCAGAAGAAGGAGCAGAGCTCTGATAGATGTTTGTCAGATGCAGCAGCAGGCAGGTGAAGGATTGCACAAACTCTGCAGTAGAAAATATTAGGACATTTTTAATGAAAACTGCAGTGTACAACATCCTGCCCCTCCCTGCTGCTACCTTTAAAGACTCATGAACACGAACATATATATTATTTTTTTCCACATTCAATCCTCATTTTGGGAGGGTCGGATGTGGACCCATTCAAGCCCCCCACAAAAGATGCCGTGTGCTGTTGGCATCTGTATGTCCATTCCGTTGCATCCACCAAAAAATAGAACATGTCCTATTCTTGTCCATTTTATGAACAGGGAACGAGCAGAGAGAGACTGGAGCAATACTCTTGTTTTGCAGTCTATGGTAAAAGCAATTCAACAACTGCATGTTCATGTCCCACTAGGGGAGGTAAAAAAAAAATTATTAAAAAAATTACTTTAAAAAAAAAGTTAATAAAGCAAAACAACAAAAGTATAAAATATTCCAAACAACACTATCCCAATTGGACATATAAAAACAAACATTAAAAAAGGAACATAATTGTTATCACCCTGTCCGAAAATGTCCGAACTATTAAAATATAAGTGGCTAACTGTGTAATTTCATAAAAAACTACCGTATGTACACTAAAATGGTACCAATAAAAACTATTTTAACAATAGGCTTTGCTATAAGACATGAAAAACAAGAGAAAAATGTATCTCATAAAAAGAAAGGGAACCACTTGCACAAAAAAAACTGAAATGATTGTAAAA
This sequence comes from Bufo bufo, assembly GCF_905171765.1. NCBI lineage: Eukaryota > Metazoa > Chordata > Amphibia > Anura > Bufonidae > Bufo > Bufo bufo. The sequence continues at coordinate 126,674,475 of NC_053398.1, forward strand.
TTTGTGTTTTTTAAGCAAAAACTGCTGGACAAAAAGAGTTTATAAAGGGGGCATTACAGCGTCTGTCCAGACACTTAAATATATTTTAAAAACTTTCCCTGTATCTGTACGCTGTTGCCTTCAGTTTCACAGTGAATCCGTCAAGGACTTGCTTTGATAGATCAGTCTGTAGTGCTTATCATTTAACTCCTTACAGCTCGTAAACACTCATTATAGTGAAATTCTTACCAAACTGATAAAGAGTGTTTATGAGCTGCCAGGAGTTCAGGGATAAGGGCTTCAGGGATAAGCCAGCAGAGCAGCTCCCTGACAGATTCAATGTGAGGCAGAAAGCACAATAGTCTGTAAATGTAGTGAAAGCTGTAGAGAAAAAAACTGTTTAAATTTTTTTTATAAAGACCAACTGAAAGGAATGATTCTTAGCCCAAAATGAGTAAAATGCAATGATAAAAAAAATTGCCCCGAAGATGTCCATAGTCTTTAAAGAAGACTTCTCTGCTTTCCTAAAATGCTGTTTTAGTAAATACTTAACTTCTCAATTAAATTACAATTCTGGAGCATCTTTTCTTACAAATCTGTGTTGCATCATTCCTTTGTTGTTCCTACTAGAAATATATGAATAAATCGACAACCTGGTGTTAACAGTACTCTTGTCAAAGGGTCATGTCCCTACACAGTCTGACACTGACAGCACTAAGTGGACAGTGTCACACTGTGCAAAGGCACACCTCTACCCATTAACAATTTATCCATGCACTTCTAGGAGGAATAACAGAGGAAAATTATTTGCAGAACAAATTCATGGGGAATGCATTTCTTTAGTATACCAGACATGTCAGGAGAGGTGACAGGTGAATGTGCTCTTTAATTGCACTGTACTATAGGTGCCCCCATTACTGGTTTATTTTATTCTCTCCTAACATTTTGTATAACAGATCACCCAGAGCCCCTGGGTTCCTACGTCCATATTAATCACTCAGCAGACCTTTGAAGTCAGCTTTAAAAATCAATTTGTGTCAGCAACCAAAAAAAAAGTCTCAGCAAACCATAATAATTACAGTATGTATTCCCTACCTACGCAGACACATTGCTCAACTTTTCTGAAATCTTAGAGAAAGCTATTACTCGTAGGATTTTTCTTTGTTTGTGTAATTTACAGTTTCATTGGCACTTTAGTCAGTACAAACAATTCTCCGCACTGGCGGTATTGAATAATGCATTATGTATCTGGTTATGGAAAATGTGTATTCATGAGTCTTGTTTGGCTTTTGTCAAAAGGAACTGTGAAATATTATGATGGAACCATCTTTATTTCTGCCACATTGTTTTTAAAAGCGTCTTCTTAACGGGGAATTGTGAGCCTTAAGAATTACTGCACGGTTTATGTAACTTAAAGGAAATTTAAGAGAAAATGCCTCTTTGCTTTCGACTGGAAGATGTGACAAGACACCTTAAGCTACAGCGCATGGAAGGAAAAACAAGAACGCAAAACTTTGGAGAAGTCTTGGAAGTATAGCTCGAGATGTCAAGACGCTAGGGGTTCTGGTTTTCTAGAATTTGTAATATGCCGATAATGTCTTGTGAATATTTGTCTTAAAATCTAAATTTGGTTAAAAAGAAACATAAAATCATAGAATATCCTATAAAATAAGTACCAACAATAAATACAAATACTCAATATATATATAAAATAAACACAGTTCCAGTAAGGGCATATAGATGTCATGGAAGGTGTTACCCCCCTACCCAAAGTCTAGCCCTAGGTCTAAAAGATTTGGCTAGCCACACATTATTTCAATGACCGCAACACGAAAATTCAACAAATTCCAGGCTTGCGTCTGTTACTCTGGCATCTTATGTCCATCGCTGCCTAGCTACGGAACATTATTAATTGAACAACTGCTGCTGCTCCAGTTTTTACCATCACCGGTACTCCCATCCCCTCTTTGCTTTGTGTACAGTTGCATGGCTACTTCTAATTGTTAGTCAGCTTCTGCCTGAGCTTAGGTTCCTAGTTTACCAGTTAAGATATGCTGCCAAACTTCTGCCTGTTTACCAACTCTGATATTTCACTGCCTGCCCTGATCTTGGCCTTTCCACTAATCCCTTTCCTCCCTGCCTGACCTTGGATTTGTTTCATGGAGTTGCAAGAACTGTGCCTGCCCTGACTTCTGCCTGGTTACCAACTACAAGTATTGTCTGACCCCTTGGAACTTTTTGATCGTGTGTGGGTCAGCTGCCAACTATACCAGATCTTTTCAAAGAGGTAGCAGACTGGTTTCAGGTTTGTACCACCTCTTGGGGAAAATCAATGGTTAAATTAGAGGAAAGACAAACAGACTTTCAGGACATTAAGTCTCATCCAAAGTTAAATTCAGATGGGATTGTCTTTGGCTGGAAATTGTGGGTTCTCATGGTCCTGACTCATTAATCCTTTAAAGGAAACCTTCTGGGACTATAAGTTTTATGGTGCTCAAAGTTAGACCCTCAGCAGTCAGGTTATTTTAAGAACAGCCCATCAAAATTATAGTCCCAGACTATACAAAACAAACCAGAGAATCCAACGTTAGACTTCATTTCTCTTGAGCGTATAGTCAACTCTAACTATCTCTACAGGGAGTGCAGAATTATTAGGCAAGTTGTATTTTTGAGGATTAATTTTATTATTGAACAACAACCATTTTCTCAATGAACCCAAAAAACTCATTAATATCAAAGCTGAATATTTTTGGAAGTAGTTTTTAGTTTGTTTTTAGTTTTAGCTATTTTAGGGGGATATCTGTGTGTGCAGGTGACTATTACTGTGCATAATTATTAGGCAACTTAACAAAAAACAAATATATACCCATTTCAATTATTTATTTTTACCAGTGAAACCAATATAACATCTCAACATTCACAAATATACATTTCTGACATTCAAAAACAAAACAAAAACAAATCAGTGACCAATATAGCCACCTTTCTTTGCAAGAACACTCAAAAGCCTGCCATCCATGGATTCTGTCAGTGTTTTGATCTGTTCACCATCAACATTGCGTGCAGCAGCAACCACAGCCTCCCAGACACTGTTCAGAGAGGTGTACTGTTTTCCCTCCTTGTAAATCTCACATTTGATGATGGACCACAGGTTCTCAATGGGGTTCAGATCAGGTGAACAAGGAGGCCATGTCATTAGATTTTCTTCTTTTATACCCTTTCTTGCCAGCCACGCTGTGGAGTACTTGGACGCGTGTGATGGAGCATTGTCCTGCATGAAAATCGTGTTTTTCTTGAAGGATGCAGACTTCTTCCTGTACCACTGCTTGAAGAAGGTGTCTTCCAGAAACTGGCAGTAGGACTGGGAGTTGAGCTTGACTCCATCCTCAACCCGAAAAGGCCCCACAAGCTCATCTTTGATGATACCAGCCCAAACCAGTACTCCACCTCCACCTTGCTGGCGTCTGAGTCGGACTGGAGCTCTCTGCCCTTTACCAATCCAGCCACGGGCCCATCCATCTGGCCCATCAAGACTCACTCTCATTTCATCAGTCCATAAAACCTTAGAAAAATCAGTCTTGAGATATTTCTTGGCCAAGTCTTGACGATTCAGCTTGTGTGTCTTGTTCAGTGGTGGTCATCTTTCAGCCTTTCTTACCTTGGCCATGTCTCTGAGTATTGCACCCCTTGTGCTTTTGGGCACTCCAGTGATGTTGCAGCTCTGAAATATGGCCAAACTGGTGGCAAGTGGCATCTTGGCAGCTGCACGCTTGACTTTTCTCAGTTCATGGCCAGTTATTTTGCGCCTTGGTTTTTCCACACGCTTCTTGCGACCCTGTTGACTATTTTGAATGAAACGCTTGATTGTTTGATGATCACGCTTTAGAAGCTTTGCAATTTTAAGAGTGCTGCATCCCTCTGCAAGATATCTCACTATTTTTGACTTTTCTGAGCCTGTCAAGTCCTTCTTTTGACCCATTTTGCCAAAGGAAAGGAAGTTGCCTAATAATTATGCACACCTAATATAGGGTGTTGATGTCATTAGACCACACCCCTTCTCATTACAGAGATGCACATCACCTAATATGCTTAATTGGTAGTAGGCTTTCGAGCCTATACAGCTTGGAGTAAGACAACATGCATAAAGAGGATGATGTGGTCAAAATACTAATTTGCCTATCCCTGTATTTTAGGGGGATATCTGTGTGTGCAGGTGACTATTACTGTGCATAATTATTAGGCAACTTAACAAAAAACAAATATATACCCATTTCAATTATTTATTTTTACCAGTGAAACCAATATAACATCTCAACATTCACAAATATACATTTCTGACATTCAAAAACAAAACAAAAACAAATCAGTGACCAATATAGCCACCTTTCTTTGCAAGGACACTCAAAAGCCTGCCATCCATGGATTCTGTCAGTGTTTTGATCTGTTCACCATCAACATTGCGTGCAGCAGCAACCACAGCCTCCCAGACACTGTTCAGAGAGGTGAACTGTTTTCCCTCCTTGTAAATCTCACATTTGATGATGGACCACAGGTTCTCAATGGGGTTCAGATCAGGTGAACAAGGAGGCCATGTCATTAGATTTTCTTCTTTTATACACTTTCTTGCCAGCCACGCTGTGGAGTACTTGGACGCGTGTGATGGAGCATTGTCCTGCATGAAAATCATGTTTTTCTTGAAGGATGCAGACTTCTTCCTGTACCACTGCTTGAAGAAGCTGTCTTCCAGAAACTGGCAGTAGGACTGGGAGTTAAGCTTGACTCCATCCTCAACCCGAAAAGGCCCCACAAGCTCATCTTTGATGATACCAGCCCAAACCAGTACTCCACCTCCACCTTGCTGGCGTCTGAGTCGGACTGGAGCTCTCTGCCCTTTACCAATCCAGCCACGGGCCCATCCATCTGGCCCATCAAGACTCACTCTCATTTCATCAGTCCATAAAACCTTAGAAAAATCAGTCTTGAGATATTTCTTGGCCCAGTCTTGACGTTTCAGCTTGTGTGTCTTGTTCAGTGGTGGTCGTCTTTCAGCCTTTCTTACCTTGGCCATGTCTCTGAGTATTGCACACCTTGTGCTTTTGGGCACTCCAGTGATGTTGCAGCTCTGAAATATGGCCAAACTGGTGGCAAGTGGCATCTTGGCAGCTGCACGCTTGACTTTTCTCAGTTCATGGGCAGTTATTTTGCGCCTTGGTTTTTCCACACGCTTCTTGCGACCCTGTTGACTATTTTGAATGAAACGCTTGATTGTTCGATGATCACGCTTCAGAAGCTTTGCAATTTTAAGAGTGCTGCATCCCTCTGCAAGATATCTCACTATTTTTGACTTTTCTGAGCCTGTCAAGTCCTTCTTTTGACCCATTTTGCCAAAGGAAAGTTGCCTAATAATTATGCACACCTAATATAGGGTGTTGATGTCATTAGACCACACCCCTTCTCATTACAGAGATGCACATCACCTAATATGCTTAATTGGTAGTAGGCTTTCGAGCCTATACAGCTTGGAGTAAGACAACATGCATAAAGAGGATGATGTGGTCAAAATACTTATTTGCCTAATAATTCTGCACGCAGTGTAGTGTGGTGATGTGGACAGTATGGGCAGTATAAGTGCTGGATTGCGTGTATTGCCCACCCAGATACCTCAGCTGGGTGAGATAACTAAAATCCAGAAAGCTGCAGGGGTTTCAGCAAAGCATAGTTTGCTGAGACAGTTTTTTCACGTTTTGTTCTTGCCTGGATTTTATTTGGATTGGTGGATAGGTTTGGTAATGGGATCTGCCGATCCACACCCTTCCAGTACTGGTGTTGCCTTTTGCTGAAGGTGATCGCAGGTGAGGCCTGCTGTGATCAAGGAGGGATAAAACCATCCCTCTGTGTGTCAGTCTGGGGAGAAAAGACTTAGAACCAGAGGCCTGAAGTTTGGGGGGACCCATCGACGCCTGCGGAAGGAGGGTTGCACGGTCAGCGTCAGGAGGAAGTCTGGACCATAAACCCCCAAAGGCTCTGGTTGGTCTCAGCCAGGAGGGCTGAGGGGCCACGAGGCTGTGTGGCAGAATCTCTTCTGTGTGGAAATGTGTCTGATGAGCGGTCCTGCTAAGGCTTGGAGCCTGAGACCAGTGGCGTACCGCTAATATAGGCAGGGTACGCCACTGCTATGGGGCCCGCGGCACAGGGGGGCTGGAGCGCATGGAAGGCCTCGCCCCCTATGTTTACTGTGCAAAACTATTCCTACTATAAATAAATGGGCTGGCATTGAGGTGGCCCGAGCTCCCCACCCCCCTGTTTATTTACTTATCTGTCGGGAGTGCAGGCTCAGGAGGACTGCAGGGCAGCAGCATTACACGCCAGTAGGTACGCTGAGCCAAAGAGGAGCGGGCTCTACACACTTGATGGCTGACGCTGATTGATGCTGCCAGGTCCGCGCTCAGATGGAAGATTCTTGCTATGGGGCCCAGTGATTTCTATGTACGCCCCTGCCTGAGACCTTGTGTATAAAGCTGTGCTAGAGGTGAGTCAGGGAAAAGTACTCTGTATTAGGAAGTGTCTAGACGGCCAGGTGTTTATTTTGCAGTTATGTATGTGCTGAAGTGCCAAAATAAATGATTATTTGGACTTTAAATCCGCTGTCTGCGAAGAAGTCTGTGATTGCAACCCCCTGAGAGAGAGAGATCCCTTACACTAGTTATTCAATGACCTCAGAGAACCAAAGTTCTAGTGGTTCTCCCTATTAATGTGGTGGTCATCCAATGATGTTGCTAATTTATGGCCCTTAATAGTGTTTATGGTCATACTTAGTGATCTAGAAGCCATCCCAAATGATGTAGTAGACAATCGGACATCACAGCTGGTGTTCCCGTGGTGAGTCTAAGTGATCTACTGGTTACTAACCTATCTTCAGGCATTATGATTGACCAGAATTTCTTGTAAATTAGTATAGCACCATATATGGTCCTGCTTAGTCTGCCACTCAGATAAATACTATCAGTAAGCCACACCCTTGTTCAAGCAGAAGCTTCCAGAGATGAGCAAATTGATTCTAAATTAATTTAATTCAATCTGTATTTGGCAAAAATTTGAGCTCCATCCAAATCAGAATTTTTGGTGATTTGGATGAATTTTGAGGACAAAGAAACTTTATTAAGAAACTGGAGAGTGATAATATCAGTCCTAGAGGACCTTAAAATGTAATACGCAAATTTTTTTAAGCCAATCGGATTACTTTCTATTTAGGTAGATTTAGTCCTAAGAGACCTCAGAGCGCCATACACAAATTTTTAGGCAAATTGGAGCACTGTTTGGATACAATTGATTTGGATCTGAATTGAATTTTGAGTGATTGTCTCATTTCTAGTCAAGGACATCACTTTTTTGTTGGTTCCCAAATTTTTCATACATATTAAAAGGTAGAACTTTTGTAAAAATTTTTAATGTTTAGTCTCCAGACTTCTTGCTCTTATAAGGACATAACATATTTTACATTCTTGTTGCACCTACTCCGAGTTGACCTTGCTTATGTTAATGCTTATCCAAATAATATAGCTGAGATTACTGTTATACATATTTCTTTTTTTCCAATCAGGAATGTGAATCCTTTTCATCTGCCAAGATAACTTAAGTCTGTTTTGACTTCATCCCTGTAATATCTGACTATAATACTATCGTCTGGAGGTCTATGTGCCTGATACCATGTTGTCCCAGCTGTGAGAGTCTGATCTTTGACTTGCTAATCATCTCACTTTCATTTCTCAAACATGAAATGCACAGCGTCTGCTCAATTCCTTCACATAAAAAATAAACTGTACAAGACGCAAGGGGGGGGGGAATGAGATTTTTCTCAACGGTCGCGTAAATCATTTGCTACTTATGATTCAGGAATGTTTTTCTTAAGACATCTTAAGAAGATTTAATGTTAGAAGGTGCTCGACACCTAGACATAGTAGATGAAGCCATCTTAGAATTGGAAGGAAGCGTTTGTATGACTAATGGATTGGAGAAATCTACAGTCAGGCAGAATTTAGGAACTCTAGATTTCCAAATCAATGGCATAAAAATGAGCGAAAGTTTACTTAGTCTTACTAAGAGTTACTTAACCGAAATTATACACGAGAAACATTAATACAGAGACACAATCAGAAAATAAAGGACTGAAAAAGCAATAGTGATAAAATAAAGGGCCAAATAAAAAAATGCAACACAGAGCCCACATAATACTGCCATACAGTGCTTAACAGCTCCCTAAACTAAACAGTGCCCAAATAATGGTGCTACTCAGGGGCGGATTTGGCATTCCTGGGGGCTCTGGTCACCACGCTAAGTTCTGCCCTGTCGCACCATTAAGATCCAGATACAGAGATCACCAGATCCACCATATTAAGTGGTCCCTTTGTCAAGATCCAGCTCTTTTACAAGCCTTAAAGGGGTTATCCAAGAGTATAAAAATGTCCCCCATATGCCGGACCCCTCACACTGAATATACTTACTTGGCTCCCCCTGCCACTCCTGGTCCCCGCACCACCACTGCTGCTTCTCCCTGTGCGCATATGAAAACATCCGGTGTCGGGGGGGGGCAGCCAATGGCAGGTGAGGATAGGGATGAGCCTCCCTAGCATCACCCACGATGCTAGGGAGGCTCGTCTCCACCTGCCATTGGCTGCTCCTTTTCCCACCGGACACTGGATGTTTTCATCCATGCACGGGGAGAAGCAGCAGTGGCGGTGCGGGGAGCCAGGTAAGTATATTCATTGTGAGGGGCCTGGGCATATGGGGGACATTTTTCATAGTCTTGGATAACCCCTTTAAGGATGTGATAGGGAATACCTAAGCCAGTTATCCATCCACAGACAGTTGTTTCAGGGTGTTGCCCCCTCATTAGTGTGGAGTAGGATTCTGGCTAACCAGGAGCAATGCCTTGGAGACTACTCAAACAAAACAATAGTCTTGGGGAGGCCAACTGCAAAAAACACTGCGGAGCCGCATTGAAGAGTCTCAACACAGCAATCCAAAGTGCAAAGCTCCCTGGGAAACTGTAATATGCAAAATAACCATGGAGCCCCAGTTATCGGTCTTCAACACAGTGAAAGCCAGATATCCCTCCAGGAAAGGGGTGTCCCCATTTTAGAGATCACCAGATCCACCATATTAAGTGACCCCCTATGTCAGGATCCAGCTCTATTACAAGGGATATCTAGCTTTTACTGTGTTGAAGACCCATAACTGGGGCTCAACGGTTATTTTGCATATTGCAATTTGGAGATGAGTGACTCACTCAGAATTCGATCCAGGTTCTACTCGGCCAAATCGGTCAACCCATTTGATTGGGGTCCGAATTGATTTCGTGCAAATCAAAAGTGTTTCCAACTGGCCTGAAAATCTGTGTATTACACTCTGAGGTCTCCTAGGATATTTTATTTAGTTTTTCTTAATGTTTTTATAAATTTCTCTCTATCTCTCCCCAAAATTCAGCAGAATTGAATCACCAGATGTTCGGATTCCGATGCAACTCAAATTCAGATCGAATTTTATTCATTTACAATCGATTCTCTCATTTCTAATTACGATGAATGCCGCTTCCCTCTCTGTTTTAGAACATTTATATAAGTTTCAATCCATGATGAAGGTCTCCCTCGGCCCTGAACCATATAGCTATCAGGCATTTTGGCACAGGAGGATGGTTATGATATAGTGTGCGAGATACAAATGACTCTATGACCTCCAGCCTGGGCTATTTATCTTTATCTTCTCCCTACTGCTTTAATTTCCTTGTAACCTTTCACATTTTTTTTTACAATCTTTTCATTTCCAGCTGCCAGCTGTTAAAGAGGATGCATGGTGCTGAGCCCCATCTGGATAACATTGGGATTTTTATATACAGTGATTGCTGCGCTGCATATTTTTGGTTTTCAACCTTACTTTTACGTAGATGTATATACAGTATAGAGAGGGCGACAGATTTAAATCTCAGGAACCACTTTTATACCGTAAGATGCTTCGTGCTAGATAGGTAAGCACTACATTACCATTTTTTAATAAACCTGTGGGTGTAGGTAAGGTCCATGTGCCAAGCTAATGATTGTGTCAATTGTTGGGAATGAACCTTTACACAATTGCAAAAATTGTAACATGTAAAGTGTTGCCAGTTTGTCAAGTGATCACATTTTTGAATAAGCACCTAAAATCAGAGGATGTGCTACCAACTATATGCAAAGTGAAAGGGAGCTGAGAGAGATCATTCATTCCCCTTTCACTTTGCATGGGGCCATGTAAATGAGCACCAATCAACTTCTATATCGATGATCGGTACTCATTATTGGTTCGGTATCGTGGCATACTATCAGACCCTAACACATATGCAATCCCATCCCAGAGCTTTCTTGGTAGCTGTTTTCTTACATGTAGCTTCCTAAGATCTAAAGATTTTTTTTTTACGTACAATTTGATGAATATATGAAAATACGCTCAGCTCCAGAAAGAAGAAAACTATCTCTTATCAGAAAAAAAAAAGATAAAATTCTCCAAAAGGAAGAGATAGCGATCTGCAGACAGCTGATTCAGGATTCCTTCAGTGAGCTGGTGATCTGTATGAGATGCCTTCTACATACATAGATAGATAGATCTCCCTTGGATGCGGTCAGCGGCCCTCCGTCATTGAGCTTCCAGCTACGTCAGAGCGCTTGGATGAGGCTTTTTGCGCCGCTCAAGGGGGCTGGATCTGTGTCGTCATCATTCTACACATGCGCAGTAGTCCGACAGGGACGCTGAGGTTCACGTTATCCACTGGAACCACCAATGGTGAGCTGGATTAGTTTATTATAAATTCAATTTTACACAACTGTGACTGCGTGAATCAACATGAATTTTTAACCCACTATGCACTTATCACTTTTTATATCATGTCTCCTACATTTGATGAAATATGTTTTTTCATGCACTTGGATTGTCACTTCTGTTATTTGTGATTGACACATATGAATTATGTCTTGTTACACATATTTATTCATCACTAGTTATGTTATTTGCAATTGTGAATAATCATGAGAACAATGTCACCTATTATGTGAACAAATAATCACTAATCATGTATGGGGTATTTATACTATTACCTTGCTTGACAAAGGCCTCATTCTGCTGGGCTGAAACGTTGCCTTGGGAATAAAAGGGTCCTCACCCGTTCACCGTATTTGGATTACTGCCTCATTTTTGTGAATATAGATAGATAGATAATGGATTGATAGATAGATAGATAGATAGATAGATAATAGATAATAGATAGATAGATGGATAGATAGATAGATAATAGATAGATAGATAGATAATAGATAGATAGATAGATGGATAGATAATAGATAGATAGATACGAGATAGATGATAGATAGATAGATAGATAATAGATAGATAGATAGATAGATAGATAGATGGATAGATAGATACATAGATAGATAGATAGATAGATAATAGATAGATAGATAGATAATAGATAGATAGATAATAGATAGATAGATAGATAGATAGATAGATAGATAGATAGATAATAGATAGATAGATAATAGATAGATAGATAGATAGATAGATAGATAGATAGATAGATAGATAATAGATAGATAGATAATAGATAGATAGATAGATAGATAGATAGATAATAGATAGATAGATAGATAGATAGATAGATAGATAATAGATAGATAGATAGATAGATAATAGATAGAGTGCCTTGCAAAAGTATTCACCCCCTTGACTTTTTCCGTATTTTGGTGCCTCACAACCTGGAATTAACATGGATTGTTTGAGGATTTGCATCAGTTAATTTACAGAACATGCCCACAACTTTGAAGATGTTTGTTTTTATTGTGAAGCAAACAACAAATAGGACAAAATAACGGAAAAAGTCAATGTGCATAACTATTCACCCCCCTAAAGTCAATACTTTGTAGAGCCACCTTTTGCGGCAATCACAGCTCCAAGTCACTTTGGATAAGTCTCTATGAGCTTGTCACATCTTACCACTGGGATTTTTGCCCATTCTTCCTTGCAAAACTGCTCCAGCTCCTTCAAGTTGGATGGTTTGCGCTTGTGAACAGCAATCTTTAAGTCTGACCACAGTTTTTTTATTGGATTGAGAGCTTTGACTCGGCCATTCCAACACATTTACATGTTTCCCCTTAAATCACTCAAGTGTTGCTTTAGCCGTGTGTTTGGGGTCATTGTCCTGCTGGAAGGTGAACCTCCGTCCGAGCCTCAAATCACGCACAGAGTGGTACAGGTTTTGCTTAAGAATATCCCTGTATTTAGCACCATCCATCTTTCCCTCAACTCTGACCAGTTTCCCAGTCCCGGCTGCTGAAAAACATCCCCACAGCACGATGCTGCCACCACCATGTTTCACTGTGGGGATGGTGTTCTTTGGGTGATGTGATGTGTTGGGTTTGCACCAGACATAGCGTTTTCTTTGATGGCTGAAAAGTTAAATTTTAGTCTCATCAGACCAGAGCACCTTCCTCCATACATTTTGGGAGTCTCCCACATGCCTTTTCACAAACTCACAACGTGCCTTTTTGTTTTTAGCTGAAAGTAATGGCTTTCTTCTGGCCGCTCTGCCTTAAAGCCCAACTCTATGGAGCGTATGGCTTACTGTCGTCCTATGTACAGATACTCCAGTCTCTTCTGTGGAACTCTGCAGATCCTCCAGGGTCACCTTAGGTCTCTGCGCTGCCTCTCTGATTAATGCCCTCCTTGCCGTGAGTTTTGGTGGGAGGCCGTCTCTTGGCAGGTTTGCTGTTGTGCCATGTTCTTTTCATTTGGTTATGAGAGATTTGATGGTGCTCCTGGGGATCATCAAAGATTTGGATATTTTTTTATAACCTAACCCTGACTTGTACTTCTCAACAACATTGTCCCTTACTTGTTTTGAGAATTCCTTGGTCTTCATGGCAGTGTTTGGTTAGTGATGCCTCTTGCTTAGGTGTTGCAGCCTCAGGGGCCTTTAAAAAAAGGTGTGTATATGTAATGACAGATCAGGTGACACTTAGATTGCACGGAGGTGGACATCATTTCACTAATTATGTGACTTCTGAAGGTAATTGGTTGCACCAGAGCTTTTTATTGGCTTCCTAACAAAGGGGGTGAATACATACGCACATGACAATTTTCTGTTTCCTATTTCTAAACAAAAGTTTTATTTATATATTTTTCTCATTTTATTTCACCAACTTAGGCTCCTTTCACATCACCATTTCTCCTTTCTGTTCTCCGGCTCCGTTGAGGAGCAGGAGAACGGAAAGGATGGATTCTGCAGATAACTGGGACCTAACTGAGCGTAATGGAGCCTAAAGACCCCATAGACTATAATGGGGTCCGTTCGGTGTCTGCTCAGAACATGATTTTTGAGGGGAGACAAAAGTCCTGCATGCAGTCAGGTCTCAGTTATCTGCAGAATCCATCCTTTCCGTTCTCCTGCTCTTCAACGGAGCCGGAGAACGGAAAGGCGAAACGGTGATGTGAAAGGAGCCTTAGACTATTGTGTTATGATCTATCACATAAAATTCAGATTAACAAAACATTGAACTTAAGGCTGTAATGTAAAAAAATACGAAAAAAGTCAAGGGTGAATACTTTCGCAAGGCACTGTAGATAATGGATGGATACATAGATAGATAGACAGATAGATAGATAGATAGATAGATAGATAGATAAAGATATTCACTGTACATACCTGAACTTCCTTCACAACACTTAACAACTAATCTCTCCTCCTGTTCAGCGATGTAGCAGACGAATAATTGCAGAAGGCTAAATAATAGCCACTATAATGTCTACAGACGGCAAACATGCCACAAAACAGAACCCTAAGTTCACCAAGTTAAAGAGAAAATCAACATCGCAATCAGTCCCCAGACACCAGCTAAACTTATTGCTTTGGGATAAAGGGCCCATATAAAAAGCAGAAAGCACTTTTGATTTTTTTGTTTTTTATCTTCGCTTTGTGTCGATGTTATTGCCAGTGACATCTGTGAGACTGTTTCAAAAATTCCCCATCTGCCTTTTCAGAGAGATGACTTTTTGTTGCCGGTTGCCATTAAAAACAGAAATTTGAATATACATAGACAAATGTCACTTCCCGGATAATTGTTTCATAAATCTGACAGTATTCTTTCTGGAACTTAAGACTGCTAAAAAAAAAAGTGAGAGTCTTTGACGGTGTCTGAGTTTCCTCATCCTGGCCACACAAAGATCAAGGAGAAACTGAGGTGTCAATAGACACTATGGACACTATGTAATGTTCCAGGCAGAGACACCATTCTGATCTCAGCTATTGATGTCTGTCGCAGACATAGCATTTAGACTCAGAAGACACCCATTGCAGGTGAGATGGGCATTGTCGTCCACGAGTCAAGGACATTTGCTAAGTCTGGACATCCAAATTTATGCATGGAGGATCACATCTTTCAGTCAGCCTCACAGCCAATCTGAAGGAAGAACATTGCCTTGTCTATTAGACACTATGTAAGGTTCCAGGCATAGACACCATTCTGACCTCAGCTATTGATGTCGTTGGACTTGTCTGTCACAGACATAGCATTTAGACACAGAAGACAGCCAGTTAAGGTCTTAGAGGGACAATGTTAGGGATTGAGAAGCGGTAGATTGAAATACTTGATAGAAAGAAAGGTTTTTACACTATGGACAGGATAAGGGCAGTTAATTTATTCTGTGTTTTACTACAATACATTAGTAAGCTCCTTGTATTAACTTTCTCTACATGATAATAAATACCATTTACTGAAGTGAGACAACAACTTTAATGGAAATTAAATAAAATAAATCTACTGGCTGATGATTTTTTTAAGCATCATAGTTGCACTGGACATTGTACAATTGTGCCTTTTTCCCAAAAACCTGCTGCAAAGCCTTTACAGTTTAAAAGCGTACAATAAGCATTGTTTCCAGCATCATTGGTAGTATATACACTGCTCAAAAAAATAAAGGGAACATAAAAATAACACATCCTAGATCTGAATTAATTAAATATTCTTCTGAAATACTTTGTTCTTTACATAGTTGAATGTGCTGACAACAAAATCACACAAAAATTAAAAATGGAAATCAAATTTTTCAACCCATGGAGGTCTGGATTTGGAGTCACACTCAAAATTAAAGTGGAAAAACACACTACAGGCTGATCCAACTTTGATGTAATGTCCTTACAACAAGTCAAAATAAGGCTCAGTAGTGTGTGTGGCCTCCACTTGCCTGTATGACCTCCCTACAACGCCTGTGCATGCTCCTGATGAGGTGGCGGACGGTCTCCTGAGGGATCTCCTCCCAGACCTGGACTAAAGCATCTGCCAACTCCTAGACAGTCTGTGGTGCAACGTGACGTTGGTGGATAGAGCGAGACATGATGTCCCAGATGTGCTCAATTGGATTCAGGTCTGGGGAACGGGCGGGCCAGTCCATAGCATCAATGCCTTCGTCTTGCAGGAACTTCTGACACACTTCAGCCACATGAGGTCTAGCATTGTCTTTCATTAGGAGGAACCCAGGGCCAACCGCACCAGCATATGGTCTCACAAGGCGTCTGAGGATCTCATCTCGGTACCTAATGGCAGTCAGGCTACCTCTGGCGAGCACATGGAGGGCTGTGCGGCCCTCCAAAGAAATGCCACCCCACACCATTACTGACCCAATGCCAAACCGGTCATGCTGGAGGATGTTTCAGGCAGCAGAACGTTCTCCACGGTGTCTGCAGACTGTCACGTCTGTCACATGTGCTCAGTGTGAACCTGCTTTCATCTGTGAAGAGCACAGGGCGCCAGTGGCGAATTTGCCAATCTTGGTGTTCTCTGGCAAAAGCCAAACGTCCTGCACGGTGTTGGGCTGTAAGCTCAACCCCCACCTGTGGACGTCGGGCCCTCATATCACCCTCATGGAGTCTGTTTCTTACCGTTTGAGCAGACACATGCACATTTGTGGCCTGCTGGAGGTCATTTTGCAGGGCTCTGGCAGTGCTCCTCCTGTTCCTCCTTGCACAAAGGCAGAGGTAGCGGTCCTGCTGCTGGGTTGTTGCCCTCCTACGGCCTCCTCCACGTCTCCTGATGTACTGGCCTGTCTCCTGGTAGCGCCTCCATGCTCTGGACACTACGCTGACAGACACAGCAAACCTTCTTGCCACAGCTCGCATTGATGTGCCATCCTGGATAAGCTGCACTACCTGAGCCACTTGTGTGGGCTGTAGACTCCGTCTCATGCTACCACTAGAGTGAAAGCACCGCCAGCATTCAAAAGTGACCAAAACATCAGCCAGGAAGCATAGGAACTGAGAAGTGGTCTGTGATCACCACCTGCAGAACCACTTCTTTATTGGGGGTGTCTTGCTAATTGCCTATAATTTCCACCTGTTGTCTATCCCATTTTCACAACAGCATGTGAAATTGATTGTCACTCAGTGTTGCTTCCTAAGTGGACAGTTTGATTTCACAGAAGTGTGATTGACTTGGAGGTACATTGTGTTGTTTAAGTGTTCCCTTTATTTTTTTGAGCAGTGTATTTCACAAGGGACAATTTTTGGAACTTTTTGAAATTTTTTGAAAAAAGAAAGACGAGTCCTAGGAGACCTCAGAGTGCCATACACTACTTTTCAGAGCAATCGGAATATGTTTGATTTGGGACTGGTTCGAATTTATTCTTTCCCAAATTGAATCTTATGACCAATTCATTAAAAATGGACCCGAAACAAATTTCAATAAATTATTTTATTTTTATTTTCTATATTGGTTTATTTTTATCAGAATGAAACCAACAAATCAGAATGAGATAGAGAAGAATTGGTTAAGGATGTCCAAACCTCCTTCTGACGAAGATGGGATGCTATAAAAGTTGTAGCTGGCAGGCAATGTATTCCTCAAATGATATAAATGTATGAGAACCACTTTCAATGGAGGCTATATCTACATAAAGGATGACATGGTGACATAAAGGTTATCTCACATTGACATCTAGGCTTCCAACTAGCAAAACACTGGAGGCATTGACTTCCAAAATGTCTTCCTTTTAGATTCTAACCAAATTTAATATTGGTGGTGGTCATGGTGGAGGGTGCAGGGAAGATCGACCAACCCTACAGATGTTACAGAGTTACTCAAAATCCAAACTGAACCTTTACTCTCGGTTGGCCATCCACTTCAGCCTGGCTATCTGATTCAGAATACCCTTATTCTCTAGGATGGCCTTCTACTTTAGGCTGACCCTCAAGGGTGGTTCTTTACTTCAAGCTAGCCACCTAGTGATCCTCTTTTACAGGATGAATCTCTAGTTCAGACTGACCATTTAATTTGGAATGCTTATTCTCCATGCTGATCCTCTACTACATGCTAACAATACACTCTAGACTGATTCTGTACTCCATGCTGACCCTCTACTCCACACTCCAGTCTGACTCTATCCCATGCTGACCCTATACACTAATCCTGAACTCCAAGCTGATTCTCTATTTCACGCTAACCTTGCAATCCAGACTGACCATTTAATTCAGAATGCTCTTATAAATAAATGATGGGAGTGATCTCTGTACTGCCTAACAAGGGGCAGTACAGAGATCACCCCCATCATTTATTTATACCAATGACTGTGACTAGAGATGAACAAAGTTCAGAAAAATTCCATTTGGCTGCTTCACCAAATTTTACAAAGAAATTTGCTTTGTGACGAACTGCTAACATCACGAAGCGCATATGTAGCGGGAGCAATGATGGGGAATGGTGATCGCATCGCCCGTGTCATTGAACCCTTCAGATGCCGCATTCATTGCTGATTGGGGCATCTGAGGCTACCATTTAGGCCTTTTAGTGGTTAATCAGGGTAAAAAAAATTCAAAAATACATATTCACCTCATCCATTTGGATGCGTAGAGGCTGTCACAGCTATTTTGATTAAAGACACCGTGCGGAGATGTGTTGACATCATCACACTGGCCAGACACGGTGATGACATCACCACGCCCGGCAAGTGCATCTGCATGGTGACATTACACATCACCCTGTGCAAGATTTTGCGCAGTATCTTCAATCAAGATGCCCGCAACGGCCTCTTCCCACGCAAATGGGTGAGGTGAGTATTATTAATTTTTTTTCTTACTGCCATTCTAGTGAAAATTGATTTGTTACCACAAAGCGTGAGGAAATTCAGCTTCGTGGAGAATCAAATTTTTCCTGAAATTCGAATCAAAGTCAATTCTTCAGACTTTGATTTATTCAACCCTAACTGTGACAAGGGGACATCCTCTGCATCTAGAGGAAAGAAGTTTTCTCCACGAACATAGAAGAGGATTCTTTACGGTAAGAGCAGTGAGACTATGGAGCTCTCTGCCTGAGGAGGTGGTGATGGTGAAGTCACTAAAAGAGTCCAAGAGGGGCCTGGATGTGTTTCTAGAGTGTAATAATATTACAGGCTATATTTACTAGAGAGGGCTCGTTGATCCAGGGAGTTATTCTGATTGCCTGATTGGAGTCGGGAGGTAATTTTTTTCCCCTAAAATGATGAAAATTGGCTTCTACCTCGCAGTTTTTTTTTTGCCTTCCTCCAGATCAGCTTGCAGGATAACAGGCCGAACTGGATGGACAGATGTCTTTTTTTCAGCCTTATAAACTGTTACTATGTTATATGTAACTGCTAGACATATTGTGGGATAAGTCACAGGTGACACAATGTGCTGCGTGCCTAGGAGAACACAAACTCTATTTAACCAATTTATTTTCCTGCATTTTTTTTTTTTTCAGTTCCTCTTACAGGTCACCCTCACACGGAGCATAATTAAATTAATTTGAAAAGAAATAACTAAATATAATTTCTGCATAAAGAAAAACTATTGTTCAGAGGTTCAGCTCCTAATTGCATTCTTATTAAAACATTTTTCTACAGAGAATAAAAAAAAGTAGTTGGGGGGGGCAAAAGATGCTAAAAATAACAAATATAAGAATCATTACTCATCTCCCCTAACACCGCTGCCCCGTCTCTGCTCCGCTCCCTGCTGCTGAGGAGATGCCCGCTCGGCCAATCACAGGTTTAGCGGTGGCCCATCTTAGACAGTAATTGGCTTTCCTTATCCACAGGAAGTGCAGAGCAGAGGCGGAACAGCAGCGCTGGGGATCTCTGGAGGTAAGTAATGATTCTTATTTTTACCGTGTTCTGGCTCATTTTTTCATAAAAAAACCCCCAAAAAAAACTCCTTTAACGCTTTGCATTGCCAATGAATGGAGCTTTTTGCTGTTTCTCTACTATTCCTCCAAGAAATTTAGGAGCAAATTACGACACCCCTTGTCAATGGGGGGCAAGAGGGATTGGTACCACCGTAACCTGTTTTACAGATGAAAAGGACTTTGAAAAATGAATGTTCGGTACCCTTCACAGAGCATTGCCTTACTGACACATTGTAACAGACCGCATTGTGAAGACGAAATAAACCTAACTCAATCCCATGAAAGTAAGCAGGGGTCTTGAAAAGGGTAAATATGGTAGAAAATCACACAGCTGCTTTTTATTCACTGATTATATACGTGATTCTTGACGCTAGCCACATCGTCAAATTGGCTATGTTAAAATAATTCAAGTAGTTTTTACTTAGAAATCAGGAGGACTTGCTTCTCTGTCTGTGCGTAGGCAGCGGCTCCTCAAGCACCTGCTTCTCCCAAGATGCATTGCAATAGTGCATTAACCACTTCCTCCCCAGCATATAAAACATCCTCACATATAGCCCCAGAGACACATATGGTATGTAATGCCCCCGCAATTTCCTCCTCCACTGTCTAGAGAGAGATATAGCTATATACTTTTATGAATTTAGAAGTATAGATGAATGAATTTATAAAGGGTGTCCAGTCCGCTTCATTTGCTTCACTATGAGATCACTAAGCCAGCATTGAGGGGAGCAGCAGCTACTGAGCATGTCAGTCCACTACTGAATGCAAGAGAAGGTGGACTAGAAGGATAAACAGCAGGGGGCGCTAGAACGGAGGAAAATCTATGGAAAAAAAAATGTTTGTTATTGCATGTATATTGCAGTAATACTTCATTCACAATGCTCTTTTCACTGTACAGTAATACATTTAGTGGGATAACCCCTTTAAGGTGAGTAGAGATGAGCGAAGTTATGAAAACTTTGATTGGGCTGCTTGGTCGAATTTCACAAATAAATTCGCTTTGTGTCAAATTATTTCCTCATGAAGCGAATTTCTTTGTGAGTAGCAGGCGATTGCGCCTCCCCCATTATTAAACCCCCATCAGAGATGAACGCGGCATCTGAGGCATCATGGAAGATGGCCGTAGCAGCCTCTTCGCGCTTAAACGAATGAGATATGTATTTTTTTTCGCCATTTTTGGGAAAACTGATTCGTTACCCGAAGCACGAGGAAATTCGGCTTCACAGTGAATCGAATTTTCCCTGAAATTCGGATCGAAGCCCAGTTTGGATTTCAATTCGCTCAACACTAAAGGTAAGTGTAGGTGTTGAGCGAATCGAATTTCAGGATAAATTTGATTCCTGCAAAGCCGGATTTTCCTCGTGCTTTGCGGTAGCGAACCGAATTAACCTGAAAAAGTGCAAAAAACAAAAAAAATCATACTTACCTGCTCCATTTGCTCGCAACGGCTTGCTTTCAAAATCTTGTCCGAAATCCCCTGCGTGATGACGTCATCTGGGACCGCACTAGATTTCGTATGAGCTCTTCAAACAAGATAGCGGCACCCGGCCTGTCGCAAGCAAATGGAGCAGGTAAGTATGTCATATTTTTTTTAGGCCTCTTTCACACGGGCGAGTTTTCCGCGCGGGTGCAATGCGTGAGGTGAAAGCATTGCACCCGCACTGAATCCAGACCCATTCATTTCTATGGGGCTGTGCACATGAGCGGTGATTTTCACGCATCACTTGTGCGTTGCGTGAAAATCGCTGCACGCTCTATATTGCGTGTTTTTCACACAACGCAGGCCCCATAGAAGTGAATGGGGCTGCGTGAAAATCGCAAGCATCCGTAAGCAAGTGCGGATGCGGTGCCATTTTCACGCATGGTTGCTAGGTGACGATCGGGATGGGGCCCCGATCATTATTATTTTCCCTTATAACATGGTTATAAGGGAAAATAATAGCATTCTTAATACAGAATGCATAGTACAATAGGGCTGGAGGGGTTAAAAAAAATATAAAAAAATTTAACTCACCTTAATCCACTTGTTTGCGCAGCCCGGCTTCTATTCTTTCTTCTTCTTTGATGACCTGGGAGGAAAAGGACCTTTGGTGACTTCACCTTGGTGATGGATCATGTGATGGACCATGTGATGAGTGCAGTGACGTCACCAAAGGTCCTTCTCCTCCCAGGTCATTAAAGAAGGAGAAAGAAGTTTAATTATTATTTTTTTTTTTTCTCCATCCCTATTTTATTAAGCATTCTGTATTAAGAATGCTATTATTTTTCCTTATAACCATGTAATAAGGGAAAATAATAAAATCTACACAACGCCTAACCCAAACCCGAACTTCTCTGAAGAAGTCCGGGTTCGGGTCTGGGTACCAAACATGCCGATTTTTCTCACGCGTGTGCAAAATGCATTAAACTGCTTTTCACTCACGCGGAAAAATCTCGCATTTTCCTGCGACGCACCCGCATCCTATCCGGCCCTCACACGCGACGCCCGTGTGAAAGAGGCCTTACACTCTGTTATTTATATCAGATGCCGCAATCATGTTCGTTGAAGCAGCCGAATCGAATTTTCAAATACTTTGCTCATCTTTAATAATATGCAACATCTTCATATCTGAAAATATTTTAGATTTCTGTCCCAGGGCTTCTTATGAAGTGTGAAAGCACAAGCGTAGGTCAGTGGTGTGCATAGCTCTGTGACAGCTGCTTGTTGGCGCAGAGCTCGGTCATGTGTATGGGGGCTCTCAGCCAAAGCCCTACAAACTGCATAAATCTCATAAAGACCGAGAACAAACTCAACTTTTCTAATATTCGCCTCTTTTGTCTGCAAGAACAAAGACAGAAGCACTTCTTACACCTTATATCTTCTCTCCGAGTCCCGGAAGTCTCTGACCGCCTGCCACCGGACATCCTGCTGCCTAATTGTTTCAAAGAAAACATCCAACCACTAAATGTAAGGTGGTGGACGTGGGAAATATTCTATGATTATACAGTGCATAACTGCTTTACGCTTAAGTTAAAGGGATTTTCCAAGAACCTATGATTAAGAAAAATCATATAAAATAAAAAAATATAAAATAATATAAAATTATCAAAAAATATATAAAATAATAAATGAAGTTATATTCATTGTACTAATCCCCTTCCGCTCCCATTCTGGTACTTTTCTGGTGTCCCACAGTTCTCTGTGTCTTCACCTCCATTAATGATGTGTCCACACAGACACAGACATGTGACTGATGCAGCCAATCACTGGCTCTCTTGGTGGCCTGTGAACAGGGGCGGATTAAGTGCATGATAGGCCCGGGGCTGTCTACCCAACTTGGGCCCCTCCCTCCATTTTAGTTTAGCTTTTTTTGTATGAAGAGGCTACTGTGCTTCATGAGCGCCGCAGTCTCTTCCTAGGCCATATGACATCTTCAGACTAAAAAAAATACCCCAAATTACCCCAAATTGAGTCCTAAATTGAAAAATTTGGTCGCCAAATTTAAAATACATATAATTATAATAAAAAAGACATGGAGGAGAATACAGCACTACATACCTCTTACATCCAGGGACATCTCCTGTGATGTAGACCTTCCCTTTCCTCTTCTCCTCCATTTGACCCAGACCACCATGGCAAATTCTTTCAGCCACATCTCGTCTCTACAGAGTTTGTAACACAGACAAGTTAGATTTCTCAATTTTTCCATCAGCCTCCCCATCCTGGTGTCCCGGCAATGTCATCCTGCTACTACTCCTAATACTGTGCCTGTTGTGTCCCCCAATGCCCCAGGAACTATTCTGCTAAAAAAAAATTGTGACCCTAATAGACATAATTGGGATCATTTATCAAACTGGTGTAAATTAGAACTGGACTTCCAAAAGAGCTGTCAAATATGAAAGGTGAGATCTGAATGGCTGCTATGTGCAACTAAGGCCGTTCTACTTAACACCTGTTTGATAAATTACCCCAAATTTCCCTATAGTGTCCACAGCAGCTATAATGTCCCCTAGAGTGCCCCCAGTAATAATAACACCCTATATTGTGCTCCAGGTAATAATCCCTGTATAGTGTCCCCAGATATAATAGAATTGTCCCTACAGTGCCTCCTCAATAGCAATGCCCCCCACACTGCCCCCACATAGTAATCACTCTATAGTAATTCTCCCCACACAGTAATTTCCCCCAAACTCTCCCCATATAGTAGTTTGCTCCCACACAGTAATTTCACCCCCCCCCCACTGCCCCCACACAGTAATTTCCCACATACTGCCCCATATAGTAATTTCCCCCACACTGCCCCCATATAGTAATTTCCCCCACACTGCCCCATATAGTAATTTTCCCCCACACTGCCCCCATATAGTAATTTTCCCCCACACTGCCCCATATAGTAATTTCCCACACACTGCCCCATATAGTAATTTCCCCCACACTGCCCCCATATAGTAATTTCCCCCACACTGCCCCCATATAGTAATTTCCCCCACACTGCCCCATATAGTAATTTTCCCCCACACTGCCCCATATAGTAATTTCCCACACACTGCCCCATATAGTAATTTCCCCCACACTGCCCCCATATAGTAATTTCCCCCACACTGCCCCATATAGTAATTTCCCCCACACTGCCCCCATATAGTAATTTCCCCCACACTGCCCCCATATAGTAATTTCCCCCACACTGCCCCCATATAGTAATTTCCCCCACACTGCCCCCATATAGTAATTTCCCCCACACTGCCCCCATATAGTAATTTCCCCCACACTGCCCCCATATAGTAATTTCCCCCACACTGCCCCCATATAGTAATTTCCCCCACACTGCCCCATATAGTAATTTCCCCCACACTGCCCCATATAGTAATTTCCCCCACACTGCCCCCATATAGTAATTTCCCCCACACTGCCCCCATATAGTAATTTCCCCCACTCTGCCCCATATAGTAATTTCCCACACACTGCCCCATATAGTAATTTCCCCCACACTGCCCCCATATAGTAATTTCCGCCACACTGCCCCATATAGAAATTTCCCCCACACTGCCCCATATTGTAATTTGCCCACACATAGTAATTTCCCCCACATAGTAATTTCTCCCACACTGCCCCCACATAGTAATTTCTAGCGTAGGACACCGTGGCATAGAGAAAAGTGATCGCTATGCCGTCGCTCGCCCCCATGCAGGGCAGCAGTGTGCCAGTGGCAGATCGCTATTCGCCAGAGCGATCTGCCACCTGCAAATCCAGATGTTTCAGCATGAAAACTCTCACTCATCGGGCATTTAGAGGCAGTATTAGACTGCCAGATGATCACTAATAAACTTTCATAGGAACACTCGTTAGCAATCATCTGCCAGGAAATCTGCCCGTCTAATACACCCTTTATTGATCGGTCAGTATTGTATTATATTATAATATTGGATATATAGAATTAGACACCCGTAGGTCTGTTTGAGGTTAGAAAAAGGGTCACGAAGATAGAACATCTTACAGCTTCACCAGCAGACAGAAAAACCTGATATGGTATGATATTTCATGGTTAATGGTAACATTACCCCTTTAAATTACAAAAAGTTCACCAATAAAAATATAGTGACATGCCTTCGTCCTGCCAGTCCTGGGATTTCATACATTTGGCATCTTCTTGATTTCACTGATCAGTACAATATATATTGGCACTTACTTTCCTTCATGGGTAAAGGAGGAGAAGGTTTTCGCTCATTCTGAATTATCCGGGCATCGACGAGAAGAGAGGTGAACTATATATACAGTTCTCACAACTCCATTAGTGATAATTTGCCCAACTTTAGGTGATATCACCACACCATTTGCAATGACTGGCTCAGACTAGTTCACCTCTCCAGTTGTATTCTTTGGACCACCTTTAAGTGATGTCATCACCCAGTTGTGTACGTTAGTCCTCCGTGATGTCACCACCCCAGCTGTTCATTGGTCTAAAATTAAGTGATGTCATCAGCCAGTTGTGCACATTAGTCCTCCGTGATTTCACCACCCCAGTTGTGTTCACTACTTTACCTTTAAGAGATGTCACCAGCCCATTTGTGTTCATTAGTCCACTTTTAAGTGATGTCACCACCCCAGGTGTGTTCTCTAGTTTACATTTAAACCGCCCACATTGGGTGCATTAGTCCACTTTTAAGTAATTTTTCCACACCAATTGTGTTAATAAGTCCACCTTTAAGTCATGGCATCACGGTGGTTGTGTTCAATAGCTAAGCTGTAAGTGATGTCACTACCCCAGTTGTGTTCAGTAGCTAAAGTGTAGGTGATGTCACCAGCCCATTTGTGTTCATCAGTCCACCATGAAATGATGTCACAACCCAAACTCTGGTCACTAATTTAGATTTAAGTGATTTCGCCACCCACGTTACGTTCATTAGTCCTCCTTTAAGTGATTCCACCACCCTAGTTATGATGATGCCATTAATCCCATTCCAGGGGCCCAGGTCTGTCTCTTGCTCCACTCTGAAGTACATTATTACAGTTCATTTGATGAAATAAATACCGATCTCCACCCTTTACGTCTTTCTCCAACTTGAATGTCTTTTTTGGGGGGGCTTTTTTAAACAATGGGAATATTGCTCTCTTGGCATTTTCCCACCAATTGAAGCAAAGTCCCCTAAGAAATAAATGGCAGATCTTGTAAATGAGGCAAAATTTAAAACCGCATATATTATTGCAGACAGATTTCAGTCTGACCACAGCTGGTTATTTCCCAGAGAAAATCTGAACTTTGCATGTAGTAACTACCGCTAACAATTTAATTTCAATAGTTCTTAGGGAAATTGGTATATTACCATCAAAACTCATCTTCAGTGTTAATTATCTCAATATTTATCTCATTCAGTATGGAAATGACAGCATTGCAGCCTCATTAGTGTCGGCTGTGTGTTTTTTAAACTTTGCTCAATTTCTACTTCTTGCTGTTAAAACCGGAGATAATTATTTGATTCTAATATTGCAAATTTTAATATTTCCTTTGGAGATACTGATGATAATAATGGATTTCATTTCCATGCATTTAGAAAAAATTAGAATATGGAAGAGACACAGGACGCTGGAGACACGTTAGATGTAGGTAATATCTGCGGCCACAAAATGCAAACTCTTATATACTGAAGCTCGAGCTCCATAAATCTCTTAAAGGGGTTGTGCTATGATATAAAATATTCTACAGTCTTCAAACCAGCATCTGGATCTGAATACTTTTGTTATTGCATGTCATTAAAAATGTAGTATAGTCACTGAATTATTCACAAAAAAAATATATCTGTATAGCGCCACCTGCTGTTTGTGCTGTTCCTTATTTCTCCAACCACCTCACTGATGTGGTCGTACGCGCTCAGTTTAAATCTTGAACTGCCACCAGACATTTCTTCTGTTAGAGGCTGTGGTAGTTACAGAGAAAGAGCTGCAGCAGAAAGGACATACACCCTGAGAAAAGACACGCCCAATGAGCTTAAAGGGGTTGTCTCACTTCAGCAAATGGCCTTTATCATGTAGTGAAAGTTAATACAAGACACTGATGTATTGTGATTGTCCCTATTGCCTCCTTTGCTGGCTGGATTCATTTTTCCATCGCATTATACACTGCTCATTTCCAGGGGTTACGACCACCCTTCAATCAAACAGTGGTGGTCATGCTTGCACACTATAGGAAAAGGCACCAACCTCTCTGGTGACCGGGATCGTGGTGTGTACATAGGCTGGTGCTTTTTCCCATAGTGTGAAAGCACGACCACCACTAATGGATTGCAGGGTGGTCATAACTAGGGATGAGTGAATCGACTTCGGAAGTGTTTTTTTATAGCACAAGTTTATTTATGAAGTTCTTGCATGAAGTCTCGCGAGACTTCATGAAGCAATAACTTTGGCTCATTGGAGCCAATACATTCTAATACTATACGGAGCTCCTGCTCTGTACAATATTGGAAAGAATTTTTATGCAAATCGACTTTGGATGTTTCATTCGAAGTCGATTCGCTCATCCCGAGTCATAACCATGGAAACGAGCAGTGTATATGTCACTCTGCGGTTCACTGTGACAGTTGTGGCCATGTAGGCTGGCTGCATGCCCTCTCACGTACTGGCTGCAGGTTGACTCCTGGGCTGCATGCTGGCTGCGGTGTGTTATGTGAACTATTCTTGTGTATGTGTGTACTCCCCACGTCCATTTCTCTGTGGTTCCTGTCACCGGTGCCGTGCAGGCTGACTGTATGTGCTTTGTGTACTCGCTGTGGGTGTTCCCATGTATGCTGGTTCTGCAATGCGTGCTGGCTGCGGCCTTGTGTGTGAACAGGGTCTGAGTATGGTTCCATTTGTTTGTATCAGTGTGGTTCTGTCACTTGTTTTTGTGTAGGCTGCCTGTAACCTCGTACTGGCTACAGTTATCCTGTGTATGCTGGCTGTCGTTTGGGGGCGTGCTGGCTGCAGCATTCTGTGACTGTGTGAACTGACACTATTGATAGCTCTATGGTTCTTAATACTCCTGGTTCTGATGGGGTTAACATCCCCAATCTGTTCCTGGGTGTGGCTTTTCAGGTGCCCTCGTTATGCAGCTATGTCTACCTTCCGTTCCCCATGGGGTCCAGGCATCTGCATCTGTGCTGGTTCCCGTTTGTCTTGTTGTCTGATCCATGTCCTGTGTTTTGTTTGGGTTCCAGTACTTCTGCTGTCTGTTTCCGCTGGTGCTTCCACCAGCGTCGTTCCTTAAAGAAAGCTGCCAAGTGTACCGGGATCTTCCCGGAAATGCGACCAGGGAGCCCTCGGCCAAGTTCATCCTCACCACTAGGGGCTCTGTGAAGAACGGGTCTCACTGGCTCTCCGCCCGCTGGGTTTTCCCTCTGGTCTGCTGGTGCACTTGGTTCTGTGGTAGTTCTACCACTATTGCGTAACCTGCATTTGTTACTGTCATGTTCCTTTATTACATGTGTAATAAAAGTATTCTGTTGGTCCTTGGTCTGTTTTGCCTGTGTCCTGTTTGCAAGACCGGCTCCCGGTACGTGACAGTATAATATGAGAGAAACATAAATCCTGCCAGCAAAGGAGGCAATCTGGATAATAACAATACATTAGTAAGTGCCTTGTATTAACTTTCTCTACATGATAAATGCTATTTACTGAAGTAAGACGAGCCCTTTAAACAAATCTAGCAGAAAAATTAGAGCAATAAATGTGGAGATCTCTGGACCCATGTGAGGTACAGGGCTGGTTCTAGGTTTGTTCGAAAGAGATTGCCATGCACTATAAGATGTTTAATTTTCATTTTTTCGAATTGATCTTTGAATAACTCCATTAAAGCGGCTTTCCATAATTAATATGTCTATCAAACAAGATGGTGGGACCATCTATCAATCTACTTTTTTGAGGGATGGTAGATAGTAGTGATGAGCGTCAGGGGCAATATTCAAATTTGCCATATTTTGCGAATATTTTGTAGAATATTCGTCATATATTCTCGAATTCGAGATTATATTCTTGATTGCAAAAATCGGCAATGTAATATTCGCGTAATGCGCGTGAAATACAAGCGTGGGTCACTTTTGCTAAATTTTTCAAGCTGGTATAAGTTTTCTGAGACTGGAGAAAATGGTTGGCACGGCAGAACATTAGAATACCTTTATATGCAGATAGAGTGCTCCAATATGTTTGTGCTTGCGAATTTTTGGCAATATCTGCTACACTATAGATCAATCTAACCTGCACTGACTATCTCCCTCTAACTATCTGAATTATGTATATAAGTTAACTGTCTAATGTAATAAAGCACAGAGCACAGCAATGACGCTGCTGTCTCTTTCATAACTGCAGTAAACTTTAGAAAATGGCTGCTGGGGAGGTTCTTATATAGTAAGGGGCAGGCAACTTTCCTATTGGTTGCTAGGGATGTTGCTAAGCTGTGACAAAACCTTCTCATTGGCCCACAAGCTAGAAGAAGGGAGGGATGATCACCTGATGTGTACTGTGCTAAAAAACAAAACAAAAAAAATAAAGAATATTCGTCATTACGAATATATAGCACTATATTCTAAATATTCGCAAATTCCCGAAGTGCCGATATTCACGATAAAAATTTGCTTTTCTAATTTTCGCACTCAACTCTAGTAGATAGGAATGCCAAGTTACTTATGTGTTGAGATTTTGCTGAATATGGAATTACTCTTTAAGCAGACACAGTGCCTTGTAGGTCTAACTCAGCTGAATGATCCATTACTTCATTCTGGAGAAAAAGTACTTATAAATGCACTGAGGGCTGGAGCAAGCCACTCCATGTACCCATGTTCCTCCTGCTTCTTCTGAGCGCCCCTCTCACTTCTTAGTGATTGACTGGGTCAGGTTCCTGCATAGTCCTCTTACCAGGCCCTGTCAGTCAGCTCTGTTCACTGAAGGCTACAACGAACAGCTGATCAGTTGAGGTGCTAGGTGATGGATTCTTACCGATCAGATATTGATGACCAATCCTGAGGATAGGTCATCAGAATTATGAGCCTAGAAAAAGGTCACTATTGTATTAAGCTTTTTATATAGTTCTATTAAAGCACTGGACCATTCAATTGCCTGATGGCAGGTATAATACACTGCAATACTTCTGTATTGTAGTGTAATATGGTTGTCAGAGTAACTCTGCCCTAGCCCTGAGTGTAAACACCATGAACAAGATAATGTGGCTTGTTAGTGCTCCCTCTGGGACCCAACCCACAACCTAAGCCCATGTCTTTAGCAGCAGGCGCCAGCCATAACGTAGATCTTTAGATAAGGTAAATGAGAAAGCGCACTCCCTCTGTCTCATGCCTTACATACCGTGGTCAATAACCACAGCATCTACAGGGTTAGATGAACAGAATTAGCGCTATCTCCAATTCTGTCTGCTACAGTAGAGTGGCAGCTCCATCTTACAGCTAACAGTTGCTGCTTAAAGGAGTTACCCAACTCAGACATTGATGGCATATCTCGAGAATACGCCATCAAAGTCAAATAGGTGTTCTCCATTCATTGATATGGGAGTTCTGAAAATACCCAACCATTGGTTTGCACCTATCTGGCATTCATGGCATATGCTAGCGTGATGCCATCAATGTCTACGATGGGATAACCTATTTAAGGTGGCAACTTTGGTTGCGTGAAATACCATGCATGTACAACAGATGTCAGGAAGAGGTTATGTCTCAGTATGATTGTCCATAGTAGGGGGGGTAGGGGCTGGTGGGACATGTCATGGATGCCAGTGGAGGCACCATCAAGCCACCTTGTCTTGTTCACGGTATTTACTTCCAGGTCTAGGGCAAAAAAAAAAAAGGAATATTTGCCCCTGGTGAAGGAGGTCTAACAAACCAAAACTTTCTAATGTTTCACACTGTTTAGCTTTATTATCTCTCATAAGGTCATCTTGAAACACTTGCAGAATAAGCATCAATTACAGTTGGTCCGGGGAATTATGATATTTTTTTTATTGCAATTCTTCTATCCTCCAACAAATGTGAAAATATCACAAACAGAAAAAAATAATGAGGCCAGCGTAAAACAAAAAACAAAAAAAACTGCGTCCACCATAATCACACAGCGCCCTATTCTGCAGTAAATAGAAATTATAAAAAAAAAAGAATCTGTTCAGGCTCAAACTGCATCTTCTGCAAAATAAAAAATGTAAGGCAAAATGCAAATAAATGTGACATTATCATCCCGAAGTAGGAAAACAGAAAACATATGAGGCAGCAGAAATGTTACAAAATCCTTTGAATTTAAAAGGGAAAATTTAAGCGAGTATAAAGCTTTTAAGAAGCTTTGTCAGGATTTAATGCCAAACTGATCCAGATCTGTATTAAAACAATGATTATCTGACAGGGAAATATGCAGATTTATTTTATTTTAATAACTGCCGTTATTAGGAAAGTTCCTCTTTTCGGTGCTCGCTTAATATGATGTGATTGTAATTGCAATCATTCTTCCCTTAGGAATAAATTTATATTTTTTGATTTGATTGCACTTAAATTAATATGGCTGTCAGCGCTGATCCAATGGGATTTATCACCCAGCTTTCCTTGAGTAACATGTTGGTCTAAGTGCAATAAGAGAGTGAGAAGAGTATTACTGCATATAACTGTCCCACTGCCTATGGGAGATGGTGAAGAGATAGATAGATAGATAGATAGATAGATAGATAGATAGATAGATAGATAGATAGATAGATAGATAGATAGATAGATAGATAGATAGATAGATAATAGATAGATAATAGATAGATAGATAGATAGATAGATAGATAGATAGATAGATAGATAGATAGATACAAAACCTACAAAAAATGCCAGGCCGCTTATAATGAATTAATGCTTTATTACAAAATCACATAAATTTTACAAACATGATTAAAAGGAAATATGGTGCAGGAGATAAAAGAGAAAGACGAAATCGCTGGAGGAAACATACAGCAGATACATGTCCATATATCAGTCCATTAATGCAATACATGGGAAGGTAAAGTGCAAATGCAAACAAATCATCTGTAATCAGAAGGACATCGGACAATTACCCATACTGCGTCTCCTCCAGGATGGCGCCAACCCCAATGCGCGTTTCGGCGTACCTTCGTCTGGGGGTCACCGAAGGTACGCCGAAACGCGCGTTGGAGTTGGCGCCATCCTGGAGGAGACGCAGTATGGGTAATTGTCCGATGTCCTTCTGATTACAGATGATTTGTTTGCATTTGCACTTTACCTTCCCATGTATTGCATTAATGGACTGATATATGGACATGTATCTGCTGTATGTTTCCTCCAGCGATTTCGTCTTTCTCTTTTATCTCCTGCACCATATTTCCTTTTAATCATGTTTGTAAAATTTATGTGATTTTGTAATAAAGCATTAATTCATTATAAGCGGCCTGGCATTTTTTGTAGGTTTTGTATTGTGGTAGTTTGCCATAGGCTTATGCCAGTCAATTACTTCTTTAAGTAATCATTCCCTGGTTGGGGTATATATTGTTTTTTTTTGTTTTAGATAGATAGATAGATAGATGGTAATAGATAGATTAGATAAACATATACTATTTCAATGGATTTCAATGGCTTTTGGCACGAGATAACACTATGAAATGTGTTATCAGAGTCAATTTCAGTTCAGCTACATCGATAGATAGACAATAGATAAATAGATAATAGATAGATGAGATAGATAGATAGATAGATAGACAGATAATAGATAGACAGATAATAGATAGATAATAGATAGATAGATAGATAGATAGATAGATAGATAGATAGATAGATAGATAATAGATAGATAGATAGATAATAGATAGATAGATAGATAGATAAATAGATAGACAGATAATAGATAGATAATAGATAGATAGATAGATAGATAGATAGATAGATAAATAGATAGATAGATAGATAATAGATAGATAGATAGATAGATAGATAGATAGATATGAGATAGATAGATAGATAGATAGATATGAGATAGATAGATACAGTAACTGTACAAACGTACATATTCAGTGGCCAGGAGTGGGGGGTCCTAACTCTACACTAGGTCCCCCGGACATATTGCTGCCTTCTGTAAGGGATGGTAAGGCGTGGTGCCCCCCATTGGGAAATACTGTAAGTCCAGAAAGTTAGGGTCTGCAGTAACCAGTGTGCTTTGTAACTGGAAGAACTCAAGTGCAAAACAATACAGGCGAGGCATAGGGCTGGCTTCTCCAGAAGAAGGTTCAATGCTGAGGAAAGACCTGAGATAGTAGTCCCTACCTCTCTCTCAGAAAGCTGATATCTTGGCAGGGTGGCCTCTGGTCAAAGGGCTGGTGACCCAGGGTCTGTGGTAGAGTATCCCCTTCTCAGCATCTTCTTCTGGTCACTAGTGATGAGCTGCAGGGGCAATATTCGAATTTGTGATATTTCGCGAATATTTGGGCGAATATTCGCCATATATTCGCGAATTCGAGAATTCGTTATTTCCAGTCATCATTTTCTGGATTGCAGAAATCGACAATTGAAAAAATTTGCAATAAAAATTTGCATTCCGAAAATTCGCAATCAACACTACTCCTAAAGTCAAAGATATTGCAGCCTTCTCATTGGCCCACAAGCTAGAAGCAGGGAGGGATCATGTGTACTGATTAAAAAAATCTCGAATATTCGAAATTACAAATATATATCACTATATTCTAAATATTCGCGAATTCTTAAAGTGCCGACTTTCGCAATAAAAATTCGCAATTCGAATATTCTTGATCAACACTACTAGTTACTCAGCAGTCTGGCAGAGTCTCTTCTACTAAACACTGGTTCCCATCTGCAGACAACTAGGGGCTCTGACTGCGCTCCGTCGAAAATCACAAATGAGACAGGCCTGCCGGCCCACCCCCTTCACCGCCCACTTTTTTTTGACCTGGCGTGAGTGGGGAGAAGTCACAGATTGCGCCAATATTCACCAGAAATACGCCTAATTGACTTGTATTTCTGCTTAATAAATGACCCCCATAATATTATCTAATAACTATCATACAGGGTATCATCTTAAAATTTGACAATACAGACAGGTTCACTAAATCTGCTTTGGGTACAGTTATGTGTACGTGGCTTAACAAATCTTCAGTTAGATGATACAACTGCCTGTTTACAGGCATTGCGAGTCCACTCCCTCTGTATACCATTTAGATGCCGCGTTGGCTATTGGCCATGGCATTTAAGGGGTTAAACGTCCCGGATCGGCACTGCCGGTCCCAGCCATTAGAGCAGTAGTGCAGCTCTAATGTGAGAGCCGAGCACCTGCTCTACTCTGTACAAAAGACCCATGTGGCGCTTTATCAAAAACATAGCGGCCTAGCCCAAGGCACCTTAGTGACCGCCGGAAGCAGGGGTGCACCACCAATGAGGCCAGGTAAGGCGATCGCCTCAGGCAGCACCAGGTAGGGGCAGATAGGGGGGCAGCAGAAGGGCCATGGTCTGAAGGGAAGGGGTTAGGTTAAGAAATTGGCATTGGGGAGGGTGGGGCACCGTTTCAGTTTTTGCCTTAGGCAGCAAAAAGGCTAGGTTTATATTGGTGGTCACTAAGGAGTTAAAGTTTCTGCGATGAGATGATATCATGCTATGACACCATAGGACACCCTATGTATTGAGCCAAATTCTGGATTCTTCAAGTGAACAACTTTTCCATTTTTGTCCAGAGGAAGGTCTTATGATGGAAGGCATTGACACGATCTGATGTTTCTGTAAATTAAAGTCTTACATGAATTTCAGAGAGTGCAGAGTCTCTGAGATAAACTTACCAGCTCCACTGTAAAAGTGAGATTTCTTCCCTAATTTTCCGGTGATCCAAAGCAATTCAAATGTATTTCATATTTAATGTTTCCCCTACGATGCTGTGTCATTTTATGACGCCATATGGCGCTACATTACAATTGTACTGCAGCACAGTTACCATGTATTGAGCCATGGTCTGCAATATCTGTATTTTTCAAATAACCCATTTTTCATTGCTCTGCCTGCATCCACAAGAGCGGTAATCCAAGATGAATTTAATATACGGAGTATAAGGAGAGAATTTTGCCAAAATAATATTTTAAAATATTGAACTCAAGCTATCTACGTAAGAGGATGCCAGCGTGAATGATCATTAATTGATTCTCTTTTTCTCACTTATTAAAAATAAATCTCTCATGAAAAAAAAAACTGGCATTGATGAAGCAACCGTAAAAGAGTTCAGCGCTACAGAAGTACCACTTTCGTCAATGTTAATGAGATCTATTTTCAAATATTACTAATTTCCCCGGCAAACGAAATATGAAACCCTTAAGTGTTTCAGCAGTAGACGAATCTTAAAAGCATTGCATATGTATAAAGTCACAGCTTGGTTCCCTCGAAGGATTTGCACAAATGCTATGTACAATTTCGTATATTCTTTGAGGTTTAACAAAACAAATGATGTGTGCAGCATATAGTCATATATTATATCCAGCTGGGCCCCGCCATTAAATATGCACCTGTAATAGGGTAATGAGAAAAATGTCCCTTCAGATTTTTCAGCAAGTGACTTAAAGAAGCTCCCTACTGAACTTGCAAAGAGCAGATGATCTCTAGAGACAAGTGGATTTTGAGCAGTTTCATTAAAAATTAAACAGGGAAAGTATCTTTGATAAAATCCTCCCGGTGTACGGCCCTTACAAATGCCATCTTATTTAAAATAAAAAGATGGGCAAGCGGAATGGAAAACTAAAACTTGTATAAAAATGAGCCATAAATTAGAAAATACCCCCAAAAAATGTAAATTGATAGAAGTATTGTACTACAGTCATGTTGCTTATTTTTCCCAGCTATCTCTAGAGTTATGATTAGCCCAGATTGACCATTTGGACTAGAGATGACTTGAGAAAATCCATTCGTTAGAACTGAATTTAGACCCAAATTTTGAAAAAAATATAAAAAAATATTCGGTAGAATTAGAATTTCTCCAGATTCGTTTAGGTAGAATTTTTCCAGAGAGAGAGAGAGCACTTCTAGGCATTTAATAAACTTTTAATTCAAGTAGAATCAATTTGTATCCGAATTGAATTACTTGGTCGATTTGAACCGAAACAAATTTTGGGAAATTCACTCATCTCTAATTTGGACAATGCCCAAAGAGGTCAGAGTTGGCCTTCAAGACCTAACTCAATTACAGCAATCCCTAAATTTGAGTGACGGACATGCAAAAGAAGGCAAATTGTTAACACGACCCAAGTATAGCTGTAGGTAAGGGGCCACTTCATCATGCAATGGCCAAGCTTGGATTAAAGGAAGCCAACATTGATACATATTTCCATCACCAAAATGCCAGTTTAGAATCTGAAATCTGAATTTTAAGCTTCATTGATGTTCCCCTTTAGGGAAGTCCCAGTGACATAACCTTCATCGGTGGTAAGTATGCCACTGAAAAGAAGTCATGCATGAAAAGGCTGTTCTAAAAAGTGTAACTTGAATATTGTGTGGCAAAGAGCCCTTAGGGCCCCTCAAATACCAGGGCCTGAGTATGAATGCTACTATACTTCTCAACCCTTCACAGCTTATTGTTTTAAGGTAGTGTTTCAAGAAGATGATCAGTCCTTGTACATAGAGAAAAATATAGAAGTAAGGCAATTTGTTAAAGACGACTGAACTGGAAGACATCAGCTCTGAAGTGTAAGATGTCCATATGGGTCCCTAGTTATAAATTAAACCGCAATAGTAGAAAAATTACCAGTGTAGAACAAGTATGATGAAATAAACCATAGCTCTCCAATGAAACCTGTAGGCGCTTGAACATATAATGACAATTTATGAGGCATCAGATTTATAGGTTGAAGGTCTTTTTGGTCTTCATGGAAAGGTCCAGACAAGGGCATTCATATTATCGGCACCATAAATCAAGCATCCACAAACGTCTCTTTTAGTAACATTCGAACCATGGCATTATTTAATAGATTGAATTATTACTTGTATGACCAAGAAAGAGGCAAATTATTACAGATAAACTTTACTTTACCCTCATTCACTTATCCCCACAATGTTTCACAGACTTTTCAATTACGGCTGTTGTTTTGAATGGGAGGAAACAGAAGCTAGTGCATAGTCTAGAACTGTGTCTGTGTCAATTCAGACTATAAGACACAACAGACTGTAAGACACACATAGGATTTGGAGGAGGAAAATAAGAAAATAATATTTTTCATCAGACCTTAGATCAGACCCCTAATCCTCATCAGTAGTGTTGGGCGCGAATATTCGAATTGCGAATATTAATTGCGAATATCGGCGAATATTTAGAATATAGTGATATATATTCGTATTTTCAAATATTCTACATTTTTTTCATCTGAACCCATGATCCCTCCCTGCTTTTTGCTTGTGGGCCAATGAGAAGGCTCCTATGTCTTTGTCTGAGTTTAGCAATATCTCTAGCAACCAATAGGAAAGTTGCCTACCCCTTACTATATAAGAACCTCCCTAGCAGCCATTTTCTACAGTTTTTTAAAGTTCTGAGAGAGACAGCAGTGTCATTGCTGTGCTCTGTGTTTTCCACACTACATTAGATAGATAGATAGCTTATATATATAAAATACAGATAGTTAGTGGAGTTTTGAGAGAGGAATGTAATCCAGTTCTTTTCTGATATAGGATTTTAGCGGATCAACAATCATGGGTCTTTTTTTGATGGATTATTCTTTTCATTGATGAGCCAATTCTATTGTTGAAAGGTCTGGACTGCAAGTAGGTCAGTTCAGCACCTTGACTCTTCTGTGTAGCCATGCTGTAGCACTTATAGAATCCCATACCATCAGAGATGCTGGCTTTTGAACTGTGTTCTGATAACTGGATGGTCCCTCTCTTCTTAAGTCTGCAAGACACACTGTTCATGGTTTCCATAAACCATTTAAAATTTTGATCCCTGTGACCACAGAACAGTTTTTCATTTTGCCTTTTGTCCATTTTAAATGAGCTTTGGCCCAGAGGAGGCATTTCTGGATGGTGTTGACATATGGCTTCTTCTTTGAATGATACCACTTTAACTTGCATTTGTGGATTGCACAGCAAACTGTGCCCACGCAGTGATTTCTAGTACAGAATCATGACTATTTTTTTAATGCACTTCCGCCATAGTGTCTGCAGATCATGAGCATCCAATATTGACCTTCAGACTTGTCCCTTGTGCTCATGGATTTTTCCAGATTCTCAGTCTTTTGATAATATTATGCACCATTGATGATGGGATAATCATCATCTTCGCAATTTTACATTGACAAATATTTTTCAGAAAAAAAAGTTTCCCAGTGTTGTTTAGGGGTGCAGATGCTGTGTCACTCGCCATGCCCTCTGGCATCTTGGTCACCAGTATCCTCTCCATGTTGCAGCCTCTATCATCATGCCCAGTGTGCATACATTCTCCTGAACAATCTTCATGCTCATGAAACCTTCCCCAGCCAATGGCTGAGGGTCCCTAACTATTTTAGTCACCCTCTCCGTGCAGAAGGTGCCTGAGCTTTAGGTTCTTTGCTGACCAGCTAAGTGTCACGGCTGTATGTGAGCAACAATAGTATACACAGAAAAAGAGCTACTGACCGGACCCAAACTAGGGAGGATAAAGGGTGACCCCTGTCAGACCCTCAAAGCTCTCCCTATGCTGCTAAGCACATGCCCGGATCCAAATGGCGGAACGAGGCATGCCCATGTACCTAAGACTGATGACCACTGTAACCCCTACAATAGTGAAAGGGGCACGGCCACCGGTGCCCTACTCAGTATATGGAGGGAACCGTGGCCACCTCAGATCCAGTCAGAAAATAATCTGGTACACAACAATGTCTGTACACTTAGCTGAAGGTGTTGCAGCCGCAGAGAAGACGGATCCAAGGACAGCTGGCAATATCCGGATTTCTTGCTGCAGCAGAACACAGGTCCAGTGAACTGATAGCTACAAGTGAAGATACTAAAGCAAGAGCTACAACTGAAATGAGAACTATAATCCACGCCCTACAATAGGAGGAGGGGTGATATAAAGAGAGGGAAATCAAACGCATGAGGAACAGCTGGGAGGAAGGAAACCAAAAGTAAACAGAGCATTGAGAACTCCTCCCAGCTCTAGTAGTGACATCATCACAGGGGTGGAGAAACAGAGCTGTGAGAACGTCCCAAAGCTCTGGTAGTGACAGTACCCCCCCTTCTACGGGTGGACTCCGGACACCCAGGACCCACCTTCTCAGGATGAGCCCTATGAAATGCCCTGATGAGGCAAGTGGCTTTAATGTCCGACACCGGAACCCACATCCTCTCCTCAGGACCATAACCCTTCCAATGAACGAGGTACTGAAGAGAACCTTGGACAATGCGAGAGTCCACAATTCTGGAAACCTCAAACTCCAGATTGCCATCAACCAAAATCGGAGGAGGAGGCAAAGAGGAGGGTACCGTGGGCTGGACATATGGTTTTAAGAGAGATCTGTGAAATACATTATGTATCTTCCAAACCCGTGGAAGATCAAGACGGAAGGCAACAGGATTGATGACTGACAAGATTTTATAAGGCCCAATAAACTTGGGACCCAATTTCCAGGAGGGAACCTTCAGTTTAATATTTCTTGTAGACAACCACACCAGATCACCCACATTCAGGTCCGGACCAGGCACACGTCTCTTATCAGCCACACGCCTATACCTCTCACTCATCTTTTTAAGATTACTCTGAATCTTTTGCCAAATGGTAGACAAAGACGAGGAAAATCTCTCCTCCTCAGGTAAACCAGAAAGAGCCCCTCCCGAGAATGTCCCAAACTGCGGATGGAACCCATATGCACCAAAGAATGGTGACTTATCAGAAGATTCCTGACGACGGTTGTTCAGAGCAAACTCAGCAAGAGGGAGAAATGAACACCAATCCTCCTGGTTCTCTGCCACAAAACAGCGCAAATATGTCTCCAGATTCTGATTGAGGCGCTCAGTCTGACCATTCGACTGCGGGTGAAAAGCAGAAGAGAAGGACAGCCGAACCCCCAGGCGAGAACAGAAAGCCTTCCAGAACCTGGACACAAACTGCGTGCCTCTATCGGAAACAATATCAGAGGGAATGCCGTGCAATTTAACAATATGGTCGACAAAAGCTTGCGCCAACGTTTTAGCATTGGGTAAACCAGGGAAAGGTACGAAATGAGCCATCTTGCTAAAACGGTCCACCACCACCAGGATCACCGACTTCCCCGAGGAACGAGGAAGATCCATGATAAAGTCCATGGACAGGTGTGTCCAAGGACGGGAAGGTATGGGTAACGGGAGAAGGGAACCTGAAGGCCGTGAACGAGGGACCTTAGCGCGAGCGCACGTCTCACAAGCAGCCACAAAACCCTCCACCGACTTACGAAGAGCCGGCCACCAAAATCTCCGAGCAATGAGATCTACCGTGGCTCTACTCCCGGGGTGACCAGCAAGAACCGTATCATGATGCTCCTTAAAGAGTTTGTGACGTAGCTCAGGAGGCACGAACAACTTCCCAGAAGGACAACGGGCAGGTGCCTCAGTCTGGGCAGCCTGGACCTCGGCCTCCAAATCGGAATATAGAGCAGAAACAACTACCCCCTCCGCCAAAATGGGACCCGGGTCCTCGGAGTTTCCTCCTCCCGGAAAACAGCGAGAGAGAGCATCAGCCTTCACATTTTTTATCCCAGGTCGGAATGTAACAACAAAATTGAATCTGGAGAAGAACAGAGACCATCTGGCCTGTCTCGGATTCATACGCCTGGCCGACTCCAAGTATGCCAGATTCTTATGGTCGGTAAAAACGGTGATAGGGTGCCTGGCCCCCTCCAACCAATGGCGCCAATCCTCGAAAGCCAACTTGATGGCCAACAACTCCCTATCTCCCACATCATAGTTTCTCTCTGCCGGGGAGAGTTTTTTAGAGAAAAAGGCACAGGGTCGCCATTTGGCAGGAGAAGGGCCCTGGGACAAAACCGCACCCACACCCACCTCGGAAGCATCCACCTCAACAATAAAAGGTAAGGAAACATCGGGATGCACCAAGACGGGAGCAGACGCAAAACTCTCTTTAATCTTAGAAAAGGCTGCAAGCGCCTCCTCCGACCAAGAGGAAAAATACGCCCCCTTTTTTGTCATGTCAGTAAGGGGTTTGACAACAGAGGAATAATTCAAAATGAACTTTCTGTAATAGTTCGCAAAACCCAGAAAGCGCATCAATGCCTTCTGATT
The DNA here is from genome assembly GCF_905171765.1 of Bufo bufo. NCBI lineage: Eukaryota > Metazoa > Chordata > Amphibia > Anura > Bufonidae > Bufo > Bufo bufo. The sequence continues at coordinate 126,715,376 of NC_053398.1, forward strand.
CTCAGGAAGCTCCCACTCAAGTACAGCACGGACCTTCTCCGGATCCATGCGAAAACCAGAAGCAGAGAGGAGAAAACCCAGAAATTTAATCTCCGATACCATAAAAAGACATTTCTCCAGCTTGGCGTACAATTTATTTTCCCGCAGAATCTGCAGAACCTGAAAAAGATGATCCTGATGGGTCTGAACATCAGGGGAAAAAATCAAAATATCATCAAGATACACCAATACAAATTTCCCCATTAAATGGTAGAAAATACTATTAACAAAATGCTGAAAGACGGCCGGAGCATTCATCAGGCCGAAAGGCATAACGAGATTCTCGAAATGCCCGTTAGGGGTATTAAAGGCCAATTTCCATTCATCCCCCTCTCTGACCCTGACCAGGTTGTACGCGCCTCTCAAATCCAATTTGGAAAACACCTTGGCCCCAACAATTTGGTTGAAGAGGTCCGGGATCAGAGGAAGGGGATAGGGATCGCGAATCGTGATACGGTTCAGCTCCCTAAAATCTAGGCAAGGTCTCAGAGAGCCATCTTTTTTTTTAACAAAAATAAAAACCCGCGGCCACAGGTGACTTTGAGGGACGAATATGCCCCTTCTCGAGACTCTCGGAGATATAAGTTCGCATTGCGATTCTTTCCGGTTGTGAGAGATTGTAGAGGCGTGCTTTTGGCAGCTTGGCGCCGGGAATGAGGTTAATGGGACAGTCAAACTCCCGGTGAGGAGGTAGCTCCTGAACACCGCTCTCAGAAAACACGTCCGAGAAATCAGAGAGAAATGATGGCACAGTTTTAGTAGACACCTCTGCAAAAGTCGCTGTGAGACAATTCTCTCTACAAAAGTCACTCCACTCATTTATTTGACTTCCTTGCCAATCAATAGTGGGGTTATGTCTAGTGAGCCAGGGTAACCCCAAAACTAGAGGAGAAGGCAATCCGTTAAGGACAAAACAAGATATATCCTGACCATGAGTGTCACCTACAGCTAGCCGGATATTGTGAACAATGCCCTTCAGAGATCTCTGTGAGAGTGGAGCAGAGTCAATAGCAAAAACAGGTAAATCCTTTTCTAATGTGCAAACCTGAAAACCATGCATGGCTACAAATTGAGTGTCAATAAGATTGACGGCCGCTCCACTATCGACAAAAATCTCACAAGAAATGACTTTGCTCTCTAGCGCCACCCTGGCAGACAGGAGAAAACGGGAACTGCAGGTCAAAGGAAAAGCATCAATTCCTACATCAACTTTGCCCAAAGTAGCAGATGAAGCAGAATTTGATGATTTACCTTTTGAGGTTTTTCTCTTATTATTGCTCTTAGTACAGTTCAAGAATCTCCTAGACGGACAAACATTTGCCAAATGACCTATGCCCCCACAACAAAAACACACCATACTCTGAGGACTAAATCCTCTTTTATCAGGGGCAAGTCGACCTAGCTGCATGGGCTCCTCCTCAGAAGGGAGCGAGACAGGATGAGGCCCCTGCACACTGAATGAGTCCACACCACTGCCCCTAGACTGACAATGGCTGGACATAGAGGTCTCGTTTCTTTCTCTTAGACGCCTGTCAAGGCGTACCGCCAATGACATGGCAGACTCTAAGGACGTTGGTCTCTCATGGAAAGCAAACGCATCTTTCAATCTCTCTGAGAGACAGAACTGACTCCGGAGTGCAGCATCATTCCAACCCGAATCAGCTGCCCATCTCCGAAATTCAGAACAATAAAGCTCCGCAGACAGTTTGTTCTGGCATAAAACACGTAAGTTAGATTCGGCCAGAGCAACACGATCCGGGTCATCATAAATCTGGCCCAGGGCCACAAAAAATCTTTCCACGGATCGAAGGGAGGGATCCCCTGATGGCAGCGAAAAAGCCCAAGTCTGAGCATTACCCCTGAGCAGGGAGATGACAATCCTCACCCTTTGCTGCTCATTACCAGAGGAGTGGGGACACAAGCAAAAATGGAGTTTGCATGCCTCTCTGAAGCGAACAAAATTCTCACTGCCCCCGGAGAACGTTTCCGGAAGTGAGACCTTTGGCTCGCAACAGACTCCATGAGCCGGAGCAGAGCCCAATGCTTGAAGCTGAGTCATAGATTGACGGAGATCCGCTACTTCCAAAGAAAGACCCTGCATGCGGTCAACCAGGCCAGAAAGCGGATCCATGTCAAAAAAGGACGGTTTTGGTGGATTATAATGTCACGGCTGTATGTGAGCAACAATAGTATACACAGAAAAAGAGCTACTGACCGGACCCAAACTAGGGAGGATAAAGGGTGACCCCTGTCAGACCCTCAAAGCTCTCCCTATGCTGCTAAGCACATGCCCGGATCCAAATGGCGGAACGAGGCATGCCCACGTACCTAAGACTGATGACCACTGTAACCCCTACAATAGTGGAAGGGGCACGGCCACCGGTGCCCTACTTAGTATATGGAGGGAACCGTGGCCACCTCAGATCCAGTCAGAAAATAATCTGGTACACAACAATGTCTGTACACTTAGCTGAAGGTGTTGCAGCCGCAGAGAAGACGGATCCAAGGACAGCTGGCAATATCCGGATTTCTTGCTGCAGCAGAACACAGGTCCAGTAAACTGATAGCTACAAGTGAAGATACTAAAGCAAGAGCTACAACTGAAATGAGAACTATAATCCACGCCCTACAATAGGAGGAGGGGTGATATAAAGTGAGGGAAATCAAACGCATGAGGAACAGCTGGGAGGAAGGAAACCAAAAGTAAACAGAGCAGTGAGAACTCCTCCCAGCTCTAGTAGTGACATCATCACAGGGGTGGAGAAACAGAGCTGTGAGAACGTCCCAAAGCTCTGGTAGTGACACTAAGGTCTTGAGAAGTCTAGTGCTTCTGTAATTTATCCGCATTTAACCTGTTTTATCTCTGGCCTGTGTTCCTGGTGTGTTCCTTGCCGTTCCCACACTGCCTGTGTACTTCTTCACTTTCAAGTCAAGTTTTAGTTCTGTTTAAGTTAACCCTGTCTGTCTAGTCTATAAAACACCCAGCCTGTCCTTCCCTTTTCTGCACTACTACCCTGCTTGTCCATCTATCATGTGTCTGCAGACATTCACACTCCCAGTGGTCTTACTGGACCACAAAGCCAGCCTTCAAGTCTGAGTGACTGTTCAGACCATACCTGCAGTTTTGGTGCATTTTTGGGGTGTTTTTGCTATTCTCAGCTCCTCATACTTACACCAGATTTCCTGACCTCAGTGTATAATCTGCCAACTATGCTGAGGTTATGCCAAGAGGTAGCAGCCTGGTTGCTCCCCTACAGTGAATTTCAGATACCTGTACAAGGGTTAAAGGGTGTATACCAGGGAAGCGCTGAGATAATGCCCTTAGGGGTTAGCCCAAAGCCAAACCAGTTAGTTGGCACAGAGGGTTCACACCCTCTTATGCACTCAGAGAGATTATACGCCATGTAGATTAAGCTGTGAGAAATGAAGATCTACCACCACAGCCTTCCAGTCTTATTTAAGTGATGTTTCAGAGCAGTCCTATGTAAAATCACACAGTATGATATAAGGATGAGTTGTGTTAAATTAATCAGCCCAACTCTGCTATAACTGAATTGTATGAAACCTATGAATCTACTATGCACCTCTCCAACGTCCTTTGCTTGTATGTCAATGCTCAGATTTGTTTTTGCATCAGAAGTTTTTTCCTATCAGATGCTGAGGTGCGGCAGACCATGGAATTGGAGGAGGATTCAATTAAATGGTAAGAGCAAAGTCATATCTTAGGTGAACATCTATAGTGGCCTCCTGGAATACCTCTTAAGTTTGTTCTATTCAAGGATTTATATGAGAGGATTCCCTTCCAGCTATTTTCTGCTTCTGTTTGAAATTCTAGATAAGTTGGTTGTCCTCACCTCTGGCTACAATGATGAACTCTTTTGTTCCTTAAAGAGATCGTCCTCTTTTTAAATTGAAATGTCCTCCAAAACACAAGCTGATCACCAGATGCGCTGCTCTGGAAATACTCAGGAATCACCTGTAAACTGTGGTGAAGCAACATGCACCAAGTCTACTATTGCCTGTGGCACTCTAGCAGGGTGAATGAAGTATTACATCATGTCTATTGATATCAATAGGTCATATGGGTAAGACATAGGCCCTTGAAGGTTGGAGGTTTTTTCTTTATGACATATATACACCTACATGTAGTGGCATTCATAGAAGAGAGGGGGGCTCATGGTAAAGGTCAAAATGGACACTGTATTATGGTGGTTTGCCCAAGAAAGAAGGGTCTGATATTTCTAGTATGCCTTTATAAAGACCTTTGGGGCAATGCCTTACTCCATTGTTTCATAACAATTCAGAACCTCTAGGGGGGAATCCGGTAACAATTTTTACCCTAATGCTAGCCATACACGTTGGCCAAATGGTCATTCGTCCAACATCCTCAGACCCCCTTACATGCAAGGTTGGGTCAGCTGAGCATGCATGTGTCCTGAATGAGAAGAGGGGGAAAACACTGTCAGATACCAACAGCTTATCTCCCTGAGATCAAAAGGACAGTTGAAATACATTTTGTCTTCTGTCCAGTAAAGGTCGCAATGTCCCCATACACATTAGATGGTTGTCTAATACGCACAATTTGGTGGGTTTGCCCAACATTTGTCAAATGTGTATGGCCAACTTAAGTAGAAAACATGCTGAGATCAACTAGAATTGGACCCTCTTTTTACAAGTGGATCTAACTGTAAATAGAAGTAGAAGTTACGGAAGGTATTCCCTTAATAATTATTTCTAGATCATTATTATTTCTAGATCATTCTATTCCAGATTCAAAAGAGCAGAAGATCCATTTCTACTCATGCTTTAAGTAATACCAACCAAGATTTCCCACTGGGTATGTCAAGAACTTTCAGTCAAGGCTGGAAAATGAATAGTAAATTACTGCAATTCCATTTACTTTCCACACAAAGTCTAAAACCATTTTCACAGTTGAAAAAAGATATGTCGTTCTACCTCTGACATCTGGGGATACAGACACATTTGCCACATTGTCATCCACAGTACAAGTTAAACAAAATGTCTACAGGGAATATGAAGACTTTGAAAAATTCCAACACAAATATGTTCTGAACTCATTTCAAGGATCCTTTCTTCCATTTAGAGGCAGGGATTCTTAACTATTTGGGAGTCATACAAGTGCGGATTAGCAGATGACACCAACTCAAAAGATATTGATGTGTGTCCATTGATGCTTTTGTAATTGTTAACTTATTAGTAATACTTGTCACCACTCCTGACATGCCTGGTTTAGTAATTATTTGTGTTTCCCTTGTAATAATAATTCTGGAGCATCTATTTTTATGACACTATGATGTACCATTCCTTTATTATTCTTGCTAGAAGTTATGAATGAAGGTCCAGCTGGGTGTTACCAACTGGGAGTGTGTCCCTGCACAATCTGACACTGGCAGCACTGATTAGATAGTGTCAGACAGTGCAGGGACACACCCCCAACTGGTAACACCTGGACTGACCTTCACTGCAAACTACTAGCAATTCATAACTTCTAGAAAGAATAATAAAGGCATAACATAAAGTCCTAATAATAGATGCCGTAGAAATGTTAATGCATAGAGAAAGCAAGTGGTTATTAAAACAGACATGTCAAGAGAGGTGACTTGTCCTCTTTTATTATCTACATTACCTAATTTACTAATCTTCTAGGAATGTTAGTAGTTTTCATATCACTTGTGGCATCAGTTATAACTCTGTAAGATATAGTACGGGGCACACAATGGAAAGAGCTAGTTCCTGGGGTAGGAGAAGTAGGTACAAAGCTGGAGGGGAGAAGAGGGCGAGATTATGGCGGTTGGGTTGAGCGAGGAATGGCGTGCCATGGCCAGATTTGGGGTGACCCCCAACGCTCTGCTGGGTGTCACGGACACTGTTAAGGTGTCACCAAATGTTGCTGCTCTCCAGGAGGGATGGTAAGGCGTGGTGCACCCCAATGGGAAATAAGTCTAGAGAGTCAGGGTCTGCAGTTAACTAGGATGCTACTTTACTGGAGGGATTCAGGTGCAAAACAATACAGGTGAGGCATAGGGCTGGCTTCTTCAGTCTCCTCCATGGAAGAAGATGGGTTTTATGCTGAGGAATAGTCTGAGCTAGCTGTCCCCCTCTCTCTCTCTCTCTCTCAGAAGGCTGGTACCCTGCTTAAAGACTGGAGGCCCAGGTTCTGTAGCTCAGTAGTCCGAGTGACTCCTTGGTCACAGGGCTGGTGACCCAAGGTCTGTGACTCAGCATCCCCATCTCAGAGTCTTCTTCTGGTCACTCATGCAGACTGGCAGAGTCTTCCCCTCCAAGCACTGTTTACTAACTGCAGAACACTAGGGGCTTTGACTGCTCTCCTTATATACAGTTTCTGGATAAACTAGAACCTTCTAGTGGGGGGGTGGAGAATCTCAGCACAAACCGTCTCTCATAGACTTACATTAGAGCTTCAATGATACTCAATGGCAATGACGGAGAAGTTTTTTTCAAACACAAACAAGTTTTCAGACTTAACAACTAGTGTTGGGTGAGCATGCTTGGCCGAACACCTTTTGGACTCGAGCATCGCGATGCTCGAGTCTCCTCCCCGCACGTTTGTTGGCTGCTACGCAGCCAGTAATCGTACAGGGAAGTACCGGTGCTCACTGTAATGCCATAGCCATGTTGGTTACTGGCATTACAGTGATTGGCTGGCCGGACCGCATGTGGTTCGGCTCAGTCTTAGTCAAAGAGAGCTGCAGCAGAAGGGACAGATAGTGTAGGGACAGGAATTGTTTTAAATTTTTCAGGCAGGGTTTACTGTTGAAAGGTGTTAGAGACCCAAAAGTCCTTTTAAGGACTATTGTTTTATCTGGCTGCAATATATATTATTAGCGCAACCTGCACTAAATTGCGTGCAATTGTTTAGCCGCTGCTGACAGCATCATTACCTGTGCTACATCTCCTGTATAACGTTTGCGCATCCTAAATATCTGTGACATTCACTGTAATTTTTTCGCTGCTACTACCAGCAACATTATCTGCGCTACATCTCCTGTTCAACATTTGTGCATCCTAAATATCTGTGATATTCAGTTAAATTTTTTCGCCGCTGGTGACAGCGACATTAACTTTGCTACATCTCCTGCATAACGTTTGCGCATCCTAAAGATCTGTGACAATCAGTGTAATTTTTTTGCCGCTGGTGACAGTGACGTTACCTGCGCAACATCTCCTGTATAGCGTTTGCGCATACAAAATATCAGTGACATTAAGTGTAATTTATTTGCGCATACACTTACAAAACCTGCGCTACTGTACGTGTGACATACTTGCAAGAATATATACCATTTAATATGCTCAAGCTGCTGATGGCGCACGCAGAGGCCGTGGCCCTGGGCGCGGTGAAACTGTGCCTGCTGCCAGAGCACAAGAAACACACTCATCCACAATACCTAGCTTCATGTCCCAGTTCGCAGGGCGGCGCAGGACACCACTCTCAAAGTCACACCAGTGCGACCAGGTGGTCGGTTGGATTGCAGCAGATAATGCTTCCAGTTGGTTAAGCACCACTCTGTCTTCCACAAAGTCCAGTCTCGGTAGCCAAGGCTCTGGTCAACAGAATCCTCACCCGGATCCTCCTTCCTCCCACAATAGAGAGTTTTGGCAAACCCACGTGGTGATCCCACACTTGGATATTCCGAGGAGCTCTTTTCAGCGCCATTCCTTGATTTGGGCCTCTCGCCAAGCCCGCTTGAAGAGGGACATGAGGAGATCTTGTGCACTGATTCCCAAACTCTTGAGCATCCAAAGTCAGAATAAGATGATGATGGGGAACGGCAATTAGTGTCTCAAGAGGTTGATGATGAGGATGAGACACAGTTGCCAATAAGTGAGGTTCTTATTAGGTCAACAAGTCAGGCGGATGACCAGAGTGAGGAAGTGGAAGAGGAGGTGGTGAACGATGAAATCACTGACCCAAACTGGGAAGTTTTGGAAGATGGTGAAGGAGTATGTAGCACACCGTGTCAGCGTCCTCAGTGATCCCTCTGTGCCTTACAACTATTGGGTTTCCAATCTGGACACATGGCACGAACTGGCGCTCTACGCCTTGGAGGTGCTGGCCTGCCCTGCCGCCAGCGTTTTGTTTGAGCGGGTATTTAGTGCTGCTGGGGGCATAATAACTGATAAGTGCATCCGCCTGTCAACTGAAAATGCTGACAGGTTGACTCTTATCAAAATGCACAAGGCCTGGATTGCCCCTGACTTCTCTACTCCACCAGAGGAAAGCAACTGAACATAAAGGCACTTTATATGTGGCTTTTATGGTGTATTGAATACACTGTATTCCCATGTACCCCTTCCACCACAAAAAAGGGTATATGGTTCAATCTTCCTTTTCTCGACCTCCTCCATCATATCAACATGCTTATTAGGCTGCCTTCGCTCCTAATGTTTTAGAGGGTCAACTCAGCAGCAGACCCTCTCCTCTAATGTTTTAGATGGTCAGATCAGCAGCATGCACTCGCCCCTAATGTTTTAGAGGGTCAGCTCAGCAGCAGGCCCTCGCCCCTAATGTTTTAAAGGGTCAGATCAGCAGCAGGCACTCACCCCTAATGTTTTAGAGGGTCACCAGCAGGCCCCTGCTCCTAATGTTTTTGAGGGTCACCAGCAGGCCATCAATCATTATTAGTCAAGGGTGTGTATGATGCCCTTCTTTATGTGTAATAAAGGGTGTATTGGAGTGCCGGTTACTTGTAGTTTTTGGTAGCTCTTTCACTTAGTGCATAGGCTTTATGAGTGTAGGAGTCCCACTACCTGAGCAATTTTACCACAATGTGAATGAGGCCCTTCTTTATGTAATATACAGGTTGTATCGGAGTACCTCTTACTTGTAATTTTTGGCAGTACTTGCACTTTATATACAAGTAAATATACAGGAAAGAATGTTTCCTAACAATTTTTCCTCTAAAATCGATATTATCTTCAGGTTTTTTGTGCGTATTATAGTCAGTCTGTAAAAGTGGCGTACTACTCGGACAACATCGTTCCCAGCAGCGACCTGGGAGTCCAAGATGCATCCACACATCCTCCCCAATGCTGTTCCCAAACCATTTCAGTGGTGTTTCTATCAATTTCTGACCTTTTCCTGTGAACCAGACACCCTCCCCTCTTCAGAGCAGGGGGCGCCTGGTTTAATGCTCTGGTTCTCCCATTGACTTCCATTGTGCTAGGGTGCTCTGTACAGCACCCGAGCATCCCAAAGTGTTCTACTCGAGCACCAGAGCACCCAAGCACTTTGGTGCTTGATCAACACTAATAACAGAGCTAAAGCAGACATTCAAAAGGTCAGTCTGTCTAATTTTGGTGCTAAACAAGTCTGGCTTTTTTTTTAACCTGCAAAACAAGCTCTTCTTTAAACCCTATAGTAGCTCTGGAAATTTACCAGATTCTCATTCAAAGTCCCAAAAGCCTCTTAGTATTCATTAACACTTTTCACAGAGCCTAACAAATACAGTGCAAATGAACATGTTATATATTTCAACATACATATGCAGTTGCACAATATTAAACAGTACAAGTCAGGGCAAGTTAACACTTTAAAGTGGAATAAAGTAAGGACTTTGCATAGGGGAAACGGGCAAATGTCCACAAATTTCCAGCCTTTAGAGTACCCCTGCTCCAGGGCACTACAGGTGCAGACAGAACATTGGAAGGAAGTCGCAGAGACAGGTCAGTAAGTGATACCAGTGGGAAGGCAGTGACAATGGAACCCCTAGGCTACATATGGTGACTACCACCAGCCCTACCGGATATGTTTTTGTGGACAGTGAACTGGCATTGGTATGGGGGACATTTTTCTGTACTCCAGAAAAGTGGCATCAAAAAGTCTCAATGTTTGGCTTACATTATGCTTGTGCAAGATTTTGTGAGTTTTTAAGGGTTTAGACCCTCTTGCCATTTTTTTTAAAACTGGACAAGCTGAGATGGGGAGTGGGCAGCCATATCCAGCCTGGAACATTTATTATAATCTATGCCAGGAAGCTGGACTAGGTTCTAGGTTAAGTGGTTCCATCATTGATATCGGAAATTATTCTTTGCATAGTAGTCAAATACAAATTAGTGGGAATTCCTTAACTACTACATATATTAATATGAATTGATATGCATTAACTCATTGTCTATTATAAATAAGATGTTAGGTCTATGATAGATCAAGGCTAAATCCAAGGATTTTTATTTTTCTCTTCGGTTGGCTGGAGTCTTCCACCCAACTTTATCTGCATGGGACGTTTGTCATTGCCTTCAACTATTAGCATAGTAATACTAAATATCTAGACCTTTAATGCCATTTTCGTTCTCAAGTGTGAAGCAGAACTAACACACTTAGGCGATAAGTACATCAAAGACAGCATAGCGAAAGCCAAAAATGCCTCCTGTGGTAGTAAACTTCATATGCAAAGGACTACAAGGGCTTTTTTGCTGAGTTTTTGTTTCCCTTTGAAGTAGTTGATGATAACAATGAGAAGGTTCATGCCTCAATGTGACAACTTGACATTTTTTAATATTTGCTTGAACTGTTATCATCTGTTGAGTTATTTTTTATGTTTATATCTATAATGCATTATTGTAATATATGTAATTATACTTATTTTCTCTACATTAAAAAGTTTTCCAGTTTAAAAAAAAAAAATCCTTGTCTTATACTGTACCGTTTGTAGGAATTCTAATTTAAAAGAATGTGTTAGGGTACTTTCACATTAGTGGCAGGGGACTCCGGCAGGCTGCATGCAGTACTTTTAGTCCGGCTGCCTCTCGCCGTGCACTGCCGCGCTGCAGCCGGAACTCCGCTGCCGGAAATCCGCCGACGGAACTCCACCCCCAGCCCCATTATAGTCAATGGGGACAGTGCTGCAGTCCACGGGCACACGTGAACTAGGGACAGGAAGGATCCGACAGGCTTTTCACCCGCCGTAACAGCCTGCCGGAGTCCCCTGCCGCTAGTGTGAAACTAGCCTTACACTGATTTGAATAGGCACTGTGTAATACATTATTTCTCCTGTGGTGGCACTTGGAATGTCCACAAAACTTCCTTTCTTCCTTTCTTCTCTCTTCTTGGAGAGTCAAGGATGCAATTTCCAGACCGGTGGATGGGATGCAAGAGGAGTTCCATCTGGGCATTTGTCTCGCTTATATTCTACCTTTTTTTTCTATTAGGCTGAAACAATCATCTGTTCTTACAATGTGAAGGGTCTGAACGCACCAGCAAAGAGGAGCCAAATTTGTAGGTTTTTACAAAAGAACCAGGTAGGAATAGTGTTTCTACAAGAAACATACTTTAGAGCTAAACATTTACTACAACTCACTCACCAACGTTACAACCAGTGGTTTCAAAGTAGCTTCCCATCTTCAGCATCATGTGGGGTTAGTATTGCAATTCCTAAAAATATCCCTTTTGATGTGCATTCCACCTGCATTGATCCGGATGGAAGATATTTGTTTCTCAAGGGTGTTATTCGTTCTCAACTTTATACCTTTGGAAACTTATATGCCTCGAATGTCAACCAGGCTCACTGGATTCAGAGAATACACAGAGGGCTGTGTTTTTTTGTGCGGAGATATGAATGCTTCTATCCAACCTCTCCCTACTGCTCATCGCTCCCCAGATCGGCCCTAGATAAGATTCAATTGGTACTTTCAGACTCAGCGCTAGCGGACGTTTGGAGAACATTTTTACCCTCTGTATAGGGACTATTATTTTTTCTCCCACCTACATCACACCTATGATCGCAGAGACTACATCTTTTTCCCCTATAACCACCTACATTTGAAGATTTGCGAGGATAGGTAATATTCTGCTATCCGATCATGCTTCAGTTTTTATGCATTATGGTCCCTAAGGTTTCCCCACAACAGATTATAGATGGCGCCTTAACTGCACTCTCCTTAGCAAAGAGGTACACCTAAATCAAATTTAGGGAGTTCTTGCAGAATATTTCCATCTTAATGATTCTCCAGAGATCTCTGAGGGGTTATTGTGAGAAGCTCATAAGCCGGTAGTTAGGGGACACTTCTTGGCATTAGGAGCCCACATAAACAGAACCAGGCAGAAAACAATCTTGGAGTTGCAGGAAAAAATAGAGATTGGAACTCACTCATAAACAATGTCAGTTTCAGGAGATATTAGATCAGTTGATGGGTGCCCGCACTGACCATAAGAACCTATTGAACACTTGCATAGCCAAGTTTTTTCTCTCTTCGCAATTCAAATACTACTCCCATGGAGATAATGGTCAGCCCATTGGAACTCACGCAGGTCACTGATTCATTGTTAGACTCACCAAGACGTTCAGGGAGACCTTGCTTAAGACTTCATATTCCATGCACCTTCCAATACTCGATCTTTGTGACAGAGGACTTTGCCTTTCCCAGACTCACTCCATACTCACTCCCTCCTTACAGACCTCCATTTTTCATATACATCATCTCATTGGGTAAATCAAGAAACATTTCCACTTTGGCCACACCTACAGAAATGTCTGTTTTTGAAAAATATGTTTTGCATTGTTTAGAACCTAAGAAGAAGATCTCAGCTATATATTCTCAACTGCTCCCAAAAACAAGATCCTCCGAATGTTGGTTCATAGAGAAGTGGGAACGAGATCTTGGGGGGAAATTCTCAGACATAGAAAAAATTATTATAAAATACTTACCATATGGCATTACACACCGGTTAGATTAACCCTTATTTTTCCTTAATGCGATCCCACCTTCTAGAGATATGGGAGGGAGCGAGGATCCTACTTTCACATATGGTGGCATTGCCCTCAGGTTGCAGATTTTAGGTCCTCTATCTGTAGAACCTTATCTCAGATCTGTGGCATTACTGTACTATATCCCCTAAATTGTGCTCTTGAGCTTATTCACAGGGTTGAAAGCTTCTTCGACAATTAAGGCACTACTCCACCCGCTATTGGCGAGGGCCAGAGTGTTGATTGTGGGCATTTGGGAAAAAAGGGAGCCTCCCTCGCTTTGGCAATGGCAGATAAAATATTTTCTGATTTGAACAATTAGCCTATTGGGAATCTCACTCCCCACTTAAGTTTGCATTCATCTGGGGCCCCTGGAAAAAATACAGGGGATACTCTTGATTGTACCCAACTCAATTTACCTACCTAGGATAAAGATCCTTCCTTATTGCAATAACCCTCTGCCACATATCATGTAGGTATCGCCCCCCCTCTTGTTCCCTCCCCCTCGTCCCTTCTTACCCTCAGACTGCCACACCTCATTCCCCTATTTTGGTTATGTGTTTGGTTTGCCTTCACTTTTCCTGTTTGTTTGCTGAGTTTTCCCATTATTTGTTGTATAATACACTTAATATTATGCTGTATGTAAGCTCAGGTGATATTGTCGGTGGGGCCGTGTTTTCTGTACTAATTTATACTGTTTGGAATTTTATCTATGTGACCTCAGCTTTTGACTCTTGTCTGTAGATCTTCTAATCTTGCAATAAAAGACGTTGTTGTTGTTTTTTTAAAAAAAAGGATGCAATTCCCTTGTAGGATCCCGGGCAAAAGGTCCACTAGAAAATCCAATAGCAAACAAAATGAGGCAACACTCAAAAACTAGTGAAAAGGCGGATGGACCCACGTAATTTTTCAGCCCAGCACAGTGAGGCCTTTGTCCTTCATTTTTTTCCTATTAGATTATCTATCTATCTATCTATCTATCTATCTATCTATCTATCTATCTATCTATCTATCTATCTATCTATCTATTATCTATCTAAAAAACAAAAAAGCAGCAGCACAGCAGTGGTGAAAATCGAGTGCAATCCCTCATGAACTGTAGGCAACAGAGTCCATAGATAATCTCCAAAAGACAAATATTGAGGCAGCACTCCAACGTGGATAGAGGATGGCCGACCCGTTTATTACCCCTGTAGCAACGTTTCAGCCCAGCTCAACGGGGCCTTTGTTAAGCAAACAAATGATGTCAAGTACATCCTTAAATATCCACAGTGATTAATGAAAGCATGATTACATAATTAATTGTTCGTGCTCCAATTAAAGTGTAAATCCATACAAAACATAATTCTGAATTCATCAAAATATTTCTAAAGTGTTACACCATGATTGATTTATCACACATTTCATCCCAGATAATCTCTGGTGTGTACAGTAATTCAATTCATAAAAGAGCCAATAGTAAATTTACACCTCCTGTGCAAAGTGAATATTGTGCAATTATAGAAACCAGCAACAGCTGTAATAGTTCAAATAAAAACCAAAGACCTAATACTTTGTTGGTGGTTCCAGTGTGAGTCGTAGAGTCCCCAAACCTCTACTGCGCATGTCCAGGCGTCCATGTTGTATCAATCCAACACTCGGCGAGAAGCACGTCACGTGGCTGGGGAGCGCCATCACGTCGATCACGTGAGCATTCCCAAGGTGCTGGCATAGGCAATATTTGTTTTGGCAATATTTTGTGAATTTTTCGCATAATATTTGCAATTAATTTTTGAGTTCTAGAATTCATGATCTCCAGTCATTATTTTCGCGATTGCGCAAATCTGCACTAATGAGGAGCATTTTTTTGCGCAATACGCGCAACTTCACATTTTATCAGGTCTGAGTAGATATTACTGATTGGTGCACTAAGTATTGTTGTGACATCACAGCACTATGTTCGTAGCGTGTATGTATGGAAAGCAGAGAAACAGTAATTCCTATCACACTACCTAACACTAGAAATGGCCTTGCGGTACGTTTCGCGGCGAACTTTGCGTGTTCGCGATGTGGAGCAGGGACAGGCTGTTAGGGGCACCAAACGCTAGCTAATAGGGCCACAAAAGTCCTTTTAAGGACTAGTATAGGTGTGCTATCTATAGGTGTGATACACACAGGGGTGCGATATACTTATGCTTTTATAATGAGTCAAAAACACATAGATCTATATAGTGATCACCTGGAAGTCAGGGGGCTAGGGGCTAGGGGCTTACCAGGGCCATTTTTATATAGGGTAAGGTTCCGGACGGGGTCGCTCTTATCAGGGTGGTCTGTGGTTAGGCTATCAGGGCCAGAATAGCACCCCCCTGTAGGGCAATATCAGGGACAGTTCTTTGCCCACCCTGTCCTTCAATACCTCATCATCATCTAGCCCAGGGATGGATGTTTTTGGCTTTCCCTCCGGGATTCATGGATGTGCACTGGAACCCCCTGGATTGTGTTAGGACATATGGTTTCTGATTTAGTGCCGCCGAGCACTTGTTATTGCCGACCACATCTATGCTTTTTGCCTAAAGGGGTTCTGCACTTTTTTTTAACTGATGATCTATCTTCTGGATAGATCATCAGCATCTGATCGGTGTTAGTCCGACACCCGGGACCCCCGCCGATCAGCTGTTTGAGAAGGCAGCGGCGCTTCAGCAGTGCCGCGGCCTTATCTCTGTTTACCGCTGGCCCAGTGACGTCACGACTAGTATCAACTAGTGTGGGCGGGGCTAAGCTCTGTTCACTTGAATGCAGCTTAGCCCCGCCCACTCTAGTTGATACTAGTCGTGACGTCACTGGGCCAGCGGTAAACAGTGAGAAGGCCGCGCGGCTGCTGGAGTGCCACTGCCTTCTCAAACAGCTGATCGGCGGGGGTCCTGGGTGTCGGACCCCCGCCGATCAGATGCTGATGATCTATCCAGAGGATAGATCATCAGTTAAAACAAAGTGCAGAACCCCTTTAACTTTAATAATTTATTCACACGTCCGCAAAATGGGTCCGCATCCATTCCGCAATTTTGCGGAACGGGTGCAGCCCCATTCATGTTCAATGGGGCCGGAATGTGCTGTCCGCATTTGCGGATCCGCACTTCCGCATCTGTGCTTCCTTTTCCGCAAAAAAGTAGAACATGTCCTATTCTTGTCCGCAATTGCAGAGTAGACAAGAATAGGCATTTTCCATTATAGTGCCGGCGATGTGCGGTCCACAAATTGTGGAATGCACATTGTCGGTGTCACATTGCCTCATAGTAAAATTATTAAAGGTTACGTTTTATCTTCATGTATATTCTAATGGATTGCCTTCCTTGTACAATGTTATAATATACTTTCTATGTTAGAAAGTATATTATAGTGCATTTGTATTGTGCGGCAGTTGTGTGCGGTTCTGCTGCGATACTTCAGGTATATAGAGGGAAAAGCGTTATTGGGACAAATAATTTCTACTGGTGTGATATACCAGTCGCCCCCAAATTTTTTTTATTGAAGCGGGGTGTTATATACCAATATACTGTCTTTATAGTGCATTTGGGTACTGTATAGTGCATTTGCGCATGCGCATACGTGAAAATTATATTGCCGATATTTCGCATTGAAAAAATAAATAAATGGAGATCGCAAATTCGAATAATACATCTGGAATGTCACTGTCCATGTTGTGGGACTATTTGTGCACTTCTAGTAATTATTTCTTGGCTGCAAATATGAGCTGAAGGTTTTTCAGGTTCGCCTGCCATTAAAATGAATGGGAACCGCCGCAAACTTGTGGTTCGCGAACATTTAATCTCGTTCGCCCGATCGCGTTCGCGAACCGTCCCGGCAGATGTTCGTCCATCACTACCTAACACCCTGCACTGGAACCTGTCAGCTCCACTATATCACTGTCTAACCTACACTGACTTTCTCCCACTAACTATCTGTATTATATATAGGAGCTAACTAACTAACTAACTAACTAACTATCTAATGTAATTAAATAAGGATCCAGATGAATCTGCAAAGCACAGAGCACAGCAATGTCACTGCTCTCTCTCCCAGAACTGCAAAAAATAGCAGAAAATGGCTGCTGGCGAGGTTCTTATATAGTAAGGGGTAGGCAACTTTCCTATTGGTTGCTAGGGATGTTGCTAAGCTCTGACTAAGATATTGCAGCCTTCTCATTGGCCCACAAGCAAGAAGCAGTAGTACTGATGAAAAAAAAAAACTAGAATATTCGCGATTACGAATATATATCACTATATTCTAGATTTTCGCGAATTCTCGAAGTGCCGATATTCTCGCAAAAAATTTGCGATTAGAGCACTGGTGATGAGATGACAAAGATGATATCATTCTAAGAAAGAAAGGTGTAAGTGTACTGCATAATACAGATAATTCAAATACAACAGATAATCACAATGAGAAAATTCAACTACATTAAACTATGGTAAACCCCACAGCTCAATCAAAGAGGCCCCACTTGAACTCCGTATTGAGAGGAAACCCCTCGGTCTGAGGGTCTGCAATCGGTGAATCCATTGGAGTTCTCTTTGCTTGAGAATTAATTCCCTATCTCCACCTCTTTTTAAAGGTGGAACGTGATCAAGGATTCTAAACTTCAAATCCTTGTCTCTGTGTCCAAATTCAGCTAAATGTTTAGGAACCGTTAGATCTTTCCTCTTCTGACGGATAGTATATCTATGTTGGTTTATTTTCGTCTTCAAGTCCCAAGTTTCCAACATAAAGCAGGCTACAAGGGCATTGAAGCAGATATACCACAAATGTACTGTGACAAGTAAGAAAATAATGAATATCATGGTGTGTCCCCAAAGTGGGGGTGAGTAAAACTGTCACCCTTGAGCATGTATGAACAATTGACACAGCTCAGACAGGGATAACATCCCACTTTTTTGGAACCAAAATATGTCTGAACCTTTTTCTTCACAAGTACATCAGCCTTGACAAGTTTATCACATAAATTTGGAGGACGTCAATATGACATAAGTGGAGGAACTGTGAGCTCATTAATATGTTTAAGGTTACTGGTTAAGATAGGCCAGTGTTTCCTAATGATGTTCCTAATGTGGTTACTCTGTTCAGAAAAAGTAGAAATAAAAGGAATACGTGACAATGGAATTTTCTCCCTTGTGGTAGCCATATTTTGCTGATGTATTGTATTTGTCAAATGTCTATCAATAACCTTAGAGGGGTATCCTTTTTGCTTAAACTTTTGTGCCATTTGTTGGTATCTAAAAGGTCGTTGTTTGGGATCTTTTACCATGCGTTTAATTCTCAAAAATTGACTATAAGGTAGAGCATCAATTGGTAATCTAGGATGAAAACTCTTGCACCTCAGTAGGTTATTGCAATCAGTTAGCTTAATATATAAATCAGTACCCAACTTCTCCTACCACATGTACTGTAGTGTCAAGGAATTGTACCTGTTCTGTTGGGAATGTTAATGTAAAGGTAATCTCAGAGTCAATATGGTTCAAATAATGATGAAAATCATGTACAGAAGATTCACTCTCTGTCCAAATCCAAAAAATATCGTCAATGTATCGCCGTGACCCCAACACCTGGTTGAAGTGGTAGGACCAAACAAATTGGGATGTTATCCCTGTCTGAGCTGTGTCAATTGTTCATACATGCTCAAGTGTGACAGTTTTACTCACCCCCACTTTGGGGACACACCATGATATTCGTCATTTTCTTACTTGTTACAGTACATTTGTGGTATGCCTCCTTCAATGCCCTTGTGGCCTGCTCTATGTTGGAGAGACCATTTGGGACTTGAAGACGAGAATAAACCAACATAGATATACTATCCGTCAGAAGAGGAAAGATCTACCGGTGCCTAAACATTTTGTTGAATTTGGACACAGAGAGAAGGATTTGAAGTTTAGAATCCTTGTTCCACCTTTGAGAATCACGTTCCACCTTTGAGAAGAGGTGGATATAGGGAATATATTCTCAAGCAAAGAGAAGTCCAATGGATTGACCGATTGCAGACCCTCAGACCAAGGGGTCTCCTCTCAATACGGAGTTCAAGTGGGGCCTCTTTGATTGAGTTGTGGGGTTTACCATAGTTTACTGTAGTTTTCTCATCGTGATTATCTGTGGGTCATTACTAATGATGTCATTGTTACCTTTACTGTATTTGAATTTATATCTGTATTATGCAGTAAACTTACACCTTTTTTCTTTTTTAATTTTTGAATGATATCATCTTTGTCATCTCATCACCAATACAGCTTGATGGTTCTGTCTTGTGATTTAATCTATAATATTCAAATTTCTACTGGTCTGTCCTACTAGGATTTATTATTAGAATGATATCTATACTATTAGGATGTGTTTGATCATTCTTGTGTTATATCCGTTATATATCATTTTTTAAGATATTTGGGTCCATTTTGTGCTAAGACTTGACGTTGAAGAATCTGTGTGGTCCTACTTGGGGAGTTTGAGATGAGAATTTGGTCTCGTGTTGACTAAGAGACCATAACTGATGCTGATAATTTGGCCATTGATAGTTGCGAATTCTCGCACCCAATCCCGGTATCTCCTATTTATTCCACTAGTGGGAGTAGTCTGGCCATGAATAATGGTTGATATGTTTATCTCCCTCTTTTAATGATTACTAGTTCCTCCCTTTTGGATGATTTAATTATGCACATATAATGGAACCCTTATGTTTGTACATCTAATAAGTTAATTTTATTGTAAGATCCACCTATTCAAAATCCCTGTGTTGATCATGATAAACACTTTCCCTACATCCTTCTTGTGCCTTACCAGTCTAAGTATATCCTGTATTCTATTGTTCATTTTTGTTTATATATGCATGCCCCGATCATGTGACTTGGTGAGTCAGGTGATCCTGTGTGGGTTTCTCTCCTCCCTCCCCCGGCACCTTGGGAACGCTTACGTGATCGTCACGAGACGCGCGTCCCGCCGAGTGTTGGATTGATGCAACACGGACACCTGGACATGCGCAGTAGCGGCTATGAATCACACTGGAACCACCAATGAAGTAGTAGGTGTTTGGTTTTTACGTGGACACTGCAAAAGATTATTGTGTCACATGTTATATCATGCTGTGTTTCATCCTTATGTGAAATCCCTGTTACCAGGCTGTCAGGTGCACTACATACATTCCACCACTAGATGGGGGTAGAACCACAGTATATACAGTATAGCACAGTTCAGGCCTAGTTAGTGAGTTAAGAAGGTGTGGAGTTGCAGGAGAAGATGGAGTGAGGAGCAAGGGGAAGAAGAGGTTCCCTCTCCTCTCAGCTCTCTCTTGGGCTCCACGGCCCAGAGGAGCCAATTTATATCTCAGTGTCAAGCCAGGAAAATAGGCAGAGGTGAAGTCTGTATTCTACCATTCACTCTTCCGGTGTAACAAGTGGATTTTGCCAAGTGTGGAAAAGACAAAGGAAGGACAAAGCCATTATTCTAGGCTCTAGGCGCCTTTGTATGAAGGTGAAGGATTTATTAGCTTCTGGCAGCCTCACCGTTATTCTAAGGACAGATAGGACATCTGTTGCATCACTTGTGTGTAGAAGATAAAGACTTCAACTACCTCTACTGAGATTGAAGGCAGGCAAAGAGCTGAATATCAGTGAGTACATACCTAACCACCCTAGCCTGAGACATAACTACAAGTACAGCCTGTTACTGGGATTCATCCCATCCAACTTGCACGTGTATCAGAGCCTGTTATATAACTGGATGTAAACTGTTATCAAGAACCTGGTTATAGTAAAGTTCTCAGTTAGATTCAAACCTGCCTCATTTTTCTAACTCCATGCTACTACCACTCTCAACATTTTGCACCATCAAGGTGCTGGCGTCCCGACATTACTTAATTCAGGGGCCCAGCCGCACAAGCACTCAGAAACCCAATCACCATCAAGGGCCCCTCGATCACCACCTGGCCGGTGTCCCCTGTAATAGAGTCTGCCCCGGAGAATCCAGTGCTGTTCTCCCCTTCACTGCACTGCTGGCCCAGGGAGGCGCCTGCTAAACCGTGAGCAACCGATGAACTGTTGTACCCTTTCGGCCCACCGCGAACCTCACGTTTTCCCCCCTGCGGACCGGCACGTTGCACTATTACAGCTGTTGCTGTATTCTATAATTCTATAACTTTGCACAGGAGGTGTAAATTTACTTTGGGGCCTTTCTTTTATGAATTGAATTACTGTACACACCAGAGATTATCTGGAATGAAATGTGTGATAAATCAATCATGGTGTAACACTTCAGAAATAATTTTTACGAATTCAGAATTATGTTTTGTATGGATTTACACTTTAATTGGAGCACGAACAATTAATTATGTAATCATGCTTTCATTAATCACTGTGGATATTTAAAGGGAACCTGTCACCTCCCAAAACCATCCCAAGCCGCCAGCAGTACCCGCGTGTCGCCAGCAGTGTGTTTCTGATGATGCCTTTCTTCCTGAAGGCAGATGCAGCAAAAGTACTGAAAACGTTGTTTTATCCCCTGCCGGCGCACTTCTCCACACATGCTTGAAGTCAAGGAGGCAGCGGCCTCCTTGCTTCAAATCACGGTAGCCGCGACCCTTCCCTGCCCCTTCGCTGTGACTGACAGCTGGCAGTTCAGCTGGCTTTGCCAAACTCTCTGCATAAGCGCTGTCAGTCACAGCGAAGGGGCAGGGAAGGGTCGCAGCTACCGTGATTCGAAGCAAAGAGGCCACCCAGCCTCTATATAAGCTTGAGTCACGTAGCGCTGCACGTCACTCTGCTTTTGCAATTGCAAGTGTAGGGAGAGGATGCTGCTGGACTGGTGATTTCAGGGAGAGAATAGGAGAGAATCTAACTCAGCGATCTACAGACAAATAGTTGTGTGGGTGCAGGGCACTATCGTTTTACCCTGCCCTGATGCCATTGACCAAAAATACTAACTTTTAGAATTCTGTTAGTTAGGTGGGTGGCGGCGGCCATTTTATGCATGCTCAGTGCACCGGCACTGCATCTGAGCTTTTGGGACATTGCAAATCACCATTTTTTGGGGGCAAACTACAACATCTGGATTAGTCAGTGTGCAATTTAAGCTAGAAATACACCCATCATTTTCTGGGGTTTGAAAAACAATTTTTTTTTTCTTCAAAAAACAGTATTTGCCAGATCTGCAAGTGTTAAATTCAAGTTTAATATATACAGCATTCATATTCTGTTAGCAAAAAAAGACTTTTTGGGCAATCTACAACATCTATATTAGTCAGTGTGCAATTTAAGCTAGAAATACACCCATCATATTCTGGGGTTTGAAAAACACATTTATTTGACAAAAAACACTATTTTCAGGCCTTGCAGCATCAGCACGTGTGAAATTACAGGGTTATATACTGCTGTCAAATTCAGTTGTTAAACAAATAGTCGTTTGGGCTCCAAAAATCTAGTTGGCAGCCATTGATGCAGATGTCATTGTGAGATACACCCCTAAATACATTTGGGTTACATTCAGAGATTTTAAATACCGCCATTTGGTGCACCAATATTGAATTCAGGCCTACAGAGGTTCAGGCGGCCCTGTGAGATACACCCTCTACATACAGGGGTTTGAATTAGGCATTTGAAATACAGCAATTTTAAATACCGCCATTTTGTGCAAAGATATATTTACTTCAAGCCTACACAGGTTCAGACCGTGTGAGATACCCCCCTACATACAGGGGTTTGAATCAGCCATTTGAAATACAGCCATTTTGTGCAAAGAAATCTTTAATTGAGGCCTAGTCTGGTTCAGGCCATGTGAGATACACCCTTTACATACTGTCGTTCTTTTTTACTATTAATTAAACACCCATTTAGGGCAAGATCCTAAATTAAAAAAATATGAGGAGAGCGTCAAATAAGAGGTTTCTCTGCACCTGTCAGAGCTGCTGCATAAAGTGCGGGCCGCCTGTGCGCGCTTTCGGCGTTCTCACCCAGCTGCTGCTCACCTGTCAGCGCTGCAGCGTAACTTCGGCCTTCCCGCTCACCTCCACCTTGAACATGCTGGCCAGACTGTGCGAGCAGCAGCAGGCGATAGTGGAGTTTCAGCTGCAGCACGCACGGGTGAGTCGCTCGGCGGAACAGCACCACTTCACCACCAATGACTGGGCTTCCATGCGAGACCTGTGTTCCTTGTTGCACTGTTTAGAGTACTCCACCAACATGGCCAGTGCCGATAACTCAGTTCTCAGCGTTACTATCCCACTTCTATGCCTCCTTGAAAAAACGCTCATGGCAATGATGGAAGAGGATGTGGCACAGGAGGAGGAGGAGGAAGAGGGATCATTTCGTAGGGTTTCCGGCCAGTCATTCTCAAGTGGCTCCGAGGGTGGGTTCCTGCACCCACAAACCCAAGGTACACAATTGTCCAGCCAGGGCACAGTTCAGCAGGTTGACGAGGTGGAGGATGAGGAGATGGAGGAGGAGGAACCATGTTCACAGAAGGGTGGCACCCAGACCAGCTCATGGCCATCACTGGTGCGTGGATGGGGGGAAACAGAGGACACAGACGATACACCTCCCACAGAGGACAGCTTTTCGTTGCCTCTGGGCAGCCTGGCACACATGAGCGATTACATGCTGCAGTGTCTCTGCAACGACCGCCGAGTTGCCCACATTCTAACTTGTGATGATTACTGGGTGGCCACGCTGCTGGATTCCCCTTACAAGGACAACGTACCATCCTTAATTCCATCACTGGAGCGTGATCGTAAGATGTGTGAGTACAAGCGCACGCTGGAAGACGCGCTGCTGGGGGCATTCCCACCTGACAGCGGGGGCACAGTGGAAGCACAAGGCTAAGGCAGAGGACGAGGAAGAGGTCGCCAACGCAGCTGGGGCACCGCCAGCACCTCAGAAGGCAGGGTTAGCATGGCCAAAATGTGGAAAAGCTTTGTCAGCACGCCACAAACAACCAGCACCACCAGCTGATATGGAACGTCTTAGCAGGAGGCAGCATTTCAGCAACATGGTGGAGCAGTATGTGTGCACATGCCTACACGTACTGAATGACGGGTCTGCCCCCTTCAACTTCTGGGTCTCCAAATTGGGCACATGGCCTGAGCTTGCCCTTTACACCTTGGAGGTGCTGGCCTGCCCTGCAGCCAGTGTATTATCTGAACGTGTGTTTAGCACGGCAGGAGGCGTCATCACAGACAAGCGCAGCCGCCTGTCCACAGCCAACGTGGACAAGCTCACGTTCATTAAAATGAACCAGGCTTAGATCCCACAAGTTTTTTCTGTACCTTGTGCAGAATAGACATTTATACCACCATCAAACATTCATTCTTGTACTCAAGTCAAGTGCAATGATTTTTTGTTTTCTTTTTTTTATTTGTCACAATATTTTGGGGGCTACCTACCCCAATAAAAAAAAAAAAAACATTGTTGGCTGCCTCCTCCTTCTCCTCCATTGCTGCCTCCACCTAGCATAGTAACCAATAAAAAAACATAAATAAACATATTTGTAGATCCAGCCGCTGGGCACGCTAGTTCCCGTCTCCCATATCTCCAATTCCCTGTTCCAGATTACTGGAAAAAAAGAGAGAAAAAAAACAATTACTTTTCTTATCCAGACATGATATATCAATACCTGTGTTCAAACTCAACCATTACACGGGAGTAGGACAGAGCAGAACAGGCCGAGGAAAAGGGCAAGCCATATCGGATCCACCTGTTGGGTATGACTATAGGTTCCTTGCTCTCGGGTCTCTGCCCCTTAATTAGATTTTTATTGATGTTTTTATTCAGTTATATACCTCATTACAATGTATATATGCACTTTATTATTTATACATTTATTCACTTTGCGCTTTATGTAACACTATTATATCGCTGTAACTCTGCATATATATGATATGACATTGGTCACTGGTTTTTAATGAAATATTGTAGTTTTATTTGCATATTGATTAATTATGTTATGAATTGTACACGGCTTTCTGACATCATGTTTACTGATTAGATGAATCGTTTGGCTTATATATTGGTCACTTGCACTTGTGTTCAATGCTCTATTATTGAGCCGAAACATTGCCACATGGGTGAATAAATCTTTTTTTTTTTACCTGGAGTGCTGTCCGATTTTCCTTTTTTTACATTTGGGTTCTGGACATATGCCCTGGGACATAGCACCCGTCTTACGTTTACTCGGTGCCGCCATTATCTTCCTTTATATGTACAGTACAGACCAAAAGTTTGGACACACCTTCTCATTCAAAGAGTTTTCTTTATTTTCATGACTATGAAGGCATCAAAACTATGAATTAACACATGTGGAATTATATACATAACAAACAAGTGTGAAACAACTGAAAATATGTCATATTCTAGGTTCTTCAAAGTAGCCACCTTTTGCTTTGATTACTGCTTTGCACACTCTTGGCATTCTCTTGATGAGCTTCAAGAGGTAGTCCCCTGAAATGGTCTTCCAACAGTCTTGAAGGAGTTCCCGGAGATGCTTAGCACTTGTTGGCCCTTTTGCCTTCACTCTGCGGTCCAGCTCACCCCAAACCATCTCGATTGGGTTCAGGTCCGGTGACTGTGGAGGCCAGGTCATCTGGCGCAGCACCCCATCACTCTCCTTCATGGTCAAATAGCCCTTACTTTCAAAGTTTTCCCAATTTTTCGGCTGACTGACTGACCTTCATTTCTTAAAGTAATGATGGCCACTCGTTTTTCTTTACTTAGCTGCTTTTTTCTTGCCATAATACAAATTCTAACAGTCTATTCAGTAGGACTATCAGCTGTGTATCCACCTGACTTCTCCTCAACGCAACTGATGGTCGTAACTCCATTTATAAGGCAAGAAATCCCACTTATTAAACCTGACAGGGCACACCTGTGAAGTGAAAACCATTTCAGGGGACTACCTCTTGAAGCTCATCAAGAGAATGCCAAGAGTGTGCAAAGCAGTAATCAAAGCAAAAGGTGGCTACTTTGAAGAACCTAGAATACGAGATATTTTCAGTTGTTTCACACTTGTTTGTTATGTATATAATTCCACATGTGTTAATTCATAGTTTTGATGCCTTCAGTGTGAATCTACAATTTTCATAGTCATGAAAATAAAGAAAACTCTTTGAATGAGAAGGTGTGTCCAAACCTTTGGTCTGTACTGTATATATATATATATATATATATATATATATATAATGCTGTCAGCTGAAGCCTGTGCTCCACACTACAGAACAGATACCGGCGGTATGGCAGGAGATAGCAGATCTGCACCATTTTTCCTTGGTTTAATGGCATCAGGTTGTAGACTCATCCAAAGAGCTGTCTCTCCGTCAGATCACCGCGCCGAAAATATATGATCCTATTATCCCCTGTGTGTCACACTCAGCCAACATTGTAAGCTCTTTGAGGGATTTAGCTGACATCTAATGTGCCTGTGTGACTGCAATAGTTATGCTAGATCCCACTCCATGCGTGATTCATAGCCCTGCATGGCTGCCATTTCTATGCAAATAAACTGGAGACAAATGCTGCTTACAGGGATTTGCAAGGAATATAAGAATCGCCTCGGAGCACTTTTTGCAAATGATGTTGTGAAACAAAGCAAGGACTAAAGTAAGTCCTGAGATGAGTTTATTAATATTGTCACTGGTTGCTGGTTTCTATTAATATTTTGTAGATGACTGTTTTATTGCAGCCTGAGGGGATTCAAAGGGGCTTTTAATTGCTGCATGATTCTGTATATAATCCATCACCCATTAGGTCCTTATCTTTGCTTGAATTTTATTATTTTCATATGAAAAAAATTCTATGCGATATTGCAATATGTGAGCAAACAATTTAATAGGCTGCAATTCACACAACAACCACCAGGTGGCAATCATAGACACATAGAGCATAGATGTCTCATGACAAAGTATTGTAAAATCGTGGATTTTTTACAAAGCTGGTCATCTCATGCTATACATACATCTCTGCTCAGCCAACGTTACAGAGGGGCACATATGCACGTACCTGAGGAGAACATATATAAGCAGAAGAGGACCTTATAGAAGAAGAACTGCACGACGAAGCAGGTGTAGACCCAGTGTGTCACTTGAACAGATTTGTCTTGAGGCTACTCCTAAGAGTATTATCTAAGTGGCTCTCCAGCTGTTTAACCTTTAACCCCTATACAGAGATCTGGACTTTGCTGCAGGGGAACCACAAGGTTGCTACCTCTTGGAGTAGACCCAGTTCAAGTGACTGCTGACCCACAGGGATAGCGAGACACAGGTGCAGGGCACTGAAGGATTAGGTAACAACTGCAGTCAGGGATCGGCCAAGGTCAGGCCAGGCAGAGAATGTGTAGTCCACTAAACAGACCGAGGCCAGGGCGGGCAGCTCAGGATCAGAACAGAGACCAGGCAAACAAACACAGCACACCTTCAAAACTAGCAAACTGGAACCTATTGCTCAGGCACAAGGAAAGGTGTCTAAAGTACGCCAGGGTAACCAGCAATTCGTTGGGGAAGGTCAGGCTGTGTGCCCACCCTATGGGCAGAGAGAGACATTACTGGCAGGCCTCAGCCTCCATGGAAGGACCATTGCTATTCCAGTGGCCTGGACTGTTAGACAGAAAGAGGAAGATGGCGGTGAGACAGAGCTGCTGACGTCTTGTAGTTCTGGCAAGAAAGGTGGCGACCGTGCTGCGCAGAATGAGTGGAGCAACAGTGGTCACGGACTGCCACCATGACAAACTGCACATTGCCCCTTTGTTTTTCCTCACATTTTGCATCTCCGAGTTTGCTTCACTGCAGTTTGCAAATATTGAAAACAGTCTAAGTCTACTTTCACACTCGCGTTTTGGCTTTCCGTTTGTGAGATCCGTTCAGGGCTCTCACCAGCGGTCCAAAACGGATCAGTTTGCTCAGAATTCATCAGTTTGCCTCCGTTCCGTCTCCATTCCACTTTGGAGACGGACAACAAAACGCTGCTTGCAAACTGAGCCAAACGGCACACAATGTAAAGTCAATGGGGACGGATCCGTTTTTACTGACTTGTAACGGAGTTCATGACGGATCCGTCTTGGCTATGTTACAGATAATACAATATGTATCTGAACGGCTGGTACTGCAGCGCGCCTGGGTAAATAATGAAGGGGCCTCCTTGCTTACTGAAGTGCTGTATATAAGGCGAAATTCCATAAATTTGGCGCAAATGTCAAATTTATGGGATTTCACCTTATAATCTGCCACTACAGATCTAGTAAGGAATATCATTGGATAAATGTGTTATTAACCCAGCAGTGGAACAAAGCCAACATGAAAAGCTTGTGCGTTAATGTGCCAGGAATTGACGCCTGCTACATCTCTACAGGGTGGGCCATTTATATGGATACACCTTAATAAAATGGGAATGGTTGGTGATATTAACTTCCTGTTTGTGGCACATTAGTATATGTGAGGGGGGAAACTTTTCAAGATGGGTGGTGACCATGGCGGCCATTTTGAAGTCGGCCATTTTGAATCCAACTTTGGTTTTTTCAATAGGAAGGGGGTCATGTGACACATCAAACTTATTGGGAATTTTACAAGAAAAACAATGGTGTGCTTGGTTTTAACGTAACTTTATTCTTTCATGAGTTATTTACAAGTTTCTGACCACTTATAAAATGTGTTCAATGTGCTGCCCATTGTGTTGGATTGTCAATGCAACCCTCTTCTCCCACTCTTCACACACTGATAGCAACACAGCAGGAGAAATGCTAGCACAGGCTTCCAGTATCCGTAGTTTCAGGTGCTGCACATCTCGTATCTTCACAGCATAGACGATTGCCTTCAGATGATACGAGATGTGCAGCACCTGAAACTACGGATACTGGAAGCCTGTGCTAGCATTTCTCCTGCGGTGTTGCTATCAGTGTGTGAAGAGTGGGAGAAGAGGGTTGCATTGACAATCCAACACAATGGGCAGCACATTGAACACATTTTATAAGTGGTCAGAAACTTGTAAATAACTCATGAAAGAATAAAGTTACGTTAAAACCAAGCACATCATTGTTTTTCTTGTGAAATTCCCAATAAGTTTGATGTGTCACATGACCCTCTTCCTATTGAAAAAACAAAAGTTGGATTCAAAATGGCCGACTTCAAAATGGCCGCCATGGTCACCACCCATCTTGACAAGTTTCCCCCCTCACATATACTAATGTGCCACAAACAGGAAGTTAATATCACCAACCATTCCCATTTTATTAAGGTGTATCCATATAAATGGCCCACCCTGTACTTTCCAGCGTGTTACAGAATCATTGAAAGTGTCCTATTAGTAGTTCTCATAGCTCAGGAAAGAAGCATCTCCTAAACTAAATGGTGCAATAATGTATAAGTAATGAATCTTTATGGAGTTTGAGCATATGCATTTAAAAAAGCAAAAACACAACATATAACCCAATGATGTATTAAGATACATAACACTGCAGTTATACGGCAAACCATGAACAGATTACTCAAGCTCGTATTAAAATAAGGAACAGAAGATATTACTTTCCAAGCAAAGTGACAGATCTGCCTCCCTCGAGGTCACGACTCGAAATGTGAGGATAATTCAGGACCATATTATATGATGATGGCTGCATCTAGCTATGTGCAGACCTTTAGCTTATCACATCTTCTGCTGCTATCTCCCAGGTTGGCGCTGGATGCTAAGGGGCCCTTTGGTTATTACTCACGTCTATTCAGATACAACATCATGTACAGGACTCTAAACTTAGCTCTACTCAGCAACATGGAGTACAGGAGAGGGAATAGTCATCCGCCATGTTGTCAACCGCCCAGGAACGACCAACCTAAGGGTCTATTTGAAAAAACACGGATAAAGGCCGAATTTTGCGGCCCGCCCTGTGATAGAAATGCCTATTCTTGTCCGCGATTACGGGCAAGAATAGGACATGCTCTATCTTTTTTGCAGGGACGAGGAACACAACTACGGATGCGGACAGCACACGGCGTGCTCTCTGCATCTTTTGCGGCCCCGTTGAAATCAATGGGTCCGCAGCCGTCCCGCAAAACTGCGAAATGAATACAGACCCTGAACTATGGACGTCTGAATCGTCCCTAACAGTGAACACACAGTAAGATAAGCAATTATGGATAACACAGGCGACACGCCCTAAAATCAGCTAAACAGCGTGTGACCTATGCAAACAGGACAGTTCTCCCTGGGCACCCTCTACTCCTCTCACTCATGGTGCCTAGGGGTCCGTTCTTCTCTCTGCACCACAATTTAACATAGAAAATCTTAAAGTTACTGCACACAAGGAGGGGGATCTTCCACTCATTACATTTCCAGCACTAAACACTGCAAAACTAATAGCAGGACCACACACCGCCATATGGTTCCAATAATTCCAACAGTAACTAAATAAATATATAAAATAACTATGTAATACAAAATACATGGACAAAATATTGTATTTTTTGCACTATAAGTGGAAAAGTGGAGGGAGAATGTCAGTGCATCTTATGGGGCAAATGCTAATGAACACTTCCATTATGCTCATTAGTACAGGAGGACTGGGGAGCGGTGAATGTAGCGCTCCCGGGCTCTATACTCACCGCTTCCTGGTCTTCTCCTGTAGGACTCTTCACAGTGTGAGGACATCGGGGCATTCTGTGACCTCACGTTGTGCGATGTTGGGTGACAGCACAGCCTGGCAGGAAGAGCAGGAGCTGGATCTCAGGAGCGGCAGCGGCGTCTGGAACAGGTGAGGTGAGTTGATTTTTTTGTCTGCTGAGGTATGATTAACATAGGGTCTTATTCACATTGGGGTCTGATCTAAGATCTGATTGGGGGGTCTTATTCACATTGGGGTCTGATCTGAGATCTGAGGTCTGAATGGGGGTCTTATTAACATTGGGGTGTGATCTGAGGTCTGAATGAGAGTCTTATTCACATTGGGGTCTGATCTAAGGTCTTATTCACATTGGGGTCTGATCTGAGGTCTGAATGAGAGTCTTATTCACATTGGGGTCTGATCTGAGATCTGATTGGGGGTCTTATTCACATTGGGGTCTGATCTGAGATCTGAGGTCTGAATGGGGGTCTTATTAACATTAGGGTGTGATCTGAGGTCTGAATGAGAGTCTTATTCACATTGGGGTCTGATCTAAGGTCTGATTGGGGGTCTTATTCACATTGAGGTCTGATCTGAGGTCTGAATGAGAGTCTTATTCACATTGGGGTCTGATCTGAGGTCTGAATGAGAGTCTTATTCACATTGGGGTCTGATCTGAGGTCTGATTGGGGGTCTTATTAACACTGAAGCACTAAGCTGAGGTCTGATTAGTATTGGGGTCTGATATGAGGTCTGATTAGTATTGGGGGTCTGATTGGTGGTCTGATCTGAGGTCAGATGAAAAATATTTGAGATGCGTCTTATAGGGTGAAAAATATGGTGTATAAAATAAATAAATAAACAACTATATAATAACTAGTGTTGAGTGAAGTGAAGCGTTTGAAGTGGAATTCGGTCCAAGGTTTAGGTAATGAATCAGGTTTTCCTAAAATGGTGGCTGCCCATGTTAGACTTCAAGTAAAAAACGCACCAAAAACGCAATAAGCTTCTTCTTTATATTTATTTATCAAAAATACTTGGCATTATCGTGCATACATAATGACTCATAGTCAAAAGCAGATATAATCATAAGGTCCATACTTAGCAATAAAGTCCCTAGTGCATGGGTCCTTTTGAGGTTCAGCACATGTTGTGCCTAGAAAGCATATAGCTACGTTTCAGGGGCAGAATTTTACAAGTGGGGAATGCAACGTGGAACTAAAGGAGATAGATCCGAGTAGCATGGAGCAGGATAATGGTGCTTCTCTCCACAGGCCTGGGGAAAAATTTGTTTAGGGGTTGTCTGGGTTCAGAGCTGAACCCGTACATACCCCATCTTCACCCCTCCGACCCCCCTGATATGAGCTCATGCTCTGATACTCTCCTTTGCCCTGTGCTGAATCGCGCAGGTAAAAGACATTTTTTTTAGATCCGGTGATGCACCAGGCTCTCAATGGGGACTGCTAGGTGGAGAGCAGGCTTTAGCGCTGTCCTAGCCCGTAAAACAGCTAGGGCCGCACTAAAGCCTGCCCATCAGAGCCGGTGACATCACCGGCAATGCTGCTAGGCAGAAGCCTCCACCTAGCAGTGTAAAAATAGAAACAAAAAAACCTTTGCCCTGCGCGATACAGCAGAGGGCAAGGGAGAGCATCGAAGCATGGAATGGGGCTGGAGGGGTGAAGATGGGCATATGTCCAGGTTCAGCTCTGCACCGGACATCCCCTTTAAGGCCAGATGTCGTGAAGCTGAACTGTCATTAATATGTTTCTTTCCTGTTCAATCAGAGATAATCTAGCAAATTTACCTGCAGTTGTATATAGAAAAAATATATCAACAAAACAATAACATGCTCACCACGGATGCCTTGACAAACCCAACTCCACTACATCGGCATGTAGCCATGGAAATGATGCCTTCAGTTCAAAATCACTGAACAATAATATCTCGCAGACAGTTGCTATGACAATAGGTATCACTGAGGGCAACTTCTAAAACTTAACTTTTAATATGAATCTACTAAAATACATCAATTGAAAAGGGTCCAAACAGGACCAAAATGTCCGTCCAAACAGGACCAAAATGTCCGTCAAAACAGGACCAAAATGTCTGTAGTACAGCAAAACAAGAAAAAGCTCTCACAACAAGGACGGTTAGTGGCCAGGAAGGGTGACACACGTGGGACTACACGTCAATATACCTAGTGTCTATCCGCGGCTGGGGGACTACAGGGGAAAAACGATACAGCTCCCGTCACATTTGCCCCCGGAGCCCCCCAGCCGCGCATGTGGACCTGTGAGAGCATGACTTCTACCTTATTCAACAGATAAGTGGTGTTATGTGATCTTTGTCTATTTGTACGCGAGCACCATATTGGATCATTTCTACTATATTTGAGAGGAGGTTCTGTGGTCTTTACCTACTAGATCATATCCTACCACGTGCAAGTACCACACTGTTCTATCATATATTGACCTTAGTCCTCATATTTCATCACAGATATCTGCGGGTCTGGGGCGCTCCAGTTTGCTTTATTGCTTTTTGCATATTTTCTTATAGTTGTTACCAGACTGATACTTACTGACCCCTGACGAACCTTGTGTATTTTAAGGGGAAACGCGTTGGCACTTTGTAAATTTGTAAATTTATATATGTTGTATCAGATGAGTGATAGGGCTGCATAAGGACAAGGCACGTGGACAGAGTACTCCTACCATCAAGGTGTATCTCTGGGCTGAGCAGATTCTCTTTAGGGTGAACATAGGGATAGACACTAGGTATATTGACATGTAGTCCCACGAATGTCACCCTTCCTGGACACTAACCGTCCTTGTTGTGAGAGCTCTTTCTTGTTTTGCTGTACTACGGACATTTTGATTTTGGTCTTGTTTGGACTCTTTTCAATTGATGTATTTTAGTAGATTCATATTAAAAGTTACGTTTTAGAAGTTGCCCTCAGTGATGCTTTCAGTTCTTGAGACATTTGCACTTGACTTCATTGCATGTACCAGACATTTTTGCACATCCTTTTAATAGACAGTATAAAGCATGTGTATACATGATATGTGTCTATATATGGTATGTGTGTATATATATATGGTATGTGTATATATATGGTATGTATATATATGGTATGTGTGTATATATATGGTATGTGTGTATATATGGTATGTGTGTATATATATGGTGTGTATATATATGGTATGTGTATATATATGGTATGTGTATATATATGGTATGTGTGTATATATATGGTATGTGTATATATATGGTATGTATATATATGGTATGTGTGTATATATATGGTATGTGTGTATATATGGTATGTGTGTATATATATGGTGTGTATATATATGGTGTGTATATATATGGTATGTGTGTATATATGGTATGTGTATATATATGGTATGTGTGTATATATATGGTATGTGTGTATATATATATGGTATGTGTGTATATATGGTATGTGTATATATATGGTATGTGTGTATATATGGTATGTGTATATATATGGTATGTGTGTATATATGGTATGTGTGTATATATGGTATGTGTGTATAACTGTATATGTGGTATGTGTGTGTATATGGTATTTCTGTTTGTATATATGGTATGTGTGTATATATGTGGTATGTGTGTATATATAGTATATGTGTATATATATATGGTATGTGTGTATAACTGTATATGTGGTATTTGTGTGTATATATGGTATGTGTGTGTATGTGGTATTTGTGTATATGGTATTTCTGTGTGTATATATAGTATATGTGTATATATATGCTATGTGTGTGTATATATGGTATGTGGTATATATGGTATGTGTGTGTATTTGCGGTATGTGGTATTATAGTATGTGTGTATATATGTGGTATGTGTGTGTTGTAGGGATTTGCTCTGGTAGGCAGGGTAAGCGGACGCAGTACAGAGGCAAGAACACGGTAGTAAAGCAAAAGTTCAGTGTTTATTCACAAAAAAAGCAATAAAGCAAAAACAACACTATGCAGAGTCCTGGTGTTAATTCACACCACATAAAGTCCACAGCACAAACGTGTCACCTGGTGGACTGTTTTGTCCATGGTAATTCACAGCTGTCCACAGCAGGCTTTAGGGCGCCTGATTTTCAGCGTGCGGCTCTCCAGCATGCTGCCAACTGGTTGGAACCCAAGACCACAGTGCTTCTCAGGTCCACTATGAAAATGCAGGGTTTTTATTCCCAGCCCAAAACCTGGCCTGGAACGTAGGGAACAGCCACCCATCCTGCTCTTTGGCTGCTCCCAATAAGAACCGGCCCGGATCGGCTTTACAGCCACACTAAGTAAAAACACAGTGTCAGTGAGCACTAGCTGCTGCTGACACACTAAACTACCGGCTCCTATCTCACCGAGGCCAGGAACCTCTGTGACGGACCCCTGCGCCTTCCTACAGTAATTATATGGTATGTGTGTGTATATACAGTATGTTTGTGTATATACGCCATGTTTGTGTATATACGGTATGTGTGTGTATATATGGTATGTGGTATAAACTCACCTAAAGAATTATTAGGAACACCATACTAATACGGTGTTGGACCCCCTTTTGCCTTCAGAACTGCCTTAATTCTACGTGGCATTGATTCAACAAGGTGCTGATAGCATTCTTTAGAAATGTTGGCCCATATTGATAGGATAGCATCTTGCAGTTGATGGAGATTTGAGGGATGCACATCCAGGGCACGAAGCTCCCGTTCCACCACATCCCAAAGATGCTCTATTGGGTTGAGATCTGGTGACTGTGGGGGCCATTTTAGTACAGTGAACTCATTGTCATGTTCAAGAAACCAATGTGAAATGATTCGAGCTTTGTGACATGGTGCATTATCCTGCTGGAAGTAGCCATCAGAGGATGGGTACATGTTCTCATTCTGTTTCGGACTCTACTATTTGAATGTCTCAACAGAAATCGAGACTCATCAGACCAGGCAACATTTTTCCAGTCTTTAACAGTCCAATTTTGGTGAGCTCGTGCAAATTGTTGCCTCTTTTTTTCTGTTTGTAGTGGAGATGAGTGGTACCCGGTGGGGTCTTCTGCTGTTGTAGCCCATCCGCCTCAAGGTTGTGCGTGTTGTGGCTTCACAAATGCTTTGCTGCATACCTCGGTTGTAACGAGTGGTTATTTCAGTCAACGTTGCTCTTCTATCAGCTTGAATCAGTCGGCCCATTCTCCTCTGACCTCTAGCATCCACAAGGCATTTTTGCCCACAGGACTGCCGCATACTGGGTGTTTTTCCCTTTTCACACCATTCTTTGTAAACCCTAGAAATGGTTGTGCATGAAAATCCCAGTAACTGAGCAGATTGTGAAATACTCAGACCGGCCTGTCTGGCACCAACAACCATGCCACGCTCAAAATTGCTTAAATCACCTTTCTTTCCCATTCTGACATTCGGTTTGGAGTTCAGGAGATTGTCTTGACCAGGACCACCCCCCTAAATGCATCGAAGCAACTGCCATGTGATTGGTTGACTAGATAATTGCATTAATGAGGAATAGAACAGGTGTTCCTAATAATTCTTTAGGTGAGTGTATATGGTATGTGTATGTGTATATGTGGTATGTGTATATATGTGGTATGTGTATATATGTGGTATGTGTATATATGTGGTATGTGTGTGTGTATATACAGTATGTTTGTGTATATACGCTATGTGTGTGCAGGGGAGCACCCAGGAATTTTCTTTAGGGGGGGTCCGAAAGGCAAAAAAATGCGGCATGTGTAGTGCGCTATGCTAATTGAATTTTTCAAAGCCCCATTTATATTTAAAAATGCAGGGAAAGGGTGTAGGTGTAGTGTGTTGTGCTGATTCTTTTACTTGGCGATTCTAAAAGGCCTGCAGGAAAATAACAATGTGGCGCGCGAAGCCCGCCCATTATTAAAAGCCCCTCCTACATATAATAGGCCACTCCCAACAAACACTGTACAGCTGACATTCTATAGTTGCGGCCTGTCTCTACACATCATACGGAGAGGGGAGGGTCTGTCCTGGCTGCACTGCCTGCTTATATAACAAGCTACAGCCAGGAAGCTCCTCCGCTCTCCTCCCTCCCCTGATCCTGCTCAAGGCCTGTGGTTCCCCCCACCATCTGCCACCCGCCCGTGGCCTGCTGCCCCCCTTGACCGTCCTCACCCAGCTCTGAATCCTCCTTCTGCAAATGGCAGGGGGAGGAGCCGGAGCATCTCCTCTCCTACATAGCGCCACATACCTCTTACATCCAGTGATGTCACCTTTGTTGTAGACTTTCTCTTTCCTCATCTTCTCCATTCAGACCAGACCGCCATGATGATTTTTCAGCCATCTCCCATCTCTGCAGAGATTAACAAACAGACATTAGTTTCCCACATTTCCATCATCTTCACATCTTCTGAACACCCTTTCCTGCCACCCCCAATACTGTGCCCGCTGTGCCCCCAATACTATACTACAGAAACAGTCCCCCTGGAAATACTACTACCACACAGATAGTGCCCCCCTCAACAATTATTGGCACACAGTGCTCTAAAAAAATAACTGCGCCCAGACACTAATAGTATAAAGATAATGTCCCCCAAAAATTATTGTGCTAAGCTGATACTGTGGCAGGGTGCCCCCCAAAGTAACAGGGCTCCCCAAAATAGAAATAATTCTCTGCCAGAGCACACTTAGTAGTAATAATGCCCCTATAGTGCCCATACTAGTATTTAATGTTCCTCATAGCCCCCCAGTATTAGCAAAGCTCCACATAATACCTCCTAGTACTAATAATTCTCCCTACAATATGACAGTACATGAAATACCCCCGCTTAGTGCCCGCTGTTGAGCTAATGTCCCCATAATGTATGCCAGTATAAAATACCCCTATATAGTGCCCCAGTAAATTCCCTCATAGTGCTCCTCTCCCTTCCCCATAGTGTCCCCATAATATGCCAGTAAAAAATGCCCCTTCTAAGTGCCACTATATGCCCCAATAGTGCTCCACTCCCCCATAGTGCCGCTCTCCCCTATAGTGCCTACCATAATGTGCCAGTGAAAAAATGCCCCCTTAGTGACACCAGATGCCATAATGCCCCCATAATGTGCCAATAAGAATAAAGGCCCCTTTAGAGCCCCCACTTCCCCTTAGTGCCCCCAAATAATGCCCCTATAGTGCAACCAGATGCCCCATAGTGCCATTCTCCCCTATAGTGCCCCCATAATATGTCAATAAAAAAAAAGCCCCTTTAGACCCCCCAGATGCCCCCATAGTGCTCCTCTCCCCCATGGTGCCGCCCCATAAAGTTCCACCATATGCCCCAATAGTGCTCCACTCCTCCATAGTGCCGCCCTCCCCTATAGTGCCTCCCATAATGTGCCAGTGAAAAATGCCCCCTTAGTGCCACCAGATGCCATAATGCCCCCATGTGCCAATAAGAAATAAAGGCCCCTTTAGTACCCCCACTTCCCCATAGTGCCCCCAAATAATGCCCCTATAGTGCCACCAGATGCCCATAGTGCCATTCTCCCCTGTAGTGCCCCCCATAATGTGTAAAAAAAAAAAGCCCCTTTAGAGCCCCCATAGTGCTCCTCTCCCCCATGGTGCCCCCCAAATAATGCCCCTATAGTGCCACCAGATGCCCCATAGTGCCGTTCTCCCCTATAGTGCCCCCCATAATGTGTAAAAAAAAAAAAGCCCCTTTAGAGGCCCCCATAGTGCTCCTCTCCCCCATGGTGCCCCCCAAATAATGCCCCTATAGTGCCACCAGATGCCCCCTTGTGCCGTTCTCCCCATAATGTGTAAAAAAAAAAGCCCCTTTAGAGCCCCCATAGTGCTCCTCTCCCCCATGGTGCCCCCCAAATAATGCCCCTATAGTGCCACCAGATGCCCCATAGTGCCGTTCTCCCCTATAGTGCCCCCCCATAATGTGTAAAAAAAAAAAGCCCCTTTAGAGGCCCCCATAGTGCTCCTCTCCCCCATGGTGCCCCCCAAATAATGCCCCTATAGTGCCACCAGATGCCCCCTTGTGCCGTTCTCCCCATAATGTGTAAAAAAAAAAAAGCCCCTTTAGAGCCCCCATAGTGCTCCTCTCCCCCATGGTCCCCCCCCCATAATGTGCCAGTAAGAAGTGCCACCTAAAAAAAAAAAAAGAGTACCACCAGATGCCCCATAGTGTCGTTCTCCCCTTTAGTGCCCCCATAGTGCCAGCTCCCCCCCTCCAAAAAAAACAAAACAACAAAAATAAAATAAAAAATACTCTGATACTTACCTCCATCAGCAGCGATGCGATGCAGGCTCTTCCGGCCTGTGTCCCTGCTGTGTGCTGCCCGGCTCAGGCGCGTGATGATGACGTCATCTCGCCTGAGCCGGCCTCTGATAGGCTGCAGGCATTAGTGCCTGCGGCCTATCAGAAGAACAGGGGAGGGACACGCCTCTCCTTCCCCTGCCGCAGCACAGCACAGGCATCTGTATCGCTGTCCTAAGGACGGCGATACAGATGGATTAGATATGGAGATGAGCGCTTCCACAATGGAAGCGCTCATCTCCTAGTACTCCAACTGTGGTGATCGGCGGTGCGGCCCTGAAGGATTAAAAAATAAAAAATTCGGTTGGTTGTTCTAGGGGGGTTCAGACCCGCTGGACCCCCCCTGTAGGTGCGCCACTGTGTGTGTGTCGATACACTATGGTGGTCATTTATTATACTGAAATACTCCTATATTAAGCGTTATCTGCGACTTCGCCCCACTCAGGCAAGGTCTAAAATTGTGGGCGGGGCGAGCCGGCTGTCCTGTTTTATTTGCGATTTTCTACACCTTTTTTAGGCATAGAAAAAGGTCTAAATGCAAGACAGCAAGGAAGCTGTTTTACATTTAGAACTGACGCTGGATGCGCCGGTTATGGAGAGGCCGGCGATTCTTCAGAATTTTGTAACCTGTGCAGTGGTTACTATGACCGGCGTCTAAACCACTGGTCTTAATAAATGTGCCCCTCTGTGTGTGTATATACTGTATGGTATGTGAGTTATTTATTATCCATTGGTTCCATGCACTGGGGATTTAGAGTGAATGCTCTTGCTATAGACATGAATAGAAATTGTCTTCCCGTGATCTTTTGTGACTCTCATTTCAGTGCTGTTCTTTCATCAGGCTTCAAAGCTCAGCATCATCCACTCTCCAATGTCCCAGAAACAAATGTTGGTGAGACGTACACTGCAATCAATGTATGCAGTAAATGCTTATTATACACAAATGTATTCTATAGAAACTGTACAGGGCACGTAAATCAATTTCCATGCTTAGAGAAAGAGTTTGTTTTCTTTAGAAAATCCATTTTTAATGTGAAACGTGTAATCTTCTATTTATAGACAAATCCTGCTAAAGGGGTTTGCCCATTACCAATATGTGCTCCCTATTCACAGGAGAGGTGACAAAGGTATGATCACTGGAGTCTGACCCTGGGGACCTCCACCACTGGATCGTCGAACCATCGCCACCATCTATTCACTTCTACGGAATTGCTGAGTGCAGTGCTTGGTTATTGCCTTCAGGTCGGACTGAAAAAAGACATCTGTCCATCCAGTTCGGCCTGTTATCCTGCAAGTTGATCCAGAGGAAGGAAAAACACTCTGTGAGGTAGAAGCCAATTTTCCTCACTTTAGGAGAAAAAATTCCTCCCCGACTCCAATCAGGCAATCGGAATAACTCCCTGGATCAACGACCCCTCTCTAGTAGCTATAGCCTGTAATATTATTACACTCCAGAAATACATCCAGGCCCCTCTTGGACTCTTTTAGTGACATCACCACCTCCTCAGGCAGAGAGTTTCATAGTCTCACTGCTCTTACCGTAAAGAATCCTCTTGTATGTTTGCGTACAAACCTTCTTTCCTCTAGACGTAAAGGATAAAGATGAGCGATTTTTTGAAAAATGCGACTTTGCCGAAGTTCGGCAAGAAATTTGATTCATTACAAATTCATTTGTCACAAATCACTATAAATCAGGTATACCCAGGCCACTTTGCCTTAGGGTACGGCCACACGGAGCAGCCATGCTGCGGCCCACCCGCAGCATGGCTGTTCCATGTGGTCGTACCCTAAGGCTGTACCTCTCACAATTAGAGTTTAGGATGCTTCTAAAAATATCCCATTTTGTGACTCTTTTATTTTGAGGACATTGTCCCAGTTAGTGAGGCCAATAGCCTCTCTTAGCTGGTCAAATTTTGTTCTTTTGAAGTTTGGTATTTTTGTGCCTCCCTGAAGAAACAATTGGAAGGTTATTACTTTATGGTCACTAGTTCCCAGGTGTCCCCCAACCTGCACATCTGTTGTTCTGTCAGGTCTATTGGTTAATACTAAGTCCAGTATGGCCGTCCCTCTAGTCGGGTTCTGAACAAGTTGGGAAAGGTAATTGTCTTTCGTTATTGCCATGAACCTGTTTTTATGAGATCTACAGGTTTCCATTTCCCAGTCTATATCTGGGTAGTTGAAGTCCCCCATAATAACGACCTCATCATTTTCCACCTCTTCTATCTCGTTTAGTAGTAGATTTTCTGTGGACTCGGTATATTAGGTCATAAACTCCTATTAGTATTTTATTATTGTTTCTGGCTCCATGTATTTCTACCTGCAATGACTCCACATGTTCATGTCCCTCACTTATATCTTCCCGGAGTGTGGCCTTCAGACAGGACTCTACATAAAGTCAAACCCCTCCCCCTCTGGGGAGTCACACTATCATCCAGCCATGTCTCAGTTATTCCCACTGTCATAATTTTCCTCAGACATTACTAATTCCAGTTCACCAGTTTTATTAGTCAGGCTTCTGGCATTAGTATACAGTACATGCAATAAAGAGGTTTATGTATATTTTTTACTATACACCTTTCCTTCTGAACTGTTCTAGGCCATCCATCCATTCCTCCCGCAGTCCCTTTACCTTGCCCCCGGTCTCTGTCTGAACTATCTTCCCATCCTATTATATAATTTCCCTCCCCCCCAGTCCCTAGTTTAAACACCTCTCCAACCTTCTAGTCATCTTCTCCCCCAACACAACTGCCCCTTCCACATTGAGGTGCAGTCCATCCCTACCATAGACCTTGTAGCTGACCGAGAAGTCGGTTGAGTTCTCCAGGAACCCAAACCCCTACTTCCTACACCAGATCTTGAACCATTTGTTAACCTCCCTAATCTGCCATTGCCTTTCTTGTGTGGCTTGGGGTACAGGTAGCATTTGGGAAAACACTACCTTTGTGGTCCTTGCCCTAAGCTTGTGACCTAAATCCTTTAAATCATTTTTAAGGACTCTCCACCTACCTCTAACTTTGTCATTGGTTCCAATATGGACTATGACTGCTGGATCTTCTCCAGACCCTCCCAGTAATCTGTCAACCAATCTGCGATATGTCGAACTCGAGCACCAGGAAGACAACACACCGTTCGATGATCACAGTCTTGTGACAGATCGCCCTATCTGTACCTCTAATAATTGAGTCTCACACTACCATCACCTGTCTGGCCTGCCATGCTCTCCTGGTCCCCTGCCTACTGGAGCTGACATTCCCCTGACTGGAAGAGGAAGCGTCCGGATACAGCAGTGCTCTCCCTGAACTGATTCCAAACAAGGGATTTGCTCACATTTTGAACAAATATATGCACCCTCAAACATCTGTTCCAGGACTGCACTGTCAATAATGGAACACATACTAATGAAGAGTACACAATAAAAGAGAAAGAAAAAATACAATAATACAGTACACTGAAAAGCAACTGACTTACTGCAGTCCCCTCCTAAAGTCCCTGAATCTCAAATCACTTAATCTTAAGTCACACACTTAATACAAACCCACACTAGAAATCAAACACGCGAACGCTCACAACCTCAAGTTTTTTGTCTGTTTATATATAGGTGCTGCTCCCAAACAACTTCAAACCAGACTGCTGGGTTTTTTTTCTCTCTGGATTCAAAAGTAAATAAAGCAGTGTTCACACAGGGGACTTTGGGTCTTTATTATTGTGATCATAGCAGTCCCAGTGGTCAGACCACCAGCAATCATACATTTATCGCCCATCCTGTGAAGGGGTGATAAATACTGTCCATGGGTCAACCCCTTTAATAATAGGGAACTGGCCTCATAGTAATTTGGGAGATGATAGATAGGCAGTGGAAGGGTTTGGAGTGGCCCCAACGCTTCGCTAGGTCCCCCGGACACCGTCGAGGTGTCACCACATGTTGATGCTCTCTGGAAGGAATGGTAAGGCATGATGCAGCCCAATTGGAAATAAGTCCAGAGTCAGGGTCTTCAGTAAATCAGTGTGCTTCTTTATTGGAGGAATTTAGGTGCAAATCAATACAGATGAGACATAGGGCTGGCTTCTCCAGTCTCCTCCCTGGAAGAAGAAGGGTTTGATGCTGAGGAAAGGCCTGAGCTAGCTGTCCCTCTTTCTCTCAAAAGGCTGGTACCCTGGCCAAAGGCTGGTGCTCCAGAGTCTATGGCAGAGTATCCCCGCCTTAGCGTCTTCTTATGGTCACTACCTAGTCTAGCAGAGTGCCCTCTTCTAAGCATTGTTACCTAACTGCAGAATACTAAGGGCTCTGACTGCTCTCCTGATATACAGTTTCTGGTTAAACTAGAACCTTTTAGTGGGAGGGGTGGAGTGGAGAAACTTGGCACAAACAGATACAATGTTGCATCTCTTGTCTGTTATCAATAGCAATGACACAGAAGTTTTTCCTGACAAAAACAGGCTTTCAGACATAATAACATTAGACCTCCAAAGTGTCCCTCTTTTGAAGGGACAGTGCTTATTGTCAAAGTTATTTTTATTATTATTATTATTATTATTATTATTATTAATAATAATAAATATATAGAGCATCAACATAAGTGAATACAAGGTTTACAGGTTTACAGTTTGTAAGATACATAGACACAAAGGACCAAAGTGAAAAGAAAACTTTATCAAGCAGAGTCAATTAAGTTATCGCATTACATATTTTATAAACCAGGTCTACAGAGATAAGTAAAGTCCTGTGTCTAGTCAAGTGAATAATGAGATGAAATAACTGATTAACTGAATATCATTACTACAATAACCTTAACATAAAGTAAAGGTAGAGGGAGGAGGAGGGCGAAGAAAGTTTAGTGATAATGGAGGGGGAGGCGGCCTATGACCATCACAGTATGGTGGTTTACTTATGTTATCGCTAAGTTTTGTAATCTAAAGGAAGGTAGGTATGTGAGAGGTTTAAATGGCAAGTAGTAAAGAGGAGTGGAAGGTTCTTGTGCATGCTCAGTGTGACACTATGTACTTTAGAATCTTCCTATTGATCAAAGAGTCTGTGCCTTGCCCAAGGGGACCAGGCAGTCTGAAATAAGGCAACAGACCTGGATTCCCATCCTGCCAATTCCTCTAAGCCAGTGGTGCCCAACCATTTTTCGTCTGAGGACCGCACTAGACTTGGTATAAATTTCGCGGGCCAGAACCAGGTAGCTTTGCCAGCAAGAAATGCAAACACTGT
The DNA here is from genome assembly GCF_905171765.1 of Bufo bufo. Lineage (NCBI taxonomy): Eukaryota > Metazoa > Chordata > Amphibia > Anura > Bufonidae > Bufo > Bufo bufo. The sequence goes on from NC_053398.1 coordinate 126,759,227, forward strand.
GAGGGGCACGTGTGAGCATTACTGCTGTGAAGAGGGCACATATCTGGCCATTATTACTGTGAGGGGGCACGTGTGAGCATTACTGCTGTGAAGAAGGCACATATCTGGCCATTATTACTGTGAGGGGGCACGTGTGAGCATTACTGCTGTGAAGAGGGCACATATCTGGCCATTATTACTGTGAGGGGGCATGTGATGTATACATGTGTATGAAGTATGTAGTGCAGTATGTGATTATCACACACTGCTCTACATACATTACACACATCGATACATTACACCCTGCACTGTCACCTTCTTCTGCAGGTCCATCTTGATGTCTGAGCTGTAGGCTTCAGCTCCTCAGCCGCCATGCTTCTCTGGGTCCTTGCGCAGCGCGCCCGTCACTCTTTTCTTTAGCCACCCCCTGGAGCCGGCCCTTCCTCCTTCCAACTTCCGCCGGCTTCCCCTACTGCAGGGCGCTGTATCGCTCCGGCGCCCGCCCAATCTAACCAATAGCAATGCTCCCTGCTGTCCGGAGCTTTGCCATTGGTTATTGCAGGCACAGGCAGCATCGCTGTGCTGCTAAAAAGCAGGGAAAAGTCTAAGGCCTCCAGTCACTGTGGGGGCTGCATGACACAGCTTCGCAGCCGGATTTGGCCCGGCGGGCCATAGGTTGGGCATCACTGTTCTAAGCGATACAAGGAGTGAACCTTCTCTGACCATTGTGTGAGTGTAGGCGGAGAGTCTGAGTTCCACAATGTGGGTATCATAATTCTACCAGCAGCCAGAAGATGTCTAGTTTATCTAAGCTTGCATTTAGGGATCTTGCTTGGGAATAAATGTAGTAAATAAATTTTAGGAAGTAAAGGAAGATTTAAGCCTGTGATTAAATTGATCTGAGATAAGACAGACGTCCAATATGGAGCGATGAGTGGGCATGACCACCATAAGTGGAAATATGTGCTTAAGTGCTGTTCACATCTCCAGCAGTTAGGATTATAGTTAGAATTATATTTTTTTAGTAACACTGGAGTGAGATGCCATCTGGTCAAAAAAATTTAGCCACTCTCTTGCATTCTTACACATTCAGAGATCTGTTTTGGTGCGAGGACGACTTTTCGTAAATCTTCTTTTGAGAACTTCTTCTTGAGGTTACATTCCCAAGCTTTAATAAAAGAGTGCTCGGTGTCGGCAGGTGGAGACAGAAGGAGCTTGCTGAGGGCCGAAACCACCTTCTTAGGCGTTTTAAGTTGAGTGGTGAAAGATTCAAACTGTTTTACTGGTCTGCTTAAATCTCCTGTTGATAAAAGCTGTTTAAAGGAGAGGTTGAGCTTATTATATAATGGGACAGTGCCTATTTTTGACCCAAGTCCCTCTTTGCTCCATAAATGTCCCTCTTTGATCTGATGTATAGATTTGTATTAATACAGCTACAATATTGATTCAGAAAGTGTTTTGTTCCTCTATGTATATTAGAGACTTATATAATATTCCATTAATTGATCCGATCTGGGTTTTAGAACTGTCTGTTGTTCTGCAAACGGGTGTGGACCCACTGTGCCACTGACTGGCTATACCCTGGAGGGGCGTAACTAAGTAACTACCTGGTCTTCACTAGAGCCTCTGATGGTGAGGATAGGCTTGGGCTGTTGGGGTAGTTACCAGGTACCACTTAGGGGTGTACTCACTTTTGTTGCCAAAAGTTTAGACATTAATGGCAGTGTGTTGAGTTATTTTTAGAACGTACCAAATGTACACTGTTATACAAGCCGTACACTGACTGTGTTACATTGTGTCAAAGTGTCAGATCTTGAGTCTTGTCCCATGAAAACATAGAATAAAATATTTACAAAAATGTGAGAGGTGTACTCACTTTTGTGATATAATGTAAAATAGATAGATAGATAGATAGATAGATAGATAGATAGATAGATAGATAGATAGATAGATAGTACAAACTGGCCCCATATCTGGAGAAACTTCCCAATCCAAGAGACCGACAGATCCTGAGCCGGTACAGACTGAGCGCCCACAGCCTGATCATTGAATCCGGGCGTCACCGACAGAGGTACATGCCCAGGGAGAACAGACTGTGGAAGCAGTGCGACCAGGAGGCCGTGGAGGATGAGGCTCATTTCCAGCTGCGGTGCCTCAAATACTGAGCAGTGAGGGAGACTCACTTCAGGAGACTGTCTGATCTCTGCCCAGACTTCACCTCGATGGAGGAGGAAGATAGACTCTCCATACTGCTGGGGGAAGAGGAGAACACAGCGGCCATAGCAGCACAATGTATTACTGCCTGCCATGGACTGAGAGGAGCCTGATATACCATGGACTCCTATACCCCCACCCTGTATATGTCCCCATCCCCCAACCCTACCCAATTATTTCCCACTTGCTTTGGCAATGCTAAAATGTATTTAGTCCTGCCAATAAAGCTGATTTGATTTGATTTGATAGATAGATTAATAGATAGATAGATAGATAATAGATAATAAATAGATAGATATTAGATAGATAGATAGATAGATAGATAATAGATAGATAATAGATAGATAGATAGATAAGATAGATAGATAGATAGATAGATAGATAGATAGATAGATAGAAAAGTAAAGAAAAGAAGCAGCACTCAAGAGAGTCAGCGGGTGCAAAAAATCCTCCTTATCAGACCTGTGACCAAGGTCCAAGATGTAGATACAAGGCAAAAAAATGAAGGCAGCACTCCAAATAGTGAAGAAAGTGGAAGGTTTATTCACCAAACCAGCAGCAACGTTTCAGCTCTCTCTATGGAGCCTTTGTCCAGCTGGACAAAGGCTCCATAGAGAGAGCTGAAACGTTGCTGCTGGTTGGGTGAATAAACCTTCCACTTTCTTCACTATTTGGAGTGCTGCCTTCATTTTTTTGCCTTGTAGATAGATAGATAGATAGATAATAGATAGATAACAGATAGATAATAGATAGATAGATAATAGATAGATAGATAATAGATAGATAGATAGATGATAGATAGATAATAGATAGATAGATAGATAGATAGATAATAGATAGATAGATAGATAGATAGATAATAGATAGATAATAGATAGATAGATAGATAGATAGATAATAGATAGATAATAGATAGATAGATAATAGATAGATAGATAGATATTAGATAGATAGATAATAGATAATAGATAGATAGATAATAGATAGATAGATAGATAGATAGATAGATAGATGATAGATAGATAATAGATAGATAATAGATAGATAGATAGATAGATAGATAGATAATAGATAGATAATAGATAGATAGATAGATAGATAGATAATAGATAGATAATAGATAGATAATAGATAGATAGATAGATAGATAAATAGATAGATAGATAGATAATAGATAGATAGATAGATAGATAGATAATAGATAGATAGATAGATAGATAGATAATAGATAGATAATAGATAGATAGATAGATAATAGATAGATAGATAGATAATAGATAGATAATAGATAGATAATAGATAGATAGATAGATAGATAAATAGATAGATAGATAGATAATAGATAGATAGATAGATAGATAGATAATAGATAGATAGATAGATAATAGATAGATAATAGATAGATAGATAGATAATAGATAGATAGATAGATAAATAGATAGATAGATAGATAGATAGATAAATAGATAGATAGATAGATAATAGATAGATAATAGATAGATAGATAATAGATAGATAGATAATAGATAGATAGATAGATAATAGATAGATAGATAGATAATAGATAGATAGATAGATAATAGATAGATAGATAGATAGATAGATAGATAATAGATAGATAGATAGATAGATAGATAGATAGATAGATAGATAGATAGATAGATGATAGATAGATAATAGATAGATAGATAGATAGATAATAGATAGATAGATAGATAGATAGATAGATAATAGATAGATAGATAGATAGATAGATAGATAGATAGATAATAGATAGATAGATAGATAGATGATAGATAGATAATAGATAGATAGATAGATAATAGATAGATAGATAGATAGATAGATAGATAATAGATAGATAGATAGATAGATAGATAATAGATAATAGATAGATAGATAGATAATAGATAGATAGATAATAGATAGATAATAGATAGATAGATAATAGATAGATAATAGATAGATAGATAGATAGATAGATAGATAGATAATAGATAATAGATAGATGATAGATAGATAGATAGATAGATAGATAGATAGATAGATAATAGATAGATAGATAGATAGATAGATAGATAGATAATAGATAGATAGATAGATAGATAATAGATAGATAGATAGATAGATAGATAATAGATAGATAGATAATAGATAATAGATAGATAATAGATAGATAGATAGATAGATAGATAGATAGATAGATAGATAGATAGATAATAGATAGATACTAAGGAGAACCAACAGATTTTGGAAAGCAGCTTTTGACATGAACGGTAAAAAAGAGACATTGAAAATAACTCAGGAGAAATTAAAAGGAAATTACCTCCGAGTGTAATTACATTACACGAACAATCTATACCCAAAGAATTAAATTAACAAATTCAGCTCTGCTACATCAGTACGTAATCTTACGATCAAAGATACATATTTATTATTTGAATGTATTTCCTGAAAGTCTTGAGTCTATCCACAGTCACATCTGTTGTGTAGAGATCAGTGTTCAGACAGGGACAGAATCGCCCTTAATTCTCGACAATATACACAGAATACGTTTTAGTCAAACAGAGCGGGAGCGGCCCCTGCGCGGCGCGCACATACATCTGCAGGGTGTGCATGCTCTCTCTTAATGTCAGCCGTAAAAGCTCAACAATTATATCTTCTAATTCCCTGCATTTATTTGCAATAAGAATAACCAGCCATCTTCAGCTGCCAGGCGTGTGCCTCCGCATGAAAATGATGCCATTATCCCGCTTGGCTGTGACTAAAATATAAAGATCACGGCTCATATAATAAAGCAACGCAATATACAAAAGACAACAAAAAAGACAGAAAAGAATCGTGCTTTTAAGGAATATGAGAGACAAAAGGCAGGGAATTTATGCAGAAAGTTAAAAGGACTATTTTCTTCCTGAAACAGCACCCATGGTCATATCTGGTATTGCACCTTGCAGCTCAGGCCCACACTTGAAACAGCGCCACTCTTGCACATAGACTGAGTCTGGAATTGCAGCTCAGCTCCGTCTGCTTGAACCAGCCCCACTCCTGACTATAAACAGTGTCTGGTATTGTACCTCAAACTCATTTTTTTCTGCTCAGCCTGATCTACATGAAAGAGCGCCACCCTTGTCTGTGGACTGTATCTGGTACTGCAACTCATTATTATTCATTTGAAGCAGAACCACTTGTGACTGTTGTATTTAGTGTTAAAGGGGATGTGATGCAGAAAATATTCAAAATTTTTCAAACCAGCACCTGGATCTGAATACTTTTGTAATTGCATGTAATTAAAAATTTAGCATAGCCACTGAGTTATTCAATAAAATGTATCTGTACGGCGCCACCTGCTGTTTGTTCTTTATCTTATTTCTCTGTCCACCTCTTTGAAATGGTCGCACATGCTCAGTTTAAAACTTCAACTGCCACAAGCCATATCTTCTGTTAGAAGCTTCGGTAGTTATAGGGAAAGAGCTGCAGTAGAAAACTCACACCTCTGAGGAAATGGACGCCCCCCAAAATATGGACACACGCCCGGAGCTGGCAGTCTAAAATCTGACAATATAATGGTATTTCTCTACCTCAATTTTCTATGTTAGATAACATTCTAGATAAGTCATACAGTTACTGAATAATACCCATCATCACCATACAAAGACCAATATTATCGCCATACGGTCACCATATAGTGGTAGATACCGCCTCTACACACTTGTCCTGCAGTATATATTCGTGATTAGAGTACACTTCCGGGCAGTGGCACACAGGAGATCTGCTCACACTTCATATACTTTCTGCACACATTAGACATCTGTCATACACATCTCTCCCACATTTGCCACTCAGCGCTCTCATATACGATACCTGCAGCGCACGTCTCTCTCACATACGTTGCTTGTCACTTACACGTCTCTCTCACATTTGATATTTGCTGCACACTAGTGTTGGTCGAGCACCATAGTGCTCGGGTGCTCGGGCCGAACACATCGGGATGCTCGGGTGCTCTACCGAGCACCCGATCACAATGGAAGTCAATGGGAGAACCCGAGCATTAAACCAGGCACCCCCTGCTCTGAAGAGGGGAGGGTGCCTGGTTCACAGGAAAAGGTCAGAAATTAATGGAAACACCACTGAAATGGTTCGGAAACAGCATGGGGAGGATGTCTGGATGCATCTTGGACTCCCAGGTCGCTGCTGGGAACGATGTTGTCCGAGTAGTACGTCACTTTTACAGACTGACAATAATACGCACAAAACCGAAGATAAAAATGACTTTAGAGTAAAAATTGTATATATTACTTGTATATAAAGTGCTGCCAAAAATTACAAGGAAGAGGCACTCCGATACAACCTGTATATCACATAAAGGAGGGCCTCATTCACATTGGGGTACAATTGTTCAGGTAGTGGAACTCCTACACTCGTAAAGCCTATGCACTAAGGGAAAGGGCTGACAAAAATTACAAGGAAGAGGCACTACAATACTTTAGGAGCAAGGGCCTGCTGGTGAGCCTCTAAAACATTATGGGTGAGGGCCTGCTGGTGAGCCTCTAAAACATTATGGGTGAGGGCCTGCTGATGACCCTCTAAAACATTATGGGTGAGGGCCCGCTGCTGAGCTGACCCTCTAAAACAATAGGAGCGAGGAGGGCAGCTTAATAAGCATGTTGATATTATGG